>NC_059134.1:38845494-39470494 GCF_020740605.2 Lemur catta | reverse complement strand
ATGCCCAATAAGCACATGAAAAGACACACAACATTATTAGTTATTAGGAAAATGCAAATTAAAGATGCAATGAGATACAACTTAACACTCAGTAGGATAGCTATAATGTACAAAGATGGATAACAACTATTGGCAAGGATATGGAGAAATTGGAACACTTGTACATTGCTGGTAGCTATGTAAAATGGTACATCTGCTTTGGAAAACAGATCCTCAAAAAGTTAAATATAGAATTATATGACCCAGCATGCCACTCCGAGGTATGTATCTAAATGAACCGAAAACATATGTTCACACAAAAACTTATACGCTAATTTTCAAACCAGCATGATTCATAGTAGCCAAAAAGTAGAAAAACTCAATGTCCATTACTGACAAATGGGTAAACAAAATGTGGTATATCCATAGAGTGAGATATTATTCATCCATAAAAAGGAATGAAGTGCTGATTCATGCTACAACATAGATACACCTTGAATACATGACACTAAATAAAATAAGCAAGGCACAAAAAGCTACATATTATAAAGTCAAATTTGTGTGAAATATCCAGAATAGGCAAATCTATAGAGGTAGGAAGAATACCAGTAGTTTCCCGAGGCTGAAGGGGTGGGGTAGGTGAATGGGGAGTGACTGCTAATTGGAATGGGGTTTCTTTTTAAGGAGATGAAAATATTCTGGAATTACATTGTTGTGATAGTTGCCCAACCTTGTTAATATACTAAAGGCCATTGAATTGTATACTTTACAAGGGTTAATTTCATGGTGAATTATATCTCAATGACAAAGATAAAAGGAGGGTGATGAGAAGGATCCAAAGGACTAATGTGGAAGAAATTAAATAGAAGAATCCCATGGGATCTTGTTCCAGTGCCTTGGGTAGAAGCTGATCACTTTGGGATTTCATCTGCTTGGCCCCAAGAATTTGTAATGCAACGTACCTTGTGTTGTCATCTTCTTCTGGGGACTCGTGAAAGATACTCAGTTTAAGATACTCTTTTATGTGGTTTTCTGTTTGTAATAAGGCTTGTTTTTTAAAAATTGTGAAACATGAACCCAAAATTGTACTTTTTGCAGTTTGCAATGATATTGCTGGTTAGGAGGCCAGTATAATGTCTCTTTTGCCTGGGTTTATTGTTGGTTTTTCAGTGGTGTCTTCCAGAAGACTAGGTTTCTAATCTGAAAATGATGTTAAGGTGATATGTCTAAGGAAAGGCAACATGACCTGTTTTTAAGTAAAACTGTACCTAATAACATGGCAGTAGTTAAGGATATTAGATTGTAGCAGATTGGAGCTTCCTAATATCCAAGAAGAGTGAGGGATCCTACTGATTGGCCTGCTGGTAATAGTTTTATAAGGTGATCAATGGATTATTAGGTCTAAAGGTGAGACTTTGGGCAAAGATAGGTTAGGTTCCTCAGAGAGTTTTGCTATTGTGAGTTTAAGAGCACCCACCTCTGGACCATTATATTTTTCTAGAGGTTTGATAGTTGCAAGGATAGTGCAGTTTTTATGAGATTGGAAGTGCTCTTTGAATATCCTAAATTATATTCCTAGTGAAGGGACTTCTTCTTTTTATAGGCAGGAAGAAAAGAATTCCCCAAGTGGGGAAATTATTTCTATGGAACTCCGCTGCAATGGTGGCAATAGCCTAATGGCAGGGAAAAGCTTCTAACCATCCTGAAAACATGCAGACTATGGTAGAACATATTCATACTCATGAGAATTTGGGAGTTGAATAAAATCCATTTGCCAGTGAGGAAGGGACTAGAGGAAATTAGCTTACATTTTTGCCTTACCTTTATATTTTTATCAGAATTGTTTTTCTGGCAAATGGGGCAAATTGAGGTTACCTGCTTAACATGAGGGCTGAAATGTCCCTGTCAATATTTGTGGAGGAGATTTTTAAGATGTTCTTTGCTGTGGGTTTTGCTGAGATTGTGGATTAAATTTCAGATGAGGAACGAAGGAAAGAAAAGTGGCCATCTGGGTGTCTTCAAAGCCCATCTGAGTGTGTAAAACATTCAGCTTGTTTCCAATGAGATTTTTCAGCCTTAGATGCTAGCAATTGTTGTCCCGTAAGTTCCTTAAGTAGAATTTCTGTCTCTAAAGGAAGTTGGGAAAGGGGAATTGTGCAAGTGGTAGAGGAAGTATTTTCTTGCAAAGTGGCTATCTTAGCATATTTGTCTGCCAAGGGTTTCCTTTAGCATCAGGAGTCTGGCTACTAGTGTGATCTTCAGTTTTGAGAATAGCTAATTGCTTGGGTAGCAAGGATTCTAGTAGGTTAGCTACTGGATTTACACTTTTGACTGGTACATTTGCAGCTATCATGAATCCTCTTTGATTCCTTACCATACTAAAATCATGTAGAACTCCAAAAAGCATATCTGTTACCCGTGCAAATGTTTGCTTTCTTATGCTACTATGCAAATCTGGTGAGGACTATGAGTTCAGCTGCTTGGCTGATTTAATTTCAGGTAGAGGTTTGCACTCAATGGATTGTTGAAAATCTGTGATAGTGTATCTTGCTTGAAATCCCTATTTATATGCCTGAGGTAAGAACTGTATACAAAGTAGGTGACATATGGGTATTTTAGAAGGATTTTGGTGAGGTTCGGGTGAGGAAGAATTATCGACTGTGTGATAGTGATGTAGTTATGAGGTCATTCCTCAGATAGTAGGGGAAGAAGAGTAGAGGATTGAGGTATAGGTAGTGAAACTAGTAATGTGAGAGGAATAAAGTAGTAGGATATCACAGGACATGAGTGTGGAAGTGAAATAGTGTTGGATATTCTCAGTAAGTAGTAGGTTCTAAACTGCATGGGGTACATAAAGGTTGAATGAATGACTCAGAATTAAGTTAGCAGTGGTCTCAGCCAATTTGGCAGCCACAGCTAAAGCAAAAGGGAAATGCCTGAGCCACAGGGTCTAAAGTGATGCTAACATATCCAGTAGGACTTTGGCTCCTGTTGTATTTTTGTATGGGGACACCTAAAGCACATGCTTTTCCTTTATGCATAAAAAGTGGAAAAAGGTAATGAGTAACTAGGAAGTTCAACAATGGGGAAGATGGAAGAGAAGATTTGAGGTTTTGAAATGCAGATATGGAAAGGGAATATCAGTTAAGGAGTTTGGAGATGGACTCCTTAGTCATGGCATAGAAAGACGAGGCAGTAACAGAAAAGCTAGGAATACAGTTCTGGCAATAGCCAACCAATCCTATAAAGCCTTGGAATTGTCTTTGGTCTCAGGTTAAGGAGATGAATGATGTGATAATTCGTGTAGTAAGTAGATTACTTCCTTCAGGGGATTTGTCATGTCCTGAGTAATGCACTTGAGGGGTGCACAATTGTATTTGTCTTTGGAGACTTTATGTCCCTTACGGGCAAGAGCTTATACTAAATATTGGCCATATACAAGGAAGCTTTCAAAATCAGGTGAGCAGTGAATAAGGTCATCTACATACCAGATAAGAGTTTCGGGATAAGGCTAAATCTCTCACCTTTGCATTTAGGGTTTGAGGCAAATAAGTAGGGGCTTCAGTAAGCCGTGAAGCATAATGTATACTTTTGATTTCCATGTGAAAGCAAAAAGATGATATGAGTTGGGGCGAAGTGGTATACTGAAGGAAAAAAGCAGACTCTAAGTCAATGACTATAAAGTGAAAGGTATTAGGTTGGCTAAAACCCAGAATGGTATTAGGGTTAGAAACTAGAGCAAACCTGGGATGGCTATTTATTTATTGCTCTCAAGTCTTGGACTAGCTGTTATTTTTTGCAATTAGTCTTCTTTTCTGGAAGGATAGGTATATCATGGGGACTGGATGCAGGGACTAAGAGTCCCTTGTCAGAGACCTTGGATTTTGGTTGAAGGCCTTGGAGGGTTTCTGGTTTAGAGGAGATTGTGGTAATCTTGTGAGTGGCATGAAAGAGTCTAGTGCTTCTTTGAGAGGTTCAGCTTCCCAGATTTTGCCTGTCACTAGAGCGAGCAGTCCACATGGAGTAAGCAGGAGTAGTGTGTGGGGGAAGGGGTGGGGTGGTACCACAGAAGACTATGGGTGAGGAAAGGGTTGTGAATTTCTGTTGAGGGTTAAGGAAGAGCCAAGATATAGATGGGTGGTAAGATATAGAATCTTTAAGAGACTGTACAGTTTGAGATATTTTAGGGACATTTTCTCATTTTTTTCAGCTTCCTTGTACCAAACAAAATAAGCCAACAATTGATGAGAAGAAGTCTTAGAGCCCTGAGATTCAAGGGTATCTCATAAGTGAACAAGTTTAGGTAAATACAGGTGCCACAAAGAGGCCATTGGAGTCCTAACTTGTCCTTAGTCAAATTCAGACAGTTTTGGAAGGAATGAACTGAATTGTTACTACAGTGATAAAACTTAGGACTGGCAGAGGTTTCAAAAAGGGATTGAAAAGTGGATTGAGAGTTTACTGTAGTACCAAGGTTAAACAAAAGCTGGCAACAAAACCAAACCAAAACAGTGCTCAAACAAAGAAAAAAAAAACCCCCAAACCAAATCCTTTCTATACTACTGTAGATGAATGTCCAGAGCACAGTAATCAGGAACTGAACTCACGATGAGACCCTTGAATTGCCCATCAGGGAAGGAACACAAGCTCAAGAGGACTTAGTATATCTGGTAAATGAATGAATGAATCACTGATTGATTTGTACAAAGTTTGAATTTATGGTTAAAACTGGAAGATTTTGATTCACTTTCCATTTTAGGTTTTTTGCACTTACCTGCAAACTACATTCTAGAACTCTTGATTTATCTCCTGTGATTTAGTTAGCAAATTATATTTATATAGGTGAATATCACATCTGTCAAGACTGACCAAAATCAAAGCTTGATTAGACAAAGAAAGTACACAAAATGACATGGAGGAGGTAAAGACAGTTGTGAACTCCTAACTGTAATGCATTCTGTCCCTATAAATTCCTTTATGATACATCACTCTTTATGGATCACAAAATACTCCTCCATCTCTAAGTATGTGAGTCTCCTAATAGTGGCTTACAGGATACTGAAAAAAACAGTCAAATGCCATTTTGCACAACTGGAAAATCCACTTAAACGTGGTATCACTATTGATGGTTCTTTTCATGCTTTTTCCATTTCACAAACCAACTTTGATTTACTATTTGCCAAGCATTTAACTGACCTAATAAATTCTATTTTGGGAAACAAGAAATGTTATCATGATGTTTGCAAGGATTTGCCACATCTCAGATTTTCACATCATTTCTTCTTATCATCAAGAATAAGAGAAGCATAATTGCATAGAGGGAAGAGTAGCTGTAGAATGAGGAACACCTGGGTTTGAATGTGACTCTACTATATTTATTGGGCAACTTCGGTCAAGACACTTAAACTTTTTCAACTTTACAGAATGTCAGCTCCACTCAGGGAACAACTTTTTTGTTTTTCCTTGCTGATACATACTGCTGTCTAGAGCAGTACTAGCATATATTATGCTCTCAATAAATATTTGTTAAATAAATAAATATTTTTATTTTAAAAATTAGTGAAGGAAGGGGAGACAAAAAGATAATGAGATAAAGTATATAGAGCATTTACCACTATGGGGAGGGAGCACATTTTCAGCAATATTATATCTTGTTGTTTTTTTTTTCAGATCATTGCTCAAATGTCACCTCCAAAAAAGAGTTTATCAGACCTCTCCCTCCTTAAAATGTCAAATCCTGATTTATTCTTCTCTTTCTCTGTAGTTATCACAATCTAATATTCTTTTATTTTACTTATTTACTTTTAATTATTTGTACTGCTATCCCACTATAATATAAGCCCCATGAAGAAATGGAGTTTTGCGTTGTTAATTGTCTTCCTCCTGTCCCTAACCAGAGGCTGTTAGGTTCTTTGTAAATGTTTTTTTCAATGTTAAAGAAATGGAGAAGAGTTTACTGTTGCTTTTGTTTTTAAATTATTATTGGTGTTTAGGGACTGAAATGCCCTGCAGGAAACATTCAACCTGAATAATTAGGAAAAAAAGTGAAGAAAACATAGACATGAAAAAGGTCTGAGAAATTTGAACTAGGAAGTTGCATGTGGACTGGAAATTGCTAACACTGAAAGTTCCATGAGGGCAGATGACAAGTGTGTTTTTGCTCACACTTTTACCCCTGCTGCAGAGCATAATGTCTGGCATACAGGAGCTGCTAATAGATATTTGTTGTATAAAAAAGAATATGTGAGTTCAATTGAGGCTATTCAGACTCTAGATAAGTATAATTGTAAATAATTTTAAAAATATGAAATAAATTTGATTATTATTTAAAGCTGAATATCAATCAACATTGTCATGGGTGGAATTTACTCCTCAAAATTCAGGGAAAGATATATCATATTTCCTTCTTTGATCTGAATCAAATGAAATCTATTTTTTATTTCCTGCTCTTCAAGGTAGTAGGAAATTCCATCTCATTCATGTTTTAAGGGTCTCCCTCCTATTTTATGAGGCTGTTCTAGACTATGGATGTCTGGAAAGTGGAGGAAGTCTCTAGTTCTTAGTCTGCAATGGCCATATGCTATGGTACCTCTATGACCATTCTATGACCTTCTCAATGTTACATAATACCACTGTAACCTGGTCCTCCACCTTCTTCAGGGTGGACTTAAAGATTTCCTTCAAATGGGTCTTCTCCAGTGATTATAAACTCCTTATTGTAGAATACCATGAATACTCTCAAGACGTTGTGTTTAGAGACAAACTCTAACCAGCGTTCCACATTGGCCTCTCATCTCTGCAGAGAGGATGTGATTCTTCATTACTCCCTGGAAGTCTAGTTGCTTCTTTCTTCACAGTTCTGGAGAAGCACATGCTTTTCATCTATAATTTTGAGCCCCTTTCCAGCCACGTCTTTGAACCAGTTTCTCTACCAGATTCTTTGGACGAGTCACCACCTCTCAAACAAGATTTGATGGCAGGGACTGTGGGAAGTTTTGTTTTCCACGTGTCTGGTGACTTCTTTAGGTTCTATCGTGTAAGCGTCTTTAAGATCCTTGGGGTAGGGAGCCTAGATTCTGGACTCATGACAACTGTCTTAGGATGGGGAGGGTCTAATACCTCTCATTCTTTGACTCTTTACAGCAGTGAGAAGAAAACGCAAATTATTGTCTAAAGAAATCACCCTCTGAATTATCTCCCTCAAGTAAATTTTTGTATTTTAAAAATATTTTCCCATATTGCAGTGTCTCTCTATGAGTGTGGTCATGTACCTGTGAATCTTCTTTCCCTAAGCAGTTACTCAAATAATTAAATCAGTGTCTCAGAGGTGTTTTATATTCTAATTCTAAAATTGGGGTATGTGAGCTTGCTTTCAAAAATTAAGTTAGGCAATCTAACTTAATTTTTGATTGCCTTTGGAGAGATCTCCCTCATAATTTTGATGTCTTGGGCTTAAAAACTATAAGAAAAATTAATTAAGATGCAATTTCTAGCCATGACCTTTTTATCTTCATCTTTATTAACCTTGTTCAGCTTGTTGAGGCCTTTGCTTATATTTGGGAATCTCATTTTTTTATCCTTTTTGGATCTGACATGGAGTATCTTGCCATGATCCTTTAATTGGTAGAGGGAAAGATCATTGTCATTACCAGACTTTTTCCCAAATTGGCATTTTGTTTTAATTGGATGGGCTTTTGGCCTCTTTCTTTCCTATCTCCTGGGTCACAGTTACTCTGGGTCACACTTACAAGGAAAGTTGTGCCAGGATGTCTAAATTCTTGTGGGACCAGGTTGAGTCTTTTCCATCTCCCCTCTCTGGTTTATCAATGTCTATCAAGTGTGTTTTAACTTTCACAGTACTTGTTTAGGGTTCTCTTTATGAGCACATGACTCCAAAGAGGTACTTCAGCTTTCTTGAACGTGTAATGGTTATCTCTGAAATGTTTTACCTCTGCACCTGGGCAGTGCTCTTTTTAGCTTCACTTTGTGTTTAGGTGTCCTGATTCACAGATGTATATTTGTGTGTGTGTGTGTGTGTGTGTGTGTGTGTGTGTGTATTTGTGTATGAGTATTTTAAAAATCTTTTTTGGTTTATCTTTTCTTTACTGAACACATTAGTCATTACCATTATTAAATCAAATAAGTAGGAGGCCGTTAGCCTGTGACTGTCTCCATACTTTGAGTTCCTATGTAAAAAACCATGACCTCACTTAGTAGGTAAACAAACCAAGACCTAACTTAGAAGTATATTTTTCTAACAAATAGCTGATTTTTAGCAAATCACAGGCAGCCAACTATCAGACCATGTTCAAATAAAGCAAATGCCTCATCACGCCATGCCCAAATAAGGCAGCCGCCTAGATATAGCCAATGATCTAGGTGATTTCTCTACTTAGCTTTTGTGTTTCTCTATTTAGCTGGCTCAAATAAACTCTGTGAAATTTGTAGAAAGTTTTTCTTTTTACATTACTTAGATGTCTGAGTTCATTATAAACCATTTTAATACTTTTTCTGCCTCCTGCCATAAAAATATAGTATGTAATTTGCTTTAAAAAAAAACTATGAAGTTGTTATGCTTTCCTCTCATTCAACCAATGTGCACCTCAGTGACAACAGTTTGTGGATCAGTAAGATAGTAGGCTGATGTCTGAGAAGGAAACGATCTACTTAAAAGTGCTGAGCTATGGAACCTGCTTTCCCTACTACTCTCCCCTTTGTATCCTCACATCTGTACAACCAAAAGCTCTGATTGAAAAACTATTGAATAGTGATAGACTGCTCTGCTAAATTAAATGAATGCAACTTACCTTTAACATTATATTCAGAAAAATACTTAAGTCTCACTCTCCAATAATTTAGAGTACTGAACTAGATAACTATCCTAAGATGTGTCTGACAGAAATAATGCATTGCTTAAAGAGAGGTTCTCCAAACCTGCTGTTAGAACCTATATATACATGCAAAACACTAATCATCAGTTCTCCAAGCAGTCCTGTGCCATTGTTCAGCTTTAAATAGACCCGAGTCCAGCAGGAAAGTGCATGGTGCACCAGATTCACCAACTCTTAGTAGCTATTGTTTTCTCTTTATTGAAGGTTGTACTGAGCCAGGCTTTATCCTTGGCAAGCCAGCACCAGGAACACTTTTATTGTGCTGTTCTTCAGGCTTTTTCTGAGTTGCCATGTCTCTGGCTTGATCATGTAAATAAGGAATCTACTGAGAAAAGCTACTGCATGAAAATCTTCTATTTTAGGTTAGTCAAACAAAGGAGCAATGCACACCTTAACACTGTTAACTGCTTTCCTTTTTAAAAAGCTGAACATATTTTGCATAAAGTACTGCAGCCTGCGAGTTTAGGGGGCTTGCCGTATCCACCTTGTAGACAACTCTCCTTGCATGCATTAATACTTGCCAAATATGATTATGGCTTCACCTCTATTTGCAAATGCTCTCTTCACATCCAGTTCACCTGAGGTGGGATCAGCTCACAGTGAAAGACAAGAATATCAAACACCAAGTGTGGACAGTCACCATCTGGATAGTTATCAGGGATGTAAACTGTAAACTTAAGTACACCATTTTGATGAAGTACATACCACATGAATATTAATCTGAACCACATTAATGCAGAGGGATAAGATACAGGTCTGGGTGTCTGCTTCACAACCATGGCAAATTCTGTAAGAAGGAAATATTCCAGATAGAACAGTCCCTAAGAAGCATGTGTGCCATTTGTTGACTATGCTGCTGGGGCAGAGGCAGGATATGTAGGCTTATTTATGGGCAAAGCATTTTGGGGAATAGAAGGCAGCTATTTCATTGGAGAGGGTCGAGGAGGACTGGTTTTCACGTTCCCTGTTAATGTCTTCTCTTTACCATCAGACTGTGTGCACATGCTCTAGAAAGGATTCAAAACATGTTCTATAAAGAAAAAAATTTAGTGGTGTGTGTCATCAAGCTTTTTGGTCCTCAGCATTCAGTTTACCTACCAGCCTTGCAGTGCAACTTACCCTGGTACCTCCAATGCAGAGCTCCAACAGCATCTCCTTCCTGGCCCCTGTTCTGCCCTGTTCTCAGCCTGGGTGGTGTGTGTGTTTTCTAGGCACAGTATTGATAGTAGATTAAGGGACAGTCTTATTTGCCAGGGTGCCAGGTTTGTCTTGCTTCTATAATGAGCTCTTGGGGACGTACAGTAGAAGGGCGCTCAGGGTAGCTGTGGCTTTTTACTGCCTTGCTCAGTTGCCATCTGCTCTAACTGGCTGAATGAATCTGGTACATTGCTCCCAAACACACATCTCTTCTTTCTCTGGCTAAATAACTTTGCATGTTTTGTGGCTAGAAATTTCTGAATCAGTTTTTAGTTTCAGTTAAACGCAGATACATTTTCATTTGCACTTTTATGGATATTCAAGAGACTGATCCTTATTGCTCTCTGGTTTTCAGCACAGCCAAAGCTAAATCTAAAGCCTCAGGTAATTCAGCCATGCACTCTGAGTGTTGTAATACTCTTAGAGACTGGTCCTCTAAAGTGATCTTTTTCTAAAAGTAGCAGCTGCTTGGCCTTGGGCAAGATATGCTGCTAAAACACCTGAGTAATGGGCTCTCTCCAAAATTCAAATATCCCTTCTTTTGAAACTGTCTTTTCATCCCCAGAAAACACTTCCATTTTCCAGGAGTCCATTGTTTCTCTTGGAGGCTGAAGGTATTTTTGCAATACATTGTCTTAAAATATTGACTTTGTCTAAGTTTACATTCAGGCTTAGGACATCACAGTGTATCTATATCACAACATTTGCTACCAAGTGCCCTTCCTTCTTCAGGAAAATTTTCTCTCTTAAAAGTTCAGAAGCTGAAAAAATAACTTTCTGTGATATGTTTGCTTCGTCTTCTTTTTGAACCTTCTACCACTCAATTTCTATCTACCCAGGGGTGTTTGTAAACATTGCAAGGTCTCTCCTTAAACTGAGCCTCAGCATTGCCCACTGTTGATGTTTCTCGTTATTGTTATTCTTAAAAGTGATTATTAACATTATTCATCTGTCTGCTCTAGTTTTTTAACAAAGTCTTGGCTATCATTTAAAAATCAATAAGCTCAATTTATTGGGGTTTTGTGTAGTCCATGATGCAGCCATGACCTGCAAGAATATTTTTAGTTATTTTGAGTGTGATTTCAATGGGTAGCCAGTATAAAATTCTCTATAATCTTCGAGGACAAGAGAGAAAATGTAAGTTTATTTTTTTTCTAAATTAATTTAAATTTGGTCCTAAAACCCCATTTGCTAAGATGGTGGAAAAAATCAAATCCCAATTTGATTTTTGGAAATGCTTTCTCACAACCTAGGTTTTATAACAATATGGGAATTGGAAGAAGCTAGCAGAGACTTTATAAAACAAATGAGAGACTTCTTCTTGGTCCTTAGTGGTATCTGTTGGTATCTTGCCTTTTCTGTTGCCTGATGCTCCTGTTGAGGCTGGTCCTTTGCCACTGTCTGGGTACTGATCCCTGGGTAGGATCACAGACACTCCTTTAAGTAGTCCTCTCCATTGCCTGAAGATTCGTTGTGGAGAACTTCATTGGTTCTGAAACTTAAGTGGTTAGTTGCTGGCTACAACCAATATCTGATGCTTATAGTTGGTGACCAAATATAAAAAAGGCAGGTGTCTTCACTATCCATGGAAAGCTGCAAGTTTCCCAAACTCACTCTTTCTTTAAGGGCTAAATCTCCTTTTCCTTCTCAACTCTTAGAATCAGGCTCTTTCTCCATCTTCTGCAAGGGGGGGACTCTAGTCTCAAACAATACGACAGATGTTTCTTTTGGGAGACTGGCAACTTCTGTTTCTAGGTATGCAATCCAAAAGCCAATAACAGTCTCTGAAGGAGAAAACCTTGGCTTTTTAGGATATAGGAGGGGAAAATATCTCTTACTGTTTTATATCTTTTTCAATGACAGGAAATAAACAATAATTCAATATGTTTTTCCACCACAGCATGAATCTGTTGCATTGGTTTCCATGAAGGCAATAACAGCGCATACTATACCATCTTCACTCTTCTTACCATTGTATCCCTAGGTTGTTGAGTATATTGTAGGCATTAGCAAATACAGAGGCTGAGTGTTGTGCTTTCCTTTGGACTACTTTTATCTTGAATGTAGACAAATCTATAATGAAGAAACTTGGGGAGAAGTAATAGATTTCCTATTGCTGATTATATTCATTCACTGCATATGTCAGTAAATAAACAGACAAAAATTCTTTCCTTTGTAGAACTTATATATCATCGGGTCAGTGGGAGATAGATAATAATCAAAATAAATAAGTAAAGTACATAGTATGATAGGGGATAATAAGTACTGTGGAGAAAACTAAAGCAGAGATGAGGGAGAGAAAATGAAAAGAAGGCAGTTGAAATTTTTAGTAGCGTGCCCAGGAGTACTTTCATTTTTGGAAAGATGACATTTGAACAAAAATCTGGAGTAAGGGGTGGGACTGAGCCATGTGTAAAACTCCTAGGTTCAGGTAAAACAAATGCTGAGCCATGAGGCAGAGGCGGCCTACTTGTTTGAAAATTAGCAAAGAGGCCTGTGTGACTGGAGTGGACTGACTGCAGAAGAGAGTGATAGGCACAGTCAGAGGGTAGAAAGGGCTGGATTAGATACAGCCTTGCAGACCATCTTAAGGACGCTGGATTTTTTTTCCAAGGAAATGGTAAGACATCATATGGTTTGGGTGAAGGAGAGACATGATTTAAGTTTTAATAGCATCACTCTGGTTGCCCTGCTGAGAATAGAGTGTTGGAGGTGGAAAGCAGGACAGAGGCATGTGATTAGTTAGTAGGCTGTTGAAATGATCCAAATAATTGAAGATGGTGGCTTGCACCTGGGATGTATCTGAACAAGTTGTGAAAAGTGATAAAATCCTGGATCTATTTTGAAAGTACAGCCAAGAGAAACCTAGAGATTTAATGATCAAGTTCAAGTGAATGGGTTTATATTATCTTTTTGTTGTGTTTTACATTCTTAATCAGTATTTCCACTGCATTTCTCAATGAAAGTGTAAGAAAGGAAATGAATGATTGAGCTCGGCCTGTGAATGAGCTATTAAAAATGCCTGTGTTGAAGAGTTATAGGATATCTAAATTGGTAATGGCTTTACTCAGGAAGTATAGAAAGTTAAGTCTTTCACTAAATTCTTGGTTTACTGTACCATTTAGATATCACTGTGAGTTTTACAACATTTCAACACAAGTACTAGTGGTGAATAAATACTTGTGGAGCTGCAGCACAGCATGAATTCTTCCTAACACCTATTGGGTTATAGACTTCGATATCCATAAAAGAACTCCAACTAGCCCAGTCATTACTCTTGAGAATGAGAAAACACCTACTCCCCTTAAAATAATAATAAAGAACAGTGGGATACGAATTCCCATTAAGAAGATCACATGCAGGACTTTACTAATTTGCAGAAGAGAAAACATGCTTCAGTGAAATTTGTCAGAGCAATGCCACATGGGGCTCTATCATGAGAAATTAATAGACAATCAAAGAGAACCAGAAGGCTCTCATTTTTTTGTAGATTCAGAGTTAGGCACTCATTTGTTTTTGTAGTTTTCTCTTAATAGTCCAGTAGCTTCTGCCATGCAGCAATTTCATTAAAGCCTTGATCATACCAGTAATATAAACTCAAGCTTTCTGAAAAGGCTCCGTTGCCCTAAAAGTCAGTAATTGGCCAAATGGCTTTTAGAGTTTTGCTTGGATTCATTGCAATATAAGTAAAAATTAATTACCCCCACAGTTTCCACAATGCCATAATATAAGGGTGTCAAAACTTGTCTTTCTAAATGGCATTTCTTAGTATCACACTGGATATGGGGTTGGCTATAAATGTGATTTGTAGAAACCATTAATGAAGTACTAGACCTAATTGACTTCTTTTAGCTTTATGACAACATAAAAAAAGTTCTGCACTAGTGATGATAATTCTTTCGAAGTTCTCCAGTTGGAAATCCATGGCTGTATATTTTTCCAGTGAGACAAAACTTAACATTTTTAGAATTTGAAATGCTATAGCTAAGGAACAATATGGCATACATGACTATTTTGATTTTTATCATTATTACCATCATTATGTTTAATTTCTGTGCCTGCTTAACTCCTGCTATATTTGCATCACCGTATTAAGCCTTGTTGTAGAAACTGTGCACCAGAAATGAAACATAGCAAATGGTTGGTGCATACTGTTGAATGAGAGAGTGTATTTTGTTTAACTACTGACAAAGCTGATTTATGACAATAGCTTTAGTATGGGAAGGTCTGTGTTTTCTTCATAAATATGACAGATCTAAGACTCTAAGCAAGATTGATTATTCTAACTCTGAGGCTTTGCTTTGGTTATTAATTCTATAATATATGAAAATAGATGAAATATTTATAAATGAAGATTGTTTTGGATATTAAACTAGGACCAAAATGAGATAATGTGTAACAATACTCTGTCTTTTAATCATTCTTTTTAAAAACACTGCTAATTAGCCAGACTTGGTAATGTGCATCTGTAGACCCAGTTCTCAGAAGGCTGAGGTGAGAGGATTGCTTGAGTCCAGGAGTTCAAGCCTGTAGTACTCTATGATTGCACCTGTAAATGGCCACTGCACTCAGCCTGGGCAACATAAGACCCTTTCTCTACAAAACAACAACAACAAGACACTTGCAGTCAAGGCAGAACAATTATTTGTTGGTAGAAATGAAATGGCAAAGCCATATTTCAAAAAAAAAAAAAACACACTGTGAATGTAGTAGCAAAGTATGGTAATGGATTAAATGACAACATAAACTTTGCAAAGTGGGGAGATATTTCCTTGTTTTGTCTGGGCTTTATTTCTTCCCCACGTTGCCTATCACTTATAGTTTTAGTCAAGCTGTCAATAATAAGGTTCTACCTCTCTATGGCTATAGGGAAGTGCAGGTATACTGGGCTTGGTCAAGCTCTATGGCAAACACTAATTGTCCAAGGGGTAGGCTTGCTACCATAGTGGGTGTATTCATTTTCTACTGCTGCTGGAACAAATTACAGAAGTTTAGCAGCTTGTATTTAACACAAATTTAACAATGCAAAATTATCAACTTGCAATTCTTTAGGTGAGAAATTCAACATTGGTCTCATTGGTCTGAAATAAAGGTGTTCTGTTATGTAGGCTAGGGGAGAATCCGTTTTCTTGCTCATTCCAATGTTAGCAGAATTCTGTTTCATCCATTTGTAGCATTGAACTTCTGTTCCCTTGCTTGCTATCAGTTGAGAGTTACCTTTAGCTCTGGAGGCCTTTTTCTTGGTGCTTGCACACAGCCCTCTATATCTCAGAATGGGCAAAAAGACATTGTCTTTTTCATGCTGTCATCTCTCTGACCTGCTTATCTGCTTTCCTCTTCTACTTTTAAGAGCCCATGTGATTTATATTAGGCTTACCCAGATAATTCAGATTAATCTCTCCATATCACAGTCCTTACTTTTAATCACATCTGCAAAGTACCCTTTGTCCTGTAAAGTAACATATTCACAGGTTCTAGTGATTTGGATATTTTTTTTGGAGGCATTATTCTGCCTACCACAGTAAGAAAATCAGCTCCATTTCCAAGAATTGATGTACACCTGCTGGCTTTAAAAGCTCCTCCTGGTGGTTGCTGAGCTCACCCCTGTTAAGCTTGGAGCTGCTCACGGCAACTTTCCCACGCTTCATGGAGGAAGCTCTTCTTCACAGAGGAAGCCAACACCAAGCAAAGTGATGGAAGGGGAGAGAGAGAGAAAGAGAGATAGAGATAGAGATAGAGAGGGATAGAAAGAGAAAGAGAGAGAGAAAGAGACAGAGACACAGAGAAAGAGAGAGAGAAAGAGAAAAGAGAGAGAGAGAAAGAGAAAGAGAGAGTGAGAATTGAGAGGAGAGAGGCCCTGGGAGTTTTTGAGCAATGAGATCCAATCTTGTCTAAAAGTAGCTATATGCAGGATTTCTAAGTATACAAAACAAATGAACAAAAACCCCTTCATTATTTAGATAATTGGACTTGTGTTTTTATTTCTTATAAACAAATTATAAATTGGCAGGTATGGGCATTTGCAGATTCTAAAATATAGAACTGACTGATTTGAGCTGGGATTATGGACAGTAAAGATCTTGATGTCCCTGGTTGAGAAGCTTCTTTACTTATTTTATATTAACAAAATAAGTAGCAGATTGAACAGTCACTTCTCATACTTTGGAAATTAGACTTACAGAGACCAGAGCTTTGAAGTATGTGTTATAAAAATCTTAAGATGCTAGTATGTTTCAGCAAATTCTTGAAGGTTTTGGTAAGTTACAGTAAGAAATAGACAAGCTTTAGTACAATTGAACCATTTGAAAAAAGGAAGAAGCATTTAACTTTATGATGAGAAGCCCTAGCTGCCTGTGGCCAGTGATTTCAGACTACCGAGAGTCAGATTACTACAAGTCTAAAAAAATTCACAAAATTCTAATTCTCTCTTGCACTCAGAAACTGGTGCAAGCAAATAGAAGGAAAAAAAAAAACACAGTAGGAAATAAGAATGACATTGAGAAAGAGCCAAACAAATGAAAGAATCCTCTATGTAGACTTCTGCTCATACCTTCTGTGTACTCATTGCATGATTGACTTTATAAGACCCCTTGTGATAAAGCACCATTCACTAGGATGCAATTTGGAGCAAAGGAGAAGATTGACTCTACCTCAGCTCAGGAGCTTTTGTGGAAGGACAAGATGTAGGTAGTCAGCCTAAAGCCTAGGATTATGGGAAGAAGCTCATAGCTTCTTGCTAAGGTCAGGATCCTCTAAGATTTATGGCTTTAATTATTAGCTAATACCATTTCCAGAAATTAAATAGACTGATGGACTGACATGCTTTTAATCAAGTCATAATATGGAGAAATACTAAATTAGGAAAATAAGAACCTATGAAAGTCCAACACCTAAAGTAATTCCAAGGGCCCCATTGCCATGGTAATGACAGATAACAGAGCAACCCCCCAACCCAACCACCTCCCAGCTGACCACTGATGGAAATCCAGAGGAAACAAGAAATAACCAAAAGCCGTTGTAAGCCATGGAGATTTTTTAGGTTACCCTAGAATAACCTACCACATCTTAACATCCTCTTGTATAATTTCCCTTTACTTTTGATTTCCAGATATCCTCTAATCATGGGTTGATGCTCTTGGAAGAGAAATATCTGTTCTTCATTATTCATGGTGGGGCACTTTTATTCACACTTCCATATTTCTATGTGGGGAAACTGTCATTAGAGTAAAAACATGCCTGGATTCTCTTTGTTTCTTCAATCATTCTTCCTTTCTGAGCAGAAGAATCAATTTATTAAAATGAGATTGGTTGAAGAAACTGGACGTGCATGGCTCATCCTCTTCCATTCTTCTCTCTTTGAGATGTTTTTGATCTTGGAGAACATCTGTTTTGGTTTGTTCTTGGCCATGTAATAAGCTGAAAAACAGGGCTTATACCTGCCAAAGAAGGCCTCCTATTGTCTGCCTCTCCCTGGCACTCTGTGGGTAATTCTTCAAGTCCTTTTGACTCAGAGCTAAAAGCACATTTTCTAATTTGTTTTTAATTAGCAGTAATGTTTATTTTTGATATCTGTCTAACTTCTATGTCTATGTCTCAACTGATTCCAAACTCAGGAGGGGGAAATATATATACACATATACACACACACACACACACACATATATTTTACTAGTAGTTCAGTTGGATGCAGTATTGGGTGAGAGTTTGTGTTGCCACCTTTAGTTGCTGTTTCTTTTTGTGGGTGATAGTTTATTTTAATGGACAACAATGTTTTATGTTTATAGGAGAGACGTACATGGATGCTTGCCAGCTTAAGGTGGAATGTAGTGAGAAAACATTGGTTTTTGTATGCCCAGCATTTCTTTTTGGGAGAACCTGACCAAACCCATTCAACAAGTAAAATGGGATTTTTCATTAATGTCGTATGTCCTCCACCTCCACCAGGTATGGATCCTAGGATTGGCCAATCATAATATCCTACACTTTTGGCAATAGTGAGTAGTCCAAAATGTGGGCACTGACCAAAGCAGACCAATAATAATTATGAAATAACCCTTTATTTCTTTTTATTGAATCTTTAATATGAGTAATGAAAATGAAGAATTGCTAATGACCATGCCCATTACCTGCAAAGATGAAATCTGTCCATAGTCAGAGCAAATAATCCCAACATAGAGAGGAAAGTAGAGCTCAAAAATGGACAAAGAGAGGGAGCTCCCTTAAGAGATTTTTTGAGTTCCAGTTCCAGGCTTGTCTGAGGCACTTTCCACCTCAGTTAACTGATGTCTCAGTTAAACAGTAACATCCAGTTTTTATTTAGACAGTTTAAGTATTTGTCACTTGCCACTGAATGAATTTAGATTAATACAGAAGGTATGCTGTGATTGTAAGAATGTCTAAGAACATTTTGCTGTTTTCTGTTTATAACTTGTATGGGGGAAGAAGTATAATGATAATGAGAAAAAATCACCTTAAACTAGTTTTAAGTTATTTAGATCAAGAAAACCCCCAGACAATAAGAGAAGTGGTACAGAAAAAAAGATTTCTTTCATACCTCATGAAGATGGTAGTGAAATTTGTCCAGACTGCCAAGAAAAATTGGCATTGGAAAAAATCTATGGGTAAAATGGGTGCAAAAAGAGACACAAAAACATTAAAGTTAGAGCCCAAGTGAGGATTAAATTCGGAAAGTATATTCACTGGAAAGAAAAATGTGAAAAAATGGATCAGAAGTTCATGTAAATCCCAATGGTGAAAAGAGGTTAGCTAACAAAGGAACATTAAAGAAAAAGAAAGTGGCTGGGCTTGGTGGCTCACATCTGTAATCCCAGTGCTTTGGGAGGCTGGGGTGGTAGGATTACTTGGGGCCAGGAGTTTGAGACTTGTCTCTACAAAAAAATAGTAAAAAAAAAAATTAGCCAATTGTGGTGGTGTGCTTGTAGTCCCAGCTACTTAGAAGGCTAATGCAGGAGGATCAATTGAGCCCCGGAGTTTGAGGCTGCAGTGAGCTAGGACCATGTCACTGCTGAACTCCAGCCTGGGCAACAGAGCAAGACCCTGTAAGAAAAAAAAAAAAAAAGGAAGAAAGAAAGAAAAGAAAAAGAAAGCAAAAGCAAGTGGTAAATAGAATTATGAGCACATTTTATTCTTGAAATTTCTTTATAATCTTTAAGAAAATCTGATTTAAAATATTATATATGCTTAAAATTTTTAGTAATCTAATCATTGCATGTTTGGAGTGGAGATGTTAAGTAGTTGCTGCTGGAGTACAACTGCAAAGATTCTACTACAGGAACCAGTTCCCTCTCATGTTGGATGTGAAATATTGAGATTGTTGTATACTTGCAAGGCTTGAAGGATTTGCTAAAAAGAGGCAGGCAGATTTCTTTCATTTTCTTCTTTTGATCAAGAATCAAAGATTATTCTTCTGAGATTTTTTTTTTCCACCATAGCTTTACTATTTTACTAGCAAAACCCTACCTTGTAGAATCTTTATTACATATCATTTGGGCATAATTTTTTTATTTTCGTTATATTACATTGGAATTTTGTTCCATTTCAATTTATACTGACATCTCATATCAATTGAAGAGGCTGAGAAATTCATGTCATTGATCTAGCCATCAAAGTAAGCTGTTCAATATAATATCAAGCTGGCTTTTATTGTGCACTAAAGCATATGATGACACCTGCGTAAATCATCACAACATATTCTTTGATCAGTGAAAGACAACTGTCATTCTATTAAATGGATTAATTTTCCACGTAATAATCTTAAAAATCTCTGTTAGTATCAGATGTTAAATTAAGAGAGTGCATTAACTCACTTCCCTTGAGTGAAGTATGGTACAGATTTAGTTAAAGCTTGATCACAATATAGCCTAACTATGATCCAAATCTAAGCAATAATTGTATCATACATGTTAACAAAATGTTTAGTAAATCTTAAAACCTAATGCTTTGGCTTAAGACTAAACCTGAGTTTAAAATGTGACTTTCCCTAGCACTCTGGGAGGCCGAGACAGGTGGATCGATCGAGGTCAGGAGTTTGAGTCTCACTCACCAAGAGTGAGACTCCGTCTCTACTAAAAATAGAAAGAAATGATCTGGCCAGCTAAAAAAATATATATAGAAAAAATTAGCCGGGCATGATGGCGCATGCCTGTAGTCCTAGCTACTCGGGAGGCTGAGGCAGTAGGATCGCTTAAGCCCAGGAGTTTGAGGTTGCTGTGAGCTAGGCTGACACCACGGCACTCACTCCAACCTGGGCAACAGAGCGAGACTCTGTCTCAAAAAAAAAAAAAAAAAGTGATTTTCCCAATTACTGGTTATATAATCTTAGAGAAGTTACTTTGAAACATAGCTTTTTCATAAAATTTAGTTAAATACTTATTTTCATATGATTGTCTTAGAATTTAATGACCTAATACAGGTCAGGCATTTTATACAGTTTCTGATACTTTGAAAATGTCAATAGTAATGATGATGATGACGATGACAATGACAGTATTACAGAGGATCCAGGAAAGGAGCTTGTCAGTTAGTTTGCAACAAACTCATGCTATAGCTAGGAAAACTGCTTCATGTTTATGTTTACCTTTATTCTTTTATCTATGGATAACACAAAATTATTCTGTTCTAGTTTTCTCCTAATAAAGCTGTCTTGTTATCTGGCCCAACCCAACACTTTCCCTTTAAGTCAATGATTTGAATTAATATATTTTCTGGATATAAATTAAAATAAACATAATAGAGTTTTCATTGTTCCCAAGCTGGAAGTGAAACAGGGTCTAATACAACCACAACTTCCTGGAATTAAAGTCTCTTCAAATCCCTCTTGGTGGCTCAAAGACTCAAGTGTAGGAGCTCCTTGCAGTGCCAAAGCCATCTCATGGCCCTCCATGGACTCACACCTTTCATATTGCAAAAGTGTGTTCTTGACTCCTGATTCTGCCATGAGAAACATGTAGAACTAAAGTTGATGCTGCCACTTGCTCTCATCCTCCATTTGAGATGTGTTATTTGCCCTTTCAGGCCCAAGACCTGAAATCACAATTCACTGCTCCCTTGGGCTCTCAGTTCCATAGAAACCCTCTTGGACTTTTTGTCTTTCTTCCCGAGTGCAGTGCTTGACTCATGCTAGGATGCTTATTGCAGGTGTATCAAGTTAACTCAACTTTTATTTCACTTATTGTTCATTATAGCCTTCACTCTAAATGCTCTTGGACCTTTCTGAAGAGAGATAGGCCTATTTTGAGTAAAATTGCTCTCTAACATTTTCAAAGATCCTTCTTTTCCTGTAATTCCAAATGTCCTTACTTATCAAGCTAGCAACATGGATATTTCCACCCGAGTGAATTCTTTCCTTGCTGTGGTATATTAAATTATTGATCAAGAAATGTCCACTTTATGGAAGGCATATACTTTTCTGCTGCATTGATAATGGACTTGATCATGTGACTTGCTTTGGTCAATGGTACATTAGAGGATGCAATTTGTATGGCGGCTTAAAAGGACTTTTTATAGTTGGCATTGCTCTCTTAAACTCCAGATCTTGACCATGACTGTGACTCAGGTGACCGTTGGTCAACGAAGATGATGGACATGTGGAACAGATCTGGACCCAGTTCATAGCTTGGAGACAGCCCTCTAAATCCAGTTTAGAATAGCCAACCCCCACTGATCTATAAACCTGTGTGTAAGAAATAAATGGTTAGTTATTCTGTATCACTCTGTTTTGGAGGAAATTCATTATGTAGCATTATTGTGGCAATAACTAACTGGTCTATTTAATCTATGGAATTGGGAGAGATTTTGGAATTCTTGGCTAATATGGGGAATTGTTGAGAGAATGAAAAGTTTTAGTGATATTTTAAATTATTAAATTGCTTAGATTCTTATGCAGATAAATACATGGGCCTACCGTATCCCCCTTTGAAATATGAGTTGACAATGTCTGAATTTGTATGGCACTTATTTTAGGTTCATACTCTGGATTTTCTGGTGTGATAATGAACTATACATTTACTACCTTACTTCTAATGGTTCAGCAATGAAAAGAAGAATTATCTTCCTTATATAATAGCCACATGAACTTACTGGGAACCACTTATTACACACAATTGCCGTTTTAAAAAAATTTCTTAATTTACATTAGAACACCTTAAATTACATATTTAGGTGAACTAGTCATTACTATTACCATTGCATACACAACTTCCCATTTTGCTAACACTTAGAATGGACACTTAGCTACCAGTAAGTTCTATTTGCTCTTCTGTCTTCAGATTTGGAACTTTATCCTTTCCTGTGGTCTACACAGAACCATCATTTTCACAGATCTAGGAATATATTTTTTTTTTTTTTTTTTTTTTTTTTTTTAAACAAAAGTTTATTCTTAAATGTACAATAGGCTCCAAGACAACACTTCATTTTAGCTATAGGTGGCAAAAGATGTTATGGCAGGGAATACAGATGTTTAAATAGGAATCAAGGGTCATCATTGCCTCAGGCACATGGAACAGCTTACTTTTTGCCAGATTTCTTAATTCCACCTGTAGCTAGGGGGCCCTTCCCCGCGGCCTTCGCTTTTAGCTCCTCGAGTTTCTTCTGCTCCTCTTTTTGTTTCTGCTTGAACGCCTTATCTTCCTCGTCCATCTCCTTGGCCTGCTTCTTGGGCTGTTTCAGGGGCTTTTTCTTGCCACCTTCGCGGCCGGACATGGCGCCGCCGCCCCTTCCCCAGCTAGGAATATATTTTTTAAAGGGACAACTAGGAATTTCTACTAGTTCTTTTGAATTGTACACAGTGGAGAAATTCTTCTAGTTATATTGAGGACTACCGTTTCCAGTATGCTGGCTAACACTTGTTTCTTAGACCAATTTTGGGGTGAGATCATTGTGGTAATGAGGGAGGGGTAAATCTTTCTTTCTCACTTGCAACCTTCTTCCTTTGGGCATACTGGGACTATCACAATAGGTTGTGTAAGAGTGTTAGACATTTTTTAAAGTCTCCACTGAAGATGTGTGACAATTTGAAAGAGAAATACAACATGACATCAAACAGTTAAAGTCATAAAAAGTCATGCTCTAGATGGGGGCAGTGGCTTACCCTTGTAATCTCAGTGCTTTGGGAGGCTGAAGCAGGAGGATCACGTGAGGACCAGAGTTTGAGGTTACAGTGAGCTATAATTGTGCCACTGCACTCCAGCCTGAGTGACAGAGAGAGACCCTATTTCTATGAAAAACAAAGCAACAAAAACCAGAAAACAACAAAAACCCCAAAACAACAAAAAAACATGATTCTTTTTCCAGCATTTCAAAAAGAAAACATTTAAGGAGTATCTTCACAAAATATATTTTCTCCTGAGTGGTCTCCAATTTCTTCTGTCTCTTCCCTGCCATTTAGTTTTTTGCATGACTCCAAGTCTCCACCCACTTCCTCAGAAGACAGTGCTCTTACCCACAGGGAGAGGATTAGTTCCCTCCCAATATCTGCCTATTTCCCTATGTTTCTTCTCAAATTTAAGTCATTCAATCTAAGATGGCACTATTGGATTTCCATTCAATGTTAGTGATGGTGATGCCTATTAATTCAATACCTGAGAAATTACAAAGTGAGAAATCACCTAATAGAGATGAAAAAAGGGTAGTTGAGAGAGAGTCAGTTATTCTTCTGCTCAGTGGTGTAGAGAAGTGGGAGTTGGGAGGGAAACACTGAAAATTGAGTTGATGTAAAGGGGAGTGATTTGGAATGTAAACTGTAGGAACAAAATGGGAAGAATGTTCATAGATATGAAACTTCTCAACACTGAGAGAAACTCTAGCTGTTAAAGGTCAGTAAAGTTGATCATACTATGTTTTATTTATTCTTTTATTTGGCCCAACATTTATTCAACCAATATTATGGAACACTCCCCCATAGGCAGGCACTGTGCTATGTATTTGTGCTATAAAAGTCAGCATGACAGTATGACAGTCCCTAGAGGGACCTAGATCTTATGGTACATTTTTGTCCAAACATGAGAAGACTATCATTTTGTACCTGAATGATCACCTTGAAGCCCAAATGTAAATTTTCTCCTATATTTGCTTCATTTTTTTAGAACCCAGGCATTATTAACTTTACCATTTTAAAATTTTAAAACATTCTCTTTTTTATGACAAAGGATCATTGTTTCCAAATGATGGAGGTGTCATAATGTATTCTCCAAAAAAAGATAGAAGGTTATATCTCAGATTACTAATCTGCCACTAATTTTGCCTTGAAATCTTGGGTAAATTTCTCTCTGGATTTATTTTGTCATGTCTAAAATACTGAAAGTAACTCTGAGTCACATTGCATTGGAAGTGGGAGGAAGGATTCCTAAATGATTATAAAGTGATTTGCAGATAGAGAATCATGTGTGTGCCAGGGGTGAAAATATTGTCCCATTAATCCTTTTCGTGACAAAGAAAATGTTGCTACTTAGGGAGATGATGTGTGAGAGGAAAAGGAGCAGAAAACAATACAATGGAAACAACAGAAAAGAACAGGCTTAGAAAAATAAATTAATTTCTTTATCTAAAGGAAGTCAGATTCCTTCTACAAAGGTCAACTTTGTTGGCTCTACTTCATTTTAAATAAAGTGTGAAGAAAAATACCTTACGTGGACACATGAGTTTTTAATTTATGTCAGTTTTACTGATGTTTTTTGGTATGAGAACTTAATGTTTTATTTAAGCAATATTTAAGCATTTAACTAAAATGGCTCTTTTATGCTAATTTATATGCATTCAAATCAGAATTTTTTAGGTAAAGGCGGTTCTCTTATATTTCATTCTTTGGAAAGGAAACTTCTGTCTAATGCCTCATTTAAGATTCAGTGGAATCTTTCTTGCTTCAGTAATTTTCCTATTAAATTACAACTATTAGTGCTAGTTTCTCACCCTAAAGGAAACCAATAAAATCACCCAAACTAATGAAGTTGTTTCCAACAGCAAGCTTCTCGTTATGGGGGTACTTCTAATTACTGCTAAAATGAACTGGAACGGAATGTCTCCAGAATGGGATGTCCCAGAGCTATAAACCAAAACCATAAACAGCTGTGCAACTCCTAATCTATTCACTTTACCTTCGCAATCACAGCACAACATCAACTACAACTAATTTTTAAATGTTGGTAGACAAGAACAAGAATGGATGGGGAAACAAAACAGAAAACACTAATAAGAATTTTCTCATGTTATTATAACAAGAGCATATTGGTTATATTTTGTTTTGTGAATAGGATTTATCATCTCTTCTAGATGTTATCTCATGTGCTCACATGTTTATGTCTCTCTTCACTAACTGCCAAGTTTAGGGAGCACCTCAGTCAAGACAGCATTGAATAAGGACGGTGATGCAGTTTACAGCAGAAAACACTGTCAGTGCTGAAATAGCTTGTACAGGAGAATGGTTTTAGATCAGATTTAATTAAGAAGTGTATCACTTTCCAATGTAATTTTATGTCTAAAGCAATAGAAAGCTGAACTCCTATTCAAATCAGAAAGTACATGGATAAACAATAAAAAACACTGCTTTTGTTGACCCTAATTCATTCTCAACATGGACTTCAAAACAGAAATGCATGTGTCAATTTAGTTGGTAAATTCAAATACCTGTAGAAACTAAACACACATTAGACAGAAAGTTGTGAAGGCTTGAAGAAGTTATTGTAGAGGAAGTTAAAAGAATCATAGTAGATTTGGAAAGACCGTATAAAGGCAATCTTAAAATTCAACCTCTGCTTTTTCCCAAGTGAGAGGAAAAGGAAAATGGCAATGTGAATAATAATAATGAGCAATAATATTATTTTTATATTTATAGTTTATAAATTAGATAAATATATGATGTACATATAAAAACACTAGATTAGTAGAAAGAAGACATGGATGGCTTCTAGCTCTGGCTCTTGCCTGGGAGAGATTGTGTATCTGATTCAGCTGACTTAACCTTGCTGGGTGTAAAGTGGAATACATGATCTGCAAGGTTTCTCCTAGGTCTACCTGTCCCTCTTGCTATTCTATGACTTAGGGACACTCGTATTTCATACAGGGGCCATTTGTGGAATATGTAGCATGAGGAGTGTATGTTTTTATTTAACAGTAAAAATGATGGTTAATAATATTATAGGGGATTTGTATCGTGTCAGCCTTGAGCAGCTGAAACTATTTTCCTACAGCTCCCTTTGCTGCACAGTTTCTGGCTAGCATGGGCCACTGGACATTTTGAGAGATGTTTGGCAGATGGAAGGGAGGGACCAGCCATAAACCTCATCAGCGCTTACCTACTGGCTCACCCCTTTGGGCAACAGCTGGACCACAGCTCCTGCAGCTCCTACCAGACCTCCTCTTTCAGCTCCTCTGATTCCCAGGCCAGTCTATGGTTAGCAACATGATGGACACCAGCTTCTCCTGAAGATCAACCCATCATGAACGTTGGAAACTTTGAGGTCATGGACACCAGTGGAAACTTCAGTTCATTTTTGTGGATTTCAAGGCATCCTTACAGGTTCAGTTCTTGCTTCCCTTGCCTCATGTTGGTCTTTTCCTTCTGACTTCTTTATTTGCAGACTTCAGGCTCTACCATCAAATACAGATGCAACAGCCTCATGGACACTGTGTAACCAGCTCCCACAATTGCATAAGATCAAATTTCTCTAATAAATCCATAGATATACATATATACACATATATATACACACATAAACAGATAAAAAGATTAGATAGATAGATAGATAGTTCTGCTGCTTCTTTAGCTAAACTCTGATTGATACAGATCTCAAAATTTATTTTCCCTGCTTCTTTGAGAAATAATCTGATATCCTTTGAAATATTTTTTAAAAGATACTGAATGGACTCGGCAGTTCCTTGATTGTTCTGTTTAAACAGTGCCCTGATTGTTCTCTTTAAATTTCAGGTGAGGTCATGTGGAAGACAGAATGATCTCATTCCAAGTAGACCCATAATATAGAAATAGTACTAATTGTGATCACTGAAAAAAGGGCATATATATATATATATATATATATAAGCATATGATATATAATTCTTTTGATAACTATTAGGAGTGTTATAAAAAAAAAAAAAGAGGAATTACTGTAAGACATAGTGAGTTCCTTGCCCTGGAGGTGTTCAGTTGGCAGCTGGTCAATGACTTCAAAGGACTGGCAGTGAGGGGATGTTTCCAAATCTCCTGTGTGTTTGTGTGTATGTGTACACATTCATGCATGCAAATGCTGTTGGAAAAGCTCCTTTGCTAGGGGATGTCACTTCTCTTCCCACTGTCCCACCAGCTAAGACTCACTGCTCTAGAATGCAGGGGGACCTCTTGTACTTAATCCATGTGCTATATTAAGACTCAATTTATAGTTTCAGGGAGCATAGTTTTGGAATTTGTACATCTTTATTGGATACTGAATTTATACTTAGGAAAGCAAGCCTTTATTTTGCTGCAAACACTTATGATACTTTGAAAGACAAAACGCACAAAAAGAGGGGAGTTCACCATGGAATCTTAAAAATATGCATTAGAAGAGCATAAGAAGAGAAAGTGATATTCCAAAATACAGGACATTAAAAAATTATGTATATCAGCCATGGTACTTAGAATTTGGAGTATATATGACCAAGGTGAAACCTAGAAATTTATTTTTATTTCCAGACTTACAATTTTTCTCTTCTGTTCGTATTCCAAATACTCCTTTTCTAAAAATGAAATTGTTAAAATCTTCACTTCCTAAATTATTACCTTTGATAAACCTGTGCTCATCTCTCTTTCTGTCCCCCACAAATTTCCCTGGCTTCTTGCATCGTCACTGATTGTTCTTTTCCAATTAGTTCCTCTTGTTGATCTTTAGAAACAATAAAATTGATATTGCTTCCTTGTGACGTGAACACATACTATTTTTTCTATCTTTCTTGCTGAAAATGCCTACTTTTGATTTTATAGTCAAGGACAACTAAATATTAAGAGAATTTTTGTATGTGTGTATGAGGAGAGAAGGGCATTTCTAGATTTTAAAAAAGTTGTCTGCTAACCTTGAATGGGATAACACATAGAATGCTCAAAAGGGACAGTGTTGAGGCTTATTGTCCAGAAATTTATTGAAAATGCCAAGATTATATATACAATCCTGAACTTATTTCTATGTTTAGTGCACATAATACTCTCCTAAATCAATCAGTTTTTATGCACTGCTAGGATTACTTAATTTTATGGTCAGTGTTGTCATTTATCTATATGCTTTTAGTTTTTATTATTTTCAAAGTAATTCATATACTCTTTGAACAGTTATGGCATGGTTAGAATTCTTTATCTGTAACATAGTTATCTGTAAGTTCAAAGTGATCTTTTTGTCTTTGATGTTTAGTTGCTGTTCTTTGAGGAATAGTATGTATAGTTTTGAGTAGAATTTCTGGGGCCAAATGCATCAGCATAGGCTCCTGTATATCCAAAACATTCTGAACAAGATCTGCCTGGATGACAGGACTCTCAGGGGAGATCTTCTTGGTCAATATCGAGGCCAGTCGAGACAGCTGTATACAATGCACTGGTTCACACCGCTTGTATTCCCTGTGTCTCCTGAGTGTGAATCCTTCTGCCCAATTTGTGTGGGTGTCTATGAATAAGAGGACTCATTGAATCATTAGGAATGTCTCATTTTCTTATTATGATCTATTGGTTGGGATGGTATTGCTGTGAGTATTTGTGTGTGTGTAAATATTAAACTGGCTTGTGTGTAAAAATGTTGGAAATTTGACAGTTACTTGAGCTATATAAGCAATTCTATTAATAAATGCTTACATATTTAAATTGAGATTGTGATGTCACTTTGCCCATTCTGGGGAAACTATTGTGTATCACAAAGTCAATAAGACCTTAAAACCTACAAAGATTCTGTAAGCTAGGCTGTCTTTATTTCATATTCTTCTGTTATTGTTGAACCACCATTATACTGAGCTAAATTTGAACTTTAGAGACAGCAATTAGAACTACAAGATTTCTATCATTAGGTAACTAATATTAAAACATTTTTGAGGATAATATTAAAATGTCTTTTAATGACACACACACACATATATATACACCCTAAAATGAAAAGAATTATATAGCCATATTATATCTATTTATGTATGAATTATATGTGAGGGTGTACATACACACATACATATTTATTCTGGTTAAAATTAAAGACACATGTACACACAGAATTAAATTAAATTATATTAATAAAAAACAAACTTTGATCTTATAAAGGGGCCACTGTCTGTAGACTGTGAGCCTGAAGAATTTCTACAAAGTTTAATTTGAAAGAGATCTCAGTCTATCATTTCCAGGGTATAAGTTGACTGTGTACCTGAGGTAATTATACATTTATGTTTTCCAATGTTTGTATTGTGTATATTTACTTGTGTTAGAGTAAAAATCATGCCATGTTACTTTATTATGATATTTGTGCTCTGCTGGGGTTTTTGTTACTTGGCACGAATTGTAGCTTTGGCATGGATTGTAGCTTGCTTTTCTCTTCATTTATCAGATTCATTGATGGTATAGGGAAAATATAATACCTTAAAACAACATATTTTTTTCCTCCAAATCAGAGAATATGTTAAAATTATAAATTATTTAAGAAATGTAAGAGGAATGATGTTTTGTATAGAAGCCCTAAGGCCATCCTACAATTTGTTCTTAACATGATATGGAGTAGGGACAATTCTATTCAGCATTCATTGAACACATATTACCATGGTAAGTACAGGAGACAAAGAGCTAAGAAGATAATCTTCAATCTTCTCTATTCTACTAAATTTTGGAATATTCCAGAGCTTAAACCTGGGACCTTTTCTCTTGTGTCCTAGAAAATGCATCTAGTCCTATGGATTTAAATTTCTATATGTTTATGATTTCCACATTTTATCTCCATCTAAGACTTCCCCTTGTAATTCCAAAAACTGTGTATACAACTGCCTACTTGAAATATACACTTGTTATATAAGAACATGTCACTCGTTTCCCTACTTAGTGCCAAACTTGTTCATCTATCTAAGCTGGCATCCTTCCTTGCTCCATGGCTCCAGTTTCCTCTCTTATGCATCCATTCTACCTTAGTAGATGGAATAATATTTTAAAAATATTTCTAGGCATTTATTTTCTTTGTGGCTATTGTAAATGGTATTGAGTCCTTAATTTCACTCTCCACTTGACTGTTATTAGCATGTAGAAATGCTACTGATTTGTGTAAGCCGTATCATTTTACTACTCACCTTCACATTGCGTGGGAATAAAAGCCAAGCTACTGTCTCTGTTGTGAAAGTCTTTTCATGACATAGCTCCTGCCTACTTCTCCTACCTTGTGCTACAACACTCTCCCCTGTGCTTCCTGTGCTCCAGCTACAGGGGCCCTTTCTCTTTAAGTATGCCAAGTTCATTACCGCCATAAGAACATAAGAACTTAGAACTCACTGCTACCCATCTCTAGAATTCCCATCCCCTGTATTGTGCATGGCTGATTCCTTATTGTCATTCAGATTTCACCTGAAAGAGCAGTCCTCTGTCACACACCTGAACTGTGGAATGCTCTTAAAATTACCCAGTTTGAATTTAACCTTATTATATATCACCATGGATATTTTCATATTTATTTGTTCATTTGTTTTTGGCTGTCTCCCTCTATTAAGGTATAAAATTCTTGAGAACAAGGATCAAATCAATTTTGTTAAAGCCATCACTGACTTTAGTCCTGTCTTCTTCTTTTTGTTGTTGTTGTTCTTTTCATTTTAAAAAATGTAGGGGGTACCAGTGGTTTTTGTTACATGGATGAATTGTATCATGCTGAAATCAGGGCTTTCATTGTACCTGTCACCAGAATAGTGTACATTGTACCTGACAGGTAGATTTTTATCGCTCTCTCCCTCCCATCCTCCCCACTTCTTTAGTTTTCAATTTATTCTTTAAGTGAACCAAACGTATTGAAGGGTTTTTAGCAAAGGAAGGACACGCTATGATTTGTGTTTCAGAAGGATTATTCCTGCAGAGATTATAGCAGGGAAGAAGAAATGAAGGGGAAATAAAATTGAGAGGCTATAACATTTCTTCATTGGCTGAGGATCTGAAGCAGAGAGGAGGTAATGGGAATAGGCACACAAGCAAACTTTGAGGCATATTTAGCAATAAAATCTGTAGAATGTAGTAATAGGTTATACATGAGGAAAAAGTTTAAGGTAACTGCTAGCACTCTGTCTTGTGTGACTTATTGGGGCTACCAATATGCAAATAGAGGGAAAAGAAGAAAAAACATTTGCACAGGAATATAAGATACATCTTGGACATAGTGATTTGGGGTGCCCATGGAACGTTTGGAACAAATAAAGATATCCAACAAAATATAGAAAAAACAGAGTTTTTCTTGTTTTAGAAAACATAGCATATTTTAATAACAGAATATTTGTTGGTCAGGATTTGAGTGCGGGATGTTTTATGCAGAGCCAATGTGTTGATATTACAAATTATGACAATTGGTGTCATGAATCGATTAGCTAGTTCAATTTTTGAAATAGTTAGAAAAGCATTAAATGAAATTAAAAAGAGCAGCATTATAAATCGCCCTGGTGAGGCTTTAATGTTGCATTTTCATTCCATGAAATAAGGTTCTAACTGCTAGAGTGGCTATAATGAGGTCTTACTGGTGTTTTTGTTCTATTTTATTATTGCCTTCAGGCAGGCTATGAGCTTTATGAATTTTTAGCTCACCAGAGCAGATATTTACGGAAAGAAGACTTTTTCTTTCCTTATTCAGACTTAGTATATTTTGGTAATTTAAACTTGACTTAAACTAACAGAACTGTACAAATTCCTTGGTATGGTTTTTTTAAAAAAGCACACTATAATCATGTTCAATATTATCTTTCATATCTCACTGTTTTATTGTTTTGTCCCTTGCAGGACTATTTGAAAATTTCCCAATGCCGCATATTCTTATAACTCTACACTTTTCCTTGGCCTATTTTCTCTAATTATAAGGTCTTTCCTTGTCCTTTTCTGACAGGCAAATAATATTAATACCTTGGAGCCTTCCAGACCTAGTTGAAATGATATCTTTCCTGTGAGACCTTCCCCAGCCCACCCTATTCCCTCCAATTCTAACCCTAACCCTAAATGGTTTATAATAAGAAAGATGGCCCTGAAATTTGCTTTATTTATAAAGAATCATATCTCTAAATTAAACTTAAAAGCTTAAGGAAGACCTAGATTTAATTTTTTTTAACTATAACAGTGTGAAGATTAAGTTTTAAAAATCAAGGTAGTTCTAACAAATCTTTTTGCACAGAAAGGATGACCCTTGAGTGGGCTTTTTATTAATATTTGATCCCATTTTAAAATTTAGTTTGTGAAACTCCAGCATTTTAAACTATGCTTTTATATTAATATATTTAATTTCTCCTATGTCGATTGTCTAAAAACCTCTTATAGCTCTAATAAATTAAACTTTAAAATATGAAAAAAAAGAAAAAAAGAAACATGGCCCTGGTTTCAAGCTCAGAGGTATAATGGGTAGTTTGCAAACAAAACAAAATAAACTTAAATCAAATTCTTTGGTGTTCTGAGAAATTTTATCTTCTTTCTAAATGTGAAAGCACAGAGTATGATATAGTTGAGGTTCATACATCACCAAGTCTGATCTGTTTTATCTGAAATCTGCCTAACTTTGACAGATTTGTCTAACTTTGATTTACACGCCTCTATCCCTACAGCAAAACATTTGTTTAAGCCACCATTATCTATTATGTGGACTTCTGTGGTAATCTTTAAGTGGATTCCCTGATTCATCAATTGCTTACCTCCAATCTGTTCTCTGGAGCAGGGCTTGGCAAATTGCAGACTAATGTTCAAACTTTGGCTTGCTATCTGTTTTTGTACGCCCTTAGAGTAAGATTGCATTTTTTTATGGTTGGAAAAAAAAAAACCACTAATATCTTGTGATACACGGAAATTGTATGAAAATCAAATATTGGTATTTGTGAATAAAGCTATTATTTTCATCCCAGGTCTTATCCCTAACTGATAGGAATAGTGTTATTATATCGTAGCAAGTAGGATTTTGGTGACATTACAAAGCTCTTCTCTAGGTGTTGACCAACAGGTGGTTGAGGTTACAAATTTTGCTTTCTCTGAATCTGTAACAGAAACCACAGGATGGGTGGTAGAGTTGGAAGTAGAGGTAGTAGTGGTGGCATTGTCAAATGCTGAGTACACTAGGACTCAATCTTTTAGCAGTGGGGTGAGATTTAAGAGAGTATGACTGCTGGCACTGTCTGTATCAGCAGCAAACACATAGCCACTGTGCTCTAGGTCCTGGTGGTGTGATAACAGTCCAGGGATATGGCAGGCAGTCGCAATTCTTGTCTTCTTTTTTTATCACTGTGAATATAAAAGTCCATGAAACTGGCGTTAACTTTTAGCCCCTGAAATTAGGAGTGTACCAGGAGGGATGGATTCAAAATAGTGACTATAAATAAATAAAGTTATTTTCTTTCTTCATTTAAGTAAACTGATTTCATTTTGTTTTTAAGAAGTCAGGCTTTCTGAAAAGGCTGAGTGATTTAATGCATTCAATTTTGAAGTTGGGTTCAAAAAATTGGTTTTTATTTTCAACTCCATCACTTATCAGTTGACTGGGCCCCTTGCTGGCAAGCATTGGCTAAATAAGCCATTGTCTTTCAGAAAATAAACATATTGCTTAGATTCAACCTATTAGTGTTTGTTTCCACTGCAACTTTTTTTCTTTTTATCCAAAAGTTTGTTCTGACTATGAATGTATTCAATCATGGTAGATTATTTTGATAGAGACTTTTTTTCAAAAGAACCACATTGTGAATAAAATAAGTAAAAATATAAGCTTTTCCTCTTACACAAAATCTCACTTGGCTATTTGGAGCATATATCTGATAAAATATTCTTGTACACATCCCCCTTTTTTACATATGTGTCTTTAATTCAATAACTTTTCTTTGATATGTAACATCATCATCATCATTAGTGAGCATTTATTAGGTACCTGTGCTTCTCAGGGCAGGGAATGAATTTGGAAGCTGGAGAGTAAATGCATAGTTTTAGAAATGACTTTTTCATCATAGTACCACTTAGGTCATTTTGAAGAAGATTCTCTTACTTTCCCTTGAAAATTGCAATAACATGTTAGTTTCTTCATGCTTATGTGAAATTATAATGAACATTAATAAAAATTCATATTTAAATGGAAAATTGACACAGAGTCCTGAAGAGTAATTTTTTTTTTTTGTGGACTATTATAGGTGAAATTTCCATGCTATAGCTTTAAATAAAATTGTAAAGAAAGAATCTATTAAGGCATTATGATTGTCTTTTGAGGCCACTATGAATTACTCTTATTACTGAAATGAACAAAAGTATACCTGGTTCCTTTCATTTATATACAATAATGAAAAAGATGAGAGCTAATAGGACATTTTCTGTGGTAGGGCATAAAAGTTAGAGAAATGATCTTATTGTTGCACCATTTTCTCCAGAGGACATGGCTGTAGCAGGGTACCTTATGTGTTAGTCACATTGTTTCCTTAGTAAAGCATGGACTGTTTTGTATGCAATATGTAGTATGTGACTGTTTTACCAAGTGTTGTTAGCCTTATTTAGAGATAGACAACTCTGGAGAAGAGCTAAGTCACATTTGAACAGAAAAGGAAGTGACTATCCATATTGCAATGGGCTTGCAGATCAAGGCAAGTCTTGCCTGATACTTTGGCCAAGAACTTTGAATGGCATTGATTTAGAAATTAAATTTCTGTTTCAGACACATTAAACTTTAATAAATGATACAGAGAAAGATGATTTACAGTTTTCAGAACTTTATCTAATGTCTGAAAAAGTTAGGCAAATGTTCTTCTGTAGCCTCTTTTCTAAGCTGGACATGGTGTATGATTCTTAGTGAAAGTGATACTTATGGAATATTATCTTGGTTAAGCTTATATCACAGACTTCTCTATGCTTGATATGATTAAGTGTATCTATGTAAAGGTAAAATAAGATTTTTTTCTAAGAATGGGAATGAAACAAGAATGTCATCAACACTTCTACTCAACATTTACTAGTGGATTGAGGGAGGTACAATAAGGCAAGGAAAAACTGGAAGGTTATAAAATTGGGAAGGAAGAAATAAAACTGATTATTCACAGACATTATGATTATATACATAGTTAAAAATCTATAGATAAACTATTACAATTAATGAATGTATTAATTTCCTGCATATAGGATTAACATCTAAAAGTTAATTGCATTTCTATATACCAATTCTAACAGTTGGAAAATGATGTGCTAGTGTGGAACGCAGACAAGCAAACAGAAACATAGGTGCTGGAAGGAAATATATAGCAGGGTAATGGGATAGAGAAGTATAAGTTACATCGTCTTGAGGGGGTGTATAACTTATCCTTTTGTATTTTAGTGAAAATTATATTGATTGTATTTTAAAACCATGTTTTTATAAGAACGCAGTGGAAAAATCCTGTATACCTAAAAAGGAGAAAATGCTTCTTTCAGAGTAAGGAAGGGAATCAGTAGATGGAAGGCTATGAACATCAAAGAGTTTTTGTACTGCCTTCACTGGTTGGTTGAAGGCAGACCTTGCTAATTATTAAAACATCCAAAGTACTAGGGAAGAACTCTTATTAAGAACTTATTTAGAAAGTGCACTACCAGTGTCCTAGGAATAGTCAATAAGTTAAAATAAAGCAGAAGTCCTCCTTTTCCTTCTTTAATTGTTCTGTCAAAATTTTATGCTTGTAAGATTCTAGGCATACAGTTAATGGAGCTCTACAAAAAGACAGGAGGTATGCAGAGAGATTGCCCTTTTCTCACTTAAAAAAAACCAACCAGGATATACTTAGAGGCAAAAAGGAGTTTCCAATATATGAGGATCCTATTCTATTTTGTGCTTAAATAAGATAACTTACTCTTCCTCTCTCAAATTTGACTTTTTTCTCTAGAGTCTGTGTACACTTGAAGAAAATGTGCAGATAGGATTATTGATGCTGTCCTAAATATAGCAACTGAAGATAAACTGAGGTCAAATTACAAGTTAGGATCACCCTCAATCTTGTGGAATTAATATTACCTATGGTGAATTGTTTTAGGGCAGATAAACGGATTTATGGAGGTATACACTTTAACCAAGTATCTCTTGGAAACCTGCAGGACTTGATACCGGTGTTAAAATATAGTTTTTGAATATTTCTAGATATTCCTTGCAATCAAAACAAACAGCATGGAAAAATATATTTCACTGAAGTGGTAACTGTTACACTATATCCCATTACAAATCTAGTTTCCTACCCTGAGTCATTCTCAAGCTTGCTTCCTCCAATCCAGGTCTTACTGTCAGTCACCAATTTGGGCTTGTCACTCTTAATGGTTATATCCTTTTACTTCTCCTCCTCCCTCTTACCAACATTACCGTGGTTCTGTGTAAAAGGCAGATGAAAAGGCACAATCTGCTGTAACCAAACTTCATCACTGATTCTCTCATAAAAAGCTTATTTTGGAAAGTATAGTGGATATTTAAAAGTATATGATGTGATTGATCCTTATACATTAGGAGCTTTCATTTGACCTGGATTATTCAACTTTTGAATAAAACCTATTAAGCATAGACATATATAATTTTGTATCTTCAAGTTATACCATAAAACCATGTGCTGCAATTATATAATTTAGTATATGAGGAAACAGGTATATAAACCACACAAAAGCATAACTTTAGTTTCTATCAGGGCTGCAAATGAAACTAGTGATTCATTATTTCAGGTTGTCCATTTGCAGTTAGGCAGAATCAACTGAAGAAGGCTTCTTGCAGGAAGATGATTTTCTTTTTATTGAGGTAAAATCAACATATGCTTCAAATTTCTGTTCAAGACAAGTGTAAGTGTACAACATGGAGAATTTGACAAATGCATATGTTTGTATAACATTCCAGTGTAGGTAGTGCATTTTCATTACACCTGAAAACTTCCTAGTGCTCCATAGGAAACCAATACTCATTTGTTTCACCATAGTTCAGTTTTGCCTGCTCTTGAACTATATAAATAAAATTATATAGTATGTCCTCTTTTATATCTGGCTTTTTTGATCAATATGGATTTGAGATTTATTTAAATTCTTAGTATTCCATTTGTTTATTTACACTCCTGTCAATGAACATTTGCAATGTTTTCAATTATTGGTAACATAAATGGCCTGAATATAGATTAGATGCATATTTAACTTTGTAAGAAAGTACCAAACAGTTTTTCAAAGTGGTTTTACTATGTTACATTTTGATTAGCGATGAATGAGTCTACACTTACTCCCTATTCTTACCAACATTTGGTGTTGTGGGCCTTTTTGACTTTAGCAACCATAGTGTGTGTGAAGTGGTATCACATTATAGTTTACTTTGCATTTTCTTGATAACTAATTTCAAGAACCTTTTAATGTTCTTATTAACAATCTGGATATTTCCTTTTGTCAGGTGTCTGTTCAAATGTTTTACCCATTTAAAAAACTGGGTTGTGTTATTATTACTGGTTTGTAGAAATTCTATTCCTATTCTGTCAGATACATGTATTGCAATGTTTTCTCCAAGTGTGAGGATTACATTTTGACTTTCTTAATGGTTATTTTGATTAACAGAAGTTTTCATTTGGATGATGTACAATTTATAACCAATTCATGCTTTTTGGATCATCTCTCAGAAAACTCTGAGCCTCTAAGATACTATGTTTTGGTATCTTTGAGAAAATTTCAGAATTAAACTTTTATATTTATGTATATTGTTCCATGATATTAAATTGAACAAATTGATTATACTTTATTTTTTGAAAGGGCTTATGTAAGTAGTATTTTTTTCCTCTGAATAACTGATAGAATTAAATAGTAAAATTTCCTGGACATGGTATGTCTTTTTAAGAAGTTTTTTCTTTGTAAAACAATTTCCTTGATGTATGTAGCTATTCAGATTTTATTTCTTCTTGCCTTAATTTGGGTAATTTAATTTTTTTATGAATTTGCCCGTTTCTTCTAAGTGAACATTGTTCATAATAGTTTTTTAATAACCTTTATATGTGTAATGATGTTTCCTCTCTCAATTCTTATTTTGTATTTGTGTTTTCTCTTTTTTCTTAATTGGTCATGCTAGGGCTATATTGATTATACTAATGTTTCTAAAGGAACATTTTTTTTTTTGCTTTTTTTTCTTCATTACTTATTTTCTATTTCATTGATTTCTGCTTTTTATTATTTTCATTCTTGTATTCACTTTGTATATAATTTGTTCTTTTTTTATCACTTCATAATGTGGAAACATAAATTTTTAGCCTTTTGTATTTTCTAAATAAGCATTTAAACTTTAAATTTTTACCTAAGTACTCCTCTAAATGTATATCATAAATTTGATATATGGTATGTTCAATATGTAAACAAATATATTTTTTTAATTTCTTAAATTTCTTCTGTAACTAATTATCTACTCATTATTGTGTTGTTTAATAGTCAAATATTTAAAGCTTTCTACATATATTATTATCATTTATTTCTACCTTAATTCTATGGGGTTGGAGAATATCTTCCATATATTTTTAATACTTTAAAATTTATTGATACTTCTTTTATAGGCCAGGCTACAGTCTTTCTTTGTGAATGTACCATGTTCACTTGAAAATTATGTACACTCTGCAGTTGTTTTAGTGTTTTATAAATGTCCGTTAGATGAATTTGGTCAGTAATATGTGAGTCTTTGACATCCTCTTGGTCCTTTTTTCTACTTTCTATCAATTACTGATCAAGAAGTGTTAGAATCACAAACTGGTGGATTTGGCAATCTGTCATAAAAGCTGGATTTGCTTCATGTATTTTGAAGCTCTGTTATTTCTTGTAAACACATTTAGGACTGTTATGTTTTGCTGATGAATTGACTCTTTTATCATTATGATATGCCTTTTTACAAAATCACTGTGAGTATTCTGCCTGAAGTTTATTTGTTTTGTTATTAATATATACTCACTAGCTTTCTGAAAATTACAAAATATATATATTCTTCATCTTTTTGTCTTTAGTGTCTTTATATTTAAAGTACAATTTTTAGATAGCATATAGTTGGGTCATCATTATTTTATTCAGTCTATTTTCATCTTTTAACTTGTGTGTTTTGTTTATTTATATTTAATGTAATTATTGATACCGTTTTATTTATCTGTCATCAATCCATTTGTTTTTTATTTGTGCCACTTTTTCTTTCTTCTACCTTTCCTGCCTTCTTTGTTTAATCTGAATATTTTTTAATATCCTACTTTAATTATAGTATTATATTTAATTTGTGATCTATACCTATAATTACTGTTTTAATGATTACAATATGCTCTATTTTCTTATCAGAATCTAGAGTTAATATTGTATCTTTTCACTTAGAATATAAGAACATTGAATAGTATGACTATCTACCCTAACCCCATCCTTTATAATAGTTTTGTAATATATTTTATTTCTACATACATATGAATCCTACAGTACAATGTTATTATTTTTACTTTAAATAAGTTGTCTTCCTAAAAATTGGAAAAGAAAAAATATTATTTATATTATTAAAAATTTTTTTGTTATTCAATCAATTTTTTCATACAGGCTACTTAAAACCAAGCATGATTTTTTTCCCAAATGAGTATATAATTTTTCAAAATGAAAAATCAATTTTTACAATATAATTTTCTAAGACATATAAGCACATAATCCAAATTATATGCTGCATGAATTTAAATATTGTATTATCAAAGCTGACATAATATAGATGGATGAAAGTAGGTATCTCCCATGGGAGGAAGATAGTTTAAAACCGTGTACTTTTATTGATCTTCTCAAATACACTTTGATCCTAATTTTTCTTGTTCTTTGGTCTTGATAGTCTAAGAACTCATTTTGGGGAAAAATATGCTAAGGATGTTGTAGTCTTCATTGATTGCTAATACTGAAGCACATAGGCAAAGATAGAATGTTGGAATTGATGTTTTAAATGTGATTGAGGTTCCAGAACTTTATAATGAATTTTTGTGTATTGACCTTGAAGATTATTTCCTTGAAAATATCACATAATTGTATCACCATTGCTCAGAATTTCCTACTGCATTCTTTCTTCTTTATTTAATTTTTTTTATTTCAGCTTATTATGGGGGTACAAAAGTTCAGGTTATATATATTGCCCATGTACTGCCCATCCCCCCGAGTCGGAGCTTCAAGCATGTCCATTCCCCAGACAGTGTGCATTGCACTCATCATGTAGTTATACCCCCATCGCCTCCCCTCACCGTCCATCCCCCTGAGTCAGCACATTCAAGCGTGACCATTCCCCAGACGGTGCGCAACATACTCATCATGTAGGTATACACCCATCCCCCCCCCCACGTCTGTCCCATACCCAATTGGTGTCATTCCCAAATGTGCATTTAGGTGATGATCAGGGAAACCAATTTGCTGGTGAGTACATGTGGTGTTTGTTTTTCCATTCTTGGGATACTTCACTTAGTAGAATGGGTTCCAACTCTCTCCAGGAGAACAAAAGGGATTCTATATCACTGTTATTTCTTATAGCTGAGTAATACTCCATGGTATACATATACCACAGTTTACTAATCCATTCATGAATTGATGGGCATTTGGGTTGTTTCCACATCTTTGCAATTGTGAAATGTGCTGCTATAAACATTTGGGTACAGGTGTCTTTGTCATAGAATGACTTTTGTTCCTTTGGGTAGATGCCCAGTAATGGGATTGCTGGATTGAATGGTAGGTCTACTTGAATCTGTTTAAGGTATCTCCATAATGCTTTCCACAGGGGTTGCACTAGAACCAAATTAAGGACTCAATACCCTTCAAAATACCAACAAAGAAAATAAAATACCTAGGAATATATTTAACTAAAGAAGTAAAGGACCTCTATAGGGAGAACTATGAAACACTGAGGAAGGAAATTGCAGAGCGTGTAAATAGGTGGAAAACCACACCATGCTTGTGGATTGGAAGAATCAACATTGTTAAAATGTCTATACTACCCAAAGTGATCTACAGATTCAATGCAATCCCTATTAAATTACCAACATCATTTTTCACAGGTATAGAAAAAATAATTTTATGCTTTGTATGGAACCAGAGAAGGCCCCGTATAGCAAAAGCAATTTTGAGCAATAAAAACCAAATGGGAGGTATTAATTTGCCAGACTTCAAACTATCCTGCAAGGCTGTGGTTCTTAAAACTGCCTGGTATTGGCACAAGTGCAGGGACACAGACCAGTGGAACAGAACAGAAAATCCAAATATAAAACCATCCTCATATAGCCATCTAATCTTTGACAAAGCAGACAAAAACATACTCTGGGGACAAGAATCCTTATTCAATAAATGGTGCTGGGAAAACTGGATAGCCACATGTAGAAGACTGAAACAGGACCCACAGCTTTCACCTCTCACAGAAATCAAATCACGGTGGATGACAGACTTAAACCTTAGGTGGGAAACTATTAGAATTCTAGAAGAAAAAGTAAGAAAGACTCTTACAGACATTGGCCTAGGCAAAGAATTTATGAAGAAGACCCCTAAGGCAATCACAGCAACAACAAAAATAAATGAATGGGACCTGATTAAATTAAAAGGCTTCTGCACAGCCAAAGAAACAGTCACGAGAATAAACAGACAACCCACAGAATGGGAAAAAATTTTTGCATACTACACATCAGATAAAGGTCTGATAACAAGAATCTATTTAGAACTCAGGAAAATCAGCAAGAAAAAATCAAACAACCCTATCAAAAAGTGGGCAAATGACATGAATAGAAATTTTTCAAAAGAAGATATAAGAATGGCTAACAAGACCGGGCGTGGTGGCTCATGCCTGTAATCCTAGCACTCTGGGAGGCCGAGGCAGGTGGATCGCTTGAGGTCAGGAGTTCGAGACCAGCCTGAGCAAGAGTGAGACCCCGTCTCTACTAAAAATAGAAAGAAATTATCTGGCCAACTAAAAATATATATAGAAAAAATTATCTGGGCATGGTGGTGCATGCCTGTAGTCCCAGCTACTCGGGAGGCTGAGGCAGTAGGATTGCTTAAGCCCAGGAGTTTGAGGTTGCTGTGAGCTAGGCTGATGCCACGGGACTCACTCTAGCCCAGGCAACAGAGCGAGACTCTGTCTCAAAAAAAAAAAAAAAAAAAAAAAAAAGAATGGCTAACAAACATATGAAAAAATGCTCAACATCCCTAATCATCAGGGAAATGAAATCAAAACCACAATGAGATATCACTTAACTCCAGTGAGAATGGCCTTTATCAAAAAGTCCCAAAACAACACATGCTGGCATGGATGTGGAGAGACAGGAACACTCATACACTGCTGGTGGGACTGAAAACTAGTGCAACCCTTGTGGAAAGCATTATGGAGATAACTTAAACAGATTTATTTAATTTTTTAATTTTTATTTCAAGATAATTAGAGGGTAATAGTGTTCTTTTTTGTTGTTGTTATGTGGATAAATTGTATCATGCTGAAGTCAGCACTTTCAGTGTGTCTGTCACCAGAAAATAGCGTACATTGTACTCAATAGGTAGCTTTTTATTCCACGCCCCATCTCCCCCTCCCTCTTTCTTAGTTTCCAGTGTTACTACTCTTTATGACCATATGTATCTTTCATTTAGCTCCTACTTTTAAGTGAGAACATGTGGTATGTTTTTCCATTCTTTAATAGTTAATTGAGCTTTGTTCTGGAAGGTGGTTAAAATTATTAGTGAATTATCTAAATTCTAAAAAACTTGGTTTTATTCTTCATTAGGCAATACCTTTCAGTTTTAGCATTAGTTCTAGGAGTGTGGGCCTTAGTGTAGGGCAGTAGTTTTCAGACATTTTAGTCTTAGAACCTGTATATCATCTTAAAATTTATTGAATATTTTAAAGAGCTTTTTTACATGGGTTATCTATATCAATAGGTACCATATTACAAATTAAAAGTGAGAAATTTTTGAGCTGGATGTGGTGGTGTGTGCCTGTAGTCCCAGATATTTGGGAGGCTGAGGTGAGTGGATTGTGTGAGCCCTGGAGTTTGAGACCAGCCTGGGTGACATAGCAAGAACTCATCTTATAAAAATAAACAAACAAACAAACAAATAAATAAATAAATGAGGAATTTTGAAGTACTTCTTTACAAATATATTAAACATAACAGTAATAATGTATTAACTTTTAACATAAATATTTTTAATAAAAATAACTCTATTTTCTAAAATATATAGAATTGATTTACTTTTTTTGAAAACTAATTTAATATCTGGTATCTGGCATAATGGAAAACAGTGTATTCTCATATCTGATTTTACATTCAGTTTATTGCTTTGGTTAGAGTAGGTGAAGAAAATTCAGCCTCACACAGATATGTAGTTTGAAAGTAATGAGAATTATAGTAGCTTTTTCATATAAATGTAGATATTTCTCTTTGATACAAACCAAAACTTCACAAGTGGTAGTTTCTTAGAAGTTAATTGTAATGTAGAATCTTAAACCATACCAACACCATTTGGATTTTTTAATATATTAAAATCCACTGGGCTCTCTTGTAGTTTAAATAAAATTTTTCCCATTTTGGGATTTTGTAATACTGTGTAATGATAATTTTGAAAACATTGGTTCATGAGTTATGAAGATCTTCCAAATGTTGATTCATTTTTATTATACAATATCAGAAATTTATATTCACCAATGTTATCAGAAAAGTCATCAAATATTGGGAGGTTGTCACGCTCATGGAAACAGATAGAAGTTTTCCCAATTTATAAGTTTTACTTGGAAACTCAAATTTTCTCATTGACTATAAATACTGTCAGTTTTCTCAAAGACGTGTGCTCACTTCATTACATTTTGAGAAAATGTCTACAAAGTATCTAAATCTTAATAATCATCTTTTCTTTGTCAATCATTCTTTCAAGTAAAAATGATGTTTCGTGAACAAAACCTTTAGGTCAACTTGCAAGTCAAATTATTGTATGAATGCTTTTTCTTGAGACAACTATTGCATTTTGGTATGTAGCAAAAGTGCTCTGTGTATATATTAATACAAAGACTGTTAATAAAACATATATACAGCACTGAAATTTAATAAAATTAAGAAACTATCTTACTTCCTCAAAGACATTCTGAAATTGAACTAAAAATGTATGTATATAGTGATAATAATTTTATACTGCCAGTGCATGGTGGTGAGGAATATAATGATACTATCAGACTTTGGTACTGTGATGTAAAATTGTGAGATGTGTTCCTCACCCTTTATTCTCCCCCATCAGAGCAAATGTTAACACAGAGAAAGAGGCAATAATATGTTAGTATTCTTATGAAAATACTTTTCACTTTGTAGATGTCCTATGACTGTCAAGTGGTTTTTTAGAAGTCATAGACCACACTTTGAGAAAAACAGCTCTAGAAAATGATCCTTAATCCTGAAGTATGGCCTTTCTGCTGGCAATTGAATGCCTGGGGTGCTCAGAGAGCCCTTTTTACTTTGGCGGAACTTCTAACATATTCCAGTGCTATGGGGCTTCTAGAATTTCTGTTCAGCTTCCTTCTTTGCTGCAGTCATTCCAGGCCTCACACAGTCTTGCTACATGTCTGTGTTCAGCTCTTGACCAAGAACTGTGGTGAAACCTCATAAAATTCTTCCACCCACCAAGCTCTCTCCACTTTGGAGGCCCTTTTCAATAAATTCCAGCAATTTCAGCAGACCTAGACTCTTATCTTTGCCTCTTTAGCTTAGTGAGACTGCAGTGCCTTGCACAGAAGTAATATACATGGCAAAAAGCAAAAGGAAGATGGTGAGGGTGGTGGGGCTCATATGTGTGTTTTCCTTCTTTCAAGTATTATAGTCCTACGTTGCCTGCTGTCTGATGTTAGAAAACAGTTGCTTTATATATTTGTCCTGTTTCACAGTTGCTTGTAGCACGAGGTAAGTGCAGTAACTGGTACTGGCCATGTTATGAGGGTGTATCAAAGAAATCATGTGGCCATATTTACTTACATATATATCTATCTCTCTCTCTCTCTATACACACACATATATAATGCACCCACTTGTACAGAAAAAGAAATTTCACACAACTTTTACTTGACAGACACATTTCAAAGATGTGTTTCTCACTTCAATTACTGCTTGTTGGCAACATATTTCATAATAGTATTAATGAAAGAACAATGAAGAAAATATAATTTTCTTTGAATTTTGGTAAATTAATTCAGCAGTCCAAAGTAGTTCACTAATCTACAATAGGGTGATCCTAATGACAAATCTTAAATTTTCATGGTGTTGGAAAGCTAGGTAGTTGAGACTGGATTCTATTATTAAATCTGGTGTTAGGCACTAGTTGGTAATAAAAATTTCCAAAACTAAGCTTAAGATAGAATGTGTGCAGGAGATGAATAAGGAACATCTTAATGGTGTTTAGTGTATGGTTATTTGTAAGGCTTCTGGTGTTGAGTTGATAATTACTGAATATGCACAAGAATAACTGAAGGTACACATTAGATAACCTTAAACCTTGAGAACAAACACAGTAAGAACATTGTCTTTTGGAACTGAAAGCTCAAGTGTAAGTTAAAAAAAAAAGTGAATGATTGTGATTGGGAGGTTTATTCATTAACAAAAATTAACTGAGTATCCAGCTTGTTCTGGGGACTGTGGAGGAAGGGGCATTTCAGAGAGAATTGCATTCCTTTTCCAGGAGTCTGGCAAATAAGATGTATAAGCAATCAGATAATCACAAAAGAGAATGAGAAATGCTTTTTAAAGAGGTTTGTATGAGGTATATTGTGAGTAGAGGTGAGATTATTTCTTTCTGAGGGGCTTAGAAAAAGCTCCAGAGAAGAAATGGCAATTGAATTATAAACTGAAAAGTGAGTAGATTTAGAAGGCTAACAGGCAAGAAAGGATATCTCAATGCTACGGATGATAGGAAAAAAGTATGAAACCAAGAGGAGTTATTATTCAGGGAACTCTGAACAGACCATTGAGGCTTTATAACTGCAGCAAATCAGAGGGGATGATACTGAAATATTAGAATCAAATTGAAAGGGTCTTGCAGTTCGTGCTAAGGAGTCTAAACTTAATTCTCTAGGCAAGGGGAACCAAGTATTAATACGGCTTGATGTGATCAGATTCCTTTATGCCTTGCTTGCCAAGTAATACCTATTCATTGAATTATTCAGCAAATATTAATTAAACATTAACCAAGTGTCAGGTATTATATTAGAAACAGGGCATAGAACAGTGATTAATCCAACCCTTGCCCTTCCCCTCCTGGAACTTATTATCTAGAGGAAGAGACAATCAAAGAATTACAATATAATGCAATAATTGCTAAGATACAGAGAGGGCTAGATGCTTTTTTAGCAATATCTGAGGAAATCTGATGATGATAAGGAGGAGAGGTTGCAGGTTAGGGAAAACCTCTTAAAGAAAGTGATGTCTAGGTTTAGACAGGAAAGGACAGGCAGCCCAGCAAGCTATGGGATGGAGGTATTAAGTAGAATGGAGGATGGGTGACAGTCTGGGGATGAGAAAGAGCTTAGAGCAAGGAATTTAAAGATGTTCCAAATGTCTGGAGTATCTGTGAGGTATTGACGGGATATGCAGTATGATGTTAGAAAGATTTTTTTTAATGTTAACAGTATCAGAATGCTACAGAAGGTGGTTAAGCATGAGAATAATCTAATCATATTAGCATTTTTAAAAGATCATTCAAGTGAGAAGAACTGTTAGGAGATTGTTGAAAAGTCCACCAAGAGATGATGATGGCCAAGCTAGGGTGGTAATGGGGATGTAAAGGAACAGACAGAGGAAATATTTTGGGGTTGGAAAAAAGGATTGGCATAAACTGAATAGCAGTACAGGATTGCAGGGTTCAGGGAAAGGAAGAGAAGTAGAAGGGTAGTCAAGGATAAATTTCAGACTTGTGCCTTTAATGGTGTTAGATACTTAGAGGGCAGGGAGTTTGCAATGGGATTGGATTGGAAGAAAGGTAAGAAAATAAATTTAGTTTTTAGTGCATTGATATTCTGGTTTTTATAGACCACAAAAGATAATGATTTGTAAACAGTTTTCTAAACTTCTGATGAGAATTTGAGTTGGATACACACACACACACACACACACACACACACACACACTCTTGAGATTGGTCTATATTTAAATAAGTTATGGAAAATCAGTAGATGGCATATCTTGAATTTATGCTTATTCTAGGTGAAACACATCTATCTTAGCCTTTGAGCTGATAGGCAGTTCTGCTAATTTCTTTATCTTTCCTTTCTTTTTGATGACAAACATAACTTGAGTTCATCCTCAGTGATCTGAAGTGAACTGTGAATGAAAAAGTATTTGAACAAATAAGTCCAACAACTAAGTTGTTGGTTTTATTTATTTTTTAAATTTTATATATTGTCTTTTATTTCAGCATATTACAAGGGTACAATGTTTAGGTTACATATATTACCTTTGCCCCGCCCAAGTCAGAGCTTCAAGTGTGCACTGCACCCATAAAATGTGAATATCGCCATCTCCACCTCTCCACTCCCACCTGCCTGATACCTGATGAATGTTACTACTATATGTGCACATAAGTATCGATCAGTTAATACCAATTTGATGTTGAGTACATGTGGTGCTTATTTTTCCATTCTTGTGATACTTCACTTAGTAGAATGGGCTCTAGCTCTATCCAGGATAATACAAGAGGTACTAGATCACCGTTGTTTTTTGTGGCTGAGTAGAACTCCATGGTACACATATACCACATTTTATTAATCCACTCATGTGTTGATGGGCACTTGGATTATTTCCACATCTTTGCCCACTTTTTGATAGGGTTTGATTTTTTCTTGCTGATTTTCCTGAATTCTATATAGATTCTACTTATCAGCCCTTTATTGGATGTGTAATAGTCAAATATTTTCTCTCCCATTCTGTAGGTTGTCTGTTTGCTCTCATGATAGTTTCCTTGGTTGTGCAGAAGCTTTTTAATTTGATCAGGTCCTATTTATTTATTTTTATTGTTTCTGTGATTGCCTGTGAGATCTTCTTCATAAATTCTTTGCCTAGACCAATGTCTATAAGAGTTTTTCCAACATTTTCTTCTAGAATTCTTATAGTTTCATGTCTTAGGTTTAAGTCTGTTATCCACTGTGAGTTGATTTTTGTGAGAGGTGAAAGGTGCAGATCCTGTTTCAGTCTTCTACATGTGGCTATCCAGTTTTCCCAGCACCATTTATTGAATAAGGATTCTTTTCCCCAGTGCATGTTTTTGTCTGCTTTGTCAAAGATTAGATGGCTATATGAGGATGGTTTGATATCTGGATTCTCAGTTTTGATCCACTGGTCTGTGTTCCTGTTCTTGTGCCAATACCAAGCTGATCTAATAACCACAGTAGTATAGCTTGAAGTCTGGTAAATTGATGCCTCCCAATTTATTCTTTTTGCTTAAGATTGCTTTTGCTATATGGGATCTTTTCTGGTTCCATATGAAGTGTAGAATTGTTTTTCCTAGATCTGTGAAAAATGGTGTTGGTATTTTAATAGGGATTGTCTTGAATCTGTAGATCACTTTGGGTAGTATAGACATTTTAACAATGTTGATTCTGCTGACCCATGAGCATGGTGTGGTTTTCCGCCTGTTTATGTCCTCTGCTATTTCCTTCATCAGTATTTTGTAGTTCTCCCTGTAGAGGTCTTTTACCTCCTTATTCCTCCTATATTCCTAGGTATTTTATTTTCTTTGTTGCTATTGTGAATGGTATTGAGTCTTTGATTTTGTTCTCAGTTTGACTGTTGTTGGCATACAGGGATGGTACTGATTTCTATACATTGATTTTGTAACCTGAGACCTTGCTGAACTTGTTTATCGATTCCAATAGTCTCGTGGCAGAATCTTTGAGGTTTTCTAGATATAAGATCATTTCATCAGCAAAAAGTGATAATTTGACCTCTTCTGCCCCTATTTGGATGCCCTTGATTTCCTTTTCTTGCCTGATTGGCTCTTGCCTAGCTGTAGCTAGGACTTCCAGCATATGTTGAATAGAAGTAGTGATGGAGGGTAACCTTGTCTTGTTCCAGTTCTAAGTGGGAATGCTTTCAGTTTTTCCCCATTATGTATGATGTTGGATGTGGGTTTGTCATATATGGCTTATGTCATTTTTAAGTAGGTCCCATCTGTGCCTATTTTGTTAAGCGTCTTACCATAAAAGGGTGCTAAATTTTGTTGGATGCTTTTTCTGCATCAATTGAGAGAATCATGTGGTCTTTATTTTTACTTCTATTTATGTGTTCAATTACATTTATAAATTTGTATATCTTGAACAATCCCCGCATCTCTGGGATGGAGCTCATTTGGTTGTGATGGATTATTTTTTTGATAAGCACCTGAATTTGGTTTGCTAGGATTTTGTTGAGAATTTTTGCATCTATATTCATAAGGGATATTGGTCTGTAATTTTCTTTTTTTGTTGTGTCATTTCCTGGTTTTGGTATCAGAGTGATGTTGGCTTCATAAAATGTGTTGCGGAGGATTCCTTCCTTCTCAATGTTGTGGAATAATTTCTGCAGAATAGGCACCATTTCTTCTTTGTAGGTGTAGTAAAATTTGGGTATGAAACCATCTGGTTTGGGACTTTTCTTTTTAGGAAGGTTTTTTTTATTGCTGCTTCAATTTCGGTACTTGATATTGGTCTGTTCAGGATTCTGTTTCTTCATGATTGAGCCTCTGGAGGCTGTGTGTTTCTAACAATTTGTCCATGTCCTCCACATTTTCAAGTTTATGTGCATAGAGGTTTTCATAGTATTCATAGCTGAAATTTTGTATTTCTGTGATATCAGTTGTAATTTTTCCTTTTTTATTCCAGATGGAGCTTATTAGAGTTCTTTCTTTTCTGCTTCTTATTAATGTAGCAAGGGGTGTGTCAATTGTGTTCATTTTTCAAAGAACCAACCTTTTGTTTTATTAATCTTCTATATAGTTTTTTTAAATTCTCAATTTCATTTAGTTCTGCTCTGATCTTCATTATTTCTTTTCTGGGTTTGGGGTTGGTTTTCTCATCCTTTTTCAGTTCTTTGAGATGATTCATTAGATTGTTGTTTGTGGCTGGGCACAGTGGCTCATACCTGTAATCCTAGCACTTTGGGAGGCTGAGGTGAGAGGATCACTCAAGGTCAGGAGTTCGAGACCAGCCTAAGAAACAGTGAGACCCTGTCTGTACTAAAAATAGAAATAAATTATCTGGACAACTAAAAATATATAGAAAAAAATTAGTCAGGCATGGAGGCATATGCCTGTAGTTCCAGCTACTTGGGAGGCTGAGGCAGAAGGATTGATTAAGCCCAGGAGTTTGGGGTTGCTGTGAGCTAGGCTGATGCCATGGTACTCTAACCTGGGCAACAGAGTGAGACTCTGTCTCCAAAAAAAAAAAAAAAAGGAAAGAAAAAAAGATTTTTTGATTTGTGATCTTTCTGGTTTTTGGATGTAGGTATCATGAGCTGATGAGAAAAATGCATACTCAGTGTTTTGGATAGAATGTTCTGTAAATGTCAGTCAGGCCCATTTCTTTTAGTGTTCTGTTTAAATCCATTGTTTCTTTGTTTATTTTCTGTTTGGAGGATCTGTCCTGTTCTGTCAGAGGGGTAGTGAAGTTCCTGGCTATTATGGTCCTGCTGTTTATCAATTTGTAGGGATCAAATAGGATTTTCTTTATGAATCTGGGTGCAGCTGAGTTAGGTGCATAAGTATTTAGAATTCTTATGTCTTCTTGTTGAATTGTACCCTTTACCATTATATAGTGACCATCCTTGTCTTTCATTACTTTTATAGATTTGAAGACTAACTTATCTGAAAGAAGAATTGCTACAATAGCTTTATTTTGGCTTCTATTTGCATGGAATATTGTTTTCCATCCTGTCTTCTTGAGTCTGAATGTATCCTTGCAGGTTAGATTTGTTTCCTGAAGATAGCAAAAATTGGCTTGTGTATATTTATACATTTGGCCAGTCTATTCTCTTTAATGGGGAGTTCAAGCCATTCACATTTATTGAAAGAATTGATAAGTAGGGCAGATTTCTGTTCATCTTATTCAGTTGAACTTTGTGCTTTGTTTTCTCTCTTGAGCTCTTGTGATATGTGGCCTTTGCCCTTTAGCTTTTGGATGATTTTACACTCGCAAGTGTTTATTGTGCTTATCCATGTGGAATGCTGTTGTGAATACTTCCTGGAGGGCAGGTGTTTTCTTGATGAATTCCCTCAGTCTCTGCTTGTCTGAGAGGTCCTTATTTCTCCTTAATATCAGAAACTTAGTTTTGCAGGATATAAGATTCTAGCTTGGGCATTAGTCTGTTTGAGAAGAGTGAGAATGGGACCCCCATCTCTTCTGGCTTGTAAGGTTTCAGTGGAGAAGTCTGAAGTTATTCTGATGGATTTTCCTTTGTAGATTACCTGATTCTTTAGCCTTACAGCTCATAGGAGGGCCTCTTTCATGTTTATTTTGAACAGTCTGATGACTATGTATTGTGATGTCTTCCTGTTTGCATTGAATCTCCCAGTAGTCCTTTGAGCTTCTTGTACCTGGATATCTAGATTTCTAACAAGGCCCAGGAAATTTTCCTCCATTATATCCTCAAATAATTTATACAACCTTTGTATATTTTCTTCTCTCTCAGGGATGCCTATAATTCTCATATGAGATCTCTTCACATAATCCCACATGTCTTGCAGGCTTTGCTCTTTTCTCTTATTTGTCTGCTCTATCTCTGTGACTGACTTTTTAAATTGAAAGGTATTATCTTCAATCCGTGAGATTCTTTCTTCTGTTTGAGCTACCCTATTCTTGAGGCTTTCCACTGTGTTTTGTAATTCCTTGAATAAATTCTTCATTTTCAGAAGTTCTGATTGATTTTTCTTTAATATGTCAATTTCTTTAGTGAATTTTTCTTCCAGGTCCTGTATTCTTTGTGTGTGTGTGTGGTTTCTTTGTGTTGGTTATCCATTTTTTCTTTCATATCATTGAGTTTTCTTACAATCCATGTTCAAAATTATTATTCTGCCATTTTAGTGTTCTGAATTTGGTTGATATCCATTGCTAGAGAGCTGGCGTTCCCCTTTGGGAGTGACCTTTCAGTTTGAGTCTTCATACTTTCAGAGTTCTTTTGCTGATTCCTTCCCATCTGGAGCAGCTGTTGCTTCTTACCTTTGGAGTTTTGTTTAGATAATGACATGCCCTGTTTTGTCTCTGAGCCAGTAGGTGGTGTTTGTGGGTGAGATTTGATCACATGCTGTATGATGAGTCAATAAATGCAGTTAAAGGGCATGCAAATTGACCTCCCTGTCAGTAGGTGGTGCTTACCAGGAGGAGCAAACTGCAAAGTTGTTTTTGGGTACTGTAACCAGCTCTTGTTCCTCTGGAGAGGCACTGTAGTGCCTCAGGTGGTAGGTGGGTCCCTGGGACTTCCAGGTGTGTCCTTATTCTCCTCTTCAGTAAGGGCAGGTGGGGGAGTGAGGCTGGGTGGAGCTGGGTTGGGTGAGCCTGCCCAGCTCCACAAATGCTGTTAGCAGGCATCAAAGATCTGTTCTCTAGTTTCGGACAAAGCTGCCAGGGAGGGGCTGAAATGGCCCCACTCAGCCAAAATGTCTGGGTGTGGAGGTGGAATTGTCTGAGAACTGCAGTCTGGTAGTCAGGAGCAGGCCTCGCTCCCTTCCACCCTACCCTATTCCATGGTTTCTCCTATCTCAAGGTTTGTCCCACTCTGCTGGAATCATCAGTCAAGCAGCACTAGGGAGGGCCAGCGGGTAGGGAGCTCACAGTCTGAGTACACCTTAGGCCACTGCAGGCCCCCAAAAGGAAAGGTCCTGTTCCCTGTGGATACCTCTGGGTGGTGGCTAAATTGTCTCTCTTGGCAGCCCCAGGTAGGGGAGAAGAAGGGGAGAATGACACAATATGGTGTCTGTGGGGCCAGACATGTCCTGAGGGAGCTGGGAATCTGGTGCCCTGTCTGCAAGAGCCTCACTGCTCAGTGGCGGCAGCCGTCTCTGGGCTGGTGTCGGCAGGGCTCTCCAGCAGCTTAGGAGCCCACTAGCAGTCCGAGATGCAAGGGAAGGGAAACTTAACCACTCCACCTACTCTTGTCACTGGTCTCCAAGGCTCTCGGGGTTTAGTCCCTGCTGATACATTTCTCCTTCCAGTTCTGCTCTGCAACCTCTTTGTGTGGAGTCTCCTATAGGTTCAGGCACCCTTCCTTCCAACTCTCATCTGATCTATGTTTGTCTGCCTATTTTTTTTTTGTTTTTGGACTTTCATCTATAATGTTAACTTCTTGCAGAGACACTCTGGCTGGAGGTGTTTTTTGTCTGCCATCTTCCTAGACATCAGTTGTTGGTTTTAAACATACAGTGAAATAATCTGATCAAAGTCTAGCAAAGACTAGCAAAGTCATTTTATCATAAAAGTAGCTCTGCTTCTTCAAGTGTTGATGTCTTCTATTCAACCTACTACAATGAAAGTATTTACTGAATTCAGCAACTTCTCAGACAAGTCAAAAAATATTTATTAGATAACAAATTTGTCAACATATGATAATGGCACCTGTTCAACATGGTTCTCCAACTATAAGGTCTTGCTATTGGGAGAATGCCAAGCACCTCTAAAAAGAATCTTCCTGAATCTCATCTTTACCCATACAGTATAGCATCCTGATTATTCTATGCGGATTTGTAGCTCTCCAGCTTTCAATCTGCCCTAGATCCTCCATTTTCAATGACTCCATTTAACAGCTTCTTTCAGCTTTTCATTCATTGCATGATGCTGTAGAAACAATACAGACAGATCTGAGTTTGGGCAAGTCAGTTTCCTTACCTAGAAAATGGAGATAACAATGTCCTTGAGCATGTATTGTGAGTTAAATAAAATAAGGCGTATGTAAAGTGCTATGTGTAAAATCGGTGTGTTGTATTTTGTAGGCGCTTGGCAAATATTTATGGGCACGTGCTGTGACTACCTTAAAAGTCTTTCCTTAGAATTCCCCCCTTTGAGCTGCTTCTATGAAAAACACCAATAGAAATATGTGCAGGCATTTCGGACAGTCCTCTCTTCTCAGGAAAGAGACAGATACCAAGAAAAACAATGCTGTTATAGGTTTAGAAGGATCATCAAGCCTAATGTCTTTACAAAGCCATCCATTCACATTTTTATATGATTAACTCACTCTTCATTGATGCAGAAAGACCCGAATAGAATAGCCTGCATGCTTATATAATCACTGTATTTTTCACGTTGAATTTAATGTGCACCGATGTCAATAGTAACCAGATTTCTCAGCTGCAAAGTGGAAAAACTATCAGCATGACCACATAGCTCAGATTAGGTGGCATTTGCTAGCTTTGACATGAAGAGATTAATAGAGAGCTTATTCTACATCTTTAATGTAGATTCTAATCTTAAAAACCATCCTGTTTTGTGAATAATTTTGTGTCAATTGCTTCTAAATTAGATCTACATTCCCCTGTGAATTCTTAATTAGTATCTTTGCTCCCATCTAATTTAAATTTAACATTTTTGTTTTCTTTGCCCAAATTCTATTTTTGTAGGACTCTGAAATCATTCTTTAAAATGATGTTTTTCAGAGTCCAGATGGTACCAATAATTATTTATTATCTTTAGCTTCCACTATTATCTGTCATCCAATCTGTGATATTATAAATCTTGTTCAGTGCTCACAGTTGCTGTAGCAATTCAATAAAAAAATGCTGTGTAATAAGAAGTTCAGAAAAATCCAGCACATTATAGAGGTAGAACTACTTTCCAAGCTTTAATTAAAAGTCTGATGACTGTACTGGATTTGTGTTAGGATTTTATGAATGGTTGCATATTACTCTTTTTTTTTCTTCTGATCTCTAATTCACTGAATAATACCCAAGCATATTTACAGAGAACTTCTCGTAGCATGAACTGAGGTTTCACTTTTCACCAATGTGAAACTAGGAAAAGTCATCTGCAGAAGTGCTTTGCCAACTTAATAAGTAAGACCCTTCACTTACTTTTTACTTGGAGGAGATTAGGGAGTTCCTTCTGATGAGAGTAGGGGGTATCTTACTACATTGTTATATTCAAAGGTAAGAAATTCCTATTCTATTGTTGTTTTTCACTCCAGAACCAAACCCACGGTCAATGCTCAGTTCATGAAAAGTTATTTCCAGTCTCTGGAATCCTCTTCAAACCCTCATGTGCCAGTTAAAGTGTACTTACCCAGGCTTTTCCTTTCAAACAGAATTAATCATGTCATTTGGGTGTTCCCTTACCATTCTGTTATCATCTCTGATATAACACTTAATGCATTTTATTATAATTTGTTTTCATTTATCTGTTTAGATGATGATCTCATTGAGGACAAAGCCTATACTTTTCCCATAAATCTTTGTGTTTATAGTGTCTAACAAGATAGATTGCATATATCATGTGCTCAACAAATATCTTTTGAATAAGCTAGTAATTAATGTTTCTGAGAACAGTTGATTATGTATGTATGTGCACACCTGCTATAGTTTGCCCTATTATTAGGACATAGCATTTTGGTGGTCAACTAAACCTATTATTAATAGTTTTTTCTCTTATTCATTCTTCATTACAAATTGCTATTAAATTTTCTTCCCCTAAAATGCAAAAATACAATTAATTTTTAAAAGACAAATATAGGACTTTATATTGGGTCTTGTTATATTTATTTTTGCCCAGAGTTTCAGCCTATCAAAATATTTTAAAACTAAAATCTCTTAGCTAAATTTACTTTTGAACATTTTATTTTAAAAATTTACATATATACTCAAATTGTTCAGAAGCTGCTAAATTATATGAGAACAAAAAACAGAGCCATTGGAGACCTACTTCTAGTTCTAAACCAATTTATTAATCAACTCATTGAATATATTAAATTATCTAACTATGAATCAACTTAATTGTGCTGTTATCCAGATCACATTTCTATATACTTCCCACAAGGATTTCATAAAAAAACTTTTTAAAATTAAGTTTTATATTGCAGAGTGCCAGCGTCTAGTATCTCTACAGAAAACATTCAGTGACTTCAGTAGAAATGGTGGTGTTTACACCACCTTTGAAAATTCTTTTATAAAAAACAATGAGAACACTGGAAAAACTTGACAAAATCAACATTTTCAGAACTAAAGGCTTGAAACAATTTTGTGAACATTTATTCAAGAAAAATGGCTTTATCTCAGTAAAAACTGTAAATTTTGTGATGTTTTAACTTCCCCTGTTCCCATCGTCCTCTTTCCATCTCTGTGGTCACCTTGAGAACCAGCATCCTTGTAATCATGTTGCAAACCAGAGGTTTAGTAGCCATTAACTGTCATCATTTGACCTGTTCTGCAGTTCCCTGGAAAATCTCACTCATAGAGCTCGCCTTTATTTGACCCGCATCAAAGCTTTTTCAGTATGAACAGGTTTTGCCAAGAGATATTTGTTGAAATAATTAGTGGTGATTGCCTGAGGGATTCATGACAGTTGGGGTAAAGAACAAGCTGACTAAAAAAGTTAAAAGGAAAAGCTTATTGGCTATATCCATACAATCTTTGGAAAGCTCTAATATTTTCCTGAATCTAGAAGGCCCCTCACATGTCTAGAACTGTGCTCTTGCATAGGGCTATGGTTTATTCAGGGAGACTTGAGAAGGGCACCTCTGGTAGACCTTGAGGCTCTGCACAAGCAGGATGTAAAGGCTAAGGCAGAACTGTAAACTGCAAGGCTGAGAGTTGAAGGCATGCCCCAATGGATACACAGAGCCCTTTGGCAAAAGCTGGGGACTTATTGGTTATAGGCATTTAAGGAGGTTTATGTTCAATCAGTAGTTGACCACTAGGCTAATTGAGCAGAGACTTAAGTGGCCCTACCCTATAAAGAACACAGACTTTATAAACTCAGTTTGGGAAAGTTGCTAAACAAACAAACAGCAGCAGCAGCAACAACGACATGAATAAATGATATTAAACCCATACATATATTTAGAAAGAAGAAAAATCTCAAATCAATAATTTAACCTTCCACTTTAAGAAATTAGAAAAAGACAATAACATTACAAGAAAAGTATAAACAGTTATGAATATTGATGTAGAAATATCAAACAAAATATTAGCAAACTGTATCTGGCAACATCCAAAAGGATATCCACAGTGATAGGTGGAATAGTAACTCCCCAAAGTTGTCTACATTCTAATCACAGCAACCTTTAAATGTGTTAGGCCATATGGAAAAGGAAAATCAAGATTGCATATGGACTATTGTTGCTAATTAACAAAACACCTTAAAACCTTAAAACAGGGAGTGATTTTGGATTACCCAGGTGAGCCCAATGTAATCACATGGGCATGGTAGTTAATTAGCTGGGGAAGGATGAGAAAAAACGAGGATAATGAGGGAGGAGATTTCAGATGGCAGGAAGTTGAAGCCCAAGGCGAAGAGAAAACTACTGAAACTATCTAATATCATGGATGTGTGAGAATGAACTGGAAGATTTTTGTGCCACACGTGCTTTGATGAACATGCCTCCTGTGCCTCAAGCTCTCAGTCAAATCTATTATCTACCCAACCTTGAACTGTGATACTTTGGGGGATTAAAGGAACCAACATATGAAGCAATGCAGCATGGAAAAGAACTAAGATGCCTGGATAGAAAGATACGATGTGACACTGGCTGTAGAGACTTCAGCGGAAATGGAAACTTGAAACCAGAGGTGAGTTAAAGAAAGGTGGACTTCCACTTAAAATCTAAATTAGTATGCTGTGTGGGATGGGATATATATATATATTTCAAAAGACAGGATGAATTTGCTCACTTATGTGTAACATTGACTATAGAGACTTGTAGATAACAGCTTGGTAGGGAACAAAGTTCCCACAGAACTGAGTGAAAATCTTAATTCCCTTCCTTATACATGTTATAGTCCATAATTATTTAAAATTCTAGAGAGCTTTGCATATGCCAAGTATGGAGTTTCATGTAGTTTGTCCAAATCACAGGGGTTTTCACTTTATTCTTTTATCCTATTCATTAATCATAAAAATAAATGGATATTATACAAGCCTTCAATCTTACTGTTCTCTGATTTCACCTGGCTTTAGAAACTCTTCGAAACAGGTGGTCTAACGCAATGCAGCTCTGGATCAAGAACTGAGAGACAGAATGTGCTGTAGGTTTTAGGACCCAGATAATGCCACTGTTTCTCCTCGTGCATTTAGCATTGTTAATTTATATCAGTGCAGTGCCAGTGTTTATGAATGCCTGTCTACTTTAGAGAATAAGTTTTTCTTTTGGGGACTTTGATCACATAAAGAATGTGGGCAGCGTACTGTATAAGGCTCAGCTGAGAACTTTGAAAATGGTTGCACGTGGATCACGCTGCTTCTAGGAGATTACATGTATTACATGATAATGTTATCAGTTTGTCACATCATGTGTAATGTCTATGGGAGCCTGTTTTTTCCTCCAATTGAGACTGATGAGCCACCATGAGAATAGAGTTAATCTGCACATGGATCTCTTTCCCAGTCCTCCTCATCAATTGTCCATACCACAGCAAAATTTGTCACAGGCACTTTAATGTTCCTAATAGCCACACTATGTCTGTTTCCTTTGAGATTTGTGGGGTCCTCCTTACAAATTAGTTTCATGTAGCCAATTGCTTCCAAGTTTATTCACCTAAAAGTAGATGACCACCGTGCCTCCATTTTGCTTTGCACGTGTCTTTTTGGTCACACTGTCTCTCACAGGTAACAGTAGATGTGGACCATGCTTTGATCCCACTGTTACCACCATCTAAAGAGACCTCCCTCCGCCTCTTCCTCTCTTACAATTCCATTCATTCCTTAAAGACACAATCTTATATTACCTCTTTCACTGACTCTTTTCCATCACATTACTGCAAACTGATTTCTTCCTTTTCTGTTCACCTATAGAGAAAATTGTTTTTAGATCCCTATAAATTAGTTCAATTTAACAAAGCTTTATTTGACATGTAGTAGTGGAGTATCTGGAGCTGGACTAAAGCTTTCCTCTACCCCTTCTCGCTGTGGGAATTTTGGCAAGGTACATAATCTCTCTCTGACTCTGTTTCCTGCTCTGTAAAGTGGAATATAACTAGTACTTACTTTTTAGGGTTGTTCTGAGGATTACATATATTAATACAGAAAGGGCTTAAGTGAGGACCCCTGTGTTTGATACTCAGGTTTTGCACTGAAAAATTTCGGGAGCAGCATTCACAGACGACAATGTAAATGGTGGCTGGAATTGTGCAGTCTACCACCCAACAACCATACATGGCTACTCAGAACAGTCCCTGGCACATAAAAGTAGCTCTAATATCTAAAAGTATCAGCTGTTATTGTGGTTCTTTGTTTCACTGTGGAAAAAACATATATATCCTTAGATTATTTATTGATCTCTAACTTCACATCCTTCCTGTTTTACCTCTGGGTGGGCATATTTGCTTCTGCTCATCTCTTATATTTAGCTGTTAATCACTGTCAACTCACAGTTCTTCATACTGTATACACTATTTCTAGGAAACTATAAATTATTAAATTTGACTGAAGAACGTGGAGAGAAATCAGAAAGATAAATATCTAGGTAAGAAATTGAAAGTTATCTAAAAGTGACTTCCTTCTTCATAAAAATGGCAGGCAAAAGTATAATATTTTCTGTGCTGAGTTCTTATTTTTGAAATGGAAGAAAATTATTCTCTTGTAAAACCCTACCTAATACTGTTTTAAAAAATCTCTAACAAATATAGCACAAATGATAAATCACATGCATAGTTATGCAAAAATCTTAAAATATTAGTAATTGAAATCTGCAGTTCATTAAAAAAACACCAAAACCAATGTCAGGTGTGTTTTAGGTATAGTGGGATGGTTCAATATTAGAATATCTGTGAATGCAATGACCATATCATATAATCAAATCAAAAGTTTAGAAAAAAGCATGTGAAAAATTTATTTGGCAAAATTTAATTTCTCAGTAAAAGAAGATACCTTCCATAGTTAAAACACACCTCACATTGGTTTGGGTATTTTTTAATGGACTGTACATTTCAGTTATGGAGACATCTATTCTTAGACTAAGTACATAATTTTATAGTGTTTCAAAATCTGTCCATATTTATATCTCAAATTAAATGTTAGTATCGTGCTGTAATATTAAAATCAGAAGCATTTCCTTTAGCCTCAAGGAGGAATAATGGTTGACGCTTATCAGTGTTTTGCTTGGGAAGTATTATGCACTTCTGTTAGACAATATATGACATTTACAAAAAGACTTTCATATCATTTAATTATCTATTTTCCCTATTAGAGTATATTCCTCTTAAGAGAGAGGCACTTTGTTGTATTTGTCATTATATCATCAACTCTACTGAGCTCATCGCATCAGAGGGGATTATGTTTTGTTAGTATTTATTTCTGGAAATATATTTCAGTAAATTAATGCTTCTTTTAAAAATTTTCAAAGACATTCTTAAATCTCTACTTTCTTATTTATCACAGTAAAAACTAAAAATGATTACCCACATGCAGGTAGAGTCTTTACCATATCTTTCCCTTTTACCTACACACTTCCAAGAGGCATTATTATTAGAAATGATCCATTATTAAAATGAATATTATTTTATCACAAGAACCTTATGTTTCAAAAAAAATATTAGAGCTTGCCTTTTATTTTTTAAATCATATTTTCAGTGATTGTGTGTACCTAAATTGGCATGTTTAAGTTGTTTCAATGTTCAATATTAGTTCTTTTTTCATTTTGACTTAATTTTTCCCTGAGTTCTTGATCTTGATTTTTATTACTATCAGCTAGAATATATGTACAAGAAATTTTCCTAAATGATATATAAGAGTAATCATTTCAGGGCATTTATTATGTCTTATTTTTTCCCATGAATAATAGCTCCATAAGTAAAAACCTTTGTTTCAAAATACATTTTCCTTAACAATTCCAGTGCTCTGTTTTCTTTGAATATGTTGTATTATTCAAGAGAAATCTGAAGGCTTTTTATAGCTAAATTGTTTTTACTACTTGAATGATTATAGTATTTTTTCTCTACTACATTTGTAATTCAAAGCATTATTGAGAAAAAACAAATAGAAACTAAATAAAAAGAAATTTATTCTTTTCATGGATTGGAAGACATTAAATGTTATCAGTTTTCTTCAGAATGATCACCTTGATCAAATTCCTAGCACAAATTTTTACTAGAACATGACAAAATTATATATCACACAAGGTGAAGACGAAGAAACATGGAAGCTTATTCTAACAGCCATCAAGTCTCAAAAACTATAAAAATTAAGACAGCAAGACATGCTCACAATGAAATAATAAAAAGAATAATAGAATGGAAGAGATATTGTCCCAGGATGAGACTTACGCCTATATGAACATTTGATTTATGACAAAAGTTAGAATGGAATGCATAGCAGTGTGGAAGGAACTATCTTTTCAATAAAAATGCTGGAATAATTGGATATCCACCTGGAAAAAAATGAAGCTCGATTCCTATCTCCCACTATATACAAAAATCAATTCCAATTGTTAAAGGCAAAACAACAATATTTTTAGAGGATGAATGAAGACTATCTCCATGACCTTGTAGTAGGAAAAGATTTCTTAAAACACATAAAGCACTAGCAATAAAGTTAAAGATTGATAAATTCGAAGATTGATAAATTTGACTATAGTAAAATTGAGAACATTTGTTTATCATTTGATAAAAGAAGAGTGACAAGGCAAACCATGTAGTGAGAGAAAATAATTGCAATGTCTATAACTGTCAAAGGACCCTTATTCAGAATTCCTGCAAATAAATGAGAAGACTGATAGTAGAAAAATGAGTAAAAGAATAAAAAGCCAGTTCACAAAGAGGATATCCAAATAAGCTAGAGAAAAATGTGTTCAACCTCAGTAATAATTAGGGAAATGCAAATTAAAATTGTATATGATACCAGTATACACCAATCAGAATGGCTAAAATGTAAAAGACTGATAATAAATGCTGATAAAAATGTGGATCAATTAGGTATTTTCATGAACCATGCTGATGTTATTGTAAATAAGTACAACCATTTTGGAAAGTAGTGACTGTATGCATCTTTGTAACCCAGCAATTCTACTTCTAGGGATATAATCAACAGAAATAAACATACGCACTAAAACATGTACAAGAACAGATGAATTATTCATAGTAGCTTGCAAATTTTAAGTAATCTGTATGTCCGTAAACAGTAGAAATATGAAATAAACTGTGGTATTTTCATACAATGGAATACAATACAGCCATGAAAGTAAAAAAAGTACAGATGCATACAGCAATATGGATGAATCCCAAAGACATAATGTTTTTAGAAGAATTAAAAAAAATAAAGGCATAATACGTACTGAAAAAATACTAATCCTTAACCTTAGGGACACATACTTAGCTAAGGTAACTGGTAAAAAAGAAAGGAGTTGGTCAACATAAAATTCAAGATAGTAATTATTTTTTGAGGAGAGGGAGAACTTTGTGAGTGGGATGAGGCGAGCTGAAGATTTCTGGATGTCATTGATATTCTAAACTTTTTTACTTGGGTGGTGGTAATTTGGATAATTTGTTATTATGAACATTTATATTTTCTATATTTCCTGTATGTGTGCTATTTCACCATAAAGTGTTTTGTTTCTTAAAGGAAAATAGGCCAAAATTTAAGTTATAATTTTAGCATAGTAGCTCTTTTTTTCCTCTACACCTTCTAAATAAGAGTTATGATCTAGCAAAGAATTTTATGCTAACGCTAGGTGAAAATGCTAGGCTGAAAGATATTAATTAGATGCTAAAATATTAAAATTTGGGGATATCTTACTGATTTGTAGAGATAATAGAAGAAAATATTTGGTTTTGAAACTATCTCCCCAAACAGGGGATAAGTTTGGTATATACAGATAACCAACAAATGAGTCTGCAATCCTTCTATGAATAGAACTGCTCACTTATTGATGATGTGTGTGATAATATTTACCACCTATGGAAATGGCCTAAACCATAAAGTCACCTGGCCCATGGTTAATTTATAGACCCATTGTCAAATATCTGACTTTTGGTTTTCACATTTCCAGATTTTAACTGTGTGACCCTAGAATGTCATTTGATGGCTTTCTCTGTTTTAATCTGCCTACTCTTAGAAATTACACTAATTAGAGAGAGAGCTGGTATGAGAAATGACTAAAGCTACACACCATTAACAGAGACTAGACATCACTGCACCCAGTTTCCTCTACTGTTAGCATCTTACATTCATATGGTACATTTGTTACAATGAACAAATATTGATATATTATTATTAATTAAAGTGCATACTTTATTAGATTTTCTTAGCTTTCATCTAATATATTTTTCTGTTCCAGGATCCCATCCAGAATACCAAATTATATTTAGTTTTTCTGTCTCCTTTGGCTTCTCTTGGCTGTGATAATTTTAGACTTATTTTTGATGACTTTGACAGTTTTGAGTAGTGTTATAAAATACCCCTCAAATGAGATTTGCCTGGTGTTTTTATAATTAAACTGGGGTTATGAGTTTTTGGAAAGAAGATCTTAGAGGTAAAGTGCTATTTTTATCATATCATATCAACAGTACATACTATCAACATGGTTTATCACTGATAGTGTTGACCTTAATTACCAGGCTGAGGTAGAGTTTGTTAGATTTCACCACTCTCAAGTTACTGTCTTTCACCTTTTCTATACTTTACTCTTTGGAAGGGAGTTCCTGTACACATCATCCCAAACTTAAGGTGGGTGGGGCATCTATATAGTTTTTTTTTGAATGTTTCTACATGAGAGTTGTTTCTTTTCCCCATTTATTATATTATTATTGATTAATTCACATTTTAAATAAAGTATACCCATGTTTGGGTCTCATCAGTCTAATCTAATGAGCCTCAAATTACCTCTTCAGTGTCATCTATTATCTACAGAATTGCAACCATTGGTCTGACAGGCTGAACTGCCTTCTAAGTGCTCCACACACATTCATAGTTTTTTATATTGGCAAACCTCTACCCAAAGTATTCTTCCTTGCCTTCTTCATCAACTCATTTTTCAAGATGAAGTTCAAATGTGATCTCATCTATGGAACTTTCTGCAACTTCCCCAGATGTTTAGTCCTTTAGTGCTCTTTGCTCCGAAAACACTTTATGTACACCTCTTTTTATAGTACTTAAGTTTTATTGCAATTACAGATATATATGACTCTGTATCCCATTTGGTTGTGAGTTTCACCAATACAAGAACTAGATCTTATTCCTCAATACAACAGCCCCTATGCCTAGAAGAGTGTCTGAAATCAAAGTTTCTATTAAATCTGCATTAAGAGTAAAACAAACCAAAATTGAGGAGTGCTATGAATGTTCTTGAAACACATATATTTTTATGACTGCTATATTCTTGTGAAAGAAATCACTTTGTAGTACATTGTTTTCCTATTTAATTCTACTGCGGCAGAGGCTGGATACAGTCAACTCTTAATTATCTACTTCAAAGTCCATTTCCTTACTTCTTCCATAAAATACAGACATGCTTTATTTAAAACAGTGTGTCTCTGCCATCTAGTTTTCTGAGGGCTCTGTTTCAGAGGGCTCGTTCCAAATCTTCACTTGCCATGGGAATTGTAAATAGATCATTATGGCAATTTTATAATGTTTGATCAGATTGGTCAAATGCTCTATGTCAACCTTTAGCCTGGAATCACTGGTTTCACTTTTGGTTATTAGTTTTCAGTTATCTCTCTGCCTTAAGAGATAAAAGTTGTATTTGTGTGTTTTTTAGATATGGGCTCTTGCTATGTTGCCCAGGCTGGACTCAAATTCCTGGGCTCAAGTGATTGTCCCGCCTCAGCCTCCTAAGTAGTTGGGACTGCAAATCTCAGGCCACCATGCCTGACTGCTTTTTTTGTTTTTGAGAGGGAATTCAACCATGCTCACTTATATGGTTGGTGAGTGCTTTCTGACACCTGTTCAGTGGGCTCCCTGCCAGTCCTAGATATGAATCAGAAGGGTGCATTGGCCCACCTCTGGGGGATTCCCCCTTTTAGTATAGACTCACTTCAGTTAAATTGTCTTTTAATCAGATGCTGTTTGGCACAGATGGCAGGAGAGCACGTTACAAAATTTTTAGTCAAGCTCTAGGTCTATTCTGATTTGTAGTGTATTTGGTTTTGAAAAGAGCATTTTCCAGAATGTCTGGGGAGAAAATGCTTTTCTGTTGAGCAGAGAATCATAGGCCATTAAGAGGACACTGGAGGGCACAGTCAGAGGTGGAAAAATCAACATGCTCTTGTGATAGAATGACTTTTTCATCAGATTTCTGATAGCTAGGAGCCAGCTGGCATGAATTTTTTTTTTTTTAATTGAATTTTCAGCCCCAAGACAGGATTGAGTTCTGGATTCTTCACTTCCTGACTGTGTAATTTAAGGCAATGTTTCTCAATCTTGTTTTTCATTATTTCTCCACTAATAAGCCATTTTAGACATGTTTTCCTAACTGCCCCTCCATGAAATTTTAATAATAGTAGACAGAATGTATATGTTTACATACTATATCTATATCTGTGCTTTATACATAAAAAGAGGAAGCAGAAGGCTTATTTTTTATTCAATGCAGGGTTAAGAATGACTTAAATATATTTTAAGCTAAAAGTTAATTTAAAAACAATTTTAATTTTAAAAAGTTAATCTATTAACATGTAAATTAACTATATAACTGTATTTGACTCACTTTTAATATAATTTAATTATATAAATTATAATGTATCAAACTGCATACACAAATTAGTAATTTATATAAATAATAATAACAGCAATGTAAACACATTTTAAAAATCATTCAAAACAGTTGTTTTTCCAGCAAAAGCAAAAAGAAATCAAAAAAGAAATTAATTTCCTAGAATTATTTTTAGTGAACAAAACTTTTAACTTTGATATGAAAAAATAGCTACCTGCTAGATATTCATTCAGATATTGTCAACATTTTTTTTCAGTACTGGATAAAATAATGTCTGGTTGAATAGCTTTTATGAAGTTAAATGATAATTTACATGCTATTATTTATTTATAATAATTTCAAAGCCCACATCACTCACAAAAACACTGAAGATCAAGTAATATCCACAAGGCAGCCAATAGCAGCCAGCACGTGATATGCCATGAAGGGATTTTGACACTGAGGAAAATCAATGTAGAGGAAGTCTTTTAATCACAGTCATTTACTCACCATCATTTCAGAGCACTGATCTTATCTACATTTTGTACATTTTTTATGAACTCAATGTCATTGGTGCCTCTGTGACACCCAAGACAACCCAATGACAGAGTAAAATTTTGTCAGGTATGAAAACCATTGTAATATGAGCACTGAACTCTGACCTTTTTCTTTTGCCCAAATTCCTTTCTAAGAAGCCTAGTGAGTCATGCCTACAAATGACAAAATCTCACTAAACAGGTTTTGTTAGCTTGATATAATGTGGTTTACTTCCCAACCTGGTTCTGGTATAGCATCTCATAAGAGATAGAAGACCCCCTATCTTAACTCAAGCATCCTAGCACAGCCCTATTTTAACTCAAACATTGCTTTCCATTGACTTCAGGTCTTTAGACAAAGCTTAAATCTTTCAATGAATTGTCAACTAAAGAATCCCTAAAACCCACCTATGATAGGTGCTACAGCCCTCCGCTCTACCAGCTGAGCTATCGAAGGAAACTCAAAACCCACCTATGATTTGTAAGCTCCTGCTTCAAGGTGTCCTGGCTTTTGGGGTTGAATCAATGTATGCCTTTCATGTATTGATTTATGATTTTACCTGTAATTCCTGTCCCCAGGAATGTATAAAGGCAAATGTAATCCAGCTGCTTCAGGTGCATTTTTCTCAAGACCTCTTGAGAACTTGTCCCTCTGGCCACGTTTGCACACATTCGGCCAAGAATAAACCTTTTAAAACCATTTTAGAGTTTGGATTTTCCATTGACAAATATCTAAAATATTTTTCTTTCCCCAGGAAACAATTTTCATCCCCTGGGAGGTGATATCACTCACCCTGAGAATGTATAGTTTAAGGCAAGTTCATTGATGTTGAGAGCCTTGGATTCTCAGTTGGAAAAATAGGGATGGTATTATCAAACTCAGTTTTAAAGGTGTGGCAGTACCTAATACAGTGCTTGGTTGCGTAGGTTATTAGTAGTTCAAGCAGTATTTTTGACTATTAACCATGTGTCAGATACGATGGTAGATGCTAGGGATACATAGTTGAATAGCACATCAATATACTCAAAAAACTTGCAGTATAGATAGGCAAATGTGTAGGCAGATGATTTTAATATAATATGGTAAGTGCTGTTATTATAGTAGTGGGCAAACAAGAAGGATCTTAGGTTAATTTTCCCATGGGTCAAGGAAACATGGGAATGACAGATAAATTTCATCATAAAGGATGAATATAGTACAAGTCTGAAAGAGGCCTTATGATATATGAAGACAGAAGAACAACAGTCTAGATGAGGACAATAGCATTTGTAATGGCAACACGAAACTGTAATTGTGTGCTGTTTGCAGAAGTGAAAGCAATTATAAATGTCTAAGAGGTAGGCTTAAAGGCACAGTGTTCTGAGAGATGAGGTTTGGCTATAGGTGGAAGACAAGTCACAGAGGGCCATATTATAGAACTTGGACTATATTATGCCTATCTGTGCTTCTTAATCTTTTCCACTAAAGTATCCCTAACAATAGAGACTGCTATAATACTGCCTTGTTCTTTTATCATGTAGCTTAAAATTTCATGTGAATTTTGGATTCTTCTTCACTATATATCTGCTTAGTAATATAATAGTAATTTTAAACTTATTTGCTAATTAAAATGCTTTCAAAAATATTTGAGTGAAGTCAATGATCCTGAAAGATATGCCAGGTTTACCTTTTGTTTCCTTTGGTACATCTCTGTATCTGTGGTAATAGAGATGCCTGGATTTGGGAAGTAACTATGGCTTTGGATTATGAGGAAAATTACAAAAAGTGATAGGAAAGTAATGATATGGTCATCTTTCTTCTTTAAACAGAATATTCAGATGGCAGAAAAGAGGAAAAATTTGAAAAGGAAAGAGTGGAAATAATCAAAATGCTACTGCAATAGTTCAAATGAGAAACAATTTAGGTTCTGCCCTCCAATGGAAACTGGGTGTTAGGGGCTTTATCTTCCTTGATGACTGCATTTCAAAGGAATGCCACTGTGGACCTGAGAACACATCCTGGGTTGTAAAACTGGGAAGAAGCTTTTATTTATTTATTTATTTACTTATTTATTTTTTATTGCAGCATGTTTTAGGGGTACAAATATTTAGGTTATGTATATTGCCCTTGCCCCACCTGAGTCAGAAGGAGCTTCAAACGTGTCCATCCCCCAGAGGGTGTGCACCACACGCATTAGCAGTGTATGTACCCATTCCCTCCACCCCCTCCCATCTGCCTGACACCCAATGAATGTTATTACTGCATGTGCCGGGGACTGTGTTGATTTGCTCAAATACATTATACCTAAAACAACACTGCAGTTAGATTCACTACCTGATTAAGTTTATGATCAGATAGTCACCTCCCATATCCATCCAACTTCCTTGCGGTCCAATCATGTGATGTAAGTGAGAATGTGATAGGTATTACCACCCCTGAATCTTACAAGTCTTTGATGTCCGCGATAATCTCCGAAATTCTCCCAGGAATGTGGTATTGCTTTTTATTTACTATTTTGGGAGGTCTGCAAATTCCAGGGGCTACCATCTGGCCTTTCCTACTATGGACGTTACTCCTTGGGTCAAAAAGCCAGTTTAGGTATTCTACCAGTTTCCAAGTATGCCTATTTTAACTCTATAATCGGGAACTCTTGAAAAATACATACAAGGTGGATCTAGTACTTACTGGTTCCACTGTCATGCAAACTGGGGCTGACTGCATTGATCACATGACCACCATAAACCCCTACTTTGGCTAGTGGGTCACAGTGGAATTTTGGGCCCTGAAGAATTACTGACAGTTTACCAATGACCGGTAATGCCCAGAAAGTCTAAGTATTTACTTCTCCTCTGTATACTGTCATTCTAATAAGCAGCTGCAATACCCTTTGGGAAATGCTTGGAGGAATAATTATGGTATATACTAGTGACATTGCTGCAAGGTCCTTCCACAAGGAGACCCAAATTCCTTTTTAGTTAAGAGGTTCTGTATTTTTGAATTGCCTTAGATATGGAAAGTGGGTGAGAAGTCATGACTAAGCATCGTGGTGACTTAAATCAGGTTTTTGGCCATCAGATGTAGAGATTTTTCTGTTATGTGATTTAAGTAGTGTCCTTGTAGGCTTCCCATCTGTTTCATTTCTAGGGACACTGTGATCCATTAGTCACTGTCAGAGATCCCTGAAGGTCAAAAACCTTCTGATTGCTGGTGTATCCCTGCTGCTCTTTCTGGCAAATATACTCATCTTGTCTTTGGCAATTAAGTGCTGCCACTTGGTCTCTGCTTCTCTGGGAATCCATCATTCTCATTGAAAGCAGGAAGCCTATCTCAATTGCTGCATCCTTGTTTGTCACATCTGGCCAAATAAGGAATGGAAACAGAAATTTTCAAGGATGAGAGTGCTACTCTTAGTAATGCATTTGACAATGAATAGTGAAGGAATGTCTTCTGGATCTTTTTGGTGAGTGGCTGTGTAGATCACATGCTAATTCACTTTACCATTCCTATCTCGTTAAGCTTTGAATTCTTTCTTGCTCAATCTGGGGAAGCACGAATATCTCATCCTCATTAAAAATATCCTAAACAAGTCCTAGTTTCAGTCCACCAACCAAGTAGGTCATGAGCCCCTTCTACGTGCATGAGCCAATTCATTAGAGTCAGATTATCTAGTAAGTGCACCCATATAAATGCATTTTGCTTGATCTAGTGTTATATTTCACCTTTCTTAATTTAACAGCTAGAGAATCAACTCCTACACACATTCCTTGGGATTTTGCTGACAGATAGTAACACAATTTTACAATTCTTTGTAATATGAGATATTTCCTCTTCTGTCAAACTGTGTAACTGACACTTGGAGAGCAGCCTTGTAAGACATCTGCTCCAGGTGGGGTTATCACAGAGTTTTCAAGCCAATGGAGACTACTCTTTTCAGACACAGGAGCGCAAGCTACCTCCATAGGTTAGGGAAGCTCATCGTGCTTCAGGGATTTGAGATGGTCCATTTCATCTGAGTCCAACCAGATGTCATCATTCAGAGTTTGAGTAGCATATTGCTTTTAAATCAGTGTCTTAATGCTCGCATGTGAAACTTGGGAAGGATGTAAATTTGTCTAATGCTTTAATTCTGCAACCTGTACAACTAGATTTAGTATTTTATTTTTAGCCAATACCAATCTATGGAAGATTTCTATTTTGTTTGTTTTATTTGTTTTGGGAGTTTTTGTTTGTGTGTTTTCCCATAAGCACTCAAATGTACTCAGATGTTCTGTTCCACAGCACAGTCTTTGTGGTCATCATTACTGCAGATAAGTATAGCTACCACATGGGCATCCAAGGCACCTACTTCAGCTGGATCTTCATCACAATCAAATACTGTGCTAACATTATGAATAGTGATGTCACTGCTTGGCGTTGATTACCAGCATACCCTTTTGCATTGGCAGGCAGCTTAGCAATGCATTCAACTTCAAGGGAAGGACCAAACCTATCCCCTCATCCCCATCTTTGAGTGTCTGTCTCCTCAGACTGTTTATGGTACCAATTCTCTATCAGTCAGGGTCCAATCAGAACAAATCACACCAAAAATTTGGAGGAGAAAATTCAATATAAGAAAAATTAACTGTCAAATTGAGTTAAAAGTGTAACGGAGAACTTGTAGTGGCATAGAAATAGCAAATTCACAAAGCAGCTACTTTTTGTAGGAATGAAGGACAGTGAACAAAGACAAAAAATCAGTAAATCTCTCTTACCCTGAGACTGAGTTTCAAATTTTTTTGGATGAGGTGGCTGAAATAGAAAAGTGCAGCCTGATAGTGGCAAAGAAATTTGCCAGGGACTGCAGGCTAGAAGTGGTTCCTAAGTGTGGCCTCTTGTGGCTGGAAACAGTTTCCAGAAGTTCCTGGCTGGAGCTGGTATATAGGAATAGTCAGCTGGGTGGTTGGAGAGGCTTGCTGGAGAGTGCAGGCCGTAGTTTTGTGAAGGTCAGTAAGGAGAGTGTTACTGGGCTACTCACATGCCAGTCTGCTAGCAATGAAACAAAGACAGCATTCCAGAATCAGGAAGGGAAGTTCTTTCCCTCTACTATGGCTTTACAATGTCTCTCCATTTCCCTCTATTGACAAATCCTAACAGCAAGCTGTGTGGCAAAGGAGGCATGTTTATTGGATCCAGCTCCAGTATTATATAGCAAGGGACAGAAGGGTAGATTTGGAGCTGAATAAATTGGTAAGATGACAAATACAGTTTGGACATTGGGATTGTGGTACTTTTAAGACGTAAATGTAGGTGACTAGCACACCTTTAGATATGATATTCTGAAAGGTCTCAGAGTTTTTAATGTAGGTATAGTTGTTATCTACATAGTTGTTTGAGATCTCCAAGGAGAACATATAGATAAAAGACTAATGAACTAAAACAAGAGCCAGAGGAAACACCATTATTTAGTGCTTGTTCAGAGAGAATGAGACTTCCCCAAAATATGGCTAGAAGAAGAAGTCAGAGTAGAACAACCAAAGATGATAGATTTCAAGGAAACTCAAAGAGTAGAGGTTCAAAAAGTGACAGTGATCACCAGTGTCATTTAGCAGAAGCGACTAACAAGAAAATACATGAATAAAGGCCATACATATTTCTGATTAAAACAAGTCAGAATAAGATGAATTCAAGTTTTTCCTCAGAGAGATATATGATAATTTTTAGAAATTTGACTGAAAAGAAAAGGCTAGACATGACACAACAAGCTGGGGGCATGGTGCAAGTGGCAGGTGAATAGACAAATGAAATATATTACTTTTGCATAGAAAAAGCTTTATCGTGAAGATGTCTTTTATTTGGCTCACATTGTGTTCGTTTGAAAAAAATGTGACCTTGAATGTCTGAAGGGGGTGTCCATGTATTCCTTGTTATATTTTACCCATGCTAAACTGTTCATTTCTGTTACCTGCCTTGCCCCTGAAGGCATTTTAGCATACTGACGTTTGGGATGCATATTTCTTGAATTTGAATGAATGGAGTGAAAGAGATCTTTAGTCATTTTTCCAGAAAAGCAATTTATAGCATAATGGATATAATTAGCATTGGAACTACTATAGTTTGGGTGTTTGTTCCCTCTAAAACTTATAATGAAATTTTGTTCCCAGTGTTGGAGGTGGGGCCTAATGGGAGGTGTTTGGGTCATGGGGGTAGATACCTTGTGAATAGCTTAATGCCCTCCTTGGCGGGGGGCAGGGGGGCCGTAAGTGAATTCCCATTCTATTAGTTCCTACAAAAGGTGGTTGTTAAAAAGAGCCTGGCACTTCCCCTCTCTCTCTCTTGCTTCCTCTCCCACACATGATCTCTGCACAGGCTAGCTCCCCTTTCACCTTCTGCTATGATTGGAAGCAGCCTGAGGCCCCATCAGATGAAGATGCCAGTGGCGTGCTTCTTGTACAGCCTGCAGAATCATGAGCAAAATAAATCTATTCTCTATAAATTACCCAGCCTCAGGCATTCCCTTAAGGCCACATTATTAAAGAGACTAAGACAGAAACTAATAAAAAGGAATTTTGAAATAATTGGCCTCCATGCCTTCATTTGATGGTTGTGTCCTAAGATCAGTCTTGTCCTAAGATCAGCAAAGGTAACCAACTTTCTGAAGATCATGAAGCCAATAAGTGGCAGCTCTGTGGTTAAAACTGAAGTTTTTCTTTATTCCATTCTTAAGAACATCATATAGTCCACCTGGTTACTTCCATTCCCATCCTGATACTCTCTTCAATATCTAGTTTCAAGAAACAATGTGGACCAAAGAGAAAGCTTACGAAAATCAAAGCCATGCTCTTTAGGAATTGAGCAAAGCATGATTTTACTGTTTTTCTTGTTCAACCTGGAGATTTTCTCTACGTATGATCAAATAATTGAAAGCACTGATCATCAATTTGCTATCCCTGGGTTTTAAATTCCAGAGTACCTTTGATTTTCACCATATCTTAAAGTATATGTTGGTTTATGTCTTCTTTCAGCCATTGGTGATGTGGTTAATAAGAGCAGTGTTCTTTTTAAAAAAATGAATTTTATCGTGTTTGAGGTTTATGACATGATGCCGTAGAATACGTATAGACACGTAGATACAGATAGGTACATATAGATAGTACAATGCTTACTGTAAAGAAGCAAGTGAACATATCTATCATCTTACAGTTACTTTTTGTGAGAAGAGCAACTAAAATTTACTAATTTTAATATTAGGGATTTTTAAATCCCCAATGCAATAGAATTTTATTAACTCTAGTCTTCATGTTGTATATTAGCTCTGTAGACTTTTTCATCCTACGTATCTACTGTTGTATTCTTTGACCTAAATCAATCCATTTCTCCATTGCCAACTCATCTGTGGTAACTACTGTTTCCTTCTCTATCTCTGTGTATTTGGGCTCTTTTTAAAAATATGCTCCACATATAAGTGAGATCATGTAATATTTATCTTTCTGTGTCTGGCATATTTCACTTATTTTAATGTCCTTCAGGTCTATCAATGTTGTGGCAAAGGCAGGATCTTCTTCTTTTTTAAGGATGAGTAATGTTCTATTATTCTATAAAGAATATATAGACTATATTATATATATGTACACACACATACACACAAACACACCACATTTTCTTTATCCATTCATCCATCGATGGGCATTTAGGTTGCTTGCATATGTTGGCTATTGTGAATAGTGCTGCAATAAACATGGGAGTGCAGATATTTTATTTTATTTTTGACACAGGGTCTCACTCTGTTGCCCAGGCTAGAGTGCCATGGCTTCAGCCTAGCTCACAGCAACCTCAAACTCCTGGGCTCAAGCAATCCTCTTGCCTCAGCCTCCTGAGTAGCTGGGACTACAGGCATGCACCACCATGCCTGGCTAATTTTTTCTATAGATATTTTTAGTTGTCCATATAATTTCTTTCTATGTTTAGTAGACACAGGGTCTCGCTCCTGCTCAGGCTGGTCTTGAACTCCTGAGCTCAAACCATCCACCTGCCTCGGCCTCCCAGAGTGCTAGGATTACAGGCGTGAGCCACCTCTCCTGGCCAGATATTTTTACAAGGTAGTGATTTAATTTCCTTGGGTATATTCCCAGAAGAGGGATTTCTGGGTCATATGGTAGTTCTGCTTTTAATTACTTTAGGAATCTCCGTAGTAAGAACAGTGTTCTTTAGTCAGTGACATTGCTTCTTGTCTTTCACTAACAAAGGTAAGAATGAAGGAGGTAATGTTGGCAGATTGACTTGAAATCTTTAGATACTAGAGAAAAGATAATCTCAGATTTTCTCCTTCTTCCCCAAGGAGTGCACATTTGTAGTGCTGCAGTACAGAAAGAGGGTTGTGCTTCATGTTTCTTATGGAATGCAGAGCCAGTGGAGTGCCGTAGTTAAGAAAAGATTTCTGGAGAAGGCCAGGCATAGGTGTAATACAAGAGGCTGCCTCTTGCTATCAGTGAAAACTTGAGCAAATGCTAATCTTTCTGAGGTTTGACTACCATTATTATCAAATGGAAATAAAATTATTTCTACTTTATAAGACCAATTTAAGAAATCTATGGAAAATGCATATTAAGTGTTTAGCAAAATGTCTGGAGCTTCATAAGCATTTAACATATGTTATTATTTATAACTATTATTGCTGTAGGCAATAACACCAGTAAAAATGATAATGATGTAGTATTTATTTTATCACTTTCCTGTATAAAACATTTCAGTGACTTCCTTCTGCACATGAAAGAAAGTTAAAGCTCAACTAGTATGGGTTCAGGATCATGGAATTAGTTACTTCCAGATTATAACGCACACGCCCCCACACACACTTTATAGGATATCTAGATTCGATTTCTCATTCTTCTCAAATATTTCAAGACTTTTTGTACTTCTGTGGTAGTTGTATTTACCGTTTAAGCCACCTATTAAGAATTCCTTTAACCTCTATTGCCATTCTAATAAAATCCTACTCTTCTGTCTGGGCATCTCTTATATAAACATTGCTAATCTCCAAAGTAGCAATTTCCCCATTCATCTTGCAAGGGTTCACTGTTTAAACATTTCTCTCAGCTGTTAAATTGTAAGCTTTTAGGATATGGACTGTCATCTTTATCTGTGCATCACATAAACATTGGGGCAGTGCTTTGCAAATGGTAACAACACCATACAGTCTGTGAAAAGAGCAAGTTCCATTTCTCTTTTATGAAGAGAGCAGTCCGTCCCTGCTTCCCTGGCTCTGTGCTGACTCTTCTGTCAAGTTTTCTTGTTGACTGTTAGGCTGGTTGTCTTCTCTACCCTGCTGGAGGTCAATAGTAGCTGCAGAGTTGTGTGACTAGACTACCAAGCTCTGAGGATTAGGAATGTTGGGAGTAGACTGGGTGAGAAGAGTAGGAAAGGCAGTGATACGAAAACCCTCAAGGCTTGCAAGGCAGATTCCATGTTTTAACTCTGACATTTATTAGCTGATATGTTCCTCAGCCTTCCTGAGCTTCTGTTTCTTCACCTGAGAAAAAGAATAGTTATTTTTATCTCATAGGATTCAATAAAGGATTAAATGAGATAAAATGTGAAGCAACTTGTGCAAAACTTGGCACTCAATACATTGTACTTAATAAAAGTTGCTTTTCCCTTCTTTTCTCCTGAGAGGTATCTATACATAAGTTATCACCAAAAGAATAGATTCTTGTCCATCTTACAAATAAGATATTCAAAGTATGCAGTATTTTCATGAATATAGGTTACTTGATAATTGAAAATGACCAAATATACAGATGATAAATGAGAATTGATAGTGAACATGGTGTTCATAAGGCATAAAAATATCATTGAATAAGTACTCATTAATCTCTTCATAATGTCAGTCACAGAACCAGAAGTGAGTAAGATTAAGGTGTCAGCCTTCTGATATGGTTCTTTTAACTTCTTAGTTCTTGGTTTTCAAGTGACACAAAATCAATTGAAGCCTGACAGCTGTTTTGTAAGCTATGTAAAACGAATTTGGTGAGTCAGCTGAAATCCTAATGGTAATGTCTTCAAAGTAGCAGGTATGTCTGATAGGTCTGATTTGTTACCAGTTATTTCAGCCTAGTCTGGCAATGTGGCTAAAAAAAGAATTGGGGCAATCTGATCCTTTTTAAATGTTATGTCATTTCTGTTATTATACATTTGTAACCTATAATGTGATTCTGTCCATTTCCCTATGCCTCCACCTCTTCCTAGGAATATAACTTCTCAATTTTCATAGTCTTCTTTTTGAGTCTTTCTGCTGATCAAATCATAGTGGACAATTTCTCTTCATTTCTAATCCATTCTAATTAAAGCAACAGTTATCATTTCCCTAAATAATTTTAATCAGATTGCTCCCTATAAGGGAAATCATTGTAGCTCCTAATAAGCTCTTGAATCAAACTCTTCAGCATCTGCCCCAAGGCCTTCAACTCCTGTTGCTCGTTATACTGGTTTTATTCCATGGTACACATATTCAGATAGAATAACCCTTCTTTTCCTCTAAACATACCTAGCTCAGTTCTGTCTCTGAGGTTTCAATGTTCTTTTTTCCCCTTTTAAAAATTGTTTCCTTCTTACTATAATAAGTTGTGTTCCCATCCACTTGCAGAATTTTTCTCCAAATTCACTTTCTCGTTCATCTTCTCTGATGAACTCTCTTAGATTCTGGTAAATCACTTCACTTTATCATTTCTACACACATACACACACACATATATATATACACACACACATAACACACATATATATAGTTCTACAGCAATGAAACATACACACAAACACATATTGATGAGTTCTTACCTTAGTGTATTCCAGAATCTCTTTAAGCACTTTAGATATATGCTAAAGAAAAAATTAACACAACTCTGTAAAGGAGATATTTTCCTTATAGTCATTTTACTGATAATAAAAATGAGATACAAACAGGTAACATAACATGTCCAAAGCTATTGGCTAGTAAATGTTGGGAGTCTATTCTGAAGCAGACCCTCTGATGAAGTTTATATTCTTCACCATCAAATTCTAAGATAGATGCATTAGCTTACACTCACGTGTGCATTTTCTCTGTTAGAGGATTTTATGCCTTAGTTACATTTGTTCATTTAACTCCCATGTTTGATTAGTAGAGCCCAGGCTAGTATCTGACTGTACAGATCAGTCCCTTATCTAGATGTATGTTGTCTATGGAATAGAATCTCAAAACACATTGCTTCCCAGCCTGCCAGCTAATATTTCTGCAGTTTGTTTTCTCTCATCAAATTTTGGACTAGGGTTTTAATTTTTCACATAGTTTTCCCTCAAATTTCAGGAAGTCAAAAAGTCAGACCTCTACAAATTCTGAAGTTGATGTTGTCTTCATTGACCACACACTACATGTCTGACATTGAACCAATCACTGGGATAAGATAACAAATAAAATCATCCCCATTTGATGGAAATAGCTATCTCATTGGAGGATGGATATTAAACCAAAATAGGCAAACATTGGTTTTATTATAATTAAGTGCTATGAAAATATACTTAATTATAATTCTAATTGCAATTTAATTATGGTGTTCATAAATGGTCTGAAGGAGACATGCAAGGAATTTTTTGGATTGCATAATAAAGAGATTTACTTTAGTTTGAAGGATCAGAAAAATGTTCATTAAGAAAGCAACATTTAAGGCTTAAAGTATAATGGAAGTTGTTGAAGAGAAAGAGATGAGGATGTGGAGTAGCATTTTAGAACAAAGAATACGTGCGCAGGTCCTAAAGGGATTGGAAACTTTGAGGAGCTAAAAAAAAGTCCAGATGGCTGGATCACTGTGAACAAGCAGGAACATGGTGTGGGAAGAGACTGGGGAGGTAGGGAGGGACCAGGAAATACAGGGCTTTGTGGACCGTGATAATAATATTTGTGTTTCCTATCTTCCAGTCTCCTCTCTGTGTCCTTGTCTTTCCTCCATAGGGTATCTTCTTCTGTCTTCCATGTTTCCATATCCTTAATCTCTTTCCCCTATCAACACTAGCCCTTCCAAAATGATGAAATAAACTTTTCATTAGTGATTGAAGAAGCTTAAAGTGTAATAGTGTCCGTGGAGCTTTGTATTACAATAGAAAGCAGAGCCTATGTTTGTTTGGAGCCAGACCGATTAAGACACGATCATTGTTTCTTACTCACAGGCCATTTAGGTGTGTGAGCAGAAGAGTCACTATATTGGAAGTGGAAATACTGACATTGAACCAGCAGGGAACCACTCACTTGTCAGTCTAGGCTTGGTAATTGTAAGTAGAAAAGAGTACTCTCTCTCAAGTCTTTGTCCTTTAGGAGTTTCATCCAAATTTCTTGTCATTGTGAGAGTGATTGGGGGGCAGGCAGTGGGCAAGGAGGAGGGTGCAGGTGGTGGTGTATACAGGAGACAGTTGAAGAATTATTAATGGTGTACGTTTGCATGTGTGTTAATGGGAAAGGCAATTGCAGTCCAATAAATTTGGCACATAATTCTTTCATCAGGTGGTCAGCCATTCTAACCTATAAATAAATCAAAACCTTAAAAAAAGAATCCTGAATTCTTCCACTTATTTTTCACTTAAAGGAAGAAAACACATTATCTAGATCTTTCTTCACATATCATGAATCATGTGGTGCTTGAACCTGCCACTTCAAGGCATGATTAATAATCTGCTTAATTGCTTTCCTTTTCCTCCTCACAGCTGGCAGATGGAACACTGTAGATGTGACTGAACCACTTTGGTATTTACACTACAAACAAATGGTGTTACAGTCTGCAGATTTCTCCTTTTTGATCCAAATACCCTAAAGACAAAGCAGAATTCTTGAAAATTTATCTTTGTTTCCTCTTTTGTCTCTGCTGCCCTCTTAATTTTTATGCCAGTACATTTGGGATTTGAGCCCCAGTCTAAAAGTGAACTTGAGGATTGTAGCTTGTTTCTGTATAGCTCACAAGATGAGTAGCTTAGAAAACAGAAGTTTTGGGAGTGATAATTAGCATATGAACTGCTTGCTTTGAGAAGAGCATTCATTGGCATGGTTCTATTTCATGGTCTTTGCTCTTCCATGGAATATGTAGATATACAATCAGTAGATATCTGTCATTCATTCACCAGATTATAAAACATCCATTTGGAGGTTTTGCAGCTCCTAGACAATTTTATTTTTCACTTTTGCCAGTGTTTGCCTTTGGCTTGGATATAAGTGCTGTGTCTTCATTAGTTAATGCCCATTTTCTTTTCAGTTCAGTGGCCTCTGGGATTGAAGCATTTGGGAGGAGGAATCTCTGCCACAAAGTATAAAATAGAGTATGAGGGAGAGGCAGATTCATTGATATAAGAGGTGAAGTCATGCTCTTCACAGGTAACACCTGCTGGCAGAATTTCTGAGGGAGATTTTAGTTGCACAAGTCCTTTTAACTTGAAATGACATGGAGCAGATGGGTAGAGAAACAATGGGCAAAGAGCGTTAAATTTCAGGGATGCTATTTGCTAAGCAGAGGTTTTTATTTTGAGGATAAGTAATGTTTAATAGCATCAGAAAAACAGAAAAAAATTAAAAGTGTGGATTTTGAGTTTTGAGGGTAACGCAGGGTATTTCATCATTTTAAAATCATTTATTAATGCATTAAATTGTGTGCTGGAAAAATTAATAGCACAAATAGCCAGCTTCTTGATCCCCCCCCTCCCCCCTTCCCCCTCCCTCCCTTTCTTCCCTTCCACCTTCTTTCCTATCCTTTCTGGTTTCTGCTTTTACCAAAGTTATGCATACATACTCTTTAAGGTGCCAACTAATTTTATAAGGCTTATTATAAAAATCTCCAGTCTCTTTGCTCTCACCACGGACTACCACTTGCCCATCTGTCCCTCCTGCCACCCCCACAATGTGTGGTCCTTACTTTACCCAGGTTGGAACTCTCACTTCATTTGGTTAACATTTTAGTTTTTATTTTTATATCCCTAAATAACATGTTTAATTGACATTTTCACTTTTCAGTTAGGTTATTTTTTATTTTCCACTATAAAAGATGATATAGTCTTTTCCTTGTTTCACATGCATACACCAGCCCCTGCTGTATACACACAGAGAAATCTTTCCATTCCCATTCTCCCAATATACTTGTACTGTAATTTTGATAGATCAATTCAGTGCATATAGTATTTTGACTCCATAAGCTGAGTCACAGCTGAGCCATATGTTTTTCTAGGATTATTTTTCCTATTTATCTTTTTTTATTTTAAAAAATAAAAATTAATCATCGATGGGCATCATTGTAACTCAGCACTAGAGATTTTAGTCTAGTACATGCATACTTGCTGGGTTTTTCTTGCATAGAGCACCTTTTAGGGCTTCTTGGAGAAGCCAGTCCAACCCCAGGGAGCTCTCTCTGGCATTTCTGGCACAGCTGGTGCCTCCACTGGCTGTCTGTTCTGGCTTCTGTATTAGAATCTGCCTTCTCAGTTTCACCTCTAGCCTCTTCTGCTGAGCTCGCTTCACCCCAGGTAGGAAGCTGTCATGGGTAGGTGTGGTGTTCAGGATCAATCACTGTCATCTCCACTCTGTGAGGTCCACACGTGGCACCTTAGGCTCAGCCATCAGTTAATGGGCACTTTATTCTTCTTTGGCTCCCTTTCTTTTTTCTGCCAACTCCAGACCAGCTCTTATCTTTTAGGCTTCTTCAGTAATAAGTCAGGGACAATTTATGTGCAAACAGATGTCCTCATAAACTCTCCAAATACGTCTCCACAGATCCCCTCATAAGGCTTGGTGTAGGCAAGCAGCCCTCTCCCAGCCCCGGTCTTCTGCATACTCTGTCTACAAAAATCTTTGTTACAATTCCCTTTAACTTCCTGAAAGCTCCTTTACTTTACCTTATATATCCTGGGTGCTGGCAATGGGTTACTGATACTGGCAAAACCAGTTACATGATTATTTAGGTTCTATGAAGGTCTAGGATCTTATTTTAGGATATGGTGTACTGGGCATCTCTCCTAATATACTTAGCCTTTTAAGCCTCAATGCAAACTCTGAGACAATTAGAAAAAAGTCATATGTAATCTCCTGTTACACTAATTTTTATTAGAGGTTCTTTATGTGCTGGGCACAGCATTGGGCATTTTGCATGTTATTTCTCAATTCTTGCAATAACCTGATTAAAAGAGGAGGTATTACCACCCACCTCCTTTATACTGATGAGGAAACTAAGTCCAAGACATGTCAAATAGTGAAAAGCAGACAAATAACATTCACACAAATAATGAAAGCTGAGTCTGGATGGAAACCCAGGAAGGCTACCTCCAGAGACCATAGTCTTCATCATGACACAGTTCTGCCAACTGAGAGGTAGATACGCTAAACGTGAAGTTGTCTGCCCACTTTTGTCTCTTTCACATCTTGAGTGATTGAAGGCATTATGTGATAGCAAAGAAATTTTATGTAAGCTCATTAATAACAGCAAGAGAGGAGCCTATTTGTCCTGTAGGTAATCCACTTTAAGGAATGTGAGGATTGGGGCTAAAATGGGGTTTTCTAGTCAAAATATAAGGGGATAATGGCAAGATCAAGCCAGTACCCTGTGGAAGAGAAAGGTAGAAAAGGAAAGTGACCTGAGAAGAGGAATAAAGAAACATTTTTGTTTTTCTCTCAACTTCCAATTTTTCTGATTAGCTCCAAGGAAGGTGGGATTCTTTCTGACGGTGGACTGAGGCTTTCCAGTTACTCATGAGCAAAAAGGAAAGGTAGCATAGTGTGGAGGAGGGAGAGCCAGTGTATTCTTTGATTTGAATCTAAATAGAACAGAAGTGAAGAGAAACAGACCCCATTGATTTTGGCTGCCTTTCTAATAGTGATTATGATTATCTTGTAAATGAAAGTGTTTTGTTCTTGGATTTCCAGTGACATTACATATTTTGAATTTTATTCTTTTAAGATTTCATTAACACTTTGCTAAATCATTGTACTTGCAATTTTCTCCATTTTAAAATTCTCTAGTTCAAAGTAGTTTAGCCATAATAGAATGGGAACCCAGACTTGATATTTTGTTAGGGAATGTAACTGAGGGTAAGTAAGACACATTTTCCAGCAGGAAAAAAGCATTCTCAACGATTTTCTAATAACCAATAATACCATTGTGTTTGTTTTAACATTAATATAATCTATCATCTAGACAATTATCAGATCAACTAAGATAGTAAACTTATTTGAGGGTATCCTTTAACATTAACCCCCTTCAACCCACCTTCTTTGCTTAATATATAGACACTACACAAATTATAACTGGATGATTTTTTATGGGGGAGTGGAATGTAACATAGGTAGGTACAGTGCCACATTCAAATTTAACTAGTTATATTAATAGAATACATTTAGGCTTACGACTCCAATGCCTGTATGCATATCCTCCAATATGTCAACGACTAAGAACTTTTTTCCTAAAAATGATTTTGTTACTACTCTACAAATTGGTCCCACAAAACTACTTAGCCAAAATGTTGGCCTCATTGTTGCTTTCCAGGGATGGACTTTGACTGAGAGCTACTGTGATACTTAATTCCCGGCAATATGCACCCAACATAAATAACATAATATGTGCAACCCACTGTCTAAACAGGAAAGGGCTAGGGAAACGTCAGGTGATGGTGTTTGCTGGGTTGCTTGCCCTCGCAGAGCTGGAGCAGGCCCTGCTTGTCTTTGATGGCTGGACACCTGCCACGACTTCTGTCACTGCTTACTAGATGACACTTTTCTCCTTTGCTTGATGAAACCAATTATTTTTCTTTTCCCAAGAGTGTGTCAATTATGTCACTGTCATTGTGGCAGCCAAAAAGCGCATGTCTTGTTTTCTGTTAAATTCACTTTGAAATCTCAGTGTTTTGTTCCAAGGCCTTTCTGTTTTCTCCCCTCCTTTTAAATTTTTTTTCCTGTACTGTAATTGCATTTTGTTGTATCTTTTGATATGAAAGTGTCTGCACTTGACATCCTTGTCAGAGTGCTTTTCTTTATTTCTAATACTTTATTGTATATGTCACGGTGATTGTACAACTGTGTCATAATATTTGTCACATTCTTACTTTTGATGTTCAGTATTTGTCCTATTACTGCCATAGATACAAGATAACCTTTCATCAAATACTTTTAGAGACTTCAGAAAGTCTGAAAGAGTAGTGAAAGAGAAGTTATTCCTGTAATAAGATATGCCTGAAATGTTCTGCATATAATTTAAAAAAAACAGAAAAGGTCTTAAATCCATAAATTTCCCAGATTGTTTATTAAAGTTGCCAATTTCATTGGACATTTTTCTTGAATTGTTATTCTCATATTTTATTAAATATATAGTTAAAGAATTTGTTCGTATTCTTGTTTGAATATAGTAGCTCTCCTGAACTGGAAGCCTGACCTTTATGATATGAATACTCATTATAGCAAAATTCTTTTCCTATCGGTAGTTTTATGTTAAAAACAAAAGTCTCTTTGAGCTAATGTGATTACAAAAGGATGTGTAGGTATTAAGACCCTATAAAGAGTAATGATATTTGGAGGAAAAGCAAAATTGAAGATTTTCTTCTTGTTCTATAGGGTTATCTAAGTAACCTATTAAGAAATAAGGGAATAATCCATTTCTAAGATCTGGAAGTTGATTTTGATAACACGGCTATGAGTTATGTTGCTGTTTGTCCAGAATATAAAATTAGCAATGGCTCAGTGTTAACGATTCTTCCTTTTCCCATATGTACTTCGAAACTTTAGTTTTGAAGGTGATGCTTGTTCTTGAATCCCCTAAGATTTCTTTTACCCTTTAGCCCTTCTGAAAATGTCACAAGCTCAAATTGGAGCTCCTTCCCTTGTTGTTGTGGCCTGTGCTTATTATTCAACTTTAATCTCAAATGCTCTCTCCCTCTTGATCATTTATTTTTCTTCAGCCCCTTATTTCTTCAGAAGCTAAACTAGAATTTTAAACTTTTTAAGCTTTTTTTTTTTGCATTAAAAGGACCTGGGCAATTCTCATTTCTAATCATTTGGTTTGTAGAAAAAGATAGTGAAAACTAAACTGAATTAGGGACATAGTTAGAGTAAGTGTAAGAGATTGTATCATTAAACTCTAGTTTATGTATCATTAAAATCTGGTTTTCCCAAATTTCACTTCAATGCATAGAGTCTTTCTCCATCCCAGACATGCAGTCTTTTTATCCAGTTACTTAAGGATGAAAAGCAATAGCAGAAGCGAATATTATCACTGAGAGTTCCTTCACAGTGAGGAAAATCTCCGTGATGTGGGTCATCAATCCCAGTAGTAAGGTCCAATTTCATCATACAGATATGCCCATCTGTGCTTATGCGAGTATGTTTCTCGCCTGCTTTTAGGAAGAAATAAAGGGACAGACTGGCTTCCCTTGCTATTTCAGTGTGTTAAAGCAATCACTTAGTGTTTATTATACTAATTAATTATCTCCCTGTTTATTTTGTGCGATTATTTGCTTTTACTTAGTGAGTAGATAATGAATTCCTGTTAGCAGAAGAGGGATTAAAACAGAAATTTAAAAAGATCTAAAACCCTAGCTCAGGATTTGGCGCTTGAATGGGAAGGTTCAAAGCTGTTGTTAGGATGCCATGAACTGGCATGAACTTATATTGCCTTTAATCACTTTTTGAGCATCAGTTCTGCTTACTGAATTCCTGAATTATAGTTGCTCATTGTTTGAACTTACAATGAATGGCTTAATAGGCTCCATCTTCATTATATATTGATATGACAAATAAGTTTAAATATGTAATTAGATGCTAGGGCTCTTAATGAGTGATTTATTAGAAGACGATAACTTTTGGGAAAACAAATACAAGGCTATTAAAAGATGTTGGCAGAAGATTAGGACAGTTGCTATTAGAATTTTATAAACAAGTGTTAAAGAATCTCTTTTTAATGAAACAGTATATTTAAATAAACACTCATTGGCTGCATTTTTTCTTGACACTTCATTATTCCATGAATTACATATTCAGTTTGGACATCAAGACAAAAGTGTGGTTACTAAATAGCTGATAAAAAAATTGATGATGAAAATTTCAAAGGTTTTAGGAACTCAGCCTCTCAGCAGTTCTTCTTATTATTGATTCCAGCAATCTATTTCATGATGTGTCAGCAGACAAATGCATTTTAGGTAAACTTGATATATTAAATAGGATACCATTTTTATCAAGATTTATATATTAAAGGCAATGAGTTGACACTTTCCTGTAATCAATTTTGTGATTTTCCAAATTGTTCATGTCAAAATCAAAGAGAATTTCCCTTAACAACATTTATATTTCAGTGTTGCTTGAAGTTTGTTATTCAGTTATATACTAGAATATGATCCACATATATATTTTGAAATATTCTTAGGATTTAAAATCTTTTTGAAATTATAAAGTTTTATACATGAAATTATTTGGATTTAATTAGGAACTTGTTATAGATTATGTTAAATGGATTAATCATTTAGTTATGAACCCAACAATTTCAGAGATGTCAAAATATGAAAAATATCTGCATCCTTTAATTGATAAAACAACATACCATCTAATAAATGGGAAAACTAGGATTTAGAACTCAAACATTTTTTTCCAAACCTTTTCTGCTTATTCCTGCCACTATACTTTTATGCACAGAGTAAGGGTCCAACAGATTATTAAAAAGATGTACAAGGTCAACAAATATGTCAATCTTCACACTTTTTGATGGTTTTAATGTAGGTATTTAGGAGCAATAGGAAGGTTTAAAAAGAAGTGGAATTATCTGAAAAAATATCTAACTCATTTCTTGGTGAATATTGTTGGATAAGGACTGAACACAGACACCTGATATGCATGCAATAAATATTTGTGACAAACCAAACTAACATAAATGTTCGTAAATCCTTTTGTATTTCACAGTTACTTTTTCTTTTATAACATCAGTGTGTAAAAGGAGAAAAACTAGCCCTTATGGCTAGGCATGGTGGCTCACACCTGTAATCCCAGCACTTTGGGAGGCCAAGATCACTTGGCCAAGATCATTGAGGCCAGTAGTTCCAGACCATCCTGGGCAACATAGTGAGAGACCATCTATACCAAAAAAAATTTAGCCTGCTGTGGTGGCACGTGTCTGTAGTACAATCTACTTGAGAGGGTGAGGCACGAGGATCACTTGAGCCCAGGAGTTTGAGGCTGCAGTGACCTTTGATCATGCCACTGTACTCCAGCTTGGCTGACAGAGTGAGATCTTGTCTCTTAAAAAAACCCAAAGTACAAAACTCTTTTTACTAGATGTCCAAAAATAAAACAGGAAAAAGAACGAAAAACATGAACATCCTTTCCAAATTAAAGTTAGTGTTTTAGTAATAGAAAGAGTATTTCTACAATGTAATAATCTTCATATTTACATATTCCATACTTTATATTGAATCACTAGAGACATTTCCTTTAAAACTTAAACAGAAAAGAATATCTCTGTGACTACTATTGTTTTACTATTGCTCTAAAAGTTATGGCCAGTGCATTGGGGCATGAAACAGAAATTATAAATGACAATCAAGTAGATAAACAAATACCCATAATTGTGTATAGCATAAAAGCCTTAAAAACAAAGAGAGGCAACTAAAAAACTGTTAGAACTAATAAAAATTCATTAAGCAAAACAAATATCAAATATGTACAGATTGATTTAGCAAAAATTATTATTTTTCTCAACTTTATTGAGGCTTAGTCATTGACAATTAAAAATTGTATATATTTAAGGTGTACAAATTGATAATTTGAGATCATCAAACTTGATGATTTGATATATGTTGTGAAATATTCACAATCAGGCTAATTAACATAAAGGTAAATTACCTTAGAACAATAGAAAAATTCTCTTCAGTAAGTATGGTTGACCCTTGAACAAAACCAAGTTTGAATTGTGCAGGTTGACTTATATGAAAAATTGTTTTCAATAAGTATATTGGAAAAATTTTTGGAGACTTGTTACAATTTGAAAAAACTCTACGACAAACTACATGCCTAGAAATATTGAAAAAATTGAGAAAGAGTAAGATATATCATGAATGAGTAAAATACATGTAGATACTATTCTATTTTATTATTTACTACCATAAAATATATAAAAATCTATTATAAAAAGTTAAAATTTATCAAAGCTTATGCACACAATTATATGAATAGACTATGTAGAATACCATTTGCAGTTGAGAGAAATGTAAACAAATGGAGAGATGCAGTATTAAATTGTAACTGCATAACATTAACTGCAGTACATACTAAACTACTGTCACAATTTTTAACCACCTGTTGCTATTGTAGTGAGCTCAAGTGTTGCAGGTATCCATTGAAGATGTCATGTAATATTATCTCCTTGTAAGCAGTTTGTTTGTCCTATAAATTGCATACAATAGTAAAAAGTGATCTCTTATGGTTCTTGTGTACTTTTCATTGTATTTAGTGCAATACTGTAAACCCTAAATAATACCATGGCACCCATATGAAGTGCCACTAGTGATGCTAGAAGCACTCTCAAGAAACAGAAAAAATGCCATGATATTATAAGAAAAGGTTGAATTGTTTATTATGTACTGTAGATTGAGGCCTGTAACCGTGGTTACCTGCAATTTCAAGATGAATGAATATAGCGTAAGGACCACTGTAGAAAAAGAAAAGAAAATTCATGAAACTGTCACTTCAGCTATGCTAGCAGGAGTGAAAACTTGCACTTTTTGAGAAATGCCTTTTTGTCTCATATTGAAAAGGTAGCTTTTATTTGTGTGCAGTATTGCTATAAGAAAGGAATAGTTATAGACTCTAATATGATTCAAGTCATTATATGTAAAAGGAAGATGAGGGATCTAAAGCTGGAGGATTTAAGGCCAGCAAAGGATGGTTTGATGATTTTAGAAAGAAGTTTGGCTAAAAAACATCAAGATAATGGGAGAAGCAGCTTGGGCTAACCAAAAAGTCAGATGCTATTAACAAAATCATTGAGGAGAAAGGATATCTGCCTGAACCGGTTTTTAGTGTAGACAAAAGTGCTCTATTCTGGGAAAAAATACCAAAAATGACATTTATTAGTAAGGAAGAGAAGTGAGTACCAGTATTTAAGGCAAGAAGGGACAGGCTAACTCTACAGTTTTATAAAAATGCAGTCATGTTTATGATCAGGATTGCCCTTATCTATAAAGCTACTAACTCTGGAGCCTTGAAGGGAAAGTGTAAACCCCAGCTGCCAGTCTTTTGGTTGTACAAGAAGAAAGCCTAGACAATGAGAATCATTTTTCTGGCTTGGTTCTATCATTGCTTTCTCCTTGAAGTTATCAAGTAAGTTTCTTGCCAGTAAGAGACTGCTGCCTTTTAAAGTTCTTTTATATTGGACAATACCCTTGACCACCCAGAACCCCATGAGTTCAACACTGAAGGCTTGAAGTTGGTCTACTTGCCCCCAAACACAATGTCTCTAATGCAGCCTCTAGATTAGGGGGTCATAAGGACTTTTAAGACTTATTACATACAGTACTCTATGGAGAGGATTGTCAATGCTATGGAAGGGAACCCTGATAGAGAGAACACCATTAAAGTCTGGAAGGATTACACCATTGAAGATGCCATTACTCTTATAGTAAAAGCTATGAAAGCGATCAAGCCCTAAATGATAAGTTCCCGCTGGAAAAAACTTTCTGACTTGTAAGGTTTCTGCTGAGAATTCAGCCATTAGTCTGATGGGTTTTCCTTTGTAAGTTACTTGATGCTTTCGTCTCACACCTTGTAGAATTTTCTCCTTCTCTTTGACTTTGGCCAAATTGATGACTATATGTCTTGATGATGTCCTATTTTCCAGGGATATTCTAGGTGTTTGGTGACTTTCTTGTATCTGATTATTTAATTCTCTAGCAATACCAGGGAAGTTTTTATCTGTTATTTCTTTAGATAGGTTTTCCATGCTTCTTGCTTTTTCTACTCCCTCAGGGATACCTATGATTCTCATATTGGTTCACTTTACATAATCCCATATTTCTTGGAGATATTGTTCATTCTTCTTGATTCTCTTTTCTTCATTTTTGACTGACTGGGTTAATTTGAAAACCTCATTTTTAAGCTTGAAATTCTTTCTTCTTCTTAGTCTAGTTTGTTGTTAAAACTTTCCCCTGTATTTTGAAATTTCCTGAATGACCCTTTCATTTCCAGAAGTTTTATCATTTTTTTCCCTAGATTATCTATCTCTTTAGTGAATTTTTCATTTATGTCCTGAATTGTTTTTTTTCAGTTTCATTGTGTTCGTTTCAACTTTCTCATCAATTCACTGGATCTTACTTGCAATCCATATTTTGAATTCCATATCTGTTATTTCAATAATTTCCTTTTGGTGAGTCCATTGCTGAGGAGTTAGTGTGATCCTTTTGGTCTGTCAAAACAACTGTTTTTTCATGTTGCCAGACTTCTTATGCTGGTTCCTTGTCATCTAGAATCTCTTCCCTTTGTGTAAAACAGCTAGCTTTGTGGTACATTTATTCTCTTCTGCTGAGAACTCTTGTTCAGTGAAGAGACGGAGAGGTATACTGCCCTTTGGCTCATGCCAGGAAGTATCCACTGTGGTGTTGCTGGAAACTTGGGTAAAGTGGAACTCAGACCCTTGGGAGAATGTTCAGGTCCCAGCTGTGGCGGACTAGATTATGAAATCCCCAGTTTCCAGGCCCCTAGAAGGTGTGCTTGGATCTTGCTCTTGAAGATTGATCAGGCAGGAGAGGAGCAGATGCTCTGTGAGCCTTTAACATTGCTTTTCTCCCATGTCTCCCTGTTCTCCTGTGGTTGACGTAGTCCAAGCAGGTGACAAAAGATATTCATGTGGAGGGGTAGGCTGGTCCCCAAGCTGCTGCTGACACCTTGGGCAGGGGCAGGATGAGTTCCTCTACACAGTGGCAGTCGAGGCCAACAGCCCTGGAAGTTTTCCCCCACCCAAATCCCACAGCAGCAGCTATGGCAGTGGTGGCTGGGTGGAGCTACCTAGGCAGTGTCAGTGGGTATGGGGCCATGGGCATTTGGTCCTGCCCAGGTCCCCCATTGGCAGTAGCAGGTAACAGTGTCTGGGCTAGGCTATCTAGGAACTACCAGCAGAGGCAGGTGGTAGTGGGAGTATGCTCTGCCTGGGTGGCTAGCAGCAGCAGAGTTGGTGGCAGTGATGGGTGGATGGGGGTACGAAAGCACCAGCAGTGGGTGTAGGTGGTCATGGGTGGTTGCTCTGCCTGAGTTCTCTGGCAGCAGCAGAAGCAGTGTTGGCAGTGACAATGACTGGGTGGGGGTACCCAGGCAGTGGCAGCAGGTGTGGGCAGCCATGGGCAATTGCTCCACCCAGTCCCTGTGTGATGGTGGTGGAAGGTGCTTGTTCCTGAGATGAGTGAGAGTGCCTGGCCTTCCTGCTCCCTGTCTGGCCTGGCAGTGGTGTGGAGGAGGTAGCAGCAATGGAGCTGACTCCAGGGCTGACGTAGTGCTCTGGGATTGGGCTCTCATAATGATGTCAGCTGTAGCACCCAGGGGTTGAAACTCAACAAGACCCTACTGTGCCTTCTCTCTGAACCAGAGCTGCTGCACAGTCACTAGGAAGCTCCTTGTATCAACTTGGAAACACATGTGTGTGGAGGGATCCTCCTGCAGCTCAGATTGCAATGTCCACAGGGGGAGTGTGGAGCTTTGGGGCTCTCTCACCTTCTCCCCTCCCCATATGCAGGTATATCCCCTGGGTACCTCTGATCTGGCCAAGTAGTTCACAGTACTTCCCTCCTTTTTGCTTTTGCTGCCTCCCACTGGTTCTCTTTTGATTCCCAATACTCTCTCCTAAACAATCTTTCCAAAGATGTTATCTACTTGCCCACTTTTGATCATCTCCATGAGAGTGGCGTGTGCTGGCTGCTTCTAGTCTGTCATCTTGGCCCCTCCTATGCATCTATCTTCTGAATCAGCAATTACACTTCCTGGCGCACATAATTCCATGCACAACAGTTTAAGAATATTGAGAACCTGGAGAGTGGGCAAAAAATGATGACCAGTGTCTCTACAGACCATGTCAGTTGAAGCATTGGATTTATTTATTTCAAACCTCTCCAAGTTCATTTTTTAACACCTCTAAAGGGTGGAACTGTGAGCCAGAATATGGTTCCACATGCAGAACTTTCAAAAAAGATCTAGAGTTCACAGTGGAATGATCTGCTTTTGAAGTCATAAGCTTTTAGTTACTGGAACGTTTCAAGATATAACTGAATAAACATTCAACCATGGTATTATAGAAGGAAGGAGAGATATTTATTCACACATAGTGGGGTCCTCTTCAGTGTCAGAGATGTGTAAGAAGAGACTCAGCCTTAGAGAGAAGCATAAATAAAAGTTAGGTAGTGACCAGGGCCTCTTCCAACAGTGGCCTCAAGTGTAAGTTAGGGACTGGGATATTGGGGAAATGCAATCAATGAAAAGTAAGGACTGGTAATCAAGGGAGAAGCCCCAGCCAAATAACTGGGATAACATTTGGAAGAAGAAAAGAAGATACCACAGAATGTACTTCTAAGGGTTGTACTGGTGCTCACAGCTCTGAAGACCCAAGAGTTTAGTCTGGTTTTTCATGAAGGAAATCTCCGTAGTCATCACAGGTCTAGGGGATGAATTTAATCCCAACTCCATATCTGGGATAAACCAAACTGTTAGGCAAGCAGCTTGGGTACGTACTTTTATTTATGGAGCTTTATCTATTCCTTGATTTAAAATTATTAAGGATTTCAGATAACAGAGTGAGGGGGAAAATGTCCTATTCCATAGTAAAGAAGTACCTGCTCCAATTATCAGTAGCCTCTGACTGAAAGTCTATTTTTGGCTTAAGCCTTTCTGTAACCAATTATGTAATTTTATGGTAAACTGATTTTGTGATGTCCAAAGTTCAAATGATCCAAGTATAAATTATTACCATACAATTTATTATGTCACTCAATAAACCAAAAGCATGCACAGGAATAGATTTCCCAGCATAAAGTATTCTTTTCAATTTATTTGCTTGAGTAACTTTTTAAAAAATAAAAATTGTGGTATAATTTCATAAATGAATAAATCCCTAAAACCATTACCTAACTATTCTGCTCTTTTCGTGAACAATAGGCAACTTCTATAAATCCTTTAGACAGAACCCCACATTTGAGTTTACCCTATGAGTACCCTTTAAGATTGTAAAATGCTCTCAAAGACTTTCAATTTGTGTCTGAAGATATATTGTTCATACTATATGTGAATTATTTTTCTAAGGTGTAATAATTATGAATATTTTTCAATTGCTTGACTTAGTTATTTTTATCTAATTATATTAAATACATATATAATGATTATCAACTGTGATTACAGGGGACAAACAGTATTAGGCATTAGGGATTGAGCAATGAATAAGACAGATACTATTCTTGCATTCTTAAAGCATATAGTCTCATAGACGATATAGAGAAGGGGTGATGAGTGTAATGAAACCATGCTATTGAACTATTTTACAAAGGGAACCAATTGAGAGACTTGGAGGCATTATACCATTTCCTATAACTAAGTGGTGATGCAGGTGTTGTGAATCCTGTTCCATATTGTAACACACTAAGCTAAGCTCCTTAACTAATATTCATGTTCATTATATAGAATTTGGAACATGCAGAGAAGTGTAAAATTGCATGTCAGTATTTTGATTTTGTAAGTTTTAAACTTAATTTTATTTTTTTAACAAATTAATATAGATTCATGACACAACCACCATTCTCTTTCATTGTTTGTTATCCAACAATGATCCTTCCTCACCTTGTTGCCTGCTCAAGAGGTACTTATTGTTCTTAGCTTCTTATATATCCTTCCAGAACTATTCCATGCATTCCAAAAATATATGTGTATATACACATGCACATATATACATATACATAAATATATATACACACATACAACACACACACACACATACAGATATATATATATATATCTGTGTGTATATATACATATATATATACACACAGTTGTTTTTAACAGATAAAATGAGGAGTAGAGAGGTTAGGTAGCTTGTCCACTATTGAACAGCTAGTAAGTGGTAGAGCTTCATACCTTAATTTATCTACATTTTCCTGTTTCCACCATTAATACACAATGCCAAGCCACCATTATATATCATGTGAACTAATAGAGTAGGCTTCTAACTGGTTCCCTCATTTCCATTTTTGTCCTCATTAAATGGATTTTATCTAGAACACTATTTGTTATAAAATGTGCATACAGGGAGCCTATCTCCAGAGTTGCTGATAATTATAAAATAAGTCACATAACACCATAGAATATTTTCAGTGCCTTTGAAGCCCTTGGTGAGCTCCACCCCAATCCCTTCTCCCTCCCACTCCAATAGAAGAAACCACTACCCTGAATTTTGTGTTAATCATCCCTTGCCTTTTCAAAAATAGTTTTACCATGCATGTAGGTATCTCTAAATAGTATTTATAAGTTTTATCTGTTACTTTTTTACATAAAAGGAGTCCCACTTTAATTTTTGGTGACTTGCTCTCTTCCTGCGATATTACTTAAAATGTATCCATAGTGATACTTGTATCTGTAGTTAGCCACTTCTAATGATGAATAATACTCCAATCTGTATAGTATAAATTTTTTATCCCTTATTTTGTTTTTGACATTTGGTTTGTTTTAATTTCTAAAAAAGAATTTTGTTTTTTTGCTATTGCAAAATGATTATGGTGTGAATGTTCTTGTTTATGTTTCCTGGTGCACATGTACAAGAGTGCCATTTCAGAACTAACACATTTTAATTAATCGAGAAAAATAAGTGTGACAATACCAAGGCATCAAAGTATTAGCTATTGCTATTTAACAAAACACCTCAAATGTCAGTGGCTTAATTCTAGTTTTGTGAAGTCAGCTTAGCACTCTTGCTGATCTGGCCCAAGCTAAGCTGACCTCTCCTGGGTTCATCATATGTCAGCCATCAGTTCATAGATTGGCTAGGACTGGCTGGATGAGGATGGCCTCATCAGGGCAAATACGCCTCTGCTCTGAACCATCTTTGATCCTCTAGCAAGTTAGCTTGGACTTGATCTCATGAAGTGTCAGGGTTCCCCCAAAAGTTTTTCTAAAAAGGCAAAAACAGCAAGGCCTCTTATACTCTAGGCTTGGAAAAGGTATATCATCACTCCTGCAAAATTCCTTTGGCAAAGTTAAATCTCAACTCCAGCCTAGATTCAAGGAATAGACTTTTGACAGGTGGAGCTTCAAAGTCACATTGCAAAGACCATGAATTCAGGCAAGGGTGTGGAATTGCACTATTTTTGTAATAAGTATACCACACCCAGCGTATGGAAGGATGAATTGTAGTGGTAGCTCTCCTACTCTGCTGGCATTAATGTAATTTATATAATAATTTTGGCAATTAATTTTTGCATTGTCTAGTAAACTCTAGGATTCTGGTCTATTGCTCCATGGCGCAAGTTTTTCAGGGGCAGATCATATAGAGAGGGCATCTAGGGAAGCCTGCAATTGCTCCCTTCTATATCTATGCCAGGGTAAGTACATGCCTAATTCTGGGATGCAGAATTAGAAAGTTATCTGTTCCCATGTACCAGGGTTATGAGACGCAGAGCTGGCATTTCAACCTCCGTCTTCCTCCCTCCTTATCAACTTCTCTACTGTTTCGCAACTAGCCCTAAGGAAAGAATTTTATTAATTGTGCTCCTTCAAATCACAGCAGCACATTGTTTAATGTCTGCCTTTATATCCAAAAAATAAATTCTTTTTCTTTTGATATCAGGCATCATGTCAGTGTAATTCAGTGTAGCACTTAGCATAGTGTTAAGGCACTCCATCAGTGATTATTGGACTGACTCAATGAATGAATAAAAGAACTTTTGAAAGAACTAAAGGACCACACCATCAAAGTGAAGCACATTCTTGTTCTTTAGGTTGCTGAGATATTTTTGGCTGTGACCCATTTTATTTTTATACCATCCTATAATCAGCATCTTTTGTCTCATGTTCACATGGTGTATGTGTTCCTTAGCGCTGACTATGACGCTGAATAATCACTACTCACTAGTAGGTATCATCTCCTTCTGGATTGTCCTGTATGGTGACCTCTATAAAGACAAAGGCAGCACAATGAATTAGCAATCCTGCCTACTTAGCATCTTAGCAGTGGACAGTTGGTTTCAGGTTTTTGGCACCCCCAGCATTTTTCTTTCATTATGATTCATACAATGGGATCCTCTGAGAGCGAACACATTAGCAAGGGCATTTGTAAAACCACCCTTCCTGGAAAATGATAAAATAAAAAACTAGGTATTTTTTCTCTTATAGGGCAGAAATCTGTGTGCTAGGCAGCTTCCTCCAGAGGATGTTGCTAATTTATAGGATTCTAGAGAATTTTATCTGTAGCTTTTTATTCTGGAAAGTTTTACACATATACTAAAGTAGAGACATTAGTATAATAAACTCCCTGTGCCATCATCCTACTGACATAGGCTACAAGAGGACCCTAATTTGAACAGTGTGACACTAAGACAGTCAAAAGTTTGAAGGTATAGATCCTGATATTGCATTGTTTTATCTTTCTTAGAATGTGATGGTTACAGAATAATATGAGCTCTGAGATCAGAGTTAGATGTTAAACAATAACTCTGTAGGACTGTATTATAGTTCTTTACTATCATCTTACCTGTGAGGAAACAGAAGTAAGGAGAGATTCCGTAATTGGCGTAAGGTGACAGAACTGATGAGCAGTGTGGAGGGTTCCACAGGTCTGCGTCATGAGCTCATGACTGCCCATCTTCCCTCTCAGCCCCACTCCTCTCCTCCACACACGTCCTTCTGTTCCATTGCTTCTTGCTTGTATCTGGATCACCTCTTTATGGTGAGCAGACTCTTTGAAATCCTCAAGTTCCCCATTTCCCTTTTATCTTGTTTATTTCCCCAGTGAAGGTTACTTGCCCCATGCCTTCTGGAATAATCCTTATTCTTTATGTTTACTTTTGGGTCACTGTTCTGCCATATTATTTAAGTAATTATATTTTGATAAAATTAATTAATTATCATTTGAATGTCATTCCTTTACCTATGCTCTGTTTTTTTTTTTTTTTTTTTGTCATCTCCTGCCCCTTTCCTCTTTTGCTTGTCACAATTTCTTGATTTTCCTTTCTCTGCCACTAGCCTTTGGTATTTGTGTTGATAACCCTTCTGTCCCATTAGCCTCACAATTATACAGAATTCCCATCATCAGTGATATTCTCCACTACTTCACCTCTGGAAACTCATAATTATGGCCAGAGAGGATGGAACAAAACTTAGTGATAAAGAATATTGAGTTTGAAGTTAGATAAACTTAAGTTAGAAAATGTGGCTTTCTAGCTACATGGCCTTGGGAAAGTTGTTCTCTGTAAACCTCAGTTTATTCTTATGTAAGATTTACCTATAATATTGTCATAATGTAGTTGTTATAGTAACTAAGTGAGAAATTATCTACTAAGCGTATAGCATAAAGTTTGGCATGTTGTATAAACCCTTAGTAAATATTGGCACCAACAATGTTGTTTATAGACATTCTTCAGTCCTTAGAATCACTCAACATTTAAGATCTATTATTATTCTTTTTATGACCACTTCTGTGACTCTCACTTCTACTACTCATTCATTACAAATGAATAGCTATGTTGTACATTTGCAGCACTTCTTTGGCTATTATTTCAGTTTGTTATTCCTGGATTCAGCTGCCTTTCTCTTCACTTTGTAAGCCATTTTCATAATGTGCTTGCTAACAAGTACCATTGAATATTTTTGGACTCTTGACTTTCTATGTCTAGAAATTCTTCAACTTTTATTGGTTTCTTTTAGTCTATATTTCTTAGTCTATAAATGTTTGGAAAAGCATTTTTCTTAATGAATATCTACATGTTTATGCTATAATATTTAACTTTATCACTTTACTATGAGACTCTCAAGACTGTTGGATGAAGATACCACCTGTCTCTTTGTGACTCTCATTCAAAAGCTCATCCTTCTTGTTCTAACTTCCACCTGGCTACCACGATATTAAGTTTAGACCTTTCCAGACTCAGTGGGGTCATTTTTTCTATTAGTCATTTCTGAAAGCAAAGACAACAATATGCAACTACTGGTTAAACAAGAAATGTATTATTTTTGACTGAAAGTGCACTCACTATCAACAAGAATGTCATGTGTTTCCATGTTGTTAGAATACTAGCTGTCTGTGATCTTGGATCTTGCCAAGGGGAGCCCCTGTCTATATCTATCATTGTGTGGTATCTATAGTCCTTTATCTTGTGGTGTCTTTTATTTCCACTAGACTACAAGGGCATTTATAATCCCTTTCTAACTCCTTCCCTTTGCTCTTTCACTAACATTTATTAAGCCACTACTATGTAGTCCCTGTTACTATGCCAGCTACTGCAGGATGTAAATCCACACAATTTCTCATTTCAAGGTCCTTACAGCTGATAAATGCTATTCTAATAATATTTCCATGTCATTCATTTGTGTCCTTTTTTATTTAAAAATCATGATTAACTCTACTCAATATCAAGCCCATCTCATCTTTCCTTTTCAGCAAAGAGGACGTCTAAGCCAGATCTATGGACTGTGAGCTGCTTTAGTCTTTCACAATTCTAAACCAAGGAGCTTTTCTCTCCTGTTAGCATTTAGAAGTCATGCTTTCTCTTACAGCAGAGTTGGGGATCAAATGAATCCATTTCTAAAGTTTGAGAATGAAGTAGTAAAGAAATATTTCTGCAATATGATCCGGATGTCATTTAAACACTATTTTCTCAAATGGAAGGGGGGAAGAAAGACCTTGATTGGTCTCAAGAAATATATAAATTACAAAATGGGCTGTTTTGAGATGTTCTTACAAAGTCACCTATGGGAAAGCCCAGTCTATGGGGGATGCGGCTCTTTATTTATGCAACCAGTGAGCTGCTTGTAAAAGACTGACTGGGAAAAAAATGCCTTTTTTTTTTTTTCTCAAGAAAGAAAATGCTGTCTTCTTATTTAACTGGAAAGGTAGCAGCTTTCGCTTACCCTCATTTTGCCCTGGGACTGCCACATCTGCAGCTGAGACTTCCCTGAGTCTCATATAAAAGGATAGACAGATGGAAGTTCTAACCTTTATAAAGGGTATATCACATCAACACAGTTGGGAATTTAATCAATTAAAATATAAGGCCGTTTACTCAGTGGTCTTTTCTCCTGAACAGGATGATTTTTTGCCTATAGGCATGCAAAAATTATTTTACTGTTTCTTTAGTTATTTTTAGGTCAAATCTAAAAACAGAGATATCATTGCCCAAAATGCCAATGGACACTTGTCTTCAATTAATTCTGATACATGAGTTTTCCAAAAGGGGAAAAGAGAACCCCTTATGAGATGATTTCATTCTGGAACCTGAATGTACATTTCTAGCAATTTGGCTAGGAAAATAAAGCTCCCTGCAATAAAACTACCTTGATACTTTAAAAGATTAGAGATTAAAACTGCTTTAATCAAAAATTTTTTTGCTCATGTAACCTCTGTAAAACATGCTATTGAGAAAAAAATCTTAATAAAAAATTAGTATAAAATTGAAAATGTTTTTCTATTTCTAAGAAATATATTAAGCACAGTATACTCATCCATATCAAGTTTTTTAAGTGAATTCAGTTTTTTAAAAATATTATTCTGAATTCCCAGCCTTAGAAGGACTTAAAGTATTATTAACCATCAGGATGATGATATATCTGTAAATATTTAAATAAGGGTTAATGTAATAAAGATGAAAACAGGTAGTCAAAAGAAATAACAGCCAGTACCCAGAGGCTAGCAGGGTCTGGAAGGACTCTTGATCTGTTGTCGGTGAAAATACCACATTGCAAACATCTGTTCATCTACCATTCCACATCTAATACCTAGCAGAGTACTTGGCACATGGTGGTCATGAAATAAATATTTGCTGAGTGGATAAATGAATGAACGGAGCGGAGTTTTGTTTTGATTTCATGAAATTCTCTAAAGTCTCCATGGTAAACATGGAACTGCCATAGATGATAGCTCCATTAAGGGTATCATGGTAGTAGAGGAACAGTTCTGGAAAGTTTGTCCCCAAGGACTTGAATGATAATTTTTCTACTTATTTTTCCTGTCACCTCTTAAATTTATTTTTATCTATGTATTAAGAAACCTGGACTTTTTGGAAAGTATTTTCTACCATCAATTTTATAACACATTCTGTTGATTTTACCTCTTAAATACAACTTAAGTGTGTTTCTTTTTCACCATTCTTATTCCTGATATATACCATATGATCAATAAATGTTTTTTTTTCTTTTTAAGAGACAAAGTCTTCCTATGTTGCTTGGGCTGGTCTCACTCCTGGCCTCAAGTGATCCTCCTGCCTCAGTCTCCCAGATAGCTGGGATTATAGGTACAAGCCCTGAGGCCGGCAATAAATGCTTTTTGAGTTAAGGAGTGAATGGATTAGGCAGCGGTCCCCAACTTTTTGGAGCCAGGGGTCAGTTTCATGGAAGATAATTTTTCAACAGATGGGGGTGGGTAGGTGGAGGAAGTGGGGAGAGGCAGAGCTCAAGTGGTGATGCCGGTGGTGGGAAGACAATTTTTCCATGGACTGGGGCAGGGTAGGGGGTGTGATGGCTGGGGGGGAGTGGAGGGCAGCAAAGTTCTGTGGCCCAGTCCCTAATAGGCCACAGATCCATACCGGTCCAGGGCCCAGGGACTGGGGACCTCAGGATTAGAGAATACCATGACTAATGCAGGCATTCACTGAAAGACTTGAAGAAGGGAGGTAGCCTTACACAAACACAACACTTTTTTGCTTTACATTTTTATTCTTTGTACTGCAGATCAAGATGGAAGAGGAAATTTTCTGTTATTATTTTTTGTCCTCTCCAAATGTGTTGCATGCCTGTTTGATAATTCCTGTTTGTATGTCTTAGTGCCACTTTCCAGTTCAACACTTTTAAAGCAAATTTACTGGGCCAGGGTGGTGGCTCATGCCTGTAATGCTAGCATTTTGGGAAGCTGAGGCAGGAGGATTGCTTAAGGCCAGGAGTTTGAGACCAGCCTGAGCAACATAGTGAGACCCCAGCTACTCAGGAGGCTGAGGCAGAAGGATCACTTGAGCTGAGGAGTTTGAGGATTCAGTGAGCTATGATGATGCCACTACACTCTAGCCAGGGTGACAGAGTATACCCTGTCTCAAAAAAGAAAAAAATATTTATCATTTCCCCCCTAATTCCCTCTCTTCTGCATTCCCTTTTAGTTATGATATAATTTCTTAGAGACTAACCTCCAAAACTGAGAGTCAAATTTGGTCACATTTACTAATGGAATCAATTGCCAAAATTCTTTAGTATACTTCACACATTTATCCCTTCCTTTCTATTCCAACTGCTGTTACCCAAGTCTAGATACCTATATTTCAAACCTGAATAATTGAAAGAGATTCGTAGTTGAACCCTCTGCCTCCCCAAATCACACATGCTCACCTGGTCTGCAACTATGAGACAACTTCAATAACCCCAAGCCTTTTCTTATTTATCTGTCTTTGGCATTTAAGGTTATCTAAAATCTGACAGAGTATCTTTTTCTCTATGTCTCCAATTATTGCCCCAAAGGAACCTTTTTCCCCATTCAAACCAGACCATGAACACCTTTGACATCAGACCCATGACCTACTCTCTCTCAAGACTATTTCTCCACCCTTAATAGGGCACACAATTAAGCAATTTAGTTTGGCCACCTGTAGATACATAGATGCATTATGTACAATGAAAATAAATACTTTAACTGCCAATGCAGCCACAATTTATTGGAATACAATTTGAGTAAGAAACAAATAACAAGGGAAATGACTAATACTTGAATAATTTGCTGCATATACAAATAGCACAATAATTGGCTCTGGGGCTGGGGGAAAAAGATCATAAAAATCTTCTATAACACTACTAATTGTGCCCCAAATTGAAAACTAAAAGTTTATGGCTAAGAAAGAGAAGCATAATTCAACAATCCTGTCTTTCGTGAATAATGGACTGGGGAGGGAGTCAAACTCTGCACACATCAGCTTTGTGGTATGTGATAAAGGGTATTATAAATATATTTACTGAATTGAAACCTATTTATGATGTTTACAAATTAAACTATATCTATTCATCTCTTATTTACAAAGAAAATTCAGCAAAACTTTTTAAAGAATCCTTTCAGAAACATCTGAGTATATATTCCCTGAATGTTTAGGAATGAGTTATTTGGAATTCATCATAGTCTTCCCTACTACAGCCAGATCTATTTTAGGGAAAGAATCATTTTGGAGAAATGTCTGATTTTTCCAGAACTGTGGATTAAAGTTACAAATAAACTATATCTATGTAGAGGATCCCATTAAACTGGGAAATTATCATATTGTATACAAAGCTAAATTAATGCATTTAGATTATATTTTATTTGTGTGCATTTCAGTGAAAAATGCAGAGGATGTCCCCACTGCAGATCCAATACTAATTTCAAATTTAATTGTTGATGAAAAATCAAAATTAACTCTGAGGTGTTTTTTTCAAGTATTTCAAATGAAGTTAAATTCAAAAGCTAGACTAAATGGGGATTATTTAATGGATTCCAAGATGGAATCATACGTCGTCACTCAAAGAAAAGAAAAAAAATTGTCATTATTAGAGCAGCTTTACCACACAAGGTATTTAAAACTCACCAATAGCAGCAAAAGAAATAGTAGAATATTAAGCAAGCACATAGGAATTTGATAAGTATGTTTTGGTTTGACCAAATATGTGTTCTGGTCTGACCCCTTTAAAAGTTAATGTTTTGAAGTATAACATTTGATAAGGTGAAAAATGTAATTAATCAACTGAAAAGAAGAAACAAGAAAAGGCTAATGCAGTTCCCCATTTTAGCACTACCTTTTGTGGAGTTAAAATATCTATAATGGAGATACTTTTGCTATCTTCAAGACCATAAACTATTTTCATTATTTTGTAAATGTCATCTAAATTACAGGGGTTTGAAACAGGGAATTGAGGAATTAAATTAGATAGCCTAGATTAGAAGAACATTAGCCTGGAAAATTTGGCATGTCTTTTTGAGAAATGTAGGTATTGGGCCAAACTCATCGGCAGGTTTGGGGGCAAAGTGCAGTCATGCCAGTGGAGTGTGGTATCTGGAGTATAACCTGCTAGGAGGTGGTTGGCAGCCTTGATAGAGGATTGGTGGTAAAACAGGCTAATAAGAGGGAAAGGCATCAAGGGATGAGCATCACACTGAGGAGCCTGAAAGCAAGAAATGCTCAAAGGTGGAATCAGACAGCATTATGATCAATATCAAAGAAGTTTGACAGCAGAGACAGCCCCATCTACATCCTGTGGTGTGCAACAGAACTATAGTCCAGAGATCTCTACACATTTTTTGGAGGTGTATCTCTAACAATAAAAACCCAAACAGACACTCACATTCCTTATGCATGTATATATGACTTACAGAAATTTGTTAATATCTAATGGCACAATGTCCACTAAAGTAGGAATTTATCATTAAAAATAGTAAGAATCAATCCACATTTCAGGTAGTCTTCTTGATGATTAGTTTGTTTTGTGGACTTCTTGTTCAATATGATAAAATCATTATTTTTGAAATGTAGATGATAAGGAGCTATATTTGTCTTTGCCATTTTGTTAGTTTTCTGTCATGCTTTATGAACACTATTTTCAATTCTTGGTTCATTTGCAATATAATTCCTTTTTGTGAGGGTTAGTTTATATCAAATAATGTAATCTATAAGTTCACTTAAGATGCAAATTTCAATAAATATATAAAAAGTTGCTCAATCTAAAACCAGAGATACCACTATATACCTTCCGATATTGCTAAAATGAAATATTCTGGTAATAACAGTTGTTAACAAGGAACTAGAACTCTCACTGTTGATGTTGAGTGAATTGGTGCAATTACTCAGAAATTTTTGCAATTTTTGCTGAACATATGCATAATCAATGACTCAGTAGTCCAACTTCCATCTTTATACTTGATAGAAATATAAGCATGTAACCATGAAAACACATGTACAAGAATGCTCATAGAAGAATTATTTATAATAGTTAAAACTAAAAATAATCCAATTTCTATCAGTAGTAGAATGAATAAATTAATAGTGCTACATTCATACAATTTAAAACTACTAAGAAATAAACTATTGCTACTCAAAATGTGGGTGACTCTCACGAACATAACCCTTAGCAAAGAAAGTCAAATACTGAAAGAGTACATATCTATGTATCTGTTAATAAAATTTTCAAAAACCTCCAAACTAACTATGGCATAATAAGTCAGGTTAGTTATGACCCTTTTGGGAAGTATAGATAGCGATTGGGAGAGTCTGAATGAGGCTTTCTCTACAGCTGTTAATGTTATATTACTTGATCTGGGTTTTATTTGTAAAAATTCACAGAGCTATAGACTCACCATTTATGTACATTTCTGTATTTTTTAAAATTTTCAAAATAAATGTACTAAAGAAGTGGTTTTACATCAGACAGATTGTTTCCATTTCTCTTTTTTCCCTTCTATGCCCCTGAAATTAAAGGAAGAAAATGAAAATGCTTACATAGGCTAAAAGTACACAAACTTCTGGCAATGCCACTGTTAATACTTTGGAATTAAAAATGTCCTCTCTTCCCCAAGTTATCATTTCACTTTTTTTGGCTAATATTGGTTGTTTCATTTTTCATATATGTTTAATTTGAATCTAAACAAATTAGAAGGTCTAATAATTTCATCCCTAAATCCAATGGATCACTTTGTGTCTCCCAACTTTGTCGATCACTGATTAAGTTTCCCCATCAGAGCACTTGAATAAAAGCCTCAAGCTTGTGGAGTTAGATAGTAGTTTTTTAAAAGTGTTTGAAGAATCCTAAAGGTCCAATGAAGAAATTCTTCTTGGGTCCACTCAGGCTGGAGGAATTTGAATGGAATAGACAAGTGAGGAAGGGGTTTGAGAATGTAGGGAGGCATAAGTATAAACTCCATTTTTATCCTTTAAAATATCTCTTTTTACAGATTGGTCTTCATTTGAAGTTGAGATTCCACTACTAAAAACAATACCTAATGAAATAAGGTACTGGCGTAATACCTGGAAACAAAATGGTATCCAGTTTTTTAGAACTGGGAAATAAGTTGTGATGTTTAATCACAGGAGCAAGGAAGAATTTAGAGATTAAAACTGAGATACAAGGAGAATGGAATTAGTAATAATGGTGACTTGATTTTGAATAATCTGAGAAAATGGGGAAGAGTAGAAGGGAACTTCAAAAAGTTTGTGGAAAAACGGAATTAAAAGATAAAAAAATATAAACTTTATTTTTCAACATAACCTCCAGCCAAGTCAAGACACTTTTGAAAGTGAGGATACCAGCCATTTAGTCCACCCCTAAGGGTTGAGGGTCCCGGGAATTTAACCATGGCAATTCTGTCTTTTATACATTATTAACTGAAGAAAAATGGATGCCCTTTAGAGACTTTTTAAGTTTAGGAAATAAAAAGAAGTCAGAGCCAAATTAAGACTGTAAGGTGGATGCCTAATGATTTCCCATCAGATGTCTTCCCAAATTCCCTTGTTTGATGGATGAGGGGAGTGAGAAGGAACATTGTTATGGTGGAGAAGGACTCTCTGGTGAAGCTCTCTTGAGTGTTTTTCTGCTAAAGCTTTGGCTAACTTTGTCAAAACACTCTCATGATAAGCAGAGGTTATCATTTTTTAGCCCTCCAGAAAGTCAACAGGCAAAATGCCTTGAGCATCTCCCAAAACTATTGCTGTGACTTCTGCTCTTGGCCAGTCCCCTTTTGCTTTGACTGGACCACTTCCATTTTTTGGTAGCCATTGCCTTGATTGTGCTGGTAAATCCATGTTTCATCTCCTGTTAAAATTCTTCAAAGAAATGTGGGATCTTGGTCACAGTTTTTAAAAATTTCCATTGAAAGCTCTGCTCTTGTGTGCAGCAAAAGTTTGGTACTCATTCCATGGAATGTTTGCTCAGCTTTCATTTTTTAGTCAGAAATGTGTAAGCTGAACCAATTGAAATATCTATGATATTGGCTATTGTTTCTGCTTTAATCATCAGTCTTATTCAATTAGAGCACTGACAAGATTAATTTTTTCCTTGCAAATTGATAAGGATGGTCTGCAGTTGTGGACTTCATTTTCAACATCATCTCATCCTTTATTAAAACAAGTTATCCATTTGTAAACTGCAGATGTTTTGGGTCATTGTCCCTATAAACTTTTCATAAAGCATCAGTGATTTTACCACTCTTCCACCTGATCTACAAAATAAATTTGGTATTTGTTCTTGTTTCAATTTTGACAGAACTCATGTTACTCTGATAGGGGCTCTTTTAAACTGATGTCTTATCCTTCTTAGTACCCCAAACTAGATTCTGTTCAGACCTATTATAACAAGTTAGTACAAGTTTATTTTGGTGCAAATAATTTTTGAAATCCATGCATAATTTTTAAAAATACACCTTTTCCATGAACTTTTTGAAGAACCCTCATATCTGTGATGTTCTATCATAGAATGTCTCATCATAAACAGTCTTTTATGGCCTTTTATGGCCTTTATAGCCTGCTGTAGTTACCTATTTCTTTCCTCCTGCTGTAAACAAATTTCTCTAGAGTTATTGTAACTTTCTTCATTTACTTTTCAATGCATTGCAATCTTACTGCCCTCACCACACCACTAAAATGTTTTTTGGTAAGGACCTTAATGAGCTCATCTCATTTGAATAGTTCAGTGTTGTTAGGTGTATTTTCTGTGATTTCCCTGTTGAAACACTTTAAACACTCTTTTTCCCTTACTTTTATGACACTCCATTCTTCTAGTTTCCCTACCATCTCTTTAATTGATCATTCCTAGATTCTTTTCAGCTTTACTTACTCTAATTGAATGTTAAATTTTGCACTTTCTCAGGGCTCAATCTTGTGCTAACTACATTTAGTTGCTTGTGAAATCTCTCTTCTACTTCTTTGTTTGAAATGCAACCTATGTGCCAAAGGCACATTTACAGTTCAGGCCTCTGTTTTGAATAGCAGAGCCATTGTATACAACTGATATTTCCATGTGTATGTCTCACGTGTAGCTCAAGTTTTACATTCCCCCTCCATTAAAAAAAAAAAACTTATTATTTTCCAAATTTGCTGTACCTCCAATAAATGGGTACCATCATACTTCCAGATGTGAAAGCCAGAAGTGACATGTTAATATTTCTTACACCCTAATTAAAAATTGAACAATAGTCCTCTTAACTCCCAAATAGTTCTAGAAAGAAATATCTATTCTAAATCCCAAATAGTTCCTTGAGTTTTTCACCTCTTTCTACTTCTATAACTATGCCCCTAGTCGAAACAACTATTTCTTCTTCATTAGGCTCTTGCAGTCTTCCTTGAATTTTACATTCTGATAACTGGCCTTTCCTCATAAATTTCAAAACCTCCATAGTTTCCTGCCTATTTAAAAAAGCAGGCAAATTGTTTTCCAAAAAATATATATTGGACCCTATTATTATCCTCTTGATAACTATTCAGCGGATTCCCCAGAACATTTAGGATAATGCCCGAAATTCTTACCTGGGGTCCTAGTCACATGGATCACTGCCCACTTCTTTAGCCTCATCTCATGCTACATGTCCTCTTGCCCATGGGATTCCAGGCACATTAGCTTCTTGGTTTATTCTTCCTCCCCAAGCTCCTTACTGGCTCAGCCTCTTAAGATAAACTCTTCCATTTCCTTATTACTGTGAGCCTGGGTTTCCTGACTTCCTAACCTTTATCCTCCATCCCGACCCAGCTTTTATTCCTGGACATTCCTAATCATTCTCCTAATGTCACTTCCTCAGGGAAGCCTTCTCAGGTTCCTGCAGTATTTGTTCTCATTGCACATTGCATATTTCCTTTGAATAACTCTTCACAATTTTAATTAAAATGTATACTATTAGTTGCTTAATGTCTGTATTCCCACTAAATTAAAAATTACTTAAAGGCAGGGCTGTGTCTATTTATTTACTATTATTTATTATTATTACTATTATTATTTACTATTTGGCTGATATTGGTTGCATGAGGAATTTTTTTTTGAATGAATTTATAAATTACTGAGGAAAGAATAGTCTTGGAATGAGCCTTCATTATACATTGTATAAGATAACGTTTTCTGATCTGTACTCAACTACTAAACAGCTATTGATCTTGAGCAAGTCACTTGAATGATTCAGGTCCGCATTTTGGCTCACTTATGAAAAAAAGAGATTAATCTAAGTCACCAAAATTGTACCTAATACTATGACTTTGAGTTTGATTTGTGTGTCTAGAGAGGTAAATAAATATGTTTCCCGAAAAAGTTACTACAGTTTATAATTTGTTTTTCTACTAGAAGGTATATTTGATTCAGAGAGTACCTATAATTTGCTATATGTGATTCTAGTTTAGATTGAATATTCCATTTTTCCTCTTTAAAACTCATACTGAAATTTAATTTCAATTCCAACAGTAAATTAAGAGGTGGGACCATTAAATAGTGTTTAAATCATGAGCCCTCATGACTTAACATCAAATAATGCAGGGGATAAAAGCAAATCATGCAGGGGAAGAGCTAACATGGAATCTGACAAACAATATGCTTCAATAATTTTTTAAAAATCTGAACCTGTTTGATGTGAAAAGTCAGGAGAATGAACTAGAGGGATGGTTGCAGGGATGAAGGGGTAAAACATTAGGAAACTGTTTGAAAATCAGATGTTCCCTTCTAGAACTACTTGGGATTTAGATTTGTTATAGGTCCCTGCTTAATCAGGTGTTTACTGCAAGGGAACATCCCTAACCTTCAGGAATAATATCAAGAAATACAAAAATTCTCATGTTCCATAGATTCTCCTTTTGCATCTTTCACAGGTAGATTTTTATATACTAAGGGAAGTGGATTTGAAGTGAACATTTCAACAAACCTATTCTGTAGAATGACCCAAACTAGGAGAGAGAGAAAGCAAATGGAATTGGGACAATTGCCTCTTTATTTTGATTACCGACGCTGGCTTAGCAAGGATCCAGGAGACAATTTTGACATTATAAAATTTAAATTACAGTTTTCCTGGCTTTCAGGATGAGTTTTTATGTCTTATCCAAATTTTATTTGATCAATCCTAGGAAAGATTTATGAATTCATGATGTTCTTCACAGCTCTAAGCAGGATCAAGTTTTACACACAGCAAGTGCTGGACAATAGATCTTCTCTAGGTGGCTTCATCACGCTTCTCCATGGTGTTGTTTATGTCCTAAGTATTCAAGGAGGTGTTTGAGGACCCAGAAAACCACAGGAAATAGGAAGAAGGAAAGCTCCAAATTCACGAGGAAACAGAGAGTAAAACAATGTAGTGATGCCCAAAGCTGAGAAACAGCAACAGGAAGAAGTCTATGCTGGCAAGAGGAGCTCAGCATTGCCTGGCAGGAAAGGAAATGAAGCCCCACATAATAAAACTCCTGATGGGCGGCAGCTGCAGCCATTGCTTCTAGAACAGACTGTGAACTTAACTAGTGCAGGAGGAATTGCTTTCTGGATTTCTGATGGCAAAATAGTTAACACATTTTCATTTCTAGTCATAAGAAACTGTACCTATTACAAGCTGAAGTAGAGAAAACAGGGGCGTGGGGGGGCAGCTCTTGTTCTATCAGGATGTGGCTGCTATCTTCTTCCCCTATTCTGATATCTGCACTTAATTCTGCAAACTGAGGCTTAAATTTACTCCCTTTTTAAGAAGGGAGATCAATCAATAAATACACACAAGTTCAGAATAGCATGTTCTATGTTTAATAATCAATGTTCAGCAGTGCTTTTTAAATATCCTGGAAGAATAAATCAGCTTCTTTATCCTTTGCTTATGACCCCTATCTTTTAGTCATGTAGCTGACTTTGAACTCATCAGGGTTCCCTCTACATTGTGTGATATCAACAACAAGGCCGACATCCTCATCATTGTCTGTGCACTGCAGATACAACTTATTCATTCCTTTCCGTTCTACCACCACATATTGATCTCTGGATAGCACTGAATTAGGGGTTGCAGATCTACTTTGGATTCAATATGAATATTCTTAGAAAAGTTAAAAGCATTCCCCCTAATAACTGGAACAAGATAAGTGGGCATACTGTCACTTTTATTCAACATAGTACCTGAAGCCCTAGCCAGAGCAGTCAGGCAAGAAATAGAAATAAAGGGCATCCAAATTGGGAAAGAGGAGGTCAAACTATTCCTGTTTGCTGATGATATGATCTTGTATCTAGAAAACCCTATACACTCTACCAAAAGACTCCGAGAATTGATAAACAAATTAAGGAAATTCTCAGATTAAAAATCAATGTACACAAATCACTAGCATTTCTATATACTAATAATAGTTAAGCTCAGCGTCAAATAAAGGACTCGATACCATTTATAAGAGCTACCAAGAAAATAATAATACCTCGGAATATATTTAACCAAGGAGGTGAAAGATCTCTACGTGGAGAACTACAAAACACTCAGGAAAGAAATTGCATATCACACAAACAAATGGAAAAATATCCCTTGCTCATGGATTGGTAAAATCAAGATCATTAAAATGTCCATACTGCCCAAAGTGATTTACAGATTCAATATAATCCTCATCAAAATTCCAACATCATAATTCACAGATACAGAAAAAATAATCCTGAGCTTCATTTGGAAACAAAAGAGAGTCCAAATAGCCAAACAAATCTTAAGCTAAAAGAATAAATTTGGAGGCATCATATTATCTGACATCAGATTATACTGCTAGGCTATAGTAACCAAAACAGCATGGTACTGGTATAAAATTAGAGACATAGACCAATGAAACAGAATAGAGAACCCATCAATAAAACCCTTTACCTATAACCAACTGATCTTAGACAAAGCATACAACGGACACCAGGGAAAGGAAGACTTATTCAGTAAATGGTGATGGGAAAAGTGGATAGCCACTTGGAGGATGAAACAGGATCCTTATCTCTCACCATATGCAAAAATTAACTCAAGATGAATTAAAGACTTGAATGTAAGGTATGAAATCATAAAAATTCTAGAAGAAAATACAGGAAAAACTCTTTCAGACATTGGCCTAGGGAAAGAATTTATGACTAAGACCCCAAAGATAAATTCAGCAACAACAAAAATTAAAAAATGGGGATTACTTAAATCAAAAAGCTTCTGTACAGAACAGAAATAATCAACAGAGTGAATAGACAACCCACAGAATGGGAGAAAATATTTGCAAACTATACATCTGATAAAGGACTGATAACCAGAATCTAGAAGGAATTCAAACAAATCAGCAAGAAACAAACAACCCCATCAAAAAGTGGGCAAAGATATGAAAAGAAATTTTTTGGTAGAAGATAGGCACATGGCCAAAAACTTGAAAATAAGCTCAACATCACTAATCATCAGGAAAATACAAATTAAAATTATAAAGAGATACCACTTTACTTGTATCAGAATGGCCATTATTAAAAAGTAAAAAATAAAAATAAATAAATGCTTGTGTAGATGCAGCAAGAAATGAATGCTTACACACTGTTAGTGGAACTGCAAAATAGTACAACCTCTATGGAAAACAGTATGGAGATTTCTCACAGAAATAAATATGAACCTACAATTCAATCCAGCCATCTCACTGCTGGGTAGCTACCCAAAGTAAATGAAGTCATTTTATCAAAAAGATACCTGCCCTCAAATGTTTATGATACCAAAATTCACAATTGAAAAGATGTGAAATCAATTTAAGCACCCATCAATTGATAAGTGGATAAAAAATGTGGTGTATAGATATACGCCATCGAATATTACTCAGCCATAAAAAGGAATAAAATAATGTCATTTGCACCAACTTGGATGGAACTGCAGACAATTATCATAAATGAAATATCTCAGGAATATAAAACCAAACACCCTATGATCCCACTAATAAGTGGGAACTAAACAATGGGTACACACAGGCACAAGGCAATATTAAGGACGTGAGAAACCAAGAAAGTGGGAGTATGGGAGGGAGTTGTGGGATCAAAACTTACTTATTGGGTACAATGAACACTATTTTGGTGACAGGTACAACAAAAGCCCTGACTTAAGCATTATACAAAGTATCCATGTAACAAAAACACTTGTACCCCCTTAATTAATATTTTGAAATAATGATAATAATAAATTGTAAACATAAGATAGAAAAACAAACTAAATATATCAGTTATCCTGGAAAATAGGAGAGAGTTTAATTCCCATATCAATAATTACCAATTGCTAAATTAATAAAAAATCTACAAAAAAATGGGGAGAGTGGGCATTCTTGTCTTGTTTCTGATTAGAGTAAAAGTTTTCAACTTTTCAACATTGACTATAATGCTAGCTTTGGGCTTGTCATATATGGCCTTTATTGGGTTGAGGTACATTTCTTCTAACCTATTTTTTTTGTTTGTTTGTTTTGAGACAGGGTCTTACTCTATTGCCTGGGCTAGAATGCTTTATACCTGTTTTTTAAGAGTTTTTATCATAAACACGTTCTGAATTTTGCCAAATGCTTTTTTCTTATATTGAGATGATTATTCAGCCTTTGTCCTTCATTTTATTAATATGGTGTATCACATTTATTGGTTTGCATATATTAAACCATCTGTGCTTCCCTGGAATAAATTCCACTTGATTATCATGAATGATCACTTTAATGTGTTATTGAATTTGGTGTGCTAGTATTTTCTTGAGGAGTTTTGCACCTGTGTTCATCAAGTTATTGGCCTGTAGTTGTCTTTACTTATAGTGTCCCTGTCTGGCTTTTGGATCAGGGTAATTCTGGCTTTTTAAAACAAGTTTAGAAGTATTTTCTTCTCTTCAACTTCTTAGATGGGTAGAAGAAGGATTAGTATTAGTCCTTTAAATGTTTGATAGAATTCAGTAGTGAAGCGAGCAAGTTCTAGGATTTTCTTTGATGGGAGACTTTTGATTACTGATATAATCTCCTAACTTGTTATTCATCTGTTAAGATTTTCTATTTTGTCTTTATTCAGTCTTGGTAAGTTGCATGTCTCTAGAAATTCATCTTTTTCTTTTAGGTTATCCAACTTGTTGATGTATATAGTTTTTCATAGTAGTCTTAGTGATCTCTTGTATTTCTATGGTATCAGTTTTAGTGTTTCCTCTTTAATTCTGATTTTATTTATTTGAGTCTCCTCTCTTTTTTGTTAGGATAGCTGAAGATTTATTGATTTTTATCTTTAAAAACCTCAACTTTTAGTTTTGTTGTTCTATTCTTTTTTTTTAGTTCTTTTTTTTTTAAAAAAATTATGTTTTGATCTTTGTGTTATTGGCTTTGTTTTGCTAAGTTTGGGCTTTGCTCTTTTCCTGGTATTTTGAGGTGTAATGTTGGGTTACTCATGTGAAATCTTTCTCTTTTTTTGATATAGGTGTCTATTGCTACACATATCCCTCTCAGGAATGCTTTTGCTGCACCCTATAAGTTTTGGTATGTTCTGTTTCCATTTTTGTTTATCTCAAGATATTTTAAAATTTCTCTTTTAATGTCTTCTTTGGCCCATTGCTTGTTTAGGAGTATGTTGTTTAATTTGCACATATTTGCAAGTTTTCCAAGATTTCTCCTACTATTGATTTCTAGTTTCATGTCATTATAGTCAGAATAAATACTTAATATGATTTCAATCTTCTTAAATTTTTAAAAGACTTGTTTTGTGGCCTCACATATGATCTATCCTGGAGAATGTTCCATGTTCACTTGAGAAGAATGTGTATACTCTTGTATATTTTGTTCTTATCATAATAGCCTAAACAGTCCTTATAAAATCATAAAATTGGTTTTATAACCCAAAACTTCAATGGATTTAAATCTCACTCAAAACACAACCCAGAACTTAAATGGTCCTCATTGTTTATACATTCTGTGTTCTCTGTTATCTCTCTGAATTTCTTTTTCCTTTATCCCTCTTGCTCACACCATTCCAACCAAATGAGTCTATATGTTCCTCAAACATGCCAGGAAAGCTCTCTTGGATTTTGTACTTACTCTTCCCTCTGCCTAGAATGTGGTCTCCCAGATAACTGTAAAGCTTACTTTCTTATATCTTTTAGGTCTTTGCTCAGATGTCAGCAAAGATATCAGCATGGCCTTCTGTTATCACTCTGTTTAATTTTCAACTCTTATCTTTAGCACTCTCTAGTCATTTTCCTGCTTCATTTTTCTTTATAGCACATATTACCGTCTGACACACTATACTACCATGTTTTGTTCATTTTCTACCTCTTTTTGCACTGGAACATAAACTCTATGAAGACAGGGTTTTACCTTATTTTATTTAATGAGGTATTGTCTAGAACAGTGTCTAGAACAAAGCCTGATACATAGTAGGTGATGAAAATTATCAATTAAAATAATTAATAGAGTATATTTTAAACTTTTATTATAATACTTACCATAGTGTAATCATTCCATGTATCTAATTTTTAGAGTGTAAATTACTCAGCAGAAGAGATCTTCATTTATTTTTGTACCAATAGTTATTATATACAACAGAATGCAGAGGCATACAGGAAACAGTTATTAAGTTCAAGACCCTATAACTGTGGTCCCCAATGTCCAGGCCATGGGCCAGTACCAGTCTATGGCCTGTTAGGAACCAGGCTGCACAGCAGGAGGTGAGCAGTGAGTGAAGCTTCATCTGTATTTACAGCTGCTCCTCATTGCTTGCTTCATCCCCTGAGCTCCACCTTCTGTCAGATTAGTAGTGGCATTAGATTCTTATAGGAGCTTGAACCCTACTATAAGCTGTGCAATCAAGGGATCTAGGTAGCACACTCCTTATGAGAATGTAATGCCTGATGATCAGAGGTGGAGCTGAGGCAGTGGTACTAGTGCTGGGGAGTGGCTGCAAATATAGATTATCATTAGTAGAGAGGTTTGAATGCACAGAGACCATAATAAATCAATTGCTTGCAGACTCATATCAAAACTCTATCAGTGAGTGGCAAGTGACAATTTAGCTGCACTTGGTGGCATGCTTTACAATGGCAAATGAGTATCTTACTTCAGTTGTACAGCTGCATCTGGTGGCAGGCTTTATAGTGACAAGTGAATTGATGTACTTCAATTGTATAACTGCATCTGATGGCAGGCTTTAAGTCAGAATCTGACACTTATTTTAGTCTGCATGTGGCCCACCCATTATTTTATTTACCACTTCCATCTGTGTCTCTTTCCCACCCCGTGCAATTGTCTCAGTCACAGTTTTGGTAAGCAAAAATGAGTAAAAAACAAACATCTATGGAGAGCTTCTTTGAAAAGGGAGAAAGACCCAGTGATGAGACAGCAGAAGACTCTAAGACTGCCAACAAAATGAAAGCTGCATTTAAAAGAAAATACCAGGAGACCTACTTAAATTAAGGGTTCATTGCAATAGGTGATTCACATTCTCTGAGCCCGCTTTGCATAATATATGACGACTGGCTCTCCAATGAAGCCATGAAACCTTCAAAACCTCTTTAACACAGGGAGACCAAGCACCCAGCATTAAAAGACAAGCCTTTGGAGTTTTTCAAAAGAAAACAATGTGAACACGAAGAACAGAAGCGATTATTGAAGACAACCACTTCATCAAATTTGTCTACACTGAGAGCACCATTCTTAATGGCTAATCACATTGCTAAAGCTAAGAAGCCCTTTACTATTGGTGAAGAGTTGCTCCTGCCTGCTGCTAAGGATATTTTCTGTGAACTTTCAAGAAAGTTCACTTTGAACTGCAGTTCAAAAGGTGGCACATGTTCCTCTTTCAGCTAGTACCATAATTAGATGAATTGATGAAATAGCAGAGGATATTGAGGTGCAATTTTTAGAAAGAATTAATAAGTCGTCGTGGTATGCAATCCAGGTTGACAAGTCTACCAATGTTGATAACAAGATAACAGTGCTTGTTTTTGTGTGATGTATTTTTCAGGAGGATGTGCATGAGGATATGGTATGTGCACTTTTGTTGCCAATCAGTACCACAGCTGCAGAACTATCCAAGTCTTTGAATGATTACATACCAGGAAAACTGAATTGGTCATTTCGTGTTTGTATATGCATGGATGGAGCAGCTGCCATGACTGGACGGCTTTCTGGTTTCACTACTTGGGTCGAGGAGGTTGTTTCTGAATGAGAGTCTATGCACTGTGTCATCCAAAGAGAAATGCTGGCTAGGCAAAAAATGTCACCTGAACTAAACAATGTTGTACAGGATGTAACAAAAATTATCAGCCACATTAAAGTACATGCCCTTAACGCACATCTGTTCGCACAGCTCTGTGAGGAGATGGATGCAGAGCACACACGTCTTCTCTTATACACAGAAGTGAGATGGGTTTTCTAAAGGTAGATCACTGGCCAGAGTTTTTGAATTATGAGAGCTGCTTCAGAGATTTCTTTTAGAAAAACAGTCACCACTGGCAGCACATTTCGGTGACACAGATGGGTTGCAAAACTTGTTTACTTGTGTGACATATTCAACCTGCTCAATGACCTCAATCTGCCACTTCAGCAGAAAATGACAACTGTGTTGGTAGATAAAGGGGCTGCATTCAAAGCTAAACTGGAGTTATGGGGTGATGAGTAAACATTGGGATTTTTGACATGTTTCAAACATTAGTAGAGATTTTGAAAGAGACTGAGCCAGGGCCTTCTCTCTCCCAGCTGGTATATGATCACCTGTCTCAGCTTTCAGAGTTTGAGCATTACTTCCCAACCACAAAAGACCCCCGAACTCAGAAGGAATGGAACCATGACCATTTGTGAATAAGCCAGGTGAATCAGCTTTGTGCTAGAAGAGAATCAGCTGCTTGAGATCGCCAATCACTGTTGCCTTAAAAGTATGTTTGAGACAACTTCAAATCTCCATATGTTCTGGATTAAAGTCAAGGCAGACTATCTTGAGATTGCCACAAAAACACTGAAAAGCCTGCTTCCATTTCCAACATACTATCTTTGTGAAGCAGGGTTTTTTGCAGTGACAGCAACCAAAACAAGATTCCAGAATAGACTGGACATAAGCAACACACTTCAGGTGTCACTGTCTCCCATCACCCCCAGATGGGATCATCTAGTTGTAGGAAAACAAGCTTAGGGCTCCCGCTGATTCTGCATTATGGTGAGTTGTATAATTATTTCATCATATATTACAATGTAATAATAATAGAAATAAAGTACGCAATAAATTTAATGCACTTGAATCATCCCCAAACCATCCTCCCACCCCCTAGTCCATGGAAAAATTGTCTTCCATTAAACTGGTCCCGGATGCCAAAAATGTTGGGGACAACTGCCCTATGGGACTTTTTGCCTGCAGTTTGAAATTGATACCACCAGATGGTGATATTTTATTATAAATAACTAAGATATACTTTCAATGTTTTCTAAGAACTTGAAAAACAAAATTCCTTTACATAAAAATATATATAAAATAAAATGTATTTTATATTAAATAAGCATAAATATTGATATCAGATCAATTTTGCATTAAGCTATGTGATTTAGGATAAAATTTGATATTTAAAGGAAACTAAATTATAGCCCCCAAGGTACTTTACCACATCTAACTTCGTATAATGTCACATAACAGGAATTTTTAAGTGACAAATTTATTTCAAAGTGCTCTCTGATCCCTCTTTTGGAATTAGGAGTCCCTATAGACATTTATTCAATGCCTGAAAAATAAATTTAATCACTAGTATGAAGTTTTTTCTAGCAATTTATGTTAATTGTCCTTATTTACAACAAATATTTCCCACATGTTCATGGGCTTTATGACCAGGAATCACACCAGGTTCATAGTTGAAGATGGAGAAAGATCCTTTCTGGTTCTGGGAAGGGGAAGGGAAGAGTATAATTGTACCTTGATGTCTGTGGGGCATTGTTTCTAGGACCCCCTATAGATACCAAAAGCCACTACTTATGCTCAAGGCCCTTATATAAAATGGTACAGTGTTTGTATATTACCTACACCTATCTTCCTGCATACCTTAAATCATCTCTAAATTATTTATAACACTAATACAATGTAAAAGCTATATAAATAGTTGTTATACTAAAATTTTAGGGAATAATGACAAGAAAAAAATAAGTCTGTACATGTTTACTATAGACACAACCTTCCATTTTTTCTAAATATATTTAATCCATAGTTGGTTGAATTCATAGATACAGGACCCATGGATACGGAGGGCCAGCTGTAATCCTTGTAAAATATATCTAGAGCTTTTTTCATAACAAAGGTCCATTCTCCAGGAAAAATGACTTTGCCAGAATTTTATCCCACCTCAAGGAATAGTTAGAATTCCTCCCATTCAAGCCCCTCCAGCCCACCCTTCTCACCTAAAGGAGGGAGAAAAAACATAGTCAACAGGAATTAGGGATTCCAGGAAATAGCCTAGAACCATTGTAGCCAGAGATTGGAGTAGGGGGCAAGGGGCAAAGCTATACCACTGAAGAAACATTATGAAGGTTCCAGCCCCCAAGACAGATTCACAACAAGACTGATATTTAATTACAGGATTGTAAAATTTCTAGTACACTGACAACATTCCATCATAGCAGTGGAGAACATCTGAAAAAGCTGAAAAATACAGACTCTCCCATGGGAGAGTGACTTAAGAAATCCAAAGTCAAGTGGAGTGACAAAACCAAAGGGACAGGAGGAATTTGAAGCCTCTGGTACCTACAGTTTACCAGTGGCTTCACTGAACTTTAAACACAAATCAATTTCTACCCAGATTAACATAATCCCTCACACCAAAGATCTAATTATCTCAATTTTTATTACTCATTGCAACATGTGTGGCTTTCAATAACAACAAAAAATTATAAGGCATTCCAAAAGATATTTAAAAACACAGCCTGAAGAGACAAAATCTTCATCAGAGCTAGACACAAATATGACACATAAGTTTGAAAGACAGGTAATTTAAAATAATGATGCTTAATATGTTAAGGGTTCTAATACAAAAGAGTAGACAGCATACAGAAAGAGATTGGTAATGAAAGCAGAGTGATGGAAACTCTAAGAGTAAAAAGGAAGTGCTTCAAACCAAAAACACTATAACAGAAATGAAGAATGCCTTTGAGTAGTGGTTCATCAATAGACAAGACAATGGTTAAGAAAAGAATCAGTAAACTTGAAGATATGTCAATAGAAATATCCCAAACTATAATACAAAAAAATGAGAATGAACAATAGAACTATGGGATAATATCAAAAGATGCAATATAACTATAATTAGAATATCAGAAGGAGATGAAAGAGAGAATGGAGCACAAAACTATTTAGAGTAATAATGCCTGATAACTTTCCAAAACTAATGACAGATTCCCAACCAAAAATCCTGGAAGCTCAGAGAACACTAAAGAGGATAAATACCAAAGAAAGTCACACCTAGGCATATTGTATTCAAACTGCAGAAAACTGAAGTCAAAGAAAAAAATCTTGAGAGATGCCAGAGTGTTGGTGGTGATGGAACCCCTTATCTATGGAAAAATAAGAATAAGAATACCTGTGGACTTCGTGTTGGCAACCATGCAAGAAGAAAATGGGTAGAGTGAAAGTGTTGAAAGAAAAAGCCCACCAACCTAAAATTTTGTATGCCATGAAATTATCCTTCAAAATGAAAGTGAAATAGACTTTTATTGACAAATAAAATCTGAGGAAATTCGTTCTCAGCATTGAGTCTCAGGTGAAATTAAAAAATAAAAGATCACAAATTGGAAACATAACTTCACACATCAAGGAACTAGGAAAAAAAAAAAAAAAAACTAAACCCAAGGCTAGCAAAGAGAAAAAATAACAAAGATCAGAATAGAACTAAATGAAATTGAAACTAAAAAAGCAATGCCAAAAATCAATGAAATGAAAAATTGATTCTTTGAAAAGATAAAATTGATATATGAGTATCTAGATTAACCAACAAAAGAAAGATTCAAATAAGGTCAATCAGAAAAGAAAAAGGAGACATTACAACTGATACCACAAAATACAAAAGATCATCTAAGACTTCTATGAATAACTCTATGCACACAAACTAGAAAATCTAGTGGAAATGGATAAGTTTCTGGAAACATACAACTCCCCAAACTTGAACCAGGAAGAAATAGAAATCATGAATAGAACAATAACGACTAGTGATATTGAATCAGTAATAGAAAAATCTCCCCCAAAAAAGCCAAGGACCAGACAGATTCACAGCTGAATTATAGCAGATGTTCAAGGAAGAACTGATACCAATCCTACTGAAACTGTTCCAAAAGATCAAGAAGGTGAGAATCTTCCCCAACTCATTCTGTGAAGCCAGTATCACCCTGATACCAAAGTCAGGAAAGGATACAAAAAAGAAAAGAAAACTACAGACCAATATCTGTGATGAACATGGGCACAAAAATCCTCAACAAAATACTAGCAAACCAAATCTAATAGCACATCAAAAAGATAATTCTTCATGATGAAGTTGGTTTCATCCCAGGGATGCAAGGATGTTTCCACATAAACAAGTCAAGAAATGTGATTCACCACAAAAACAGAATTAAAAACAAAACCCATATGATCATTTCAATAGATGCAGAAAAAGCATGCAATAAAATCCAGCATCCCTTCATGAATAAAAACCCTCACAAACTAGGCATAGAAAAAACATACCTCAAATTAATAAAAGCTATATTTGACAAACCTGCAGCCAACACCATATTGAATGGGGAAAAGTTGAAAGCATTTCCCCAAGAATTGGGATAAGACAAGGGTGTTCACCTTCACCACTGCTATTCAACATAGTATTAGAGGTTCTAAACAGAGCTATCAGGCAAGAGAAAGAAATAGAGGGCCTTCAAATTGGAAAAGAGGGAGTCAAACTCTCTCTGTTTGCCAATGATATGATCTTATACCTAGAGAATCCTAAAGACTACTCCAAAAAACTTCTGTATTTGAGCAATGAATTCAGAAAAGTCTCAGATTACAAAATCAACATAAGCAAATCAGTAGCACTACTATACACCAATAATGACCAAGCTGATAATAAACTCAAGAACTCAATTTTATTTACAATAGCTGCAAAGAAAATAAAATAGCTAGAAACATATTTAACCAAGGGGTGAAAGATCTCTACAAGGAGATCTACAAAACATTAACGAAAGAAGTCATAGATGATACAAACAAATGGAAAAACATCCTATACCCATGGATTGGAAGAATCAACAATGTGAAAATGATCATAACTGCCTAAAGCAATCTGCAGATTCAAAGCAAGCCCTATCAAAATATCAATGTCATTTTTTTTTTTTTTATTTTTTTTATTTTTTTTTTATTTCAGCTCATCATGGGGGTACATAAGTTCAGGTCACATACATTGTCCCTGTCCCGCCCATCCCCCCGAGTCAGAGTCCCAAGCGCGTCCGCTCCCACTCTCCAGACAGTGCGCCTGGCACTCGCCATGAATTCATACCTCGATCCCCTCCCCCCCCACCTCCCCGAGTCTGCACCCTCAAGCATGACCATTCCCCAGAGGGTGCGCAATGCACTCGTCATGTAGGCATACACCCATCCCCTCCCCCCACCCCCCCATCCCAGTCTGATATCCAATTGGTATCCTTCCCTGATGTACATTTAGGTGATGATCAGGGAAACCAGTTTTCTGGTGAGTACATGTGATGCTTGTTTTTCCATTCTTTGGATACTTCACTTAGTATAATGGGTTCCAGCTCTCTCCAGGAGAACCAAAGAGATGTCGTATCATCGTTATTTCTTATAGCTGAGTAGTACTCCATGGTATACATATACCACAGTTTACTAATCCATTCGTGGATCAATGGGCACTTGGGTTGTTTCCACATCTTTGCGATTGTGAATTGTGCTGCTATAAACATTCGGGTACAGGTGTCTTTGTTAAAGAATGACTTTTGTTCTTCTGGGTATATGCCCAATAATGGAATTGCTGGATCAAATGGTAGGTCTACTTGAATCTGTTTAAGGTATCTCCATATTGCTTTCCATAGGGGTTGCACTAGTTTGCATTCCCACCAGCAGTGTATGAGTGTTCCTGTCTGTCCGCATCCACGCCAACACGTGTTGTTTTGGGATTTTTTGATAAAGGCCATTCTCACCGGAGTTAAGTGGTATCTCATTGTGGTTTTGATTTGCATTTCCCTGATGATTAGGGATGTTGAGCATTTTTTGATACGTTTTTTGGCCATTCTTATGTCTTCTTTTGAAAAATTTCTATTCATGTCCTTTGCCCATTTTTTGATAGGATTGTTTGATTTTTACACTTTGTATGGAAACAGAGAAGACCCCGTATAGCAAAAGCAATCTTAAGCAATAAAAACAAAATGGGAGGTATTGATTTGCCAGACTTCAAACTATACTACAAAGCTGTGGTGCTTAAAACTGCTTGGTATTGGCACAAGGGCAGGGACACAGACCAGTGGAACAGAACAGAAAACCCAAATATAAAACCATCCTCATATAATCATCTAATCTTTGACAAAATAGACAAAAACATACTCTGGGGACAAGAGTCCCTATTCAATAAATGGTGCTGGGAAAACTGGATAGCCACATGTAGAAGACTGAAACAGGACCCACAGATTTCACCTCTCACAAAAATCAAATCACGGTGGATAACAGATTTAAACCTTAAATGGGAAATGATTAGAATTCTAGAAGAAAATGTAGGAAAGACTCTCACAGACGTTGGTCTAGGCAAAGAATTTATGAAGAAAACCCCTAAGGCAATTGCAGCAACAACAAAAATAAACGAATGGGACCTGATTAAATTAAAAAGCTTCTGCACAGCCAAAGAAACAGTCACGAAAATAAACAGACAGCCTACAGAATGGGAAAAAATTTTCGCATACTACACATCAGATAAAAGACTGATAACAAGAATCTATTTAGAACTCAGGAAAATCAGCAAGAAAAAATCAATGTCATTTTTTATGGAATTAGAACAAATGATCCTAAAATTCATATGGAACCATAAAAGTGCCCAAATAGCCAAAGAAATCCTAAGCAAAAAGAACATATCTGGAGGCATCACACTATCCTACTTCAAATTACATTACAAGGTGATAGTAACCAAAACAGCATGGTACTGATATAAAAGAAGACACATAGATCAACAGAACAGAATAGAGAAACCAGAAATAAAGCCAAACACCTATAACCACTGATCTTCGATAAAGTAGACAAAAACATATACTGGGGAATAATAAATGGTGCTGGGGAAAGCTGGATGGCCACATGCAGAAGAATGAAACTGGATCTGTCTCTCACCATATACAAAAATTAACTCAAGATGGATTAAATATTTAAATGTAAAACCTAAAACATAAAAATTTTAGAAGAAAATCTAGAAAAACCTCTTCTGGACATTGGTCTAGGCAAAGAATTCATGACTAAGACAGCAAAAGCAAATGCGACAAAAACAAAAATAAATAAATGGGACTTAATTAAATTAAAAGCTTATGGACAGTAAAGGAAATAATCAATGGAGTAAATAGACAACATACAGAATGGGAGAAAATATTCACAGTCTCTATATTGAACAAAGGATTAATATCCAGAATCTACAAGGAAATCAAACAAATCACCAAAACCAACCAAACAGAAACAACAAATAATCCCATTAAAAAGTGGGCAAACAATATTTTTCAGACATTTTTCAAAAGAAGATATACAAATGGCCAAGAAACATATGAAAAGATGCTCAACGTCACTAATTATCAGGGAAATGCAAATTAAAACCACACTGAGATACTGCCTTACCTCAGTCAGAATGGCCATTACTAAAAAGTAAAAAAAAAAAATGTTGGTACACATGTGGTGAAAATGAAACATTTAGGTTGGTGGGAATATAAATTAGTACAACCTCTATGGAGAACAGTATGGAGACTTCTCAAAGAGCTAAAAGTAGATCTACCATTTGATCCTGCAGTCCTATCATTGGGTATCCACCCAAATGAAAAGAAATCATTGTATCAAAAAGCCACCTGAACTTTTTTTATATTTATCACAGCACAATTTACAGTTGCAAAGCTATGGAATCAACCTACATGCCCATCAACTGAGGAGTGAATAAAGGAAATGTGGTATATATACACCGTGGAATACTACTCAGCCATAAAAAGCATGAAATAATGTCTTTTGCAACTTAGAACTGGATGTTGTTATCCTAAGTACATTAATTTAGGAATGGAAAAAAAATACCACATATTCTCACTTATAAGTGGGAGCTAAGCTACAAGTATGCAGGGACATACAGGGTACTACAATAGACACTGGAGACTCAGAAAGGTGGAAGTTGGGAGGCGAGTGAGGGATGAAAAACTATTGTGTGCAATGTATACTATTTGGTGACAGGTTCACTAAAAACCCAGACATCACAATTCATCCATGTAACCAAAAACCACTTGTACTCCTAAATCTATTGAAATATAAATAAGGTAAAAAAAAAAAAAAAAGGAAGATGAAAATACAACTTAGAATTTGTGGAATGCTAAGAAATCAAGTGCTTACAAGGAAATTTATATCTTTAAAAGCTTATATTAGAAAAGGAAAAACATTTAAAATCAATAACCTAAGCTTCCATGTTAGAAAATCAAATAAATAAATACAAATTAAGCCTAAAGCAAACAGAAGAAAACAAAACAGAATAAAATGAACAATTGGGAGAAAGCATGGTATCAACAAGTAATTGTCCCAGGTGACTGCCCTGATAGCCTGGAGATTTCATGGTATGTGTGAAGCATCACTTTGGCATGACAAAACATTTGAGCCATCCTAGGTGTTATTTTTAGTGTTAGTTTATGCAAGTATTTTTCTTTTCTTGACAGCTTTGAAAAAATGAAAAAACTCTCTATCTGTGTATCTTTTTCTTAAGTGAATACATAGAGCCTGTGAGATAACATATACAAAGAATCTTTCCTTTGTGATTTTTCTTCCATTCAGAGTCAATATTATCTTCACACCTCCTATGACCCATAAGATAGCAGTGGGCACAGACCCACAAATGAATGATGATAGGGTCATCAGAACATGAGAAAGCAAAGACTAATCCTGACAGGAGGAATCGTGCAGTGTTTTACAGAAAAGGCACAATTTGTGTTGTATCTTTGTTGTTTTCCCTCATTTTCATATGCTTTATTCTCTCACATTACAGACCACCATGCTCCATGAGTTAAAGAATTTGGTGTTTGATGGCTATACCTTAGGGCTGGAATGATGTTTTTTCTTTTTTTTTTCCTCAATTCCAGCTAGGAAAATGCTGGGGAGGAACCTTACTGGCCTCCCATAGACCAAATGCTCATTGGTTAGTCAGCATATGTAGCCAGGGAGATAGGATAATATAATAACATGATGGCCCACTAGTACCACAGGATTGGCAAATGAGTGAGAAGTAGTTTCCCAAAGAAGATACAGCAGAAGGCAGAAAACTGGGGAGAAAATACAATGGGAGTCAGTGGAAGAGATTATACAGAAATTTATACTTTACAACTCTTTGGAATTTGGAAGATTGGTGGACAGTGAAAATGACATTCCAATCTCAAAGTTAGAAAATTAGTGAATTCATGAAAATCTAAGTGCCTGTTACATCAAAAGTCTTTCTTTGAGCTAGAGAGAGTTTCTTAGGTATGAATTCTCAGTCATCCTTTTTGTGTTCCTGTTAACCTGGCCATGACTTCTTAAACTGAGAAATATCAACTCTAGGCATCAGCACCTGTTTATAAACTAGATGCAGGAAATCCAGACTGGCTAAGATGGAGTCTCTCTTACAGAGTAAGAGAGAGTCTTGTTGAATGGTAACTAAATAACCGGCCATATCTTAAGAATTCTGAATATGAGACCAATAGAAACAGAGGCAGTAGATGATGAACTAATACCCATAAAATGGAGTGAGAAGTAGAAAGGGAAGGAGACAATGAGAAAAGCTGAGTGGCTTGCACAGCAGCATCATTAGCATATGTTATTAATAGTAATGTATTGAGGTATGACACCTGTTTCTGAGAGGTTGTCAAGATGATCAAATCACCTAAGTGGCTTGTTGCAGATTGCATTCATGGGAAGCAGACTCAGACAGAGACTAAGGTGCAGGTGCAGGACATTTGGTATGGAGTGCTCTTTGGAATGTGGTGGAAAGGGTGGGATGCAGGATTGGGCAGAGGGAGAAGCTGAGCTGGGAAGAATTCCAGGGAAGTCTTCTGACAACCCCATGGAGAGATCTAGAATTGGGATAGCTTTGCAGAGTTTTCCCAACTTGGGGCAAGAAGATCAGGACTTTACACTCACATGATGATTGATCATTGGACCGTGGCTGTCTGATCCATCCATCTGGAAGCTGAGGGCCATCTTCAGTGGCACTCCCGGCAGCTGGGGTAATATGTCCTTTCTTCCCTAAGGAGAATTTGGGTGGCATACCACACAGGGTTATAAAAAATTGTCTAATTCATAGGATAGTTAAGATTAAATGAGTTAATAACACTTAGAACAGCATCTGGCACACAGTGAGCATTGTGTAATTATTGCTGCTATTTTCTTATTATTAATAATTGAATGGAGAACATTCATAAGGCTCTGACAGGTTTGTTTTGACATGTTTATGTTAGTAGTTTAATCAAATGTTGTTCCTAACAGCATCCAAAGAGAGTGATATTTAATGAATTGAAATCTTTCCTTCATTTCATGTGGAAAATGAATACACAGAAGGAAAACAAATGTTACCCTAATCTGTTTGAAAACATCTCAATTCAAGTTTAAATCGCAGGGTTGATCTCAGCTGCTCCAAGTTTTCCTGTGCATGATCCACTATCCTGAACTAAATTCTTATGGGTTCTATTGTTATAGATTGAGAGACATTTGGGGGGTTTAGCTTAATATTAGTTCACAGTTGGGACTGTGAACTTTCCTTTCAATTTGGCTTGTCTTTACTGGGATCGTGGTTATGAACTTGGTCAGTCTCCAGATGCCATTTCCAAAACATAATAAAAGAGTTAGGCTGGAGGAGAGAGGCAGTGTGTGTTGGGTATACATGAATAATTTGCACCTATAATATTTTACAATTCTTGAATCCAAGCCAGAAGCACAGGTCAGATGGTCTGAGTTCAGGCTCCTCTTTTTGTATCTTAAACTTCATGCCAACCAGAACTAGTAATGTTCAGAGGTCACATAGCGATAAACTTGCTTAATTGCCTAGTAGTTTGTTCAAATATTTATCTTCTGCTTAGAAATATCTCCTTTGCCTCACGCAATTATAAATTAATTGTAGAATCATAGTCAACATCTCTCTATGTACATACCTTTCTCTATATGGTGTATACAATGGTGGATGGCAATAGGCAAAAAGGAAGAAGACTTGCTAGCTCTTTATTGAAATCCTCTTCATTTTTGACTTTTTGAGTTCCTCTTTGATTATGGAAAACACTTTTATAAGAATGACTATCAATCTTGGCTGGACATGGAGAACACCCATGGAGTTCTTTGAAAAATAGTAAAGACTATGCTATATATACTGAATAAATATCTCTTGGGATATGGCTTTGCACCTCTAGTGTAAGATAGTTTCACAGGTGATTCCAATGAACAGCCAGGATTTAGAAAACTGATTTTTACACATGTATTCATTATAGTCTGCTCCTTGAAGGAATAATGATAGACACCATTTTATGCCAGGTGCTTGTTAAGTACGTTCTCTGCAACATTCCATTATTATAATCTTCCCAATGACCATATGAGTTATATCTCATTATTCCCATTTTATCATGAGCACAGTGAGGTTAAATATCTTGTTTAAACTTGGTCTGTCTGACTCTAAAGCCTATATTCACATCACAAATTCAGAGTCAAGGATGCTTAGAATTCAAGAAAGCAGTCTAGGGCTCTCTACTGAATTCTTAAGATTATCCACACCCTTTTCCTGATGCTCAAACTACTAATCATCGTAGCTCATAAGAGGGCTATTTAATGGGCATAACTTCTTACTATTCCTATGACAAATGTAGTATAGTAAAAACACACAAGAAAGGAGAAAAATAGTCTTTACTCTATTAATTTTTACTATCACATTTTTAGTCTGAAGCTGGGGAAATAATGTATTATTACCAGACACATTAAATAGCCCAGCAAGCAGATCAATAACAAAGTGCAAAGACCACAAAGTCCCCTCTTATCTTGGTCTTTTAGACATATATCAAATTTATCACTGTCCCTGGTTGCTGTTCTTCTTCTTGGCTTCTACTAAATTAGTTTCCTGTTAGTCCTATGCTCTGGATCCACCTTCCGCTCTGTTAGAGTTTGCTTTTTGGCTGTGCCACCATCATGTTGCTAATGCTGATGCCCCAGTTTGATATTGGAGGGCTGATAATCTAACTGCTTCATCAGAAAAAGTCAGTTATCATGTAGATCCTGGATGTTATGTTGTTTTTATGACCCCCTATGTCATGAAAAATGCTTTTCAATTTCAATATATAGGCTCGGAGTAAGCAGATGTTAATAATTGAAGCAATTATAACTACTGTAATATTTTTATACGCTTTTGTTTTTTTCTGCTCATTCCCCCAGTTATTTTAAATTATTAGTTATTGGATTTGGCATAGTTATAGTGAAGCAAAAAATGGAAGGGCCCCGAAGTTAGGTTTCTTATTTTTAAAATGTTTTACAGGGTTAATTTTTAGCTTGTAATCATTTACTTAAAAAAAAAGGAGGATCTGTGATAAAATGCCGTGGCTTCTCCAGGCTTGCCCTTACTCAGAATAAAGTACAGTGTTAATTCACAACACGGACAACTGCTATCTACTTGAGCAGTGTTTCTGAGCTGTCTAGTGATTGAATGTGTGTGTATGTGCAGTGCTTTATATTAAAGCTTCGAATCAGAGATATTTATGTGAACCCTAGTCACATGTTTAAAGGCTTCTATTGAATGGTTTGTGTTTCAGCTGATTCAACACAGCTGCATTAAATAAAGCAAATGTGACCTGAAAACAGGATGAGAAATGGAGCCTGATTGACTAAAATTGAATGGCATGGTTGCTTGGGTTCATCAGTTATTGAGAGGGACCAGACTGGCAGGAGCTTGTAGTGAAAATATGCAGGCCATTTAGGGAAAGCAGAGGCATAAACTGTCCTCTCAGGTAGTAAATGGCTTAGAGTCCTGTGGTTATAGTAAGGAAATAACATAGTTTTCAAGAGCTCACTTAAATTTTTTCATATAAGCAAAACTACAGATGTTAACCTGTAGACAAAAACGCATTCTGGTAGTGTGCTATTTCCTCATATGTTAGCGTCGGTTCAATGATAAGATAATACCTTATTTCAATCACAGTTTGTGTTCTATAGTATCTGTCCATGTCATCTGAACACATAGGGATTTTATTCAGTTACTGAATACAATTTATTTCCTCATTAATACATCCATGCACTTAATACTCTTCCCTGTCTTTGTATGCTCTTTCCTCTGTCTGCAATGCCTTTCTTCTTCTTACCCATTATTCTTTATACTTGGAAATATACCGTTCTTTAGAGAACTCTCCCTAAAATGTAACCAAGGCAACTTTAAGAATCATTGGGTGCTTATTTTAACAAAAGATCTTCCTACATATCTATGTATCTTTTGCAAGTTACCAATAATTATACAGTTATCTATTATCATTATTATTACTTTTTTGGGTTACTTAAAATCACTGAGTTCAAAATCCCTTTATAAAATTTGTGTGCTGGAAATGCTTTGGTTGACTATCAAGGATGGAATAAAATTGAATTGAATAAAAGGCAACTTGACCTGTTGGTAAACATGTAGGCTGGAAAGGGCATAGGATTTTAGTCCCAGCTGTGATAATTCCAGCTGTGTGATCTCGGTCTACTAAATTAATCTTTCTGGCCTCTCTTCCTTTAACTGCAAAATGAAATATTCACTTAAAGTATACCAGAAATTTTAAAAACAATTTCTTAGCAGAGAAACACTTTCCTCAATTAAGCGAAAAATTGTGTGTTCAACAGATAAAAGAAGAAATGCCGTGCTGGCTAAGGAGAGGTGATGAGAACTCCTGAGTCCAGCTTTCTTTGCTCCCACCTACAGAAAATCCCCAACACACTTACAAACTCTCATGGAATCCTTAGAAGCCAGAATTAAAACAAAAGAAAAGACAAAATTGCTATCTCTTAGGCTCCCTCCAAAACCAGTTTTCCAAGGATCTTTTACAAACTGAAAGTGTGCATTCATTGAAATCAACCCTCCAGCCTGTGTTCCAAAGCCAAGGCATCATACAGTTGTCTGTTTTTCAAACCCTCCCCCCAGGGCACATTGATTGCTTTCTGCCTTGTTTTGTTTGCTCAGCAGGACAGATCTATACCCACACAAATGAGAGAACAGGGCCCTTTGTGAAGCACAGCCCCTTGAGAGTGTAAAGCACACTTGCAGTTCAATGGTTCAAATTATGGCTTCAGATATGTTTAGAATAGAAGATACTGTAGATGATGGTCCTTGCTTACTACAAGACAGAATGTAAAAAATATTTGTCCTCCTCTCAGTGCTGTAGTAAAATTCTTTGCCTGTCTTTATTTACATACTCCCCAGGCCCCAGCACACCTAAGTTAAGGAACACTAGAGTGGTTTTCTTTTCACTGGCATTTGTTTTCTAATTTACATAATTGAATTTTTGGCATCTTTCAAATCTGATTTGAGTCTGTTTGTTTTTAAACAAATCACAAACACAAAACAACAGACAATTTATAAAAAGGGTTCCCAGAGAGGTAAGGATAAAGCATTTCTATTAAAAACAACACAAAAGATAATTAAAGATAATTAAAGGAGCTTAGCCTGAGCATTATCAGACCTAAAGGACTAAAATATCTGGTATTAAGGCTCAAATGATTTTTGCATAAAATTCCAACATGGAGTTGGCATGTTGGGATTCCTGGAAGTTTATGACCCAAAGGCATTTTGGGGTGTAGATTATTTAGAGTGAATAAAACAAAATCATTGTTTTATTTTCTTAAGACTGTTTTGATTAGGAGTTATTGTAGGACCTCAAAAAATTATGTACTCATAATAATTAAAAATAAAAATTTTTAAAATAATAATAGACAATGCCAAAAAAGCATCGTGAAATCACATACACATGAATTCTTAAATAAAATGGGATACATATTGTGCATCAAGAACAGGAGAAAAGGTTGTGTTATTGATAGTTAATAGCCATATTAATTAATATCACTTTTTAAAGAATCCATGCATTTTCTCTGACTTGAAGGAACTCACTTGAGGAGCCAGATACATACATTAATATGACCCATTGTGACAAGTGGTATAATAAAAGTAATAAGATTTAGTAATGGTTTACAGTCCTGATAATGTCCTGCAAATCTACCACCTGTGTCCTGTACATACATAGGGCACCCTACAACTATTATACTCTCTCCCGAAATACTCTTTCCTTGCACTCTACAGTACTATCTCCTTCCCCACCATGGAGTTATCTCCATTGTGTGTAGTTCTGGTGGGATGCAATGCCTCACCTTCCACCAGAGAACCTGAAAGGAGAAATCCTGCAAGCCAGGGTTTGGGCATGTGATCTATGGTCAGCCAATCAAATTCTCCCCACAGAATGCTCCCTCTCTGGTATCTCCTTAACTAAGGGATACAAAGAGGACAGAATGGACAGAATTTGGGGGCAGTCTGCAATAGCAATGTGGGATACACCTGTGGTATCTAGTGACAGTGGTTGGGTCAAGCAGGGACAATGGTACACAGTATAGGAGTTATGTAAAATGATGGGATACTCTTGCTGCTGGCTTACCCCAGGGCTGACTTAGTTCCTTCTCCTTCACCAAGCTTGCCTTTAATTTTGTGGACACTGCTTAAGACAATCGGAGTTAGTTTCTATTTACTCATCAGCAAGAACTGTGACCAATAAATGCCACTAAGATTTTAAAATTACGTCTACATAGTGCCATGTGGATGCAAATTGAATAAAAATGATCAATTGTTTTACAATATTGGTATTTACTCAATAATTAATTTCATCAATATATATTTATCATGTAATATGTGCCAGTCATTTTATCAAACTATTAAACTGGGTTGAAAAAGTAACCAAAATACTACCTTAAATATATTTAGTATGACTGATTATGTAAAATCAGTGATACTGCTACCTTGACTTATAGTGTTAACTTGTTAAGTTTTAAAAGTCAAAGAGACTACATCTGGGGAGAACATATGAAATCACATTGATGGGTAAGCCACAATGCCTAGGATGTTTGTGTTGTGGCAGAGAGTTTTAAAGGTTGTATTCAAACTGGAAGTTCTTCTTCTGCAAAAAGTCAAGGTGCAAAATAAAATCCCTTCCAAGGCAGAACTATATGTCAAAGAGGTACAGAACAATCTGATTACATGGGTAGCAGAGAAGCCATTTCTGGAATAATGTGGCAGAGTTAGTATTTTTTAGAACCATTTTTTTTGCGGGAAAGCAAATCTTTACTTTTAAACTTTACTTGGATATGTGCAATAGAAATTTAAAAAAAATAGCAGTAAGTAAATCTTTAGAAGTCATTATTTTAATGCAAACCAGCATGGGACTTGCATAGTGATAGAATAAAAGGATCAAGACATGAAGTAGAAAAAGGGCAATGGAAGCAACAACTACACTGAGTCTAACAGGATTAAGGCAGGAGAAATTTCATGAATCTGCATAAACTAATCTATAGTGAGAAGGAAGTAGAAGTTATCATTAGAATCAAAATTGTATCTATAAATACAATTATATATATAGTCATGTTTAGAGTTTAGGTGATCAGTGAATTAAACATAGTTCATTCTATCAAGGTGGATTCAATCACACTCATTTATCCTTTTTATTGTTTTATGTCACCCTTGATTCTTCTGTTTCCTAAATCTAATTAGTCTCCAGTCATCATTCTTCATGATTTTTCTATAATCTTACCTCTTTACTCTTAACGCTAATACCTTGGTTTAGATCTTCTTTGTGTTTCTTTTTGTTTGTTACAGTTGTCTTTTAACTGGTTTTCAAACTCGAGGTTTCTTCCTGTGCAGCTGATCCTTCCTACTGCATGTAAGTGCCATTACTAAAAACATAAATATTTGAAAACTACCCATCTGAGAAGGGATTAATAACTAGAATATATAAGGAGCTCAAACAATTTAACAGGAAAAAAATCAAATAATTCAGTTAAAAATGAGCAAAAGATCTTAATAGATATTTTTTTCAAAAGAAGACATACAAATGTCCAACAGGTATATGAAAAAATACACATCATTAGTCATCAGAGAAGTGCAAATAAAAACTACAATGAGATATTTTCTCATCACACTTAAAATGGCTTTTATGCAAAAAACAGGTGATGATGAATGATGGTTAGGATGTGGAGAAAGGGGAACACTCGTACGCTGTTGGTGGGAATGTGAATTAATACAACCACTACGGAGAACAGTATAGAGGTTTCCCAAAAGACTAAAAGTGGAACTAACATAGGACCCAGCAGTCCCACTGCTAGGTATATATCCAAAAGAAAAGAAATCAGTACCTCTAAAAGATATCTGAACTTTCACATTACTGCAGCACTATTCACAATAGCCAAGATTGGGAATCAACCTAAATGTCCATCAACAGATGAATGAATAAAAATGTGGTACATGTACCACATTATATGGCCATAAAAAGAATGAAATCCTGCCATTTGCAACAACATAGGTGGAAATGGAGAACATTATAAGTGAAATAAGCCAAGCACAGACAGACAAATTTTGCATGTTGGCACTCATATGTGAGAGCTAAAATTTAAAACAATTGATCTCATGGAGATAGAGAATGGAAGGATGGTTATTAGAGGGTGGGAAAGGTGGTGGGGAGGAGGGGATGAAGTGAGGATGGTTAATAGATGCCAAAATATAGTTAGATATGGCCACATGCATTGGCTCACACCTGTGATCCCAGCATTTTGGGAGTCTAAGGAAGGAAGACTGCTTGCGACCAGGAGTTCAAGTTCAAGACAAGCCTGGACATGTAGTGAGACCCCTATCTCTAGAAAAAACAAAAATGTATGTATAGTTAGATACAATGAAAAAGATCTAATATTTGATAGCACAACAGGGTGACTATAATCAACAATAAGTTATTGTATATTTTAGAATAGCTAAGAGTGGAACTGGAATGTTCCTAACACAAAGAAATGATACATACTTGAGGTCATGGATAGTCCAATTACCCCAATTTAATTATTACACATTGTCTGCCTGTATCAAAACATCACATGTACCCTAAAATATATGTAACTATTATGCACTCATAATAATTAAAAATAAAAAAATTGAAAAATAAATGAAAACACCAACTTATTTTAATTCCTTTCTTTAGAATTATTCAGTAAAAATCCATCATTTTGGGGTACAGTTTAAAATTATTGTGACAGGCAAGATGATTTACAAACTAGTTTCTGCTTATTTATTTCTTTTTCCTTCCTTGCAGGTATGTTTTGCTCCAGTAAACTTTCTATGGCTTCTTTAGCAGATAGCACATCTCTTTTGCCACATGCGTTTTTGCTTGTGTTGTTTCCTGTAACTGAATTGACCTTTCTCTATTTCTTGGCCTGCCTAAACCTTTCTTCTTTAAGATCCAGCTCATTCATCACCTTTATGTGACTGCTCCCGGTTGTATCAAGTGCTAGAGCAACCAGTCCATTTAGCAAACTATTTTCATTGTTATCTGCTTGCTTGCCTCTCTCTCATGCTAGACTTTGAGTTCTAGAAACCATGCTATCCTGGTTTATATGTTCCCGGTGTCTAACATAAGCCCTGACATACTACAGTTGCTCAATAATATTGGCTGATTAAATGCATTCATGAATGAAGGGTAGAATTTCATACACATTAACTTATTTAAAATTTATAAGTTCTGTGAGGTAAGCCTTCCATATTATTATAATAACATTATCAATGCATATTAAAGGCTTTATATGAATTACAGTGCATTTATATTTAGTAGCTCATCCAATCCTGATAGCAAACCTCACTTTACAGAAAATATAGATATTGTCATTTCAATTTTATGAAGGAGAAAATAGAATTCAGCAAATTTAACTAAACTTGTCCAAAGCCACAGAATTATTAGGTCATTAAATATGAAATGTCTGGTTTTGAATCAAAAGTGTAGTTTATTATATCTCAAACAAGAAGCAGTACAATTAAAGTATGTTCCTAAACTATCGACGTAGTTTTGCCACCTTAACAGTACCTTGTTTATGCCAGCAGCAAAGAAGCCTGGAGAGCAAGTGGCAATGAAATCAAGAAAGGTGTTTTCCACAGCTTGTTGAGAATGAAATATTTTTTCTTGCAAGAAGTGGTCCAAAGCCTGGAAGAAGTGGTAGTCAGTTAGAGCAAGATCTGGTGAATATGTTCGGTGACAGAGAATTTCCACGTCCAGCTTCTGTAGTTTGAGCAGCCTTGTTTGTGAGACATGTGGTTCAATGTTGTCTTGCAAGAAGATTGGCCTGTCTCTGTTGACCAATCTCAGCTGCTTAATTGCAAGCATCCTCATCATTTCATCCAATTAATTCCAGTAGACATCCACTGTAATGAATTGACCAGGTTTCATGAAGCTGTAGTGGATAATACCAGCGCTGGACCACCAAACAGACACTATTAACTTTTTTTGATGAATATTCAGTTTTGGACTGTGTTTCACCACTTTGTCTTTATCCAGCTATTGTGCCAAACACCTGTTATAGTCAAAAAGAATCCATTTTTCATCACACATAACAGTACAGTGTAGACATAATTCACCTTTATGTAGTGATAACAAAGAAAAGCAAGCTTCGAGATGATTTCTCTTCTGACTCTCTTTTAATTCATGCAGAACCCATCTATCCAGCTTCTTTACCTTGCTGATTTGTTTCAAATGGTCCAATATTGTGGGAATAGTAACATCAAACCTTGCTGCTAATTCATAAGTAGGTTGAGATGGATTTGCTTCCACTACAGCTTTCTCCTCATCATTATCCACCTTGGTCTCAGGTCGCCCACGTGGCTCATTTTCAAGATTAAAATCACCAGAATGGAACTTCTCAAATCATCAGCATGGTCTCATTAGCCACATCCTTCTGAAACACTTTGTTGATATTTCCAGCTATCTGCACTGTATTGGTTTCACAACAGAACTCATATTTGAAAATAACACAAAATTGTGACTTATCCATGCTTTCACAAAAATTGCTCTAAAAAATTTTGAAAGATAATCGCAAGCCAAATGTGTGTTTGAAAGACTGAAGATGTACGTCCACAATAAACATAAAACAAGAAGTGTCAAAGTGAAAGGTCAGAGATATCAACTGTCAAACTTAGTACTTAAGGAAATTAACATTTCATACTTAATAAGCTAGTAGTTGGAAGAAGATTATTAGACCAAAATGAGTTTTTTAATGCCCAAAGTATGATTTTATTTTTTCTACTTCCACTCTACCTTTGTTTTTCAACTGCACTGTAGATTCAACTTAGCGTGTTTCATATTTAGAGAACCGTAAGACAAAAAATTCTAGAAATCCTAAGTGGTCATTCTTGAAGAGTACTATTAACAGTAAAGCAACTACATTATGTGGCATTAAATGCAAGGCAATATCTCTAGCTGTGATACCTTGGACTAATTATTGTAGCAAGTCCTTATCCAGTGCTTTCAGAAAGAAATACTTAAAATCTTAGAGTTGGTCTTGGAAGAAATCCTTGGATTTCAACTCAAGCCTCTAATCCTTGATTGATCTTTACAGCAAAATAATACCACTTTCTCTCACATTTGAAATTAAACAGAGATTCCAAAACAAGGCAATGGTTACTACTAGTATTCTTTAATGGTGTAATTATATTTTAAATTTAACCTTTTAAAAATTTGGTAATTATTCAGATATAACCATGTAAAGGAAAAAGGAAGTTATATTGCCTAAGTGTTGCCAGTGAAAACAATATATATTTGAGGATTGGGGCTTCAACATATGAATTTTGAGAGGACATAAATATTCAGTCCAAAGCACCTACTATGCATCAAACATTAGTCTAGATGCTGGAAATATAGCAGTTTCTGAAACATCTCTATCCTTATGAAATTTGAATTCTAGTAAGAGTGGTGGAGAATAATAAACAAAATAAAGAAATGTATAATATAAATCAGGGTAAGAGCATAGTGCCTATAGAACTAGTATGCTATTTTATATGGGGCCGTCAGGCAAAGCCACTCTGATGAGCTGATATTTGTGCTGAGGCCCAAGTGAGGGTGACACATCTGTGTCCCCTCATCACTTACCACTGATGTACATCTGACTGCTTCTTACTGTAACTGGGACTCTGTTTTCTGGTTGACTGGTCTGCATGTGAGTCATACCAGAAGTGCTAGGGAGATAACATCCCCAGAAGTAGCCTTCAAGTAATGCTAGATGAGAGTTGGTATATAATGTGCCAGTCTCTCGGAGGTCCCCAAAGGGCTTGAGCCTCAGTTTTCAATAGCAGTAACCTGTTCATTTACACAACTGTATTGAGTTCTTTTACTTTTCTGTTTAAGCAATTCATCCACTTGTGCTTCTTGGGATCGCTTCCTAAATAAACTACTTGCTCTGAAATCTGAGTTAACCATTTAGATATCTGGGAGAAGGTAATTTCACATTACAAATACAGCATGTGCAAAGGCTCATTGTGTTTTTTCCAGTTGTTAGTAGAATCAAAATTAGCAACAATATCTTTTCCTTTATAATTTATGATTTTAAGCCTTGTTTGAAATTCTTTCCTATTCTGGCTTCATGAAGATACTCTTCTATTCAAAATTATAGGTCTTTAATTTAGGTCTTTATTTAGAATTGTGTTTAATGTGTCATAGATAACCAATTTCTCAATTTTTCCTATTAAAAATAGTTTGAGAAGTGTTCACTGAAAAGTCTATTCTTTCCCCCACTAACCTGCAATATCATTTATTCAATTTATCACATATCATATGTTGACATATACATGGATCTGTTTCTGGGCTCTCTAGGGGTCTGCAAAATTTTTCAGCTGAAGCAGCGGATAGCAATTACTGTAGGCTTTTGTGGCCTTACAGTCTCTTTTATAACTATTGACCTCTGCCATTGTAGTGGGAAAGCAGCCATAGACAATTGTAAATGAATGAGTATGGCTATATTTTAAAATATATTTATTTACAAAAACAGATTTTTGTCCCCAGGCTATAGTTAGCTGGCCCTTGCTCTGTTCTGTCCAATTTATGTATCTATATGCTAATGGCAAATTGCTCAAATTATTTTAGATTTTTAATAATGTTTAACGTCTCCTAGGCCAAGTCCTCTTTCACCTCATTTCACTTCTTTTTAAAATTTCCTTGTTATCCTTCATTTATTGCATTTCCAAATAGATTTTAAAATTGGCTTAATAATTCTATAAGAATTTGATTGGATTTTTATTGGAATGGTATTAATTAATCTGGGGAGAATTGACATGTATATGAAATCAACTTTTCTTATGATTTTGATATATTTCTCCATTTATGAATACATCAAGTCTTCAATGTATTTCAGTAAAGTGCTATAATTTTCTCGGTAAGGTGTTGAATATTTTTAGTTAATTTTCTCCTACATAATTTATATATCTACATTTACATTGTCATAGTAGATGATACCTTTGAACATTATATTTTGCTTTTTGCCTAGGATAGAGAAATGCCACTGATTTTTGATTGTATGTTTAATAAACTTGAACTCTCTTACTAATTCTTAATCTGTCTGTAGGTTCTTTTTTTCTTTGTAGGCAATCATGTAATCTACAATCAATGATATTTTTAATTCTTCTTTTCCCATCTTTGTATCTATTGTCTGCTTTTATTTTTGTAATTCTCTGCTGGTACTTTATGGACAAAATTTAACAGAAGTGGTGATAGACATCTTTATTTTGTCCTTGATTTTACAAAGAAAGTTTATTATCGTTTGATATGCTGTTTGCTATAGGCTTATGATGAATATATTTTATCAGATTATGGAAATTTCAGTCCATTTCTAGTCTAATAGTTCTTTTAAAAATTACAAAGCTACCAATTTTTATTAAATATTTTTTATTCCTAATGAAATGAAAAATCATATGGTTTTTCTCGTTTTATCAGTTGAGATGGCACCTACATCAAATACATAATCTTTAAAGCGAGATACATCTGGGCTCTTGACCTGGTTCTTACCTTTTCTTATATGTGATCCTGGACAAGTTTCTTAACCTCTCTGATACTCAGTTTCATCATCTATAAATTAGGGATAAATTAAAAACTTCGCTGTACTACTGTGTTGAATGAATTACAATGCATATAAAATCTCTAGCTCTCAGAAATTTTTATTAAATAAACATTAGTTTACTTTCCCTTGTATTTTGTTCATTACTAATAAACTCATGAACTTAAAATTATTTTAAAAATTCTGCTAGGCTTAACGGTAAGCAAGTATTTATAATATTTCATTTTTGTTAAATAAATTCCAAAATAAACTATGAGGAAAATAAGTAAATACAAACAACAAAAATTGTCTGTTATATCCATGGGCCATAAAACATTAAATAAAATTAATCAGGATTCTATTGACATATAGTCATGCAAGTGATAAAATAAAAGATTTCAAATAAGAAAAATCCTAGGAAATTTTGCTATAATGAAAGCTTACATAGTCTTCAAATGTATTAATATTTGACCTTGACATAAAATGCCAATAAAGAAAAGCTGTGTAATAGCTACACTAGAGATGGATGGGTTCCTACAAAAAGAACTCACTGAATTTTCTATCAACCACTTACTATTTTCTCAACAGTGAACAATGAAAATAACCAGGTTTTATTTTCTGTTGCAAATAAAGTATTAATTTTGACTTTTTACATATTTTCAAGAATCATGTTGAATATTTGTCACTTTTTCTTTTATCTTGTTGAAATGAGTAGGAATCACTTACAGTGTTATATCTGTTTTGGTTAACAAACTTCTACTTTTACAGTGAATATAATTTGGGACAGATGGAGGAATTAGTTATCTTGTTCCACACCACAGAATTCTGCACATACATAAAATTCTATGTATATTCACTGTCCCTAAAATCTCGTGGTGCAAACAAACTTGTGTTGTTTTCATCCTATTGAGAGTTCTAAGCTTAAAGAGGTAACTTTTGTTAGCATACTTGTAGTTATTCAGTGCATTATTTAGATTTTTTTTCTTCATTCTGAGTTGTTGTATAAGCGTATTTTAAAAAATTACTGTTGAGAAAAAAACAAACTTTGTTTTATAATCATGCCTACATTCAAATAACTTTTCTTTTTGCACAAATAAGCATTTGTGTTGAATTATAATTAAGGGATGTTCAGAAAAGGCTGATTTAAATCCAGTAGTTGAGTTAATCAATATTCTATGTCTTTGTACTTCATTTCTCTTTTGGCCTCCTGCTTATTATATATGAGGTTGTTTGTTCTCAGAGAGTGGGATTGTTTATATACTTCTACAGAATACCAGAGAAGAAGGACTAAGAACATTCTTTAGAAATCACAACATGCCTTGTGTTTTTATTTCTTTTAAAAGAGAATGAGTATAGGCAATACAAATATCAAGAAAGCAGTGAATCCATTTCCTTAGTTTGTCATGTGGCATATGTTTCTTATGTTTGTAATTCCAGATTAATTTAGATCAGATTCTTATATTTTATAAACCACTGAATTGAATCTCTTAACAATACTGTCAATTATTTCATGTGGACAAATTTGCTTAATGCTTACATTTTTCATTATTGTGCTAAAGGCATTTGGTTGCACTTTGGTATCTTCAGCTGTCAAAAAAGCCAGAATAAAACATCAAAAGGAAGATTGAATGGGTTTCCTTTCATTACTTCTGCAAGGGACTCATTTTTTTTGTGTATCTGACTGTTCTAACTATGGCAGAATTTTATGATAAGGAAAAATAAATTGTACCCTAAGGTAATATTCCCATTTTGATGGATTATAAAACATGTTAAAATTGGTCATTATGAACTATAATTCTTCACGGCTTCAAATCCTGTTAGTATATATTTTTTGAATTATAAAAAAATAGAGATCAATTTAGTTGGTACTATTATTTAATAACTGACAATGGATTCAGACTGCAGCAATGTAGAATGACAGCACCAGATATCAGGGATTGGTGTATTTGTATTCCTGTTGTTTTGAATGAAAACAGCTTTGCGGCCTATAGGTCTGCACAGATGAGAATGACAATGGGACCTGAATCATTACAGTATGTTTGAGGCTTGAAGGACACTTGGATTCATATTTCACAAGGAATAAAATAAGTATTGTTCTCTGAAGAAAAGGGCAGAAATTCTCTTAAAATTTTCTTGTAGAATAATTGAAGTGTGAGGATGAAATATGGTCATAAACCAAATAAATCTGAGAGAACAAAATGACAGCTGGTCTTAAACTGAAGAATAAAGCTTGGATTTTCAACAATATGTTAATATACTTTTCCTCACAGATCTCTCGGACATCTTTTAATGTTACTGAATTTCCCAACATATTTTTTTTTTTTTTTTGCTTATCATAGCTCATGTTTAAATTGTCTCTTCTTTTCACTACTTTTTGGTCACTCAGACCTGACAGTATTCTAGGCACATTCAAATCTGGTTATCCATTTTAATCTACATATTTTATAGAGCAGGGATTATAGTCCTCATTTCATAGACATGGAAAGTAAAGTTTAGGAATTATGCCATTTGCTCTAAACACACAGCTAATTTGTGGCAGATCTGGAACCAGAACTTGCAGTTATTCTTGTTCCAAATTCTTTGGTCTTTTATTTTTCTCTTTTACTTTTTGCTTTTACTTTTCTGGCACTGCTGCTAGTATGCAAAAAATTTAACAAAATTTTTCCAAATCTAAATAAAGTGATTAATTTTGAAACAGAGGGCATGTTATTTTAAGCAAAGCTAATAAAAAACACAACCACCCTTATACATAATCTGATAAAATATTCAAACTACATAGATTAATTTTACAAGCCTAAATCCACTTTAAACACAAAAGAACAAAAAACAGGTTGTCCTCTCACTACTCCATAACAACGTTAAATGTTAGAGAATAAAAGGAACATGTGGCTATTTAGAAAAAAGATTATAACTCAAGATTTCTAACCTTTGTGTTCATACAAAAAAGTTAGTAGAAAGATGTTCTCAGATAAACAGGATAAAAAGATAAAAATCTAAATAAGCTTCTTGAATACCTACCAGCAGAGAGTTACCAGGACAATGAAGTAACAGGTCAAAAAAAATACACATTTTATTTTTTTTTATTTTTTTTTTAAAGATTACGAGGTCACTTAGTAAATTAAAATTCAATTTTCTATAACAAAAATACAATGAGTACATTCTGCTGTATAGCAAACAAGTAAACATGTGCTCAAGATTAAGACTTTTATAGAATGATAGTTAAAGTAGAAACTACTGGGAAAGCTTCTTGCAAACACACATTCAATTTTATGAAAGTTGAAAAGAAAATTTACCTCAACCTGGCTTACATTAATTATTTTTAGTGTCTTTAAAATATCTAGTTTATAATTATTCTTCAGACTTCTTCTTTACCTTTACGATTATAAATGTTAAGTTTAGTGTTTTATATTCTCAAAACACTTGATTCTCAAAATACTTTAGAATGTCTTATTCTTCATGGCACTTAAAGTTTTATGTTTGGGAGATACATACATAAAAGAAAACAAAGAAATCCTCACCCAAATAAATAGGTAATTGCCTATTGCAATAAAAAATGTTTGGATGGATAAGTATAGGTAAATAATATGAGGTTAGAGAAAAAACAATGTAAAATTCTAACAAAATAAGCACAGATAAATCATGAAGTACAATGCAAAAGTCACATGACTATTTCATGTATTAAAAAAAAAATCCACAAAAGTGAAACACTTAATCTTCAGTGCAACTTTGACCTTCTGACCAGCTTCAGCCTATTCCTCCAGTACAGGGAAGCGATTCTCTGGTAAGAAAGGAAACTTTGGCACAAAACTTTAACACGTATGGACTTAACTTCTAGGAGCTTCTGACTTGGGTTAAATTTGTTAGAAAGTTCTTAGTATAGTGCAAACCGCATAACATATGTAAATTGATATCACTTCCATTCACAGTGAACTCATTACGTGAAACAATAAATCTTCCACCGGCCTCCAACTCTCGTGGAAAACCTGGAGCTGGAGTAACCACAGGAACCTTACGCGACACTGAGATCTGCGCATGCTCCGTTGCACATTTTATTTTTTAACTAATTTCTTAAAAATGCATAATGTGAAAAAAGGTAAAGAAAATGTTAGGATTTTAACTGCAGAATACATCCAGAAAGATTGGAAAGTAGGTGTTCACAAAAGCATTAAGTCTCTTAATTTCTACAAGTATAGTAAGAAGATCAAATAACTTGTTATTTATTTTGGTAGTTTAATATAAAGAGACCATGAGAAAACTTTAATATTTATAGCACAATGAAGAGAGACAACATGAACCTTGGAATTTCTTAGTTGAAGATTTGAATCCTTGTTCGAACACTTTTAAATTCTGTGATGTGCAAGTTGGTTAGAGCCTCACCACCCACATCAGTAATGGTAGGATAGTAATGCCCATCTTACTGGATTACTTTGAGACTATTATAGGTAATATTCCCAGTGCAATGCTTGGCACATTTAACTTATTTGAAAATCTGTTCTTCTTCTCTCCCTTTATTCACATAGATCAAACAATTTCTTAGTAGGATTATGCTACATAATATCATGTCACTAAATTATTTTTCCAGATATATTTTCTGATTCTTGCTATAATAAAAAGTTATTGTATTTTTCCTTATATTTATACATTTCAGTAGCTCATAGATAATTTTAATAGTTTCATTTAAAGTTCTTGTATTTTTGGCAAATAATGATAATTTTATCTCTTATTTTGGTTTAAAACTTTATTGTTTTGTTCAGAAATTATTAGTGGTTTTAACATATTATTTCACTATTACGTGTAATGCTAACCATTTGAAATATGTGTGTGTACATATATATGTATATACACACATTCATATCAAGAATACTGCATATAATTAGTTGTCATGTCTCCTTTGACTCCTCTAGACTCTCATAATTTCTCAGACTTTCCTTCCTTTTGAAGATCTTGTCAATTTTGAGGAAGTAGTATTTGGGTATTTTTGGTATGGCTGTACCTGTTTTGTTTATATTACTAAACTATTGAAGGACATCATGGTTCCTTCCAGTTTCAGCTGTTGTGACTAAAGCTGCTATGAACACTGATATGCAGGTTTTTGTTTGGTCATATGTTTCCAATCAGCTAGGTAAGTACCTAATCGCTAGATTGTATGTAAGACAATATCCAACTTTGTAAAAAACTGGTAAACTTTCCTCCAAAATGGCTGTACCATTTCAGATTCCCACCAGCAATGAACGAAAAAAAGATTATATTTCAAGATTTCTAAGCTTTGGGTTCATACAAAAAGTCAATAGAAAGATGCTCTTCTCCTTCAGGCATTCTAATTATGCATATGTTCTACCTTTTGAAATTGTCCCACGGTTCTTAGATGTCCTGAATTTTTTAAAAATTCTTTTTTCTACTTGTACTTTGGCTTCAAAAGTTTCTGCAGTCCTACCTGCCAACTCACTGATTCTTTTTGCAGTGAAGTCCAGTCCACTGATGAGCCAATCAAATGCATTCTTCCTTTCTGCTACAATTTTATCAGTTGTATTCTTTAGGGTGTACAACATGATGTTTTAATATCACATACACACATTAAAGGGGTTACTACAGTCAAGTAAATTAACATACCCATCATATAACATAGTTACCTGTTTTTTTTTGAAAGGGGTAAGAATACCTAAAACCTATTCTCTTAGCAAATTTCCAATATGCAATGCATTATTATTAACCATAGGCCTCATGTTATACCTTAAATCTCTAGACTAATTCATCCAAAATAACTGTATCTTTGTATCCCTTGTATCCTATATCTCCTTGTCTCCTCATTTCCCCCACCCTTCAAATCTGTTAACTACTTTTCTACTCTCCATTTCTAGGTATTACTTTTTTTTCCCTTTTTTATGATCCCACATATAAGTGAGATCATGCAGTCTTTTTATTTCTATTTCTGACTTACTTCACATAGCTTAATGTCCTGTAGTTTCATTCATGTTATCACAAATGTAAGGATCTTCCTTTTTAAGGCTGAATAATATTCCATTATAGATACATATAGCAACTTCATTATTCATTCATCCATCACTGGACACTTAGGTTGTTTCCATATTTTGGGTATTATCAATAATACTGCTCAAGTGAATAAAATTAGAAATGAAAGAAGAGACATTATAATGGCTGCCATGGGAATGAAAAGGATTGTAAGGGACTACTATGGAAAATTATATAACAACAAATTGGACAACTTAGGGGAAATGGATAAATTCCTAGAAACATGCAACATACCAAGACTGAATCAGGAAGGTATATAAAGCCTGAAGAGACCAATTATGAATAAAGAGATCAAAATAGTAATAATAAAATCTCTTGACAAAGAGAAGTCCAGTACCAGATGGGTTCTCAGTTGAATTTTAGCAAATATTCGAAGAAGAATTAATACCAACCCTTCTTAAACTCTTCCAAAAAATAGAAGCAGACAAAATACTACTAAACTCATTTTAGGAGACCTGCGATAGTGTTTTTGATTCATGGCATTTTATTTTGATTCTTTCTCAGAGTTCCCATCTCTCTGCTTATAATATTCACCAGCTTGTGCATGTTTTCTCCTGATGTCTGCTTTTCCCATTATGGTCCTAATATATTATTTATATTTATTTTAAATTTCTATTGTGATAATTCCCAAACTGTGTCATTTCTGATCTAGTTGTGATGTTTGCTTTGTCTACTCAGGCTGTTTTTCCTTGCCTTTTAGAATGTCTTATAATTTTTAAGTTAAAGCCAGACATGATGTGCTTAGCAAAAGGAACTGAGGTAAATAGACCTTGAGTGTGAGACTGTGTGATATTCTAGTGAGGAGTTGGGCTGTTTTCAATGCTTGCGGAAGCTTCTGGTGATAGAGGCTTCTAATTACTCCAGTGTCTTATTTTTTTCTCCCCTCTTGGCTTTGGGCTTTTCAAAATACTATTTAGACAGATTCTATGTCTTGCAGTTCTTTCAGTTATAGTCTACTTTTGTTATAGTGTTATGTTATTATAAAAATGTGAGAGTATAGGGCATGAGGAGCATTTCGTAATCTTTTGATGATATTTCCTAATTTTAGAGGGCCTGTGTCTTGGGGCTGTGACCTTCACAAGTTCTTCTCCATTCGATTATCTCCTTCCCTCTACCCCACTGCCTCTTACTGTCTTTCCTATGTTCAGTGTTCCTAATCTCTTTCCTTGAATTCCAGTCCCCTGTAGACTATATACTTACCCCCTTGAGGGAGGATGAGGAGGTTGGAGGGATCTCTACCGAGGAGGAATTTCCTTCCCTCAACTGGGATAAGGTTTCAAAATTTTGTTAGGGCAAAATATTTTTCTGTAGACAGCAGGCTTTTGTTTTGGAGAAGTCTCTTGCCATGTCTTACAATGAATGTTTTTTTCTGCTCTCGTGTCATGATCCAGAAGAGATCTTTCTCGGATCTTCATTTTGAGAACCTGGTGGCTCCTGGTGCTAAAGACCTCAAAAATGTGGGGGATCCTTCTAAGACTGCAGACTTAGAGTTTCTCACTTTCATACAGGTCCACACACTTGGCTTCCTAGAATTCATCAAAATTATGGATGTTTTCCTATCAATTTATGTTTCTATTGGCTTCTATTCCTGATAAGAAGATTCCTGTTGCTGTATCTCTCTGTATGTACCTGCCTCCCCAGATTTGGGGAGTTATTTTTGTTTTGTGACCTTAGTTCTCTGATGAGTCCACATAGCCATTGATTTTACTTTTCCCAGGTTTTTTTTTTAATTGTTTTAAAAATGAGTGTGATAACTTCCAGGCCCTTTACATATCAGAACCGAAACCAGAATATGCAATTTAAATTTTTACTGGCAGAAGCTTTCACGTATACTTGGGACAGTAATTCAGTTTTTCTCTTTAGAGTTATTCATTTTATGGAATTTTGTCAGTGACAACTTGAGTTTTACTATTTTTCTTTAATCAATCTTTCTTCGTAATGTGCTGATGCAGTTTGGCTGATGCAGCTGGTTATGAGATTGATGGTGCACGTATGGGGAGATTAGGAGATGAGCCTGTACCCGAGTGTGGGTGTTTGACAGAAACCTAGATAATATTTAGCTTAGCAGCTTTGCTCTCAAACTGGATTTTCCTTGAGATATTTTCATTACTATACATCCCTCTCGTATCTAAATATTGGACAGACAATTGTGTGCTCTTCTACGCTGCTTGATCACAGAGATTTTTATGTCTTCAGTGAAGCTGAGCCACATAATGAGAGAGATATTGCTGGATAATTTTCAATCTCTTTCAGCTATTGTTTTTCTTTCCCCAAGCATGTGCTTGTTTGTAGCCTCAGCTGAGATTTGCTTTGATCTAAGCGTTTCTCTTCTCTCCAACTTTACCTCTTTCTACTTTTGCCATTTCCCCCTCTTTTCTTTCATAGCCAGCACTGTACAAGTACTCCCAGTCACTTATTATTCTGCTTAGCACGCTGTTCTTTTGCATCTGTCTAGTCTAATGATGCCTCTCTCTCTCCCGCTCAGTTTTTCTAGTGAGCCTTCATTCACCTTCTAAATTCTCTTTCCTTTTAGGACGTCTTCCCTGATTCTTCCATACAAAATGATATTTTCCACCTTGCATTCTTCTCAACATTGCACCTTCATCCCAGAACTTTACCCTTTATGGTAATTGTTCATATATTTCTGTCCTGCAAAAGAATATGGACTCCTTTGGGACAAGAGATCCCCCTCTCCCTCTGTCTCTCTCTCTCAATTTTTTTCACTAGAGGTTAGCTGAATCTGAAGCCTATACATGCTCAATTCACATATATAATACAGTGAATGATGAATAATTAAATCAATCATAGTTATTGTCTTGGTAATTCTCACTTCTTTGTCATTTCTAAGCAATCATTCATTTGCAGCTGTACTCCCAAGTTTCGTACAAATTCCTCCTCTCTTTGCTTTCTCTTTACTTTTCAAAGTTCAATTAAAGTTTTTATAGTATGCAATACATAGGATGCTTTCTTCCCCCCCTACAAACTGCTTATCATAGTACATAGGCTAAAAAAATTCAGTGTGTTTGTGGTTTTAAGCTCTAGCCTCAAGTTCTACTTCTATCTCTGCTTCTTAAATTATATGAACTTGACTAGAGCTCACTTTATCTATAAAATAATTTCTTTACATAGATTTGGCAGACTCTTTGGACTTTTAGTAAGTAAATAAATTTCTCCTAATTGCATTTAAATCATGGTTTGCCAAAATCCCACTTGCAATGGAAAGGGAAGTTCCTGGACAGAGTGTTAGTACTGTGTGTTTGTTGCTGGCAGTTGTACTCTTAAAATAACATTTTGAGAAACAAACAGCAGATGTTGTAGAAATAAGAAATTGGATACTTGAGAGCTGAGCTGGTTAATGCCTTTATTGATAGCAGTGATAGCAACTTCCATTGCTTGTATGAAAAAGTGTGCCAGATTCTCTTTTAAATAAGCACTTTAAAACATTTTCTTATTCAGCTCTCATACATATATATTTTGAAATAGATGCTGGTATTATCCTCAGTTTGCTGAAGAGAAAACCCACAGCTATCTGACTCCAAATGGAGGATGTAAATTGAGAATCTAGCAGACTACTATCACTCTTCACCTAAAGATAGCTGCACAGAAATTCCCTTAGCTCAATTTGTAATGTGTGCCTCTGCCTAAACTCTTCTAATGGCATAATCCATCTCCCTCACCCAAACTCCACATGTAGCTGCAGATACTGCAAATCTCCGTGCAGAGCTCTGGACCAGAGACACTGAACAAAGAACTTTCTTTAATGACAGCTAAAAAGCAAATTTTTTTCTCACTTGTTTGTGCGCCCAAATGTATCTTAATGTGTCTGAAACAGTGGTCCTAAGATTGAGAACCCAAGTGGCCAAGAAATCTTTGTAGATGAAGAAACAGTCTTTAAAGATAGGCTTCTACAATGGCCATTCCCAACCACCTGTGAAAGAGAAAATTTTTCATTTCCAGCATAGCAACGCATGAGTTCTCTGTCAAAAATCGCATCAATCAGAAATCCAACCCTAGTTTTAAATGAAGGTGTCATGTCTCTGCCATCTCAGTATGTCAGTGGGACCTGTGTCTGACTTGTAACATTTATGATTCATTTGTCCTTTGGTGAATTAAACTGTTTGACATTCCTACATTAGGCTATAAAATGCAGGAGGATGTTAAGTGGATAGTATAAAACTCTGTGATTCATGACAGGGACGAGTGAATGTACTGTATTATCTGATCATCATTGCAGCTGGTTTAGGGCCACTTATCTGCTTTCTTCGTGTGTGGTTTGTAGAGATAAACTATCTTTAATGTCATAGCATGAGAGTGGTGATGAATCTCTCCTGGAAGTTTTCTGATTGACACTTTCTGAGACTGCACTCTCATGTTTTAACATATCCAGTTGAGTCTCACACTAACTAGGCATTATAACACTGTGGTTTTCCAGTGGTCAAACACTTAGGTTTGTGAAAATGATCTGCTGTAAAGAATAGAGACTTTTTTTATTATTGATAGCACCTTGGTTATCTTCTTAAAAAATCTAAATGCTATTGATTTGGGGGATTAAATTTATGACTGTGTAGCGTAATTCTTTATAAATGAATGTCTGCCTTTCCCAAGGGTACCAAACACACTAGTTGACAGAAAATCATTTAGTAGGAAAGGGAATGTTTAATATTGCCTCGGGGCATAACTCAGGTGCTCACTTTAATACACATTTCTCATGCTGGAAAGCATTGATAAGCGATGTCTCCGAAAGTAAAATATTCTGGTGTAACTGAGCCTGGGATCAACAGAGATAAAAGTTTGTGGGAACAGATAAGGTCTGTTGTAGGTTTCCCCTGAGGGGTTTTTGTATTACTTTGGGGAAGTGGGGAGAATTGAAGGGATTTTCTGGATTTTTCATAATCAGATTCGAATCTCTCCTTTGCACAGGTGAGCAGTAAATAGATATTTGAAAAGCTGCTCTTGGGGATGGACTTTTGCTCCTGCTGGACTCACTTTAGTTCCAATTACATCAGAAATGATGAAAATCAATGTGAAGTGATGCCTGCTAAAGGTCAAGGGTGGAAGAGAGTTCAGCAGAACAATAATTTAAAGCACCTTCAGAAGGTAACTCATCAACGATTAAGAGATCAATTGAAATACTTTTTAAAAAATTGTACTTGAGCAGTCTCAGGGCTGGGGGTAGTGGGGGCTAGCTGAGACTGTCGAGAAATGGAGCCGGAAGCACCCTCTAGGGGCACATCTGATTAGGAACTAGCATCAGTGAGGGGATGTTGGTGACCACACTAATATGATGAGGCAGAACAAAGGCTTAAAACCTTACTGAGCCGATACTGTTTTAGTGCTGCCTTTCTCCCTCTTATGTGTTCGTTTGTTTGTTTGTCATACTGTCATCTAGTTTTGAAGATTTTGTACCCCCTTAGCCTCCTTCAATCCCAACAGTGAATATTAGCCAGATAAATAGAAAATTTTACACATTTTAATCTATTGTTTGCTTTTAGTTTTGTAGAATTATACTCTGAGACCACTAAAAAGGTCATTTCTTTTCTTTTTCTTTCAATTATCATTTCTCACCGTCTTTAAAAATGCCTCAAAAATTGGTAACTGAAAAATTGGTACAAAAATGATTCTCTCCTGTGACATTGCATCATCTGCCACCTTTGGGTTGATAATGAGTAAGCCGTAACAGTGAACACAATTCTTGAGCAATTGTGGGACTCTCACACTCCTTTAAGAATTAATGGTCTTCTACGCGAATTTTAACTTTTTAACCGGCTCACGTATTCTTTGAAAAATCACATGCAAAGAAATAGTTTTTCTTTTCCTTTAGAAACAGCTTTATCATCTTACAATGGAACAATCCTTTTCCTTCTGCTATTGGCCTCCCTTTCTCTCTGAGCTTCATCATGTCTTCCTGCTTTCTGCCTTAACCTTACTCTTTGCTTTGTGGTCACTATTCTTAGTAATCTCAATCAATGTTTTTTTCATGGCAAAGTTTTGAACATTCTCAGGTGTCAAAGACACCTTTAACATTCACGGAGCAGAGGTTGCTATTTTAATGTAAACATTTAATACTATCAATTCTGTTCTTCTAGCCATTCTGGGGCATTAGAGAAGCTATGACATCACATCAGGCTTCAAAAAGCTTAAACAGAATGAGGAAAAGTTTGATAAGCATGTTCGTAAATAATTGCGGCAGAACTAAATAAAAGGAAGAACCATTCAAGATATTTAACAGGGTAACTGTATGTGCTGGTTTGCCTAGGATAGTACTAGTGTAATTATTCATCCATCCTCATTCACTCTCAAACATATCTTGATTTTAAGGTTAACTAATAAGTCTTCTTATTAAAAAAATGACATGATCAAAGAGGTACTTTAAGTTTAGGAAAGTCAGTAATCTTTTTTTCCCCAAAATATTAAGGGGGTACAAATGTTTTTGTTATGTCGACACCTTGCATAATGCGTGAGTCAGGGCTTTTAGTGTGCCCATCACCAGAATAGTGTGCATTGTACCCAATAGGTAAGTTTTCACCACTTAGCCTTCCACATTCATGCTTTCCAATGTCCTTTTCATCTCTTTGTGCCCACGTATGCCCATCGTTTAGCTCCCACTTATTAGTGAGAACATGTGGTGTTTGTTTTTCCATTCCTGAGATACTTGACTTAGGATAATGGTCTCCAGTTCTGTACACATTGCTGTAAATGACATTATTTCATTCCTTTTTATAGCTGAGTAGTACTCCTTGGGGTGTGTGTATGTGTGTGTGTGTGTGTGTGTGTGTGTGTGTGTGTATGTATGTATATATTAATACACCACATTTTCTTTATACACTCATCAACTGATGGGCACTTAGGTTGATTCCACATCTTTTCAGTTGTTAATGTGCTGTGATAAACATTCAAGTACAGGTGTCTTTTTGATAAAATGACTTCTTTGCCTTTTAATAGATACCCAGCAGTGGGAATGCTGGATCAGATGCAGGTGGGGCAAAGGCAATTTATATGATCAAAGCGTTTGTACTCTTGTAATATTCTGAAATAAAAAAAAGAATAAAATGGAGGGTTAATATTTGTAAGATTGTGATGTAGATTAAATGGGAACCTTAGTATATGGTACGTAATATATTAATATCTGACATATAGTAAAAACTTAAGAGGTAAAAAATGTACAAACAGAAAGGATAAGCTTACATGTATTTCTTTGAGGGGTTTTCATACTGTTTTTCATAGTGTTGTACTAATTTTCAGTACCACCAACAGGGTATAAGTTTTCCTTTCTCTCTGTATACACATAAGCATCTATTGTTTTTTGGCTTTTTAATAATGGCTGTTCTGACAGGGGTAAGGTGGTATTTCATTATGGTTTTAATTTGCATTTCCCTGTTGATTAGTGATGTTGAACATTTTTTCATATATTAATATGTATTGGCCATTTGTCTATTTTCTTTTGAAAAACTTCTTTTATGTCTTTTATCTTCTTTATAATGGGGTTTTTTCTTGCTGATTTGAGTTCTTTGTAGTTTATGGATACTAACCTTTTATGAGATTTATAGTTTGCAAACATTTTCTCCCATTCTGTAGGTTGTCTATTTACTCTGTTGATTATTAGCTTTGTTGTGCAGATGCTTTTTAATTTAATTAAGTCTGATTTATTTATTTTAGTTATTATTATTTGTGCCTTTGGGGTCTTAGTCATAAATTCTTTGTCTAGGTCAATGTCTAGAGGGTTGTTCCTGTATTTTCTACTAGAAATTTTTATGGTTTCATGCCTTACATTTAAGTTTTTAATCCATCTTGAATTAATTTTTATATATGATGACAGATAAGGGTCCTAGTTCATTATTCTGCATGTGGCTATCCAGTTTTCCCAGGACCATTTATTGAATAGGGCTTCATTTCCCCAGTGTATATTGTTGTATGCTTTGTCTAAGATCAGTTGGTTGTAGGTAAATGGTTTTATTTCTAGGTTTTCTATTCTGTTCCTTTGGTCTATGTCTCTACTTTTATACCACTACCATGCTGTTTTGGTTATTATAGTTTTGTAGTATAATTTGAAGGCAGGTAATGTGATGCTTCCAGATTTGTTCTTTTTGCTTAACATTGCTTTGGCTATTCATGCTCTTTTTTGATTTCAAATGAAGCTTTTGATTATTTTTTCTAGATTTATAAAATATAATGTTGGTATTTTGATGATAATTGTGTTGAATATGTAAATCACTTTGGGTAGTATGGACATTTTAACAACATTGATTCTTCCAATCCATAAGCATGGGATGGTTTTCCATTTGTTTTCATCATCTATGATTTCCTTCATCACTGTTTTGTAGTTCTCCTTGTAAAGATCATTCACCTCCTTGGTTAAATATTTTCCTAGGTATTTTGTTTTCTTCGTGGCAATCGTAAATGGTATTATAAGTGGTATTGTAAATCTTTGATTTGACTCTCAGCTTGACTATTATTTGTATACAGAAATGCTACTGATTTGTGTATATTGATTTTGTAACCTGAGACTTTCCTGAATTTATTCATCAATTCTAGGAATGTTTTGGTGGAGACTTTAGGGTTTTCTAGATATAAGATTATCATCAGCAAACAGGGGTAGTCTGACTGCCTCTTTCCCAATTTGGATGCTATGTATTTCTTTCTTTTGCCTGATTGCTCTGGCTAGGACTTCCAGTACTATGTTAAGTAGAAGTGGTGACAGTGGGCATCCTTGTCTTGTTCCAGTTATTAGAGAGGATGCTTTCAACTTTTCCATGTTCAGTGTGATGTTGGCTGTGGGTGTGTTATAATAGCTTTTATAATTTTGAGGTATGTTCCTTCTATGGCTACTTCATTGAGAGTTTTTTATCAAGAAAGTGTGCTGGATTTTATCAAGTACTTTTTTCTGCATCTATTGAGATGATCATAAGATCTTTGTGTTTGCTTCTGTTTATGAGGTGAATCACATTTATTGATTTGTATATATTAAACTATGCTTGCCTCCCTGTGATAAAACCCAGTTGATCATGGTAAATTATCTTTTAAATATGCTGTTGAATTTCTTTTGCTAGCATTTTATTGAGGATATTTACATCTATGTTCATAGGGGATATTGGTCTGTAGTTTTCTTTTTTGTTGTGTCCTTTCCTTGCTTTGATATCAAGGTGATACTCATAGAAATGAGTTAGGGAGGATTCCCTCCTTCTCAATATTATGAAATTTTCTCCGTAGTTTAAGTACCAATTCTTCTTTGTAGGTCTGGTAGAATTTGGCTGTGAATCCATCTGGTCTGGGTTCTTTTTTTTGGAGGGGAGGGGATCTTTTTTATTATTGATTCAATTTTGCTGCTCATTATTTGTCTCTGCAGGAGATTTCTTCCTGTGTCAGACTTGGAAGGTGTGTGTTCCAGGAATTTATCCATTTTCTCTACATTTTCTAGTTTGTGTGTGTAGAGGTTTTCATAGTAGTCTTGGGTGTTATTTTGTATTTCTGTGGTATCAGTTATAATGTCCCTCTTTTCATTTCTGATTGAGGATATTTGAGTCTTTGTTCTTCTATTTCTGGTTAATCTGGCAAATGGCCTGTTGATGTTTTTATCTTTCTAAAGAACCAACTTTTGTTGATTCTTTGTATTTTTTTTGTTTGTTTCCATTTCATTTAGTTCTACTCTGATCTTTGTTTATTCTTCTGCTGGCTGTGGATTTAGTTTGCTATTGTTTTTCTAGTTTTTTGTTATTAGGTTTTTAGTTTGTGATCTTTCTGTCTGTTTGATGTATGCATTAAGGCTATGATCGTCCCCTTTAGAACTGCTTTTCTGTAGATGTTGAAAACTTGTTTTCCCTTTGCCATTTAGTTTGAAGAATCTATTAATTTCCATCTTAATTTCATCATTGGGTCAATGATGAAATTGGGTCATTTCATTGATTGAAATTGATCATTCAGCAGCAGGTTGTTTAATTTCAATAACTTTGTGTAGATGTGAGTGTTTCTCTTAGAATTGATATCTAGTTTTATTCCACTGTTTTCTGATAACATACATTGTATGATTTCTATTTTTTTGAATTTGCTGAGACTTGTTTTGTGACCTAGATATGATCAATCTTAGAAAATGTTCCATGTGCTTATGAAGAGTTATATTCTGTAGCTTCTGGGTAGAATGTTTTATAAATGTCTGTTAGGTCCATTTGGTCTAGAGTCCTATTTAAATCCAATATTTTTTATTAATTTTCTGCTTTGATTAGCCAATTCTATCAGTGGGTTGTTGAATTCACCACCAATTATGATACTATTGTGAGTTACCTTATTTAGCTCTAGTAGAATTTGCTTTATGAAACTGGGAACTCTTGTGTTAGGTACATGTATATTTAGAATTAGTATGTATTCTCATTGAATTACTCCCTTTAGCACTACATTATGACCATCTTTCTCTTTTTTTTTCATTGTTGATTTAACGTCTATTTTATCTAATATCAGAATGGCTACACTTGCTCATTTATGGTTTCCACTTGTGTGGAATACTTTTTTCCATACCTTTACCTTGAGCCTGTGAGGGTTCTTGCAAGTTAGATGTGTTTCTTGGACAGCATATACTTGAGTTGTGTTTTTTCATCTCTTCAGGCTATCTATGTTTTTTAAGTGGGAGTTTGAGACTGTTCATATTCAGTGTTGGTTTTGATATGTGGGAGACTGTTCTGTTCAACATGTTGGATGATACCTTGTTTTTCTTTCCCCCTCTCTTTTCCTATTGTTTTATAAGGGCTGTGAGCATTAATTTTGGGGAATTTTTACACTGGTGGCTATCTATTTTCCTGTTGTGTGTACTTGTTGTTATGCACTCTTTAGCACTTCTTGTAGGGCAGGTCTGGTAATGACAAACTCCCTTAGTGTTTGCTTGTCTTGAAAAGTCTTTATTGCTCCATCATTTATGAAACTTAGTTTTTCAAGATGCAGAATTCTTGACTGGCACTTATTATGTATAGGAAGATTAAAAATGGGGCCCCAGCCCCTTCTGGTTTGTAAAGTCTCCATTGAGAAATCTGCTGTGAGTATGAGGGGTTTTCTTTTGTAGGTTAGTTATTGCTTTCATCTTGCAGCTTTTACAATTTTCTCCTTCTTTTTGACTTTGTCCAGGTTGATGACTGTGTTTCTTGGAGATATTCTATTTGCTATGAATCTTCCAATTGTTCAATGACCATCTTCATTCTGCATATCTCGATCTCTAGCAATACCAGGGAAGTTTTTCTCAATAATTTCCTTGAATAGGTTTTCAGTGATTTTTGGTTTGTCATCTTCTCCCTCAGGGTAACCTATAGTTCATATGTTGACTCATTTCACAAAGTTCTGCATTTCTCTGAGTGATTGTTTATCCTTCTTTATTCTTTCTTCCTACATCTTTAACTGACTTTTTGTTCAAAAGCCTTGTCTTCGTATGTTTGTTGACCATTAGTCTATCTTCTTTTGAAAAGTTTTTGTTCACGTCCTTTGCCCACTTTTTGATAGGGTTGTTTGGTTTTTTTTCTTGTTGATTTTCCTGAGTTCTATATAGACTCTAGTTATCAGTCTGTTATTGGATGTGTAGCATGCGAATATTTTCCCCTATTCTGTAGGTTGTCTGTTTGCTCTTGTGATAGTTTCGTTGGCTATGCAGAAGATTTTAATTTCAACATCTTTAATCAGGGAAATGCAAATCAAAACTACAATGAGATATCACTTAACTCCAGTGAGAATGGCCTTTATCAAGAACTCCCAAAACAATAAATGTTGGCATGGATGGAGAGAAATAGGAACACTCTCAAACACTGCTGGTGGGACTGCAAACTAGTACAACCTCTGTGGAAATAACATGGAGATACTCAAAGAACTACAAGTAGAACTACCATTTGATCCAGCAATCCCATTACTGGGCATCTACCCAGCGGAACAAAAGACATTATATAATAAAGACATCTGCACTCGAATGTTTATGCCAGCACAATTCACTATTGTAAGGATGTGGAAACCACCCAAGTGTCCATCACTACATGAGTCGATTAATAAAATGTGATATATGCATACCATGGAGTTCTACTAAGCCACAAAAAGCAATGGTGACTAGCACCTCTTGTATTAACCTGGATAGAGCTGGAGCCCATTCTATTAAGTGAAGTATCCCAAGAATGGAAAAACAAGCACCACATATACTCACCATCAAATTGGTGTTAACTGACTTAATTGACCAACACTTAAGTGCACATACAGTAACATTTATCGGGTATTGGGCAGGTGGGAGGGGGAAGGATGGGATGGGTATATACACACCTTTTGGATGCAGTGTGTACCCTCTGGGGGATGGACATGCTTGAAGCTCTGACTTGGGTGGGACAAAGGCAATATAGGTAACCTAAACATTTGTACCCCCATAATATGCTGAAATAAAAAAAATAAAAATATAAATAAAATAAAATACTTGAAGGCACTTTAAAAAACAGCCTTGTCTTCAAGCTCTGAGGTTCTTTCTTCTGCTAGATCTAGCCTGTTGTTTAAGTGTTTTTTATATTTTGAAATTCCCTAAATAACTCTTTCATTTTTTAGTTCTGTTATATCCTTTCTTATGATCTCCAGCTCTTTATTGACATTTTCATTTTTTTAAGTGAAGCCCTGAAAAATTTTTTTGGCTTCTTTGGGTTGGTTTTCAACTTTCTCTTCAATCCCATTCATCTTATTTGCCATCCATGTTATGAATTCCATTTCTGACACTTTGACATTTCCTTTGGGAGAGGTTGCAATAGTCCTATTGTGATCCTTGGGGGTGTTGAACTAGCTTGTTTTTTTCATGTTGCCAGAGTTGTTTTACTTGTTTTTTCTCATCTGAAACCTCTTATCTCGGCTCAGGGCAGATAGGTTGTGGTGCAGCTGTTTTCCTTTATTGGGAACTCCACTACTCAGTGAGGAGAGGTCCCTAGATGGACCTTTTGTGACCCACTCCAGAAGACTGACCTGGCAGGAGAGGATCAATGCACTGAAACCCTGTGATGCAGCTGTTCTGTGTTGTCCTATTCCAGTCAGTGCTGGATGATCTTTTTGTGGAGTGGTGAGTTGGTCCACAGACTGGTATTGGAAGCTCAGGTAAGGGGCTGGGTGAGTACCTCTCCATGGAGGCTGGTGTTTTGGAACATTGCTCTGCCCAGGTCTCCCCATGGCATTGGCAGTGGCATCTGGACCAGGCTAACTAGGCAATGGTCATGTGTGTCAGGGCTGTGGGTGCTTGCTCTATCCAGGTCCAAGTGTGATGGTGGCTTATGACATACAGTCCCTAGTGTTAGACCATGAGGTCAGTTCCCAGAAGGTGGGAACTGCAGGGTCAGGTCTGTGGGGCCAGAGACATCACAGGAACTGCAGGGAGAAGAGCTGCAGAGCCTGGTGGCAGAGTGGGATCCACATATGTGGGACCCTGGGGTAGGCAGCAGCATGGGTACCATGTGGGTTTAGCCATAGGATTGGGCTTCCAGGTTGCTGGGGCTCCCTCCCTGCCCAGGTGTTGCTGAGGCATCTGCCACAGGGCTTCTCAGGTGTCATTGGTGGTGCCTGCTCTGCCCAAATCCCCTGTGGTGTGGAGGGGTGCTCAGCTCCCAGTCATGTGGTGCATAAGAGTGTCTGCTGTCCTTGCTCCCTCCCCAGCCTGGCCAGGGTGATGCAGAGGTGGCTGCAGCAAAGCTGAGCCCTGTGTAGATCAGGTGCTCCAAATGGCATTAGTGGCAGCAAACTGGAAGCCACCGGTCCCTGCTGTGCCTACTTTCTGGGGCTATGTCGCTGTACAAACTCTAAGCAGCTGCCTGATTAGTCCAGAGGTCTGCGGTGGTAGTGGGACCCCCTCACAGCTTGGGCCACAGTGTGGATGCCTCCCCCAGGTACCCTCTGATCTTGCCAAGTGGATCACTCCATCACCCTCTCTTTCACTCTGAGTGTCCCTCATCAGTTCTCTGATGATTCACAATGCTCTTTCCAAGAAGGCCCATCTGTAGGTGGGCATCTACCTGCAACTTTGGTTCCTCTCCCTCAGAGCAGCATGAATGGGCTGCTTCTAGTCTGCCATCTTCAGTAATCTTTCAATTTAAATGTAAAACACCTAAATTCATAAGACTGTAACTTGTCAAACTGCACACACCTGGGTAACTAGCACTCATAACTAGGGCTAGAACAGTATCATCACTCAAGAAGCTCTCTTTGTGCCGTCTCTTAGTTCCTCTTTCCATCAAGGTAATCACTATCCAAACTTCCAGAATGTTGGAATCTTGCAAAATTATTCTTCTGTGTCTTGCATGTTTTACTGAGCATTATGTTTGTGATATTTGTCTATGTTGTACATGGAGTTTATTCTCATTGCTGAATAGTATTCCATTATACAAGTATGCTGCAATTTATTTATTTATTACATGGTTGTTAAGTTTTTGGATTATTATCAACTTAGGAATTGGAATGGGGAAATAGAAAAAAATCTCACTTTGGAACTAACTGTAATTATTTTCATTAGTTATTCCAAATCTTTTGAGTGGGTACTTTTTTATTTTGAGAAACTGTTTATAGCTCCTGTATGATTACAATTGACATATGGATATACATCAAAATACATAATGTTGAAATTTTATGAATTAAGTAGTGATTTAGATAGGTTGTATTATTGGTCAGAACTCTATATACCAGAAAAGAGTCATGTTTGCTGGTGTGAAATATATTAAGAAAATCTATCGTTCTTTGGACTGTGCTTGGGAACCATAGCTCTGCTCGACTTCTGCAATAAGTCTGAGCCCAAGAACCTCCACATAAGGTAATGAGGACTTGATTCAGGGTGATGGAAGAGCAGTTGAAAGGATGCTTTATGTGATACTTTGAAATATCAATATAGCTTGGCAATAAATTAGATATTGAGGTGATTATAAGTAGATCACTTTAATAAAAAGTCTTTGTCATAATCTCTAATAGAGAAACCCAATATTCTTAGAATATGATCAAGGAAAATCACATGGACAAAATAACAATGTCAAATTTTCATTATCTGGCTTTATATTAAAAATATCTCCTCATATTCAACATATACAGACATTTGTGATTGATAAAGCCAGATTTATAAGCTGACATATTAACAATTAAAAATAGTCATTTTATGAAATCAGAAAGGAAACTAAATTTATTCATCTGATTTACTTTTAGTCATGAACACTAATGGTTTAGAACCTTGGGAAATTGACACAGGGTAGGCCAGATACACAAAATTCTTTGTTAGTTTGTTGTGAATCATTTGTGGGTGTATAAATCTCTTTTCACTGATTTGGCATTCAAGAAACACAGCTGCAGTTTAGATTTCATCTCTAATCTTGGGCAGAGTAAAATGATGTGAAGTAAGACACAGGGTCAGAGATGTGCCACTTAAATAATTGGATTACGTGGGAGAGTTATTTAAATCCTCAGAGTCTTAGTTTTTTTACAGAATTGGAGCATAGTAGAATCAATAATATGTAATATTTAGAAAAAATAAATAGCAAAACAAGGTAGGACTGTATTAAGCCAAAAATATCTAATAAAAAGGTTGAAGGATAAACCAAAATTAACAGCTAAAGAAACAGCACACATTGTTCATAAAGGAAGTGAGGGAGTACAGTCATGCATTTCTTAATGACAAGGATACGTTCTGAGAAATGCATCATTAGGTGTTTTGGCAATTGTGTGAACATCACCAAGTATACTTACACAAACCTAGATGGTGTAGCCTACTACACACCTAGGCTATTTGGTATAGCCTATTGCTCCCAGGACACAAACCTGTACAGCGTGTTACTGTACTGAATACAATAACACCATGGTAAGTTTAGAAAAGGTACAGTAAAAATATGGCATTATCATATGGGTTTGCTGTTGTATGTGCAGCCTGTTGACTGAAATGTTGTTATGTGGCACATGACCAGGTGGGCTGCACTATACTCTAGGTAAGGATATTGGTGTCTGCTGTAGTCCATTGCCCAGAGTTCTTGGTCTCCACTTGACACCTTATTCCATTTCCCTCATATCAATAACATCTGGGGTTGTTGGATATGTAGAGAGTGAATGTGTAGGTTTTAGAACTCTGGTGAAAACTGGAGGAAAAAAATCAACTTACTAGAGGAGGTCAGGGCAGGTACATTTTGGCATTAGGTTTGAGAGTTGCCTTGACTCTGGACCACTGTAAAACCTATTTCTGTGGTCAAGCACAAGGATTTATCTAAATAAAACTTATTACTTTAAATGTCTTGTTTCTTTGCATGTGGTTCTGATAACCCAAAGGGAGAAGCATAAATATTTCTGGAAGAATCCATATGTAATATACATGGTTGTCATGAGGATTAACAACAACTGTTTGTATATAAGGTCCTTATCATGGTGCTTGGCACAGAGTCAAAATTCCCTAGTGCTAACTTTTCTTCCATTTTAAGATATATTTAGGTCTAAAATGTCATGATTATATGGATCATCATATATTTAGAGGCTACTAACTGAAACTCAGCATAATGGAAAATTTGAAAGAGAAAATGTTTGTGTTTTCCATTCCAATACTTACAAGAACAGTAGGTCCAACTTACATAGTAAAATTATTATAGCATAATCAAAAAGCACATTGTTACTACAACTGGAAATTATTCACAGTGAGAGAGAACTGTCAGATTACAAGAAAGAAAATAAATGAAAAGAAAAAAGAAAAAAAAGAAAAAGAAAAACTAAGCGAGAGGAACTCTCATTTTACATTCTTGCAGTTGATAGCTGGAAATTAGACCTACTAGTTAAATGTACTGGTTATTTTTCTTTGGCAACATAGTACTTTTCTTATATTCATATAAGATATTTATAAAAATTATTTTTACTGTAATTATGTACCTATCTCCTCTATTAGGTTAAAGCCTCTTTGACAAAAAGTCTTATTTATTAATTAATTCATATATTCTCTCTGCTAATATATATTTATTCAGTTCCTACTCTGTGCAAAATATTGCTTTAAGCCCTGGGGATACAGCAGTAAACAAAGACACAAATCCCTATCATAGAAAAACTTATATTCTAGTAGGAAAATATCTTATATTCTAATGGGAAAAGACAAAAAATAAACAAGCACATATAAAGTGGCAAAAATATCTTTAAGGAAAACCAAAACAGTCCAAAGGAGATAAAGAATGATAGGATATGCTTTTATAGATATTTTCAGGAAAATGTCAAGGTGATGAGTGAATATTTGAGCAGAGACAAAAACAGAAGCATAAAATAGAAAATTATGCAGATATTTTGGTTAAGATTTTTTTAGGCAAAGGGAAAAGCAAATATAAGGGTATCAGAAAGCTTTGTATGTTTGTGGGAGGTCAAGGAAGAGATGTTGATGGATCAGAGGGAGCAAGCGGGAGATGACAGAGATGAGGTCAGAGGTTAAAATAAGGTGTGTTATGATGTGATATAATAAGGATATTGGATTTTGCTTCTGATAAGATTCGAAGCCACTGAACTGAGGAGAGAAATGAAAAATTTTTTAAAAAACAGAATAACTGGATACCTGGCTGCTGTTTGGAAGGTAGAGTATAAAAAAGAAATTGGAAGCAAATAAAGAATTCACTGCAGGAAATGGCTTTGGTTGCTTAGACCAAAAGACTGAATTTTCCCAAAGCTTAGTGAGTTCCTTAAAGATTATTTTTTCTTTCTAAATGTATATTTAATGAATAGTTAAACCAAAAAGATAAACACACTGAAAGAAGTTTGTGTTATTAACTGTATTTTATTTAAAAAAGACAATTAGTTAAATACATTTTTGAATAAAAATGATGTATTTAGTATTGTGGAGAAAGCAATATTGATTAAAATGATTAATTCTTTCATCGGCAATTATTTGTCTTGGATTATTTTGTGCAGAGAGTTCAGGAAACATCTACTGAGGTGCCTGTTAAGTAGAAGGCAGTGTGATAGACACTGGGGATAAAAAAGATAAATATCAAACATTCCCCAGAGAAGTTTATAATCAGCTTGAAAGTTCAAAAAGGGATTCTTACAGGTGCTGACACCAGAGTGGAGTCTTATAGTTTAAGTAGAGTCATCCAATTAAATAATAGGAGAACAAGAACTCAAGATTGACATAACAGTTGGGACAGAAGTGTGAAGATATGAATTGTATGGCACATACAAAAAGATAAGCATTTAGTATATTAGCACATAAAGTGAAGGTTCTAAGCATAAGAGATACAGATAATTGGAGGACAAATTATGAAAGTCCTTTTGCTATGTAAGATTCTTGGGCACTAATTCAAGAACAATCAGCAAACTATTGGAGGATTTTATGTAGGAAGGTGACAGGATCAATATTTTGTTTTAGATGCTGTATCAGTCGTTGTAGGCTGTTAAGCTCTGGTAATAAATTAACCCACAAATCTTTCTGGCTTTGGCTGGAAGAAGCGAGGGCCTCAGACCCAAATATTCACTCAGGGACCCTGGCTGACAGGGCTGCACCATCTTTTTGATTGATAATGTAGGGGAATAGAGCCTGGAAACTCACACATAGACTTTTTATCACTTCCACCTGGAAATAATTAGGAAATAACTGCCCAAGCAAGTCACATGGTCCTACTCAACTGTAAGAGGTCTGAAGAGGTTGGAGCTTTTCTGTGTGCAGAAGGGGATAAGAGCTTGAAATATTGGTGAACAGTAGTAATTTCTATCACTATTGCATCACTTTGGAGGCAGTGGGAGGGATAGGTTTGAGTGGCGTTACTGCACACCCAAGGTATCTAAATGATCTAGGCAAAATACAATGAATGCATTGACCAGATTTTAGAGGTGTAGACGGGGCCAGGGTGGGTGATGCGTTAACTATTTGATAATTAAAATCATTTGAATTTGATGATAAATTTATTGAAGTGTGATTTGAGGCAAGTATCAAGAGAATCTAGAACTACCCTTGGGTTTCTGAAATGGGTAATGAGTAGATGTTAGTACAATTAACCAGACTAGAATAGAATATTGAAGAAACAGGAAATTTCATTGGTGGATGCTTAAGTTATAAAAAAAGAAAAATGAAAAAAAAGTCAGACTGCATCAAAATTTGTGAATAAGGTAAGTATTGAGAGTTATTCATTAGATATGTCAAGGGGCTTACAGGGTCTTTTTGCCAGGGAAGTTTTGGTGACTTCAACAGAAACAAGAGGAGGCCATAGAGTCATGGAAGGATTAATTTTCATTGAAGGAGACAAATACAAGCATATAAGTAAAGAGTAAAAGGTCAAAAAAGAGAGATAATTTCAGGATGGATGTATTTTGAAAGGTAATTTAAATACTAGGACTATTACAAAGTTGAGAAGCATATACTTCTATACTTCTCTTAAAAAGAAAATTGGGTCAGGTGCGGTTGCTCACTCCTGTAATCCCAGCACCTTAGGAGGCTAAAGCGGGAGGATTACTTGAGGCCAGGAGTTTGAGACCAGCCTGGGCAATCCAGTGAGACCCTGTCTCTACGAAAAAAGAAATTATCTGGCTTAACAAAGGCTTTAAGACTGTTGAGGAAAATGGAGACAGAATTTTAGTTTGGATTGCCCTGAAGCAAACTTCAAGCAAGGATTTGAATGCAGGTAGATTATGTGGGAGGTTATCCTAGGAATGATTGGTAGAGGAGTGCAAAAGTGTAATAGGAAGGGAAGGAACCTCCAAAAGAAGCACATCACCAAGCTGGTTACTACTGTGGGCACTCGGTGCTTAACCCCACTGGAGAACTCAGAAACAGAGTAATCCTGACCACGCGGTAAGGAAGCTGGGACATGTATTCACCAAATCCCTGTCCATTACTTATTTGGGGCATTATTACTTTTTCAGGGCATCACCTGTGCAGCACGCTGGGTGTACCTGCCCTTTGTGAAGGCCGAAAGTGAACCTGCAGTCAGAAACAAACCCTCAGACATTGTAGAGGTGAGTCCCAGGAGGGTATGGATGAGGCACTGACAACATCTGCTACAGGTGAGTGGGCCACGACGGGACCCCTGAAATGCAGCAGTGGACCAAATACAAGTGTACCATTATGTGGCCTTAGGCACATTCACTTACCTTTCTCTATTAACCTACAAAATAGGTGGTGTCTCAGTTTACTCAGGCCTCCATGACAAAATACCAGGGACTAGGTGGCTTAAATAACAAAAACTTAGTTTCTCACAGTTTTGGAGGTTAGAAGTCCGAGATCAAGGTGCTGACAGAATTGATTTCCTCTGAGGCCTCTCTCCTTGTCTTGCAGATGGCGGCTCTCACGCTCTTATTTACACTGTTCTCTCCGTGCATGCGTACCTGCCCCTGGTGACTCTGTGTGTACAGAGTTCCTCTACTTCCAAGGACTTGGTCAGATTGGATTAGGGCCCACCCTATGGCCTCATTTTAACCTAATCACCACTTTAAAGGCACTATATCCAAATACAGTGACCCTTGAAGAACACAGGTTTGACCTGAGCGGGTCCACTTCTACATAGATTTTCTTCCCCCTCTGCCATCCTGAGACCACAAGACCAACCCCTCCTCCTCCTCAGCCTGCTCAATGTGAAGATGGCGAGGTTGAGGACTTTTATGATGATCCACTTCCACTTAATGAATAGCAAATATATTTTCTCTTCCTTATGATTTTTCTTAATAACATTTTCTTTTCTCTTGCTTACTTTATTGTAATAGTATAGTATATAATACATGTGCCATACAAAATATGTGTTAATTGACTGTTTATGTTATTAGTAAGGCTCTGGTCAACAGTAGTTTATTAGTACTTAAGTTTTGGGGGAGTCAAAAGTTACACTTGGAATTTTGACTGTGTGGTATCACTGACCCCTGTGTTGTTCAGGGGTTAACTGTAGTTACGTGCTGAAGTACTGGGGTTTAGGGATTCAATATACGGATTTTATAGGGGCATAATTCAATCCATAACAGGTGGGTTAGCTTGATGGTCCCTAAAGTACATTCTAATAACACATTTCTTTTCTTCTTCTTCTGCTTTTTTTTTTTTTAGCTCCTTTTTCATATCCCTACAACAAGTTTCTGACAATTTTGATCTTTAGACCTCTTCTCATAAATATTGGTTTGTTCTAAATGTGATTCAATCAATCTTCTTTTTTTCTACCCTGTACTTACCTCTTAACTGTAAAATTTCATTTGATCTCATCAGTAAGAGACACATATGAATGCTACCACCTTGAGATATTCATCAAGCACACACCCCACTGTCAAATGACAGGCTTTCAAACCATCCTGGGATAAGAAATCTGTTTTCTGATTTATGGAGAGGAAGGTAGGCTAAAGTGTTTGAATGGTAGGAGCAAATAATTCAACAGATGAATTTTTAGCTGCTTAGAAAGTGTTCATACTCTTGTAAAACCTTGGACAAAAGAAAGGGTAAATCTCAACTCTGAGCTTCCTCCCTATATGCCTTCAGCTGCCTTAGAGGGGCAGTGCTGTCTCACGTATCAGACAAGAAACTGCCCATCAGGAAATTTGGAATTGCCAGCTGTCTCTTCTGGAAGCCTGAAATGAAATCACTTAACCCCTCTGTATCTCAGTATTCACATTAGAAAATGAGGGTAAATAGTATCAATCTGAGAGGAGTGTGATAAGGACAAATCAAAAGACACAATATAAAAAGTTTGACTACTTAAGTATTGTGGTAAGAAATGTGTTATTATATGATGACTTTTTAGCTAAGGTCCTGGTGGTTGTTAACTGATAAATGACTCAATTTTTAAACTCGGACTGTATCTTCTACAAAAGTGGCTCTCAGTACGGTATTTCCAGGTACCTGAGAAGGAACGGGAAGAAATATTCAAAGTAGTCAGAGAATGTCTAGGTGAAACGAGTACAATCTGCAGATTGAAGGGATATGCTTTTCTTTCACATACACCCATGTACACATATACTTTTTCAAACATATGTAGATACTATTGAGCCAAATAAAACTTTAAAAAGGAGTTTCTACATTAATTATAACAGTTATTATGTATCATTCAATTAGTATAGGAGAAAATCACAGCTATTAGGATCGAATTTTGCTGCTATGACGAAGGGACATTTTATGCATGAGAACCATAGTTCTAAAATTTCCGTTTTGCTTTGGAAATTAGTTGCTACCACATGAAACATCTTTTGTTTATCAAAGTTGCTAATTGAAAATGGACTGCAATAATGATTATTTCTAAAAGGTTTCATGGTCACAGTTATTTAGCAACAAGTTCCAAATTGTTATTACTTCTCAGATTCTGCTGGGGGAAGCTTTTCCAAGCTAAAGATCATTCTGCCCTGCCTCCAGGAATTCTGATTTAATAAGTATAGCATCCTGAATGATTCTTATGTGTACTTAGGTTTGATATCTACTGCTTTCTTGTTGATGAATTGGTAATTATTTACTTTATATTGGCAGTCAAATGGTTTGCAAAGACTAACTTCTTGTCCTAAAAGAAGTGTATATTCTCCTTAGTGAAATAAAATGTCTTGCGGTTTAATTTTGCTAGTTATTTTAAATAAAGATTTATTCAGCATAGGTTGAATACACCTCATCCAAAATGCTTGGGGCCAGAAGTGTTTTGAAGGTTGGATTTTGTCACATTTTGGAATATTTGCATTATATTTACTGGTTGAGCATACCTAAACTAAAAATTTGAAATCTGAAATATTCCAGTGAGAAATTCCTTTGAAAGTCATGCCGGAGCTCAAAAAGTTTCAAATTTTAAAACATTTCAGATTTTCAGATTAGGGATGCTCAACCTATATTTCCTAATGGTAAAGCATTGTTACACCCTATAGTAAATAAAGAGGTAGCTAATTCATGCTTTTGACATCAAATGAGACCACCAGATTGTTCTAAAACATTAATCAAGTCAGAGTTGAGGGTTGTGAGGAACAAATGCTGAATATAATTGACAAGTTGTATATCTAGTTAGCTATATCCTTCTCCAAGAACACACGCTACTTGTAATTATTTTAAGTATTCTTGGGAAGATGGAGAAAAGTAAGTCCTTCTGCAATCAACCAAATTAGGTTGAGTTTGAGTAACTTGGACAGCGTCAACGGTAAGAAGCTTGGTTTTTGGTTTACAAAGGGGCTGTAGAGCAAGACCACAATTCTTCATAAAAACAAGTTATTTGATCATGATTATTTTCTGTGTTTTGATGTTTAGGGTATTAGGACAAACATACTGCTGGTTAACTAAGTGTTGTCCATGATAATCTGTGGATGAAACTGTTCTAGATTTTTTTCTCACAGGGTGGGCTTTGAAATGGTAACCTGGTTTGAAGGGTAAGATTTATCTGAAAGCTGTTTTCAAGAACTGTGATGGGCCTAAGAATGTATCCTACTTGCAAGCTAACAGGTTAGTCTGCTGTAGTTTTACAGACACTAGAAGAAGCAACACAACACCTGGTGCACGAGACAGGGCTTTGTTACCCACTGTATGGCAAGCCACATGAGCTACATGCGTGTGTCGTTTCCCCTTGTCCCCCAAACCCATGAAGGAGATGGGAAAGGGCCAAGGAAGATGCTGTACACGTGGCATGTTTCATCCCAGTTGAGGAAACTCAAGTTTAAGGAACTCAGATATTTTATAATGGATTGTCAGCAAACCTGTCCTTTATCTCAAAGGGGATATTGTCTTTATTACACTGTATGGTAAACAAACCCACTCTTTGCTTCAGACGGTTACACTATGTCAACCTTTCAAGACAGTTCATGACGCAAATGTCCTTGGAAAGATAGTTTGAAGCAAAAATTTTCAGTGTCTAGGAACATGAGACACCCATGGGGAATTATCTCCCAATAGCTATATTGTTTTATAAAGCATAATATTTTCAGTTAATCTATTGTTGCTTTAAGATGATTTTGAAAGGCTAATGGAGGTTATGGGTAGGAGATCAAAGTGACCTCACCCCTAAGGAACTGCTTGGTACTGACAATAACTAAATACATTCACACAATTTTGGGAATTTTGTTAATCGATATGTGTACAATATGTACAATAGAATCTAAGTATTCTAAACAGAGTTTATCATATTCAGCCTTTCCTAAGCATCTTTGATAGTGGAAAGCCAGCCGCTGCTTAAATGCCTCTAAGATAGGAGTTTCTTGTCTAACACGTTCATTATTTTGACTGGGCCGTGTAATAGTTGCTGGGGACACATGGAAGTCAAGAAGCTTTCCCTTGAATAAAGGAAATAGAGTAAAACAGCATTTTACTATGAAATTATAGAGAAGGATATCCAATTCAGTGTCATGTTTTAGGAAAGGCTTGCCTGGGAAAGGTGAATATTAATTGCCTTAAAAGGTATATATTGTCTAGATAGGAGGTGGGAAGAATAGTCTAGGAAGAGGGGAATAATGTGTGTAGAGAAAAGAACAGAAATGGAAGAGTGAGGCAAGTTCAGAGGGCACTTCAAGCCATTCTGAATTGCTGGCATTCTGTATAGGCTGTGTGTGGATGAGTGGTCTGTGATAAAACTGCAGAGGATGGAGGCATCAGAATATATGAAGACTTGTGTGTGAAGCTAAGGAGTTTTGAAAATCTACGGTTAGGTGTTTAGAAGTTTGGTGGTATAATCAGATCTGAGTTTTAGAATGATTCTTCTGATAGCCTTAAGGATAATTGATTAGAGAATGGCTAGAGTTTAGATCAGAAGATTAGAAGCAGAGAAAAACCTTAGAATGTCATAGTAATCAAGAACTAAATTAAGGGTGTGGGAATGGGGAAAAGGGGATATTTAGGGAGTAGGATCAATAGGACTTGGTGACTGATTTAATGTTGGGAGTTAAAAAGAAAGTCTAGAATAACTTTATTGTTTGTAACAGGGCAACTGTTCAAGAAAACTATATTGGAAGAAGAGCAGATTTGTGTGTTGGGGGAAGGTAGTGGTAAAGAGATAATGAGTTCATTTCGGACATGCTGAGTTTGTGCTGGATAGAATTTAAATAAGGTCACTTCAGAGTGAGAGAAACTGAGGGTCAAGAATGGAATCCTGGATAACACCAACATTTAAGAGACAGCTGCAGCTCAAAATTGTGATTGTAATTCCTAGAAAATTGATATGTTACATATATATAGCTATCATTTCTTCTAAAAAGGAAAAGTAAAACAAATAACAAGGCTTTTAGAACAAGAGAAGCATAATGTTTCCTTTCTACTTCTTGAAATTATAATATCCTTGAAGATATGACATTATATTTAGACACCATTGTCAAAATGTGTGGTTCCCAACCTTGCCATACTCAGATGAAGGCTTGAAATTCGAGAAAAAGGTAAATTTGATGAATTGTTTGTATAGATAAAACTATTAGAATAGTATTTACTTTTATGTAATGGCCATGTTAAAAAAAGTAGTACACTTTAGAAAACTGTAAAATAGAGTCATTTGCTAAAAGGATATATTGGAAGCATTTATTTTGTACCTCTATGAAAAAAAGTAGGTTCTTTTCAAAATATAGTTATCTGACCTTGAAGGGAATCTGCTTTGATATTGATTATTATACTATTTATTCTTCATAGACATTCATTTAAAGGGTTTTTATTGTTCTGGTAAAATTGATTTAGCAAATAAAAAAGCATTCTCTTAATAGAGCTATTCATCTGGAAGGGTTAGCACTCTGTTAGATTTTATTGCGCTATTTGGTACATTTTTTAACTATGTTATTTTAACTAGGTTTTCATTTAAATAATGTAAGCAAACAATAGGATAATTTCTGGATTTGCAATGAGAATTATTGGCCACTTCAGAGCATCCTAATGTCAGTGATATTTCTTGGTCAATAAATTTATGCTAAGTTGTCTTGTCATTATCAAACAATGGAATTTAAAATTATCTATCACCTTTTTATAGTTTTATAAGCAAATGAAAAACAAAGTTGAGGATAATCAGTGCTGATATAAGTGTGGAAACCTTAACCCTTTCACTCATGGTTTATAGGAAAGTACAATCTAACTAGCTAACAGGTATCAAAAAACCAAATAAATGCATTACCTTTGACACATAAATTCTACTTCTAAGAAACAACTCTAATAGAATTATTGGAAAACTATACAGATTTATATATAATTGTTCATTATATGTACTTTATAAAAATTAGAAAGAACTTAAAATGTGTGAAAATTATTCTTGGTGTGTATATATATATATATATATACACTGTGCAACTTTTAAAAATGATAATATATTGTTAACTGGAAAAATAAGGTTTCAAAATGATCTGTAATCTGAATAGATGGAATCCCATTCATTCTATTTTGAACCTTGTTGGTTGAACATATAGAGATCCAATAGAAAAATTATAATTTAATTCCAAGTATTTGAGAATGCTGTGGAATACACATTCTCAGTGCACAGAAAAATATCTTCAAAGTCTAATCTGTACGTCTCACCCTGTCAGTGTCCTCCAGCTAAATGGGATCTGGTCAGTGATCCCGGGGGTGCCTGTTTTCCTGGCTCCTTTCGGCCTCAGATTTATGTTTCTGCCTTCTCTAAAGAAAATCACCTGTCTTTTGTTCTTCCAATTGTGCTTCTCCCTACTCATTTCCCTTTTTCTGTGTGGCATAAAAGTCCAGAGAAGACTGGAGAAGTTTAACATCTGTGATAACAAAAGCAGACTTCTCTTTGTCAGATTTGGTGGTATGCAAAGTGGGGTGTGATCTGTGATCACTTCAAAACTAATAAATTTATACAATCTTATGCTATTTTAAAACTATACATATATAAACACATACTACATATATAGGCTGGAAGGCAATACCTCAAAGTGTTAAAAGCCATGTTGCAGAGTGGTAGGATTCCAATTAGTCTACATGCTTTTCAGTATGTTCTGACTTTCTTACAAAAGAAAATATTGATGTTATAATCAAAAAATATAATAATGTTGTTTCAAAATTGTTTATTACAAATTTATGAATTGCCATTTATGTTGAAATTGGCCTGATGTTACCTTTATTCAGTGCTGAGGATATACTCCAGACCTGTTAGTTCAATAGATCTGTGATAGCTTTCTCTACTGGAAATTGTAAACTTGGTTTCAAACAGGCAACAATTTCAGTCTAAAAAATTTTATTAAGCATCTCTTTCCTACTAAAAAAGACTTTAAAAGAGGACAAATCCACATAGTTCACTTTTTACTTCAGGAACTTATTTTGTAAAATTAAATAATTTTTATTATATAAAAGGGGACTGCAGTGATGATTCTCAAGTAAAAAAAATAGGCAAAATGGAGTCTTTAACCTGCTGTCTTTCATACAAAGCAAAAGGCGAATCCTCCTTACTTATTTTGTAATGAACAATATGTGGCAGACTTTTTAAAATCAAGTGATGGAAATTTTTATTGCTCTGACTCATATAAACTTCACTTGCCTTTTTGAAACATGCTAATGGACAGCAAAGAAAGTTGGGTCATGGAGATCTTTCATAAAGGGACTTATATATCTTTATCTTTTGCAGAAGATAGAAGAATAGAAATTTTACATTTCATCTGAAGATCTGAAGAGTAACAAATATGTTATCTGTAGATTATTCATTTCTGGGATCTATTTGTAAAGGCCTCTTTTGGGTCTGGGAGATTCAGCAAAGATGCAAGGCAAGACTTCCATCCTCCTTCACTGAGGGGCCAATGAGGTCAGGAGGCAAGAAAATGTCCAGCTGGTCTCTAAATTTGTGTACACTGGAAACTTAGCTATTGAGTCAGTTCCTGGCTTTTTAGAGAATCCTGCATGAAGTTCAGAGTGAACCATGATTTCTCCTCATACTGACTGACTGCAGCCTGAAATTTAAGCTCATTCCTTGTGGTGAAAGTGATGCTATTTCTGAACTACATTAATTTTTTTTTTTATTTCTTTGTTTCTACCAGAAGCATCTGTTTAACTTGGGGGCTGATTGGGATTGTATTAGTGGATGCTAAGCAAAGTTACTATTCCGTTTTTATCACTCAGTATAGCATTTTGAGTCCTCAAAATCATAGTCATGAAAATTAGCTGATTTAGGGAGAGAAGAAAGAGAATTTTCTAAATTCATTTAGCTTTCATGAATATATCAAGAACTGCCCCTGAAAGACATCATCATAAAATTCTACAATAAATCATGGGTGGAAAAATCTGAGAATATGTCTTAGGAATTTTTTCTTCGTGGAGTGGGTAAGAAGTCCACTTAGTTTGGTCCTAGGGCATTGTGGGAAGAAGGGCAGGGAGGTATAATGAAGGTGACAGGAGTTAATGTCTGCTCTACCCATGTCAGGACAAAAGCCGAGAACACAGGTTCCTGGGCATAGTCTGGGAGAGATGTAAGGCTTCCAGGAGAGAATCTGTAGGATACAATTTCCAAAAGGGTGCACGAGTGAGAACACGGCCTGGGGGCTGGAGGTAGACAGTTGAGGATAGATGAACCCCAAGCAGGAGCTCTGCTTCTGCTGTGTGGCTGTGTGGATAACGGTGAATCTGGAAGTTTCCTTGTCACCTGGAAAGGCCTTGCAGGAGAGTTAGAAGAATCTGCAGTTCTTCCTGCTTGGGATTAGGATAAAGCAGTCAATGTGTTACAGACTCCTTAAATCAAGATGGTGACTGCCAGAAGCACAGCTTTAAAAGGTCAGAACAGACCAGTCACTGTTAGCTGAAACTATTAAGGGTTCTGAAGACACACCATAGCCTAAGTGGCCACTTAACCCTTTATCTGTGATGGCACAGAGTATCTTACAGTTCCAGGTATCATCTTATTCCATTTTGGAGAAGAATAGGGGAGAGGGAAGAAAACTAAAAGATGAATATCAGGAAATGACTGAACAGAAACGACTATTTAAGCCCGAACTATTGAGATGCTATTGTCCAGCAATTTAAAGTTCATTTCTGCATCTGTGCCCCTCTATTCCATTGTGTGTAAGGGTCAGGAGGAAGATTAGATGAATTAGTGAGAAAAAAAGATGCTATGTTTTCATGAAATATTAAAGTGTAGTATGTTCAATTTTTCAGACTCCTACATTTGTTTACTATATGGTTGTCCATGGTAGAGAGTATATTTTACAGGATCAAACCTTGACTTGATTATTAGAAGTAAAAAAATAGATATTAAGATCTCTAGGATCCCTCACAGTCTGGGGGTAGAGCTTATGATTTTATATTGTAAAAATATCCTCCAACACTACAGCCAATAGGAGGAGCCAAAGATTACATTAGAAACTTCAGGGTCATGATCTATACCTAAGTACCATGCTGGATCTATGGCTGCTAGTTTATAAATCAAGACCTATGGAAAACTGAAGATAGTGACTTAAACTATTAATAAGTTGTCAGGAGACCTGAGTTCTGAATTCCAATACAGCCACTGACTTGCTCTAGGATATTGAATAAGCAGCTTAACTTCTCTGAGGATATTTGTTCTTTTATGCAATGGCTCCAAAATGAATGTCCTTGGGACAGGACTGGGTGGCATCTGAGGTCCTTTTTAACATTATATACTTCTCTGACCAGACTTAGTTCTTTGAAAACCACTTGAAAGCCTTTAGAGTTAACCCTCATGTTTTCTCTTAGGGAGCATTAGGTCAAATTAAACAGTTCAGAGAGCAAGACAACAGTAAACAAGAAGAAGATGATGTAACGCAGTGGTCAAGGATGTGGACTCTGGTGTCTGGCCCTTGGATTCAGATTCCTACTCTATGCCTTAAAGCCATGTGACCTTATTTAACTTCCTCAAGCTTTAGGATCTTCATATGTAAATGGGAGATAATAATAGCACCTATCTCCTCTTCATTCTCTTCTTCCTGTCCCTTAACATATCAATACAATCTTCAAGAATTCAACCCATATTGATTGCACACCTACTATGTGACAACATGTTTCTTGATACTCTAGTTTTTTATTGGAACCTAGGAGAAGAAATTTTGGAGAGGAAAACTTCTGTCAGGGTCAGGCCCAAGTTTTTGAAGGCAGGTGGTAACCTGGGAGCATAGAGCTTTTTTCTTCTTCGGTTAGGCTTATTATTATTATTACTATTATATTAATCATTTATTTCTTATATCAAAAGGTATAGATTTGAGCTGTTTTTGTGGTAATTTTGTAAGCGCTGAAGTCTAAACATTAACTGAGCATCTGAAGCTATATCAGGGCAACCGTTCTCTACCTTACTGTGACATACTTGTAGAAGACGCTTTAGGATGGGTTGGACTGGTTGTCTGTAATTCCCTGCACTCTAACAGCATATCCACCTTTTCTTCTGCCAATAATGAAAACATACACACGTATACAATTGAGGCTATACTTATGATAGAAATAACATTGAATTGTACATACTTTATTTAAAAAGTAACTTATTCACAAATTATTTGTAAAGTACATTATTACTGATGGGTCATGTGACTGAACTTAAGAAATTAAGCCTTAGAAGCTTTGAAAATTTCAAGACCTTAAATTTGGCTTTTGCTGTAAAATTTGAAGCCAGGAAATGTAGATGCAATTCCCTGTTCTTCTATTTACTATTATAATATAATTATGCACTAATGAGCAAAGCCCCCAATCTCTGTTTCAGTGTATTCATATCATAAAATTCAAGTATTTTTATTCTTACAGAATTATTGTGAGAATCAAAGTCATGTATAATAAAATACACTGTACAAATGTTATTTATTGCTCTTGTTCTTTGGAGAGTCATGTAGATCATTATTGCCTTTATTTGGGTCTTTTAAGGCTATTATTGCCTACTGTTTCATGCTAATTTAAATGGAACACTTCTTTTTCTTTAAATGCATTCTATAATCTATTAGAAAGAATATATGTAGTATACATCATAAGGAACTTTTAATCCTTGACTTTTTTAAAGCCCATAGCTCTCCTTTCTTAAATTAATAACCAAATTATATCATCTTTCCTATTGGGGATGGGTGCAGAACAATGGAAAGTTTTTCTAAAAGCAACATGATGTATAGATGTATATGACTGCATCTGTTTTTTTGGTATGTGTTTTCATGATGACATCAATCAAATTGCCTTTTTTTGTGTACTACTTCTAATAGAGCAGATTCAAAACAACTTTTTTCGTGAAGATAAATAAATAGAATTACGTATTCTTCTACAGATTGAAATTTATTATTCTTTATTTTCTCAGTATTGAGTTTGTGGAGTTTTGGAGACAATCTAAGTCTAGAAAATCCTAAAAGTGACGATTGCATTTACTTGCATCTAGTTCTGTATTTATACATGGCTAATACCTAAGAGCAGCTCTTCATAACGTTTCTCCATGTGTTTGATGGGGACCCTATTTAGAAGGAATTGCTTTAAAAGTTTTCCAGACCGGCTCCTTAGACAACCAAATTTGAATCTCTGAATGTGGAGCTCAGCAAACTATTCTTAACAGGCACCTTGTTGATTTTTATGGATATGAGGGTTTGTAAAGGATTTGTCTTTCATCAAAATACTGGCCAATTAGCTTTAATCAATAGTCTACCAGGAATCAAGTATGGAAACATAGGTCAGAGGAGAATAAAAATTCCAATTAGGTTTTAATAACACTTAATCCTGTAATTCCAGTGGGAAAAATGATAGATAGTAAATTTGGGTCAAGGCTAAAACTTAACATTTTGTTTCTGTTAGTGATCAGGAGATTACTGATTGTACCCTTTCTTACTTGTTTCAGACTGTTCTGTGATTCTAATTTATGTATAGCCAAATAAGCCTTGATTCCTAAACATTGTAAGCGATCATTTTAACAACTCACCGATTAAATTTATTGTACATTGGGTATGAGATTTCACTTCTTCCTTGGGATGAAATAACACTGCTTGCATTGGAAATGTGGTTTAAAAAAATGGTTAGTCTCATTAGTCTTCCTTGAGAAGAAACCACTTAAGGGAATATTTAAGGCTGCAGTCCCCAACCCGCAGGCTGGTACCGGTCCCTGGCCTGTTAGGAACCAGGAGGTGAGCAGTAGGTGAGCAAAGGAAGCTTCATGCCTATTTATAGCACTCCCCACTGCTCGCATCACAGCCTGATCTCTGCCTACCCCCCCCAACTTTCCGGCCTCTGGCTGTCTACCCTCCCCTCCCCCCAACTCCCCATCTGTGGAATAATTGTCTTCCATGAAACCAGTCCCTGGTGCCAAAAAGGTGTGGGACTGCTGATTTAATGGACAAAGCATAGGGATAGGTTTTTTAGGAGATGAATAAGGTATGCTCTCTATCCTCAGGGAATTTAATAAAATTAAAGAATCTAGTCTTCATTAAATATCATTCAATTTCCTGACATTTGGTGATCTCCAATTCTGCCTACCTTGCATGGTACTATCTACCAATCAAAAGATCAGTGAGAGCATTTATGAGGCAATTTATATTCTGATGAACAAATTTGATATGTCAGATTTCTGTATGTCTTATTTCTATTGAATGAAGACCAGAGCAGGACAAATTGCTGAAGACAGAATGAACTATACATTGCTTCCTAATCAGTAATACATTGCTTCCTAATCATTGCCTCATTCTCTATAATATAAACCTGAAATAGCAGGAAACATTTTATGACCATTAGTAAAAAAATGAATCAAATTACATTTGGCAAATCACTATGGGTATTTCATAATAATATTTGGGAGATGACTTAACTGTAATTTTTCTTTACTCATCTGCTTCATGTAATGACATTATTAACATGGACCTTTGGTGTTGATGTCATTTGAACTAATATTAAGGTTCTTTTTAGAGCTAAGAATTAATAATTTCTTGCACAGGAAAGAACATGTTACATACAGGGTTTAGTAGGAAAAATTATTTCCTTACTTTAAGAGCTTGTCTTGAGAACATCTAGCTGCCTAGATTTTAAACCCTTTGCTTAGAAGTGCTTTTGCTTACATAGTGGTTATTACTCACTGTGGATGCAGCCCTGACTGTCATAAGGAACAATAAAGTATTACAACTACTTGGTAGGAAGCTCACTCCTATCACACAGAATGTCTTCCCTGGGGCCATAGCTCATGCTTTTGGAAGACTTCTCTTTGTTTTTTGGTGGATTTCAAGGACAAAGAAAGTAACACACTTTCAGAGCAGGAAGTAGCACAGGGGTGAAGCCTACAGGGGAAGTGTTAATAAAGTATTAAGGGGAGAAAGAAAGTATCCCCATGTTTCTTTATTAGGATCTTTTCAATTTGTGAACCTTACATATTTGAATTTGGAATCAATGTTGTATCACAGCAGTCCCCAGCCCTTTTGGCACTGGGGACTGGTTTCATGGAAGACAATTTTCCCAAGGATGGGGGTATGTGGGGAGAGGGAGGCCAAGCTCAGGCAGTGATGCAAGCAACAGGGAGCAGCTGAAAATACAGATGAAACTTTGATCGTTCACCCACCCTTGCTCACCTCCTACTGTGCGGCCTGGTTCCTAACCAGTACCCTGTTTGCAGCCTGGGGCTTGGGGACTGCAGTATCAGAATCAAAACAAAACAGCCCCTAGATACATATAGGTAAGGGTATCGTCAACAGCCTATATACCTATATCTATGTCTATGTCTATATAACTGTTACTATTAGCATATTTTAAAATAAACTGATATCCATATAATCAATGAGGTTGATTAAGCTCTGATTTACTAACAATTTAGCTCTTTATAGAAAGTTTCAAGTAAAGATTCTTTCTGATTTCAGTAGGAATGTTTGTCTTAATAAATCTAGGCAATATTTTCTCTCGAAAGTTTAATGCTGAACAGAACAAAGAGCATCCAGAAAAATGGTACCTGGGCAAAACATTTCCTGTTCAGATATGGGACACTTTCAGGCTGAGAGATTCCAGATGCCCTAATTTCTAGTGGCATCCTCAATTTATGTTTTCAATTCCATTAAACTGTACATTAGCCAACCATTTAACAACTTCTCTAACTTTGAGGAATTTCTGACAAAATTTTAAATGAAATACTTTCAAAATTGCTCCTCTCCAGTAGGGTATCATTTTCCTGCCATGATTCCCAGATCTCTTGTTCCTTATCCTTTGTGTATTAACGCTCTGTATGTGGTGGCAGATTGCGATGTGACTGTATTTCTACATTTATAGATGTGTATTTATATTTCTACTCCTTTTGTGTATCCCTCCCCCATCTGCAAACCAGATTGTAAAGACCCTTGAGAACAGAAATCAAGTTTTCTCCTTCCATTTCTAACTCCATGGAATGCCCTAAACATGGTAGGAATTCAATCAAAGGCAAATGTTAACCAGGTTATTAAAGCCTTGCCTTTGACATAACATAGTATACAAGCTGGGAAGTGTATAATTTATTGCTACTGTCATTTCAGTAAATGGATTGTTACTAGAGATGCTAAAGGGAAGCATGACCTGTTTACCATTTCATAAGACATTAAAATCCTGAGGATGATTTTGGCAGTGAGCTGGTAAAAAAATATGAATTCTCTTCACCAAATATAAGGTACACTGAACAGATAGCCTTGGTGAGTTAACTGAGGAAAATGAATAGTTGCTAACTCTGGTTGCTGGTTGTTTTTACTGAATCCACTGGCAGATAGTAATCAGTTTTGTTAAAGTGAACACATTTCATGAATATGTCATACATCACACCATAGATAGCATGGTGACGCTGAGAGGTCCTCTTCATTATATGAATAAAGCAATAGCAATGGATAATACAATAGCTTTATTTGGCACCATTCCTTCAAATACCTCAAATTTCATTTAAGGCTCTTATACAGCAAACACAAAGAGTGGTTTATAATATTTAGGTGCATCTGTTAGATTAGGTATTCTTAAATTGGGAGTTATGTCCATGAATGGGTTTCAGGGACTCTGCAAACCCTATGAAATTATGTTAACAAATTTGCACATATGTATCTCTTTCTGAGAAGAGAGTTTCCTGTTTCTTAGTAGACATATAAGAAGTAAAAAACCCTAAAAAGATTAGTGGAAAATGCACTGACATAAGTATTAATGTAGATGCTGCCAGAACAATTAGTGGATTAAATATTTAAAAAATATGTTTTTAAAATTCTGTGATTCTAAGAAAATAAGCATTTTGTTCATTGCTCTAAAAATGTATATGCATTATTATTTTAATTTATACATTGTAATTATACATATTTATGGGGTACAATTTGATGTTTCAATACATATATATATTATATAATGATCAAACCAGGGTATTTAACATGACCATCACCTCATGTATAGTTTGGTTCTGGCAAAAATTCACAGACAACTGGTATCTCAAAGCTTTTAAATGAGTATTAGTTGGAGGCGTTGATGCCTGTTGCTGCAAGCCAAATGATTTCATTTGTTTTCTCTCCCCCCATCAGCAACAAAATGAACTCTCTGGTAGCAAGAAAAGAAAGCTGTAGGATGTGGGTCAAAAATGACAGATTAGGATATAACTGTGTAGCCACCAATAACATCAGTGGGAGTCAGGCAGCTAAATTGCATGCACACTGCATTGAAAGTACACCCGCAAGAGTCAATATGTTTCTGTACTGGTAGGGCTTTTTTTTTTTTTTTTTGGATCTCCTGTGGCTATGGAAAGCTATCATTTAGTCTCACATTCCTTCGAAGAAGGTCTGCACCCCTGAAGTCTGGCCTTATATGCCTGCGGTTTCTTTGATGACTGAGATCATCTAGTTCTTGGAGACTCTCCAGAGGTTACAGAATAAGTATGAGCTTCATTGTTTATTTTTTGCCAAATGCTGCAAAGGCTTTTCTTTTGGTGTTTACAGAAGATCCTTTGCAGTCAGGAATATTGAAAGGTGACCAAGCTGTCTCACCTCTTGCCTTGCAATCCCAATGGGAAGAGAATTTGTATTTACTGCAAATGAAATATTGGGGAAAAAACATAAGCACTCCCTGCAGAAGTCTGTGACTGTAAACAAGTTATTCAGAATATAATGATGTGTGTACAACACAGGGGACTTGTTAAAAAGAGGAGTTCAAGTCAGGCTAGGTGGAAAGAATCTAATTCTCCGCATTCACCTATTTGCTTTGTGGATCTGGAATTTCCTGAATTGCAACCAAATATTTCTTTTTATTTTCCTTTTCTTTTTTTTAACCATTTGTCTAGTTAATGTATATGTCTTTAAATGAGTTTTTATATGAGGTTTGTATGTGCAGGTGTTTGTTTCATTTTTTGTACACTCTCCCCCTTGAATCTAGTGAGTTTTTTTTTTTAAGACTGTTGACATTATTTTGTTTTTGCAACCAACCTTTGGTTTCTCTAAAGGTCTGCTTTTGAACATTTGAATTTAATTTCACTTTGCATAATTAATAATTATTCTAATTTATCTTGGTTATAAGGTAATTCTTTAAAAAAGTAGACATTTGTCATTTGTCAGTATTGTTCCAGGTTTTGTCTGTTGTTCATCAGCAATTCAGGTTTTAAATGCTGGCTAACCCAGATCCAGTAAAGACCTTAGTGGTCAGGTGTGTTGAAGCAAAGACTGTGAGAGGTGGAAAGAGGCTGGAGTCTGACCCTTAGCTTCATGGATGGGAAAACTCTGGCCTTGAGAGATAAGTGACTGGCTGAGGTTTCACAGTTAAGGAAGCAAGAGAGGTGGGAAGGGAGTTCTGAGAACGCCCATTAATACAACACGATCAAATGCAATAAGGGAACAGATAACAGTTTCTTTGTTATCACATCAGGACACCATTTGTGGCCTTGCTTCTCTACCCACCTTGACTTCAGCTTCAGATGGAGGGGCAGCAAACCAGTGTGGCCAGTGGAAATGTGGACAATGATGCCCTCCCCTACCATAGGGTCAGGCTGTGTGGTTTCTTAAGCCAAAATGAAAGATGCAACTGTTTCACGGTCTCTGATTGGCTGGACACATTTTATCTTATTACAATTCTTCCTCCAATTTGTTCCCATTCAGTCCATGCTGTTACTGTAACAACCACAACTTATAGTAAGAGAGACAGAAGGAGATCATTTGCATTGATTTAGTTCTGGGTTTTCGTGTACCTCTTATTAGCTTTTGGCAGGCATCTCATGATCTAATTGTGCTATTTATTATTGTGAATAATTATCGATATCATACAAGATTGTGCAAAAATATCACATTTATTTATTATTATTCTTTGTTAAGTCCAAATCTAAATCCCCTTCCTGCCTGGCTGATGGAAAATTCAATGTGGTCATTTGGGGTTTCCTGTCCTCTTTTTCCTACGATTGTGCCAAGTTTTATAGGTGTTTATCCAGATATTTTTAATTAGTCAGATACTTCTTGTTGACCTGCTCACTGTACCTAATCCTGTAGCTCTTCCCTTAGTCTGGATGGGTCTACAGCTTCTATCTGTAAAACAAAGAAATCAAAATTTGGATGTAGGGCAAAAAAATTAAAAAGTAAAAGTAAAAAAGAATTGACTATATGACCTTCATTTTCATGCTGGGGCTTTGTATACAAAGTGTTTTCTCACCCGTTAGAAGGAGGTATATTTATTTGATTTAGTATTTAGTAGTAAGTAAGACCTTTTGCATACTCTATAAGATTAAATGTTATAAAAACAAATAAGGTGAAAATGTTTTGTTGTGAAGAGATACAAGTTATTTTTGTACCATAAAAACATGTAAATGTTGTGTTTCATGGTCCTGTAAGACAATGTTAACTGTTTTTGTAATTTAGCAATTTTATTCTAGAATTCTCCATTTCTTTTTCATTGACTATATGTGTATGGGTTTCTCTATCATCCTTTGAACCAGCTTTGTCATATATTTTGACATACTCTGCATTGGTGCCATAAAACTTTTGATGCTATTGAGACCCTTTCCCTTAAACCTGGCTCCACTATGCATCGTGCAGCCATTCCCTCCGACTTCTGTGCTCCCATCCGTGCACTGTCAGAACTTGGTGCTGTGTGGGTCCTCACTGTTCTCATAACACCACCCACAGAACTGTCTTCTCTTTCCAGTCTGGAGTACTTGGGTATTGTCTTCTTTTCTTTTTCCTTGCCTGCAAAAGCCTTTCCTTCTCCTCTCTTAACCCATCCACAGACACAGACATACATATACAAACATATAAACACACATTCCACGTTCTCTTTCTCTGTCTCCCTCTCTCTCTCCCTCTCTCTCCCCCCAACCACCCCTCATATTTATCTTGTCAAAAGACTAAGGATTTTTTCAAACACAGCAAGCAACTTTGACTTCAGTCTTTTTATACTTTTCTATCATCCCTGATAGAGATTAACAAAGAATTGAATAGGGTGGGGTTATAAGAGTAGGGGAAAAACATTGAATTATTTCAATACATGTTTCTGCCATAGCATTGTAGCTTACAATAATCTGTAAAGAAAGTGCTAAATTTGAAAATCACTCTTTGGCTTCTTATATTGCTCAAGGTTTTTCTGTGCTTTTATTTTTATTTTGCTTATTTTTCAGAGTAATTTTATTACAGAAGCTCAGGGCAGATTTCAGCTCTTTCTTACAGACTATTATTTATGGCGATGGCATTATATGATATATTGTAGCAATTTTAAGTGATTGTGTTAATATGGACATGTAGTCACTTTATTAACAAGGCAGTCTTTCGTTTCCAAAGGTTTGGTTGTCATTATGTATATTTTCATGGTTTTCCTATCTTTTTTGAAGAGAATTCTTTAAAAATAATAGTTAAGTCTTAGTGTGAGGAATTTAATACTCATAAAAAGATCATTGTCTTTGGTGTTTGTAGGCTGTAATATTGGTTTGGTGAGAGATCCTGCTGAAATATTAATCTGCATTCCTTTCTTTTCAACACCTCTGTAAAACAGTCTTGCCTTTAACAGGCAGAGGTAATACATTGCCTTGAGGAACATTAGGGGAGTTGCAGAAATGAGAAATAAAGAATAAATATTTAGTTTTTTACTTCTGAAATATCCTTGTCTTGAATTATATATTAAAAAAAAATGGTTTTGGAAGCAAAGCTTTGGATACAACCTGCCCTGCCCTCTTCTACTCTGATCAGCCTTACTGTGCTCTGTTTTACTTTTTATCCACAGCATTTCTCAGTGTATAATTTACTTCCTTTGTAAATTGTAGAGTTACAAGAGCAGGGATATTTATTTGTTTTGTTCATTTATATATCCCAAATATGTAAAATATTCCCTGGCATACAGAAGGTGATTGATATGAATCTGTTTAGTGAATGAAAAGGCTCTCCGACTATCAAAAGTAAAATTACTGAAGTAAGCAGGGCATAGTGTTTGTGCTATAAAATGACAGAAAAGATAATGTTGGAAGATCCAGATCATTTCACTCCTTAGGAATTTCCTTTCGGGACCCAGCCAGGTCATATGAATGAGATGGATTGTTAGTTGGGCCTAAGCAGAGAGGACACAGGGAAGATGGGCCACATGGAAAAAAGGAAGTAAGTTTTGAGAGACAGCCCAACACAGTATGTCACAGGTTTAAGGAAGCACTCTGAGGGCAGCCAACCACTGACAGTCATGCTTAGCCATCGGAATACACTCCTGAGGTTACCTGAATATCTTCTTTTTGCTTTCTGGTGAAGGCTTCCCTTTAATAGAAATCTGTGTTGTGCTCATGATCCAACCAGCAGAAGTGGATGGTTCTTAAAACTTCCCTGAGCCCCACTGAACTGCCCTTTGTAGAAGCCAAACTTTTCATTGGCCCTGGATATTATAAGTACCCAAAACAAAAGAGTGGATCCTTGGCATTCAGTGGGATGGTAGTGGTCTAAAAGGGACTAGATACAAGTGAAATCCACTGTTACATTGGTTGTAACCATTTTCTGAGCTGATAAGTGTGTTTGAAAGCTTTCAATGAGAAAATATAGACCTTTGCTTTTACATTAAATATTAAGTATCAAAACCAAAGGATAATGTGACTTAAGAGAACATCAGATATTTGCCTGAATTAAAATGTATAAGATATGTGGTGCTTTTAAAACCAGTCTCCAAGTTTTTTGACATGCCTCCCATGAAAGATAGAACCTAATTCTCCTTGCCTTGAACATAGATTGGCCCTTAGTGACTCACTTCTAATGAATAGAGAGGGGTGGGGATGATGCCATGTTATATGACTTGTGAGCTGGACCATTAAAGGCAATACAGAGACAGTCACTACCTGTTTGTCTTTGGTATATGTGTATTGGGAGTCCTAAGCCATCACTGGGAAGTCTGGCTGCTACTGAAGCCACCATATTAGATCATATGGAGAGACCATGTGGAGAGAAGGTAAGCTCATGGAGTCCCAGTGTTCCAGCCCCAGCTGCCCGAGTATTCCCAACACCATAGCAGGCAAAGAAATGAAGAGACCTTTGAAATGACCCCCAGCAGCAGTAACTGTAACCATCTGACTGTAACATAGTGAGAAACTCTGACCACCCATGTAGCCAAGCTGCTCATTAATTCCTGAACCACAGAAACAATGAGAAATACTAAATGACTTTTTGTTTTTAGTGCTAAGTTTTGGAATAATTTGTTATGTGGCTATAGTAACTAGAAAAGGGTACCTGACAGAAGGCAAGGGTGGTCAAATGTCTCATTCATTCCTTTATTCAAAATATGTTACACCCCTATGCATCAGGTACTATGCTAGTTACTTGGGATACCAATACTGATAGTATGTAATTCTTGTTCTCAAAGAGGCTATGCTCTCAAGAAATTCATAGTGTAGTCAGTAATATGTATCTACATACAACATGTGAGTACAATTACAGGAATGAGCAAACAGATATGGTGAATTAGCTTTTGAGCCTCTTTTACATTAAATAATCTTGTCTTTTTAAACACTTCTTTCTTTATGATTTTGGACATAATTTTCTGTAATGGGATATTCAAAAGAGAAGGAGATAAAATATACACTTTCTCCCAATGTCATTTTATTTACTATATTATATAAAGTTTAATTATTATTTGTTTAATACATATTAACCCAAAAGGCAAATATTTAAAAAGTGGGAATGAAAAGTCTGAAATGGTGACATCTTGATATTATCATATAAATAATTAGAATTACCTTTGCTCTCAAGTTACTTATTCTATTACTAGTATATAATATTATAAGGGTTCTTAGAATGTATTTAGTATCTGAATATAAATGCACATGGTCTTTGCATGAAAGGATAGCAATTTTTTTATAAAAATCTTTTAAAATTAAAATAAAATTTCTATTATCAACAAGTATTGATTTCTGATGGGATGAAACTGAAGGAGAGGGCTGTGCTAACAATAGTGTCTGACATCAAAAATCCATTGTATCAGTTGGGTCCAATTAGGAAAGCAGAGACATTATGCGTGATTTGTGAAAAAAGATTGGTTATACAATTGCAAGAGGAGTTGAAAAAGTTCTAGAAGAAAATGTAGGAAAGACTCTTACAGACATTGGCCTAGCCAAAGAATTTATGAAGAAGACAACCTACAGACTGGGAAAAAATTTTTGCATACTACACATCAGATAAAGGACTGATAACAAGAATCTATTTAGAACTCAGGAAAATCAGTAAGAAAAAAATCAAACAACCATATCAAAAAGTGGGCAAATGACATGAATAGAAATTTTTCAAAAGAAGATAGAAGAATGGCTAACAAACATATAAAAAAATGCTCAACATCTCTAATCATCAGGGAAATGCAAATCAAAACCACAATGAGATATCACTTAACTCCAGTGAGAATGGCCTTTATCAAAAAGTCCCAAAACAATACATGTTGGCATGGATGTGGAGAGACAGGAACACTCATACACTGCTGGTGGGACTGTAAACTAGTGCAACCCCTGTGGAAAGCACTATGGAGATACCTTAAACACATACAAGTAGACCTACCATTCAATCCAGCAATCCCATTATTGGGCATCTACTCAAAAGAACAAAAGTCATTTTATAAAAAAGACACCTGTACCCGAATGTTTATAGCAGCACAATTCACAATTGCAAAGATGTGGAAACAACCCAAATGCCCATCAATTCATGAGTGGATTAGTAAAATGTGGTATATGTATACCATGGAGTATTACTCAGCTATAAGAAATAACGGTGATATAGAATCTCTTTTGTTCTTCTGGAGAGAGTTGGAACCCATTCTATTAAGTGAAGTATCCCCAAAATGGAAAAATAAGCACCACATGTACTTACCAGCAAATTGATTTCCCTGATCATTACCTAAGTGCACATTTGGGAATAAAATCAATTGGGTATCGGACAGAGGTGGGGGTGGGGGGAGGGGATGGGTGTATACCTACATGATGAGTGTGATGCGCACCGTCTGGGGAATGGACACACTTGAAGCTCTGACTCGGGGGGATGAGGGGGCATGGGCAATATATATAACCTGAACTTTTGTACCCCCATAATAAGCTGAAATAAAAAAAAACTCAATCCTTGTAATGCAATTCAATTCAATTTAATGCTACCAATATTTTCTCAGCATATGATCTGTTTCTGACACTGTTTTAAATAGTGTGGATAGAGATGAACAAGATAGTAATGGTTTATGTCTTCATGGGGTTTTCATTCTAACAGGGAAGATTCCAACTACTTATAAATGTAGTGAGGTGTAGTAAACATTCTTCAAGAAAATGTTTTCGTAGATTCTTATTTGACTTAGTTATTCTTGCTAATTGGATGAAAAGTTCTAAGTTCAGACGTTTCTAGCTGCTGATGAGTATACATATAGTAAATCTTTCAGTGTAAGTAGATAAAAATACCACTCATTCTTCTATAATAACCAGTGATGGTGACAGCAAGAATATTTGAAGGCAAATAGAAGAGATAATCTCTCAGAATTTCCACATAAATAAGTCTTTATCTATACTCTGTTTCTCCTCTCATGAGAGGTTTTCTTCAAGTACCTGGTTCAAAGATAAATACAAATATTTTATTCAGTAAGTTTTCAATAATAATGTGCTTTTTCTCACATTCTTGGAGTACTTTTAGGATCCAACTGAATCCACTGGATAACTACTCCTCAGTAATAGCAATTATATCAATTATGCCCAAATCAAACAATGCTAGAAGACTCTTTCAGGAATCTGTGAGTGTATTTTGAAGATCCTAACTTTTCTATCCCAGAGAGACCATATAAAGCATTTTTAAATAATGGAATAATTGATAACTTCTGTTATCTGAAGTTTTAGGCCAAAAGTAACTTTTCCTTGGAATGTTGTATTGATGATGGAAGACTGGGAAGATGACAGGGGAGTGTGAGGCAACCCAGTGATGAGCAGCAGCTGGAAACCTTTTCTGCTTCTTGGGCTCTCCAAAGCCCAGGAAAAGAAATGAGATGGGTTTAACCAAAGCCCAGAAGACAGAGCCCTCTAGTAGGGACTGCCCATCTGGGGCTAGAACCAGGGAGAAAGAGTTGTCTAGTAGAGGGGAAGCCACAGAAGAGATGAGACCAATATCTTAAATGCAGCCTCTGGCAGGGGTGATGGGATAGGGGTGTAGGAGTGTGGTGGAAGTGTAGGGATGGTGATGGTGGGGATGATGAGAATACCCTGGCCTTTCTTCTTTCCCCTGCCTTCCAAAATCCTACGAGTACTTCCCATTGACTAAACCCATCCAGAAGCCAGATAACACAGCAGCCTGGGAGAAAGGGCCTACAGAGTCAATTTGTCCCACCCCTGACTCCCATACCCACCAGGACATGGGACTGAGGAGATCTATGGGTAAATATTCTAAGTTCTGTCAGACATGTGGTTAAGACAGTTGGTATATGAGAGTATAGGTTAGTATAAATCAGTGGTTCCCAAGCATGGATGACTAAATCAGAATTACTAAAGGTGTTATTAATATAGCTTGTTAAGCTTTAACTTAGACCAATGAAGTCCTTACTTTTTATAAGCACTTCTGGTGATTCTGGTATGCAGCTAAGTTTTGAGAACCATTAAAACAAAGATCATGGTATAGCTGTTAATTCTCATGAGTACTTATTGTATTAGATTATCAGAAAGTTAAATACTAGTTCTTTAATTCTCCAAAAGAAGGCATCTCATGATTATAATTTAGTACGTGGTGCATACTTCTCCCTGTCCTTTCCAATGCTTATTTTTCTTTTTTAATCGAGGATTGTTATATAAGTCTTCTGAGGAAGGCACTATGTATTATGCAGTTAAGTTTTGTTTCTTCCGATTAACTGCTCTGCCTTCTCTTATTACTTGTCAGGAACAATTACATTATTTTTTTTCTCTTGCTTTTGCTGTGAAGTTCAGTAGGAATTCTCAATCTATGTTTTTTCACATAACTATTTTCTATTTCGTGTCTTCCTGTGCTCTTGTCTCCTTGTTCTTTTGCTCAGGTGTAAGCATACATTTTGGTTTTAATTTTTCCAGCATCTTTTCTTTGTGGAAATGTCCTCTTCCCTACCACAATGGTTCTGCTTGAACCATTCAACTATTGTGTCCTGTTCTGCTCCCTTTGTCATTGGGGTGGGCATGTGACTCAGGCCGAGCTGAGCTGATTGTTCTGCATCCCCTAAGACAAGGCTTAATAAAGCTGATGGCTAAATTCAACAAACCAATCCAACTAAACACCGAAATACACAACAGCAGAAGTTTCAGAAGCAAGAGATATGACAGACTAAGATGGAGTTCTTTAGTCCAATTCCAAATCTTCATTTCTGGGTAGAGACTTTGATGGTCCCAGCTTAGGTAAAGTACATACCTCTCCATCAGTCAATTGTGTACTTACCTACTATGTTTATCTATCTTGTTTGCCTGATGACTCTCCATGCCCATGTCTTTAAAAGTAAAGCTTGCTTTATTTCAAGAACTGCACATGTGATTCTGGGCTCTGGATTCCCAAATTTGCTGAGAGCAGGAATCTTAATCCCCCCATTCTTGATTAAGTCTTTATCCATTTGAATAATGTCCATAATTAATCTAGTTATTAAAATTTATATTTCTCTTGAGTGAATAGTAAGATGTTTGATATGATCATTATTTCAATGACTTTTCAGAGTTCGAGATTTCTCTTTTCTCAACTCCCTTCCCCCACACTATTTCCAGTTCATATAGTCGTGGGTCTCATTCTTTCTTACCCATTCTTGTAGGTAGAGCAGCAGGGAGGAAGAAGTGTCCGCTTGTGTGATGGGGATGTATGGAATGAGTCCTTCTTAGTCTGGTTTGGTCTGATGGCTATAATGTTGGCATAGGCCTTTTAGCATGTTTCTTTTTGGCAGCTTCAACTTGGCCCTCTCCACTGCAGAAAGGTAGGATAGCTGTGTCCGTATTTGGACCCTTCCCCCTACATATACCTTTCACCTCTTCTCTGGGATGTTCTTTCTCTGCTTGGCTGAGTAGCCACCCAGGTGGCACGATCATTCTGTGCTGACTCCCATGGAATGATACATATTCAGCCTTAAGACTTCACCAGAGGGGAAGCAAGCCCCATTTTCTATACTAAAGTCTACCTCAGCCATCTGGAGGCATGTATCTGATACTTTTTCCTCCATTCTCCAGAGGGATGGAAGGAAGGTAAGGGAGGATCAGGAGCTATTAATATTTCTAGCTTCCTATGTGCTTTCTTCTCAAAGCCTTCTCTTATTCCCCTCTTTTATATCTTACAATATTAAAATGTGAAATCTGTCCTCTAGAGAACTCAAAAACATGCTGGGTGTCTCAGAGAAATAAGAGAGCCCCCTTGAATATTGTCATTGGGAAAATAATCACTTTGTTCTAAACAGTTTGTTGTCCCTATACTACACAGTACATAGGCAATGACATGCCTGCACTACAGGGTGTGTATCTCTGGGAAGGGTAGGGGAGGAGGAAGAATGAGCCAAAAATGATTCCATCAGTATTTTATATGTTTTTTGTTGCATATAATTTATAAATTGGATCAATTCTTCTGCAAGTAGACCGGATATTAATTGATAAGTAAAAATAATCAGCAATTAATGCTCTGATAAACTTTGTATTTCTCTTTCCCTGTATATACTATAAACTTAAATGGTTTTTTAATGTTTAAAAGAGAATAAGAATAACTTTATTATGTTTTTTACTTTATATATACATGTAAGGTAACCTTGGCTTCATTATGAGTTCCATGTCTCTGTGAATTGACACAGAGACATAGAACTATTTATAATATTACTTTGTAGGAAAATATATTTTTTTCTCTATATATGTTTTGGAAATAAGTAGTATATGGGAAGGGGACTGATATGGTTTAGATGTTGGTCCCTCCAAATCTCATGTTGAAATTGGGGACCTGTGTTGAATGTGGGACCTGGTGGGAGGTGTTTGGGTCATGGGGACGGATCCCTCATGAATGGCTTGGTGAATTCCTGCCATAGTAGTTCACGTAATAGCTGGTTGTTTAAAGGAGATTAGCACCACCTCCACTCTCTCTTTGCTCCTTCTCACCATGAGACATGCCAGCTCCCCTTTTTACCTTCTGCTTTGATTGGAAGCTCCCCGAAGCCCTCACCAGATGCAGGACATTGGCACGATGTTTGTTGCATGGCCTGCAGAACCATGAGCTGAATAAACCCTTTTTCTTTATAAATTACCCAGCCTCAGATATTTTCTTTATAGAAATACAAATGGTCTAACACAGGGACTGACGCATAATGTTGTATCCTAGATTATATTTATAATGATAAATTATTTTATTCATTTTCTAAAGGATCTCTTGGTACTTTTTTCCTTCTAAAATTCATCCTTTTGCAGGACATTTTTCTGTCTCACAGGTCATTTTAATTTTACTCGCATTCCAGATCCTCCTTTGGACAATTATTCTGCTTATTTATTTATTCACTGTATATTCTGTTTCTAACTTGAAGCTGGACCTATTTTTATAATGTGAGTTTATTCTCTGGGACATAAAAAGTTTAGAGTTAAAATCTGGCATGTTAATCTCAATGTAATTTTTCCTTTATTTATCCATTAACAATAACAACACTAGTAAAAATGATTGGTAGGAAAAGGCAGCCTTTGTGAGTTCTGATGTGAAGAGTATTTGTGAAATCTATCCAATTGTGTGAAACTCCTTGGCTTATAACTGCTATTATAAATCACAGGGTCATGTGGTTAATCTTCTGAGCGCTTCAATAAAAACGATCCAACTTTGCAGCCTCCCACGGCTTTCAATTTCAGTCATATTTGAGTCCTGCCTATAAACTCAGGGTCAATAAACAGGTTAGAGATAAACAGAACAGAAATTTTTGATTAGAAATCATATGAAATGCTGAGGAAAGGTTAGCTAATTCAGGAAGAAATAAAGATCTGAGCGCTGTGGATGATTTAGAGGTAGAACACCCATAGATTGGTGTGTGGAGGCTGCGCCGATGATGTCCACTTGAAATCCTGTATTGAATAGCTGTTGATTGATCTTTGTAACTCAGGCTCCACTTCTAATGAGCACATCAATAGGGTATATATTGACTTTCTAATGCATTGGTTTTATTAAAGAGGGAGCTACTTCCAGTTTTCTAAGTGGAGAGCTTCTATAACAATTGCTACATTTCAATTCTAAGCAGTACTTATAAAAGTCATTTAGAAGTGCTTTCTCGAAACCATTATGTTTTTATTTAATTTTTTATGTGCTATAAATTTTAAAAAATGTGTACATTGAAGGCACACTGTAGTGAAAAGGCCTCTTGAATAAAAATTAAGAGCCTGGTGCCTTAGTTTTCTTTCTGCTGTTAATTAGATCTGTGAGTCTGCACAAATCATTTACTCCCTATGAACGTAAGTTCGTCATGGTTAAAAGGAAGAGGACAGACTAAAATAAGCATCTTCTTCCTTCTTCATCCAAATCATTTTGAAACAACAGAGAAAATGTCTGCAACTCTACATCTCTCTATCTAGTATGGACATATATTTGTATCTGCCTGCATTCTGTGCTTCTAGAATAAACTGGTAAGGGGACCAGATACAAGACAGAGTACCATTAAAAGACCACAATATTTTAAGAAGTTTTAGAAGGTATTATTCAGAGGAATTAGATTAAGCAACCAGAGTACAGAATACGGATATAGGCAGAAACCATTTTTCTGGGTAAACTCTTGAAAATTATCCTATCTTGAAGATATATGCTATTAATAGAACATGCCTGAAAGAAAAAAAATAAAAAGAGTGATGGAAAATATGTAAGAGATAAATGCTAACAAATAATAAGAGAAAGAGATAATATTAAGTCAGACAAAATAATTTTAAAACTAAAATATTAAATGGGACAAAGGGTTATTATGTAGTAATAAAGGTTACTAATAAACTCCCAAGAAGGGTCATAATCATGTATGCAGTGAAAATATCTTCATACAAATATATAAGATTAATAACATACAAAAAAGAATTTTCAGAATAACAATGTTATATTTTAACACACCTCTTTCAGGAATTTATAGATTGAGTAGAAAATAAAAAGTAATATTGTACAGACCACAATTTATAAGGTTAAGTAGATAGAAAAATTATTAAAATATATCTATTCATTTTCCTGTTTGCCTGTCTCTTGTTCCTTGTAATTATCCAGGTTCTTTTGTGAATGATTCTCTCAGAAAAAATTTGTACCAAAAAGCTAAATGCAGAAGTTGCCAGCAAGATATTTCCCTTTTTGTGTTTTTCTTTATTTAATTAACACCTGAATTATTAAGGAGAATATGATGAGTGTATAGACTAGAAAAAGAAAGAAAATTAGTGCCTTTGAGAAATGGTTATGTAGACAAGAGATAAGACCTTAGATTGGGCAGAGGAGGGGAGGTTTGGGTGAAGAAAAGAAAACAAGTATAAAAAGCTTTTGTTATATTACCCTTCTTATTTGTAATTTCTGGTTTTTGTCATTTGTTCCCATGGATTCAATTTACCTGGAGTCATTTTCTTAGCTCAGTACAACTTTCCTCCCACCCACCTCCTTTGTGCTGTTATTGGAAAATATATTAAATTTCAATTTATTATAGGCCCAATAATATATCCATATTGCTTTGTACAATTGCTTTTAAATCAGTTAAGAGAAGAAAGGAGAAGAAATAGGCACACACTGTCTTTTATAGTTACACAATTACCTTTATTAATGCTATTGTGTGTTTGTGTGTGTGTTAGTGGATACAAATCACCGTCTGAGCTTACTTGCTTTCAGCCTAAAAATATGCTTTAGTATTTCTTATAAGGTGGGTATGCTAGCAACAATTTTATCTTTTTTTTTTCTAAGAATGTAATTATTTTTCCTTTATTTGTGAAAGACAGCTATACTGAAGACAGGATTATTGTTTGACAATTTATTCTTTGAGCACTTTGAATATGTTATCTCACTGCTTTTTGACCTCTATTGTTTGTGATGTTATTTTCACTATTAATCTTTTGGGGATTCCCTTGTGATATATAAGTCATATTTTGCTTGCTGTATTCAAAGTTTTCTTCTTGTCTTCAGCTTTTAGTATCTTTACTATGACGTAAAAGTGAGTGTGTTGAGTTTGTTGAGCTTCCTAGATGTATAGATTAATGTTTTTATATGAATTTCTTGAGCTTCCTAATTGTATTAATTACTTTTTCAATATATGGTGAATGTTTTCAGCCACTATTTTTTTTTTTAAATTGGGTATTTCCTTTTCTCTGTCTCCTTTGATTTTGGTATTTCTATTCCATGTATGTTGGTGTACTTACTGGTATCACACATTTTTCTGAGGCTCTGTCAATTTTTCTTCATTCTTTTTCTCTGTTCTTCATATTGGATAATCTCTATTGATTTATACTCAAGTCCGATAATTCTTTCTTCTGCCATTCAAATCTGTAGTAAATTTTTCATTTCAATTATTCTTTTTAACTCAGAATTTCCATTTGATTCTTTTTTATCATTTATCTCTTTATTAATATTCTCTATTTGATGTAACATTGTCATTATTACTTTCTTTACTTCTTTAATCATGCTTTGTTCTTTGAACATATTTGTAATGGCTTCTTTGAATTTTTTGTCTCTTAAATTCAACATCTTGTCACTCTAACAGGCAATTTCTGTTGCATGCTTCCCGCCCCCCCATGTATGTGTTACAATTTCCTGTTTCTTTGCAGCTCTTGTAATTGTTTTTGGAAACTGGATATTTTAGATAATATATCATATCAATTCTGGGTACTGGTACTACACTCCTTTCTTCCTCCCATCTTATAATTGTTGTTTTCTTGTTTGCCTGTTTAGTAACTGGATGGATTATTTCAGTGAAGTCTATTTCTGTTCTGCAGTATGAAGCCCCTGATGTTGCTTCCCAGGGGGTTCAACTATTCTTAGGGTATGTGCACAGTCACCCTGAGTTGACAGCAAAATATGACTTATATATTACAAGGGAATCCCCAAAAGATTAATAGTGAAAATAACATCACAAACAATAGAGGTCAAAAAGAGCAGAGCTCTTTTTGATGGTCTGTTTTCCAGACAACACCCAGTTGTCATGCTCCACTTATCATTGACTGATGCTGTATTGTTTTAAACAGTGCCTTGATGCATAAATTGCATTACAGATAAGCTCAATCAATTTTAGTCTCTTTTGAAGGGATAATTACCTTCAAGTCAGTTTTGGGGATTTTCTCTGATCCCAAGAGTGCTCTTTTCAGCTGTCTCTTTTCTCAATTCTCTCTGGTAAACCAGTCAACTTACAGGTTAAGCTGTATCTCAAATGAACCTAACAATTTCCTCCCAATTTACCTTTCACCACAACTTTCCCCTTTCATCCACATTCAACCAGACCTTAGCCTCCACAACAGGTAGCTGGTGTGAGATGAGAAATGCTGACATTCTGCCCTTCCTGGAAATCTAGCCCTCTGGGATATGGGGGAAGAGAAAGCCCTGTGTTTTTGGCTATACCATCTGGAGTAGATTTCCATATTGCTGAGATGGGAGTGGGAAAGGAGGGTACAGGTCTTGGTTCAGCTACCACAGACTCATAGTTCTTGGCAAATTTTAGCAGATTTTCTTGAGTAAGTGTTTCTTCCTTTACTGTCTTTTGTGCTGTTTCCAGAGATTTTAAATGGTTTTTAAAACAATTTTCATCAGTTTCACTAGAGACCAGATCCATGGACTTTCTCATGCCCTTGTGCAATAAATAAAACTCTTTCAGAGACTTTTGAAGTCAGAAACAACTCTTATCCTGTGGGTAGAGAAGATTTAAGTATAGAAAATAAGACAGGGAGACATGGGGATGAAAACAGATACTTGACAAAGTCAACCTGCCTTGGAGCAGAGTTACAGTGTACAATTTGTCTGGAAACTTGAATGTTTATGAATTTGCTTTATAATAATCTAGTTGAAAAAGCAATGACCTAGCAAATGTTCCCCCTATGTCCAAATGAAATATATTTTGGGCTTTTAGACATCAGCTACTACATAAGATTCTTTTTCTTAAGTTACACATAATTTTGCAGTGTTTGTGAAAAATATCCTAAGTAAAATATCTCAGGATCAGAAAAACAAACACTGCATGTTTTCACTTATAAGTGAGAGCTAAACGATGGGGATGCATGGTCATACAGAGTAGCATAATGGACATTGGAGACTCAGAAGAGGGGAAATTGGGAGAGGGGTAAGGGATTAAAAATTACCTACTGCGTGCAATGTACACTATTCGGGTGATGGGTACACTAAAAGCTCTGACTTCACCACTATGCAATTCATCAATGTAACAAAAAAAAACATTTGTACCCCCTAAATCTATTAAAATAAGTAAATTAAAATATAATAAAAATAGGGCTAAAAGATTACACACAGGATTTTGGCATGGAGCTCAACTCTTTTTTTTTTTTGAGAAAGAGTCTCGCTCTGTTGCCTGGGCTAGAGTGAGTGCCGTGGCGTCAGCCTAGCTCACAGCAACCTCAAACTCCTGGGCTCAAGAGATCCTCCTTCCTCAGCCTCCCAAGTAGCTGGGACTACAGACATGCGCCATCATGTCTGGCTAATTTTTCTTTCTAGATATATATTTTAGTAGGCCAGATAATTTCTTTCTATTTTTTTTTAGTAGAGATGAGGTCTCGCTCTTGCTCAGGCTGGTCTCAAACTCCTGACTTTGAGCGATCCACCCGCCTTGGCCTCCCAGAGTGCTAGGATTACAGGCATGAGCCACCGCACCCGGCCGGAGCTCAACTCTTAAAGCCTCATAATAGGCTGTTTAATTTTGCCAGTTTAACTGATCCAGGTGAAAAATGAGGTGTTAAGAGTCACTCAGACATATCCGTAGCTGGCCAGCAGGAAGCTGAGGGCTATGTGGTCATCTAACATTACTCAGGCCAAGGAATTGAGGTTGGTTTGTGTGCCTTCAAATCTGAGATAATATAATTAATAACCTCAGTGATGATTCCAGGAAGGTTGTGCACAATATTTTCTAATTGAATGACCCTGACAGTGGGGATGCCCAGGCTAAGAATGAAGACATGCACATGGATGTCGCTGGCTGATGGAGGCCTGAATCCCTGCCTGCAACTCCCTCAAGAGACTGCAATGCACTGACTCTGCACCAAATCTGATTTGGAGAAGGCAGCTTTCCCTCCATGAGGCCTACCAGGTAAAGCCTTTGGTAGAGCCTGAAAGATCACAGATAAGATTTTGACCTGGAGCTGGACTCCTCAGTTGTGCCTGGTCAACCAATTGGGGTGGAAAGAGAAGCAGCCTAAGGTAGGAATATGAATGGCATATAGAAAATGCTAAATAAGTTGCTTGGGTAATCAGTGGCATAAAAGGAAAAAGATAAGAAGATTTGGGTCCAGGAAGTCTGGTGAAGAAGAATGAAGACTGATCTACTGAAGAGGGTATAAAGTGTGAAGATACTTGTGTGTTAGTATTCTTCAGATAATATCACCATGAAAGGAACTCTAAAAATACAGGTAGACCACATGATTCAATCAGTTGACATCACCCAGCATGTCATTGGCTACTCCTGTATTGGTATAATAGGTAAATGAATAAAACAACCACTGGGACAGGGATTTAGGCTACACATATGCCCTAAAATATAGGCTGCAACCATATTTGATTAATCCTTGGTCTACATTTCAGCAACAAAGACCAACTCTGAGGATTCAATATGTCACCATTCTTCAAAAAGACCAACCAGCCGCTTGGTTTCATATTGGTATCATTGAATACTTGCCATCCTAGAAGGGGAAGATGTTCATCTTTACTAAAATTAACATATATTTTGAATATGAGCTTACATTTTCTGCCTGTAAAACTGCAGCCAGCACTACTGTTTTAGGGCTTATGGAATGTTTAGAGGTCTTAACCTGTAATCCTACTTCAGAGCAAAGAAGATGTCAGAGCAAGTACATGAACATGAAATCCACTAGTTTAATCACATGCTATACCACTCAGAAACTACTGGTCTCATCAATTGCTGGTCAAAGTGCATCTGAGGTATTAGTTTGGATATAATACCCTGAGAATGTGGGTGCCATTTTCCCGGATGCTGTGTATACTCCAAATCAATGCCCAGTATATGGTATTGTGCCTCCAATAGGTATAATAAATGAGTCCTGAAACAAAGGGTCAAAGGAGTGGCTCCACTTACTATCATTCCTGTGACCCACTCACGAAATGCATATCTGCCATACTCACAGTTCTTGGCTCTGGAATTTTAAAGGTCTTACTTAGAAATTTAGAATAGAAATGCTTTTATTTTTTTCCTTTTTTAAAATTTCAGAATATTATGGGGGTACAAATGTTTTGGTTACATGGATTGCTTTTGTACTACTTGAGTCATTTATAAGTGTGCCCATCACCCAGATAGTGTACATTGTACCTTTTAGGTATGGTTTCACCCATCATCTCCTTCCCCCTCCCACCAGCTTGATTTTCATTGAGTTTTACTTCCATCTGTGCACATGAGTGCTGATCAGTTAGTTCCAATTTAATAGTGAGTACGTGTGGTGTTTGTTTTTCCATTCTTGTAGTACTTCACCTTGATACCAAAGCCAGGAAAGGATACAACAAAACCAGAAAACTATAGACCAATATCGTTTATGAATATAGATGCAAAAATCCTCAATAAAATTCTAGCAAACTGAATTCAGCAGCATCAAAAAAAAAAAAAATGATCCACCATGACCAAGTGGGCTTCATCCCTGTGATGCAAGGATGGTTCAACATATGTAAATCCATAAATGTGATTCACCATATAAACAGAAGCAAAAACAAAGCTCATATGATCATCTCAATAGAGGTAGAAAAACCATTTGACAAAATTCAGCACTGTTTTATGATAAAAACTCTTAACAAAAAAGGCATAGATGGAACATATCTCACAATTATAAGAGCCATATATGACAAACCAACAGCCAATATCATATAGAATGGGGAAAAATTGAAGGCATTGCCACTCAGAACTGGAACCAGACAAAGATGCCGACTGTCACCATTTCTATTCAACATAGTGCTGGAAGTCCTAGCCACAGCAATCAGGGAAAAGAAGGAAATTAAGGGTCTCCAAATGGGGAAAGAGGAGGTCAAAGTATTGCTCTTTGCTGACGATATGATTTTATATCTAGAAAACCCCAAAGAGTCCACCAAGAGACTCCTGGAATTGATAAATAAATTTAGCAAAGTCTCAGGTTACAAAATCCATGTACAAAAATCAGTAGCATTCCTATATATCAACAACAGTCAAGCTAAAAATCAAATCAAAGTCTCAGTACCTTTCACAACAGCTACAAAGGAATGCTTTTATTTTATTATTATTATTTTTTTAAATTTTAGAGGACTACAACCTCATTCGAGGAATGTGTGTGTCATTCTACCAGGTAAGACAACTTGACCAACAGAGGTGATCATCAAAGGGGAGGGGTATGTAGAATAAAGTAGGAGAGTAAGATAATGAGGATTTGAGGGAAAATAGTTCATCCAGTAATGATTATCTTGTAAATTTTTCTGAATAAAAGAGGATCAGCAGATTAGGAGTTGCTACCAGAATTTATATAAGGCAGGTGGATATAATTGGCACAAAGGAGTGGATGGTAGGGAATGCTTTGGTTCACTGGTCAGATCCCTACTCCCCCAACAACTGAAGCACTCATTATCTCAGCTGCTGAGAGTTGGCAGCTGACATCTTTCAGCTAGATGCCTCGGGATTGAAGGGAGCCATGTTGCCAAGACTATGCTCTTTTTCTGGGGCAGCCAATGACTGGTTGGAACTATAAAAGGCTCAGCCTACTTGCCAGACTAGGGGATGTCTCTAAAGGGTATCTCAGCTCCTGAGCTCCTTTTTGGGTTTGGCTGAAGGCTTTATTGCAACTTTATTGCAACTTCATCTTTTCCTGTCACTCTTTCACAGATATTAATACCTAGGGTATCCCCCAGCAAATTTATTACACACAAATATTTATCTTGTTATCTGATATCCAGATTTGCAATAGCAAACTAACAATATAAAAATAATATGCATATTTTGTAGCAAAATATTTTATGCACAGGAATCCATGTTATGGTAATACTTGAACATGCTTCCAACACATGTGTCTGAGAATGTTCATTGCAGCATTGATTTTAATTGGCTAAAATTTGGAACATTTAAATGTCCACCATTTTGGGGGTAGTTAAATGAATTATGGTATATCCATAAAACTGAACACTACTTAGCTGTTGAAAGAAATGAGATCTTAAAATACTACCTTGGAAAATAAACTCTCTAAGGCTTATTGTTAAATGAATAAAGGAAAATATAGGAAATATGTTTAGCAAAATTCTATTTGTTTAACCCATCTAAATTTGTAGGTTAATTTTTATTTACGTAACATAGGCTGGTAAAATTTCAGAGTATCATGCATATAAATAACATCTACTAAGTTGTCAGAGATTAAAACAAAGTCACCTATACAGCTACCAGAAATCTGTCATTAGACTTTTCATTAGCAACACTGTGCATTAGATAATGCATTCAAAATCTTGAGAAAAAATTTGTATTCAGCACAAAATTTTATACTTAGGCAGTTTTTAATGACTTGAGGAAAGTGTTTGTAGTATAATATTAAATTAGACTTGCAATGTTACAGATCATATATACAACATGAAGAAAACTAGATAGTCATGCGTGTGTGTGTGTGTGTGTGTGTGTACGCACGCATGCATGCTGATTACTCAGGTCATTGTGCTGATTACTCAATAGTTATATTGGACTGGTGGGATCATAGGTGATGATGTTTTCGTCTTGGCATTATTTCTCTTTTATTTTCCAATTCTCTGCAAAGTATATATTCACAAAAACAAAACTTTATGTCTGTGTTTCTTTGTGGTCACCAGACTACTTTCAGAATCATGTAAGATAATAGAATTGTTGAAGCTCTATCCCAGGCCCATTGTGTTAGAAATTTTAGACATGGGGCTCAGGATCCTACACCTTAAATTAGCACCCTTAAAGTTTAAGAACACTGGCTGAGATAAAAAACAAAGAATTCATAATGCATTGGTTTGGCAGATAAGAGATTAGCATTTTCATTGTTGTTTTCTTGATGTTTGAAGATTGGACACTACTTTGCAGAGTCTCAAATATGAATGGGAAAAAGACTAATGTCATCTTTCCACTTGTTCCACAGACACCAACACTAAATCTGCTTTCGTTTATCATTACAGTTCTATGCAGGGTATGTTCTGACGCCAGCTACAGAGAGAGAAACAGTCTACATTTCAGAGAAGGTATCTTTTTTGAAGCTATTATTTCTTAATTATTTGTCTGTTTTTTAAAAAGATTTTTCTCACCCAATTTTGTGGACTCCTATATCACATTTGCTCAGGCTGTGTTTGTGTATAAATGAAAACCAACAATAATTTAAAAGGCCTTCTGCTCTAGGCTAGGGGCAAAAATAAATGGTGAATTAAAAGGTGAAGCTACAGTTCAAACAAAAGTGTGTGCACTTTTGTTCCCAAGTTACTCCAATCTATTGCAGCTGCTACGATACTTTGTTAGGCTGTGCCCACCTGGGGCAGAAGACAGAAGTCAAAATAAGTCCAACTTTAAAAAAAATGCTTATTCTAGAAAAATGTTTAATATGACTTGTTTTTAAGAGAAGTTTTATTTATGAGTTATTAATTTCCCCTTGTGAATGAGTTGTAATATGGACTCAGGAATCCAACATTGTAGTCACTTAAAACCTTAAAACCTAACGAGCTGAAACATTTGCTGCTGCTCTTTTTTCTAGAGGGGGTGGAAAAAAAATCACTTAGGATCTTGTGGAGAAAATGTATTTTGTTTAATTAAAGGCACATTAATTAAGATACTGTTTAACTCATTAATGGTGCCTTTAAAATGCATTTATTCATCTTTCTTCTGTAAGGACAAATGAAGCAATTATAAGTCCAGGCATTTCTTTCACATAAGGTGTGACTAGGAAGTGTGTGATTCGGAATCTGAGAGAATGATGACCAAAATAAACTGGCATTCAAATCATTAGCCTCAATGACGTCGTTTAGGCAGGACTGATGGTAGGCTGCATTCTGAAATAGGCACATTAAATTTGTAGCCCCACTGTTGTCTCCTTTCTGTAGCTGTCCTCCCCCTTCCCATAATCTCAGTGCCATCCCTTATATTTCCATGTGCACCCACGAAGAACAATTTTCAGAGAAATGGCACACATTAGCTTGATGAGGTGAGTGATTTTCCAACTGCGCTGTAGAGAGAGACAAAGCTTTAGAAAGTTTGCCACAGGGGCTGTGGCAGGGGAGTTGAGGGATTATCAGTGAAAGCCCTCACTTCATGACCTCTCCCTCAACCAGATTAGTCACACTTACATCTGTTTTACACTTGAGTTTCTCTGTGAGATTTTGTTTAATGGAAGTGTTCTAGGAACATGGGCCGTGAATTTGGACTCCAACATGCACTGCTGAAGCAGCTTAACGTTTTTGATCTTAATTCTCCTTATCTGAAAGCTTTAAAATAATTATCTGTATATTCTCACAAGTCTATTATAATGATTAAAAGAAAACCCTTAGTCAAACAATCATGGTTCCTGGCACATAGTAGGAATATAAAATGTATATTGGCGTGGACCTTTCTAAATTCCACTCCTACTTTATTGTATTGATATTTCTTTGATGCTTGTGGCTTGTTCTTTGTTATGTTGAGGTGGCATGTAATCATTTATTTGGGTGTGGAAGGAAAGAGGGCAAAAGCAATGATGCTAACCACTGTGAGACTTGAGTCAGGGATTGATTGGAGATGGGTAGGGGATTACAGGTTCCTTAAGGTATGCCATCTACAGCAAAGGGCATAATGTCACTCTTGCCAGTATAATCAATGGCATTGTCCTTGTGATTGTTCAGCTATGAGAGGAACTTGCCTGTTAAGATGATTACTTGGAACTGGGATCCTCCAGGTAATGCTGAACAAAAACCACTGTGCGTATAATTCTGTCCACAGCAGACTATGTTTATCTTAGGGATTGGAGGATTAAGAAACCCTAGCTTTCCATTTTCTAGGATGAAGCAGAGCCTATATAGATTTAAAACCAGACATGACAGCATCTAAACAGCTTTCCCGTCTGCTTCCCTCTTCATTTTCTAGAGTGGCCCAACCCCTTGAATGATGAGTGAGAGAAAATAGGACAGAAACTCACATACCATCTGTGACATGCTGTCAGAGACTGTATCACTGAGTTAATCTGATCAGTGAGATAGGCTGAAACTCCCTTTAAAATGTGGATTTTCTTAAATGGATTATTCAACCCTCTGGCCTCTCTTGTGTTCACACTGCTGTATACTTCCTATTAGCTCTGAATAATTTTCACTCTACAAAGTGAAATAAAAATACCCTACATTTTTACAGCATTGTATAGTTTTCAAAGTGTTTTCGCATTTATTATCCCATGTGATCGTTGCAGTAACCTTGCAAGATCTTATTTTGTTTTGATTCCTTACCAAAGGGGAAAGGGAGGTTAAGAAAGGACAAATGACTTAGAACAATTCTCTACATGACCAATTGCTAGCAAATGTGCAATTGCCCTTGTCCTCATTCCAGGTATCCTGATGGTTAAATTGTGCTTCTTGATGGGTAAGGGCTGTATTTTAAACCTATTTCATGCCAGATAACACCAGCATATGCTCATTTGGCTGTTTCCTCTTGTCAGTTCAACTGGATGCTGATGTATGCTCATTGTGTGTCGTGCTTATTTTGGTAAGGATATAGAAACAAGTGCCATTTTCTTTTCCTTTTTTTTTTTTTTTGATACTTGACTAGGACAATTTTGGATTCCCCTGAATAATATTATTTTCTTTCATTTTTTTTTAAAGACCTACAACCAGTTTTAATAATACTGGTGTCTTTCATAGATACCTAATTAGCACAAATTCAGTGAGTGTTAAAGATTTACTGCTCCCCAGGGATCTGAGCAAAGTAAACTTTCCTCTATTTAGTTATATAGCGTCATTTATCTTGAGGTGATTTGGATAACTAGAAAAAAAAACAATTGATCATTTTATTCTTTCCATATTTAGTTTTAGAATATCACACTCTGGTTATTGTTTCCAAGATAACTACTTTTTATTCCACCCATGCTATCTGGTTTACAAATTTGTGAGAATTTTGACATTTATCGAATTCTATACCTCCTCAAGATTCATGGACGTCACACGCTGAGGAAAAAGTTACATAGAAAAACTATCTTCAGAAACTTTAAATGGTAGCTTCATTTAAATATATGAGACTATTTATAATTACTTGCCAGAAAGTATTAATACTTTTATTTTCCTTTGAGAATGTCTTATCATCATCATACTCATCAAAAAGCATTACAGTCCTTTTCTGTAGTTATATTTTATGTTGGGTAGAATTTAGAATGCATTTAAAAATTTATTTGGTGTGTATAAACACACATGCACACATGTGTATATATATGAGACTATGTGGAAGAAAGGCTACCCTAACAATAGCCTTAACATTATGATTGATCTATCTTTTCCTAGCATCAGAAATGTGTTTGTGTGGGTACATTCATAGTCCTCAATTGGCTCCCTGTGTGACTAATAGGGAGTTTAGGAAGATAGCTATTGCTTATTAGATAAGTGACTTGGGCCTAAGTTTAGCACTAACTCTACCACTTTCAATAGCAATAGAATAAAACTAACTTCTTAGATTTTCAGCAGTTCCATCTGTGATATGGGAAATAATAATATAATACTTCGTAAGTTTTTTTAAGAATTAAATGAGACAGTATATGTATTATATGTAGTACAATGCCTGCCACAAATAGATACTCAGTAGATTTCTTTTTTTTTTTTTTATGGAACCTCTGTATTTTGAGGAGTTAAGAATTATCATTGCAGAGAGAAAAACTAAATCAATGGCTAATCTAGCAGTCCAAACATGTTCCTGAATTCCCAGTGCCTCTGCATTTATCAAAAGAGATAGTCAACCAGAAAGATTTTCAAATAATTAACTTTAGTAAGAGATTAAGATTTTTGTTTTTCACTGAATTTACCAGTTTTTCAGAGTTGAATAAAGCAGCTGGTAGTTTTGGTAGTGGAAAAGTTAGGAATTCTATCTGAAGCTATTTATAACTGAATGCAGAGATCCAGGAAACCAATTGCAGTAGATCAAAGAGGATCCAGAACATTGTTATTTTATATATACGTAAATTATAGGTTTGGAGACTGGAAGTATCTGTCTTCCCTTTATACATAGATGCCAACGAAGTCAGGAATTCTTAATTCCTAATTAGAAAAGAAAGATTGCATCATGAAAAAAGGAGTTTGGAGAAAGAATAGTCTGGAATTTTAGTGTTAGTCAACTATGGTTATGTACATTTTGTCAGGTTGCATTTTATTTTCCTTATTCTTAAAAATATCCGTGTATTTTCTAAGAACATTAGGCTCCTTTTGGTGCCATGGTTAGAGTTTCTTTCCTGTTAAGAATTCTGATTGAAAAAGCTCCATGTGGTACATTCATTAGGGCTGATGATTAAAAGCAAAGTGCTGCATTCTGTTATAACTTTTGATTCTGTAAAATCTTTCAACTAAGAACTAATATAATTTTGTATTTGATAATCTGATAAATTTATTCAACTCTATTTATTTTTTTCTTTTGGGAAATAATGATGAACTCCTAGGCAGTGGGCTCTAACAAGCACCTTCATTACATTTTGTTACAGCTACATACAGCCTTTCAACATAGATTATTTTTTAAATAGATAATCTCGCACCTGTAATCCCAGCACTTTGGGAGGCTATCACAGAAGGATCACTTGAGGTCAGGAGTTTGAGATCAGCCTGGGCAACATAGTGACAACCTGTCTCTACCAAAAGAAAAAAAGAAAAAAAAAAAATCTTAGCTGGGTGTGGTGGCATGTACCTGCAGTCCTAGCTATTCAGTAGGCTGAGGCAAGAGGATCACTTGAGCCCAGGAGTCTGAGGCTATAGGGAGCTATGATCATGCCAATGCACTCCAGCCTGGGCAACAGAGCCAGACCTTGTCTCTTAAAAAAAATTAAATAAATAAATTAATGGCTTTTGAAATAGAAATGGTAAAGCAACTTATATTTCTGATTTTGTGCCATGCAAAAAGTAGAGCCTTTCTCCACTGCTCATACCTTCCCATTTACCCACCGCAAGTCTGCATTTAATCCTCTTCTTGTTTATATCTATTATCTCTAGGTATTTTTGCTCAAGCAGTTGCTGCAGTGTATTATAATTTACTTACCTTCTGCTACTATTATTAAAAGGTCTCCTTCATAAAGGTAACTTGTGTCATTTATATATATATATTTTTTTTCCCCAGAATTAAGCACAGGAACTGTTGCACAGAAGATGCTGCTGAACACAAATTTATTGATTCAATGAATGGTTTGCAACTCAGCAAAAACTCTCCCCTAAGAGGAGAAATACAGTGGTACTGACTACTTTACTCTTATATATATATGCCAGCCCCTAGCTTTAATGTTTCCATTTTCATCAATCAATCCTTTCTAGTTAATCATTTTGAGATGAAAAAATAACTAGGAAAAACCTCATATTACTGACAATCAATATTTACATGTATTCTCTGACTTCTTAATTAATATTTTACGTTTCTGTTTTTGGATTGAGCTAACTTTATTATTGATAGATAAGTAGATAGATATAGATAGATAAATAGAAGATGGAGAGGTAAATATTATCATTAAAAAGTGTGATATCAAAAATTGGTCTATAATTTTGTATCAGGGATTACCTTGTTTTAAGATTCCAGAATGAGATTTTTTCCATCCAATATTTTATGTGCCTCATAATTTCATAGATTCCAGGTTTCTTCACCATAAGAAATCTTAAACCAGTGGCATCTTTTTAAGAGAATTCTAGAGATTAGCATTCGTTTGCTAGCAAATACATCAGTCTATTAGCAGAAAGTCAGTTATTCGAATGTTTGCAAAGAACTTAAACTGAAACTCTTGCCTTTTCCCCTCTGGGAATGCTCCCCCAGTATTGGTACAATAACATATTCCAAGGCAATTACTGTAACCTCTTTCTCTTCTGTCTACCCTCCGACCTTATTCAATAAATCTTTGTCACATATTTCTCAGATTTTTAAAAAAAAATTTTCCTACAACATTTTTTGCAATATCTAGTAAAAAGGTTAAGCATACTAACACTCAGATGGCCACCAGAATTTGAACCATTCAATGAGGGTAGAAATCACCTCTATCAAACATGTTAGAGATTTACATATCCTTTCAGGGATCTTCTTGTTTCTTTTATCAGTTCACTTATTCTTTTTGCTCCATCATTCTCAGTTACTTGAACTTTTTGGTGTGTGCTGATAGAGAGGCTTAATTTAGTGCTTAATTTTTCAAAGGGCAAATTCACTTCCTTTTATGGCCAAACAGTGTCTATAGGTGTTACCGCAATATGGTGCTTCAACTCAGTTTCCCCAGATATTCTGGGTTTTTTTTTATGTAGAGATGGAGTCTCGCTATGTTGCTGAGGGTGGTCTCAAACTCCTGGCCTCAAGCGATCCTTCTGCCTTGGCCTTCCAAAGTGATTACAGGCATGAGACACCACACCTGACCCTTCCCCAAATATTCTCTTATATGGAGAGTCATCATTTACATAAATTTGGTTTTTATTTAATCCTATCAATGATTTTGCAAACGCTTTGTGACTCCACATAATTGAGACAGAGATATTAAAGTATGTTTGGAATATCAAACATTGGTTAAAATTTGAAAAATGATTCTCCATTCATTCCCACCAGAAACAAGTTTCCAAGGTATAGTTGTACAGTTGGCCCTCCATGTATCTGGTTTCATGCATCTGTGAATTCAGCCAACCATGGATATCAAATATATTCAGGAAAGAAAAAAAAAGATTTCAATGCTATGTGTGGAAACAATCAATCAATCAATCCATAAAGTAAGTAAGTAAGTAGTGTTGCACTGAACTTATACAGAATTTTTATTGTCATTATCCCTTAAACAATACACTATAATGACAATTTATTAATGCATTGTATTTATATCATATTAGGTACTATAAATAATCTAGAAATGATTTAAAGTATATGAGAGGATGTGTGTAAGATATATGCAAATACTATGCCATTTTATATAAGGGATTTGAGCATACATGGATTTTGGTATTCTTGGGGGGCCTGGAGCAAATCTTCCAGAGATATAAACGGACAATTATACCACACATTCCCAAGGACTAGGATAGCGCCTAGAGTAAACCATCAGGTTTGTGAACATAACTGTATCTCAGGCATCATACTATAGTGTTTTATATAGATGAGTTTCCAGATATCCTTATCTAACACTACCCATCCTCAAAAGGGATAAAATGAACTTTGCAAAGTTTCCTATGCACATAACATAAGCACAGAGACAACTAGAAATTATTTTTTTGTATTTATTACTTGTTTTGATCTGATCCACTTCTAAAAACCTTTATGTAAATTTATGTTTCAATCCAATTTATAACTAATATTTTTACCCTTTATCAAAGATAATTAGCTAATCATACAAATATCAATTGTCTTTTTGCTAAATTTTAGCCTTTAAGTTGGACAGTCACAATCTATATAGCTCCACCTTTCCATATTTTAGTTCTTTTTGCTTCTGATTGTCATCTGGCCTATTCTTTCCTCATTGCTTAAAAAAGCCTTTGTTCCATGTTTGCCCTTATATTGCAATTGCAAACATTTTGCTCTGTTTCATTGACTGATCAAACATTTTTATTTGTACTCTTGTCAGATTTTTGCTTTTTTTCATGACCTTAAGTGTACATAATACATACATATCTTTTGCTTGTAATGTTATACACTAGATAGTATTTTGTTTTCTAATGACTTTATTTAAAGATGCATCATAAGCATTAAGCATTGTTAAGCATCGTTGCTACATGGTATCAATTGTATATTTTAATTATATATTATTGGAAGTTCTGGAAAAGAAGCATTTTAATTTACATAATTATTCCACTATTGTCTCATATATAGACTGATCTGCAATTCTTTTCCTATTAAAAATTAATATATACTTTTAGTTTTGAGGTACCTCCATATTGTTATAATATATAATGCACAATAAATATGTACAATTATTGTGTTTTCCATAATGGTTGTATTAAGTTACATTCCCAACAACAGTGTATAAGAGCTCTCTTTTTTCTGCATTCTCACCAGAATTTGTTATTATTTTGTCTTTTTGATAATAGGCTTTTTAAGTGGAGTGAGATGATGTCTCACTGTCATTGCAAGTTGCATTTTCCTGATAGTGATGTTGAGCATTTTTTTATATACTTGTTTGACTACTTGTATGTCTTCTTTTGGCAAATGTCTGTTCAATTCACTTACCCATTTCTAAATCAGATTTTTTTTTTTCCGCTATTGAGTTGTTTCAGTTCCTTGTATATTCTGGATCTTAATACCTTGTCAAATGAATACTTTGCAGATATTTTCTCTCATATTTTCTGTGGGTTGTCTCTTCATTCTGTTGATTGTTTCCTTTGCTCTGAAGAAGCTTTTTAGTTTGATATCATTTCACTTGTCCATTTTTGCTTTTGTTGCTTGTGTTTTAAGGTTTTATCCATAAAATCTTTGCCTAGATCAGTGTCCTTATATTTCCTCTATGTTTTCTTCTAGTAGTTTCATAGTTTTGGGTCTTACATTTAGGTCTTTAATTCATTTTGAGTTTATTTTTGTATATGGTGAGAGACAGTGGTCTAGTTTCTTTCTTTTGCATATGGATACCTAGTTTTCCCAGAACCATATTGAATAGACTATAGCATATTATCCAGCAATCCTACTACTGGGTATACATCTTTAAAGGAAGAAAATCAATATGTTGAAAAGATATCTACATACCTGTGTTTACTGCAGCACTATTCATGATAGCCAGATATGGAATTAACCTGTGTCCACTAACAGATGAATTGATAAAGAAAATGCCGTATATATGCACAATGGAGTACTATTCAGTCACAAAAAATAATAAAATCCTTTCATTTGTGACAACATGGATGAGCCTAGAGGACACCTCGTGAAGTTAAGCCAGGCAAAGAAAGATAAATACTGCATGTTTTCACTCATATGTGGAAGCTAAATAATAAAATCCTTTCATTTGTGACGACATGGATGAGCCTAGAGGACACTACATGAAGTTAAGCCAGGCAAAGAAAGATAAATACTGCATGTTCTCACTCATATGTGGAAGCTAAATAAGTTTATCTCATAAAGGAGAGAGTAGAATTGTGGTAACTAGAGGCTGGGAAAGGTAGAGGATGAGGGAGGGATAAGGAGATGTTGGATAATGAATATAAAATTACCGCTGGATAGAAAGAATAAGTTCCAGTGTTCTATAGCACTGTAGGGCGACTATAGTTTAACAATAATTTATTCCATATTTTCAAATAGCTAGAAGAATTTTGAATGTCCCTAACACAAAAAATTGATAAATGTTTGAGGTGCTGTACATACTACTTACCCTGATTTGATCATTACACATTGCATACCAGTATTGAAATACCACACTGTACCCAATAAATATGTACAATTATTGTGTGTCAATTAAAAATACTGAAAAATAAATGTATAACCAGCAATTTAAATACTAAATATATACACTGTAGAAAATTAGTGCATTTGTTTATCAAAACACATGTACATGATTGTTTCATAGCAGTGTAATATATAATATCTAAAAACTAAAATCAACCCAAATGTCCATCAGAGAGTAGCTAAATTATAGTATATTAATATAATGAAATGCCACACAATAAATAAACAAAAACTTTCACTACACACAACAGATCTTACAAATCTTATAATGGATATAGTGGATATGGATAAATAGGTATAATTTCAAAGGAGCAGGTGCAATAAATTAATATATATTATTAAATTTATACAAAATTCAGGAACAGACAAAACTAATCCTTGGTCATAGAAGTGAGAATAGTGGTTACCTGGGGCTGAAGGGATCAAGCTGGGAGTGTTGGTGTTATTGACATTAATGATAAGGGAGCCTGCTGGGAATCTATATTTGATCTGAGTGGTGATTACATGAGTGTACATTTAAGTAAGAAACAGCAGTTACATCTAAGGCTCAGTCTTTTATTTGAGTCATTTCAGTAAATTATGATTATCTTCTCCTCCCTTGTAAAGGTAAGCAGAAAGAGTCAAGTATTTCTAATCACCTTCAAAGCTGATTGAATAGTGAAATCACTCTCAACAGCAGGCATGAGTGATGGATGTTTCAGATCTCCTTCTGATTCTTGACGGTAGGATTTAAAATTCATACAATTTCCTCTCTCTCTCTTTTTAAGTAACATCCTCATCTTTTAAAATTCAAATTGTTTTAAATCTGTGATTAAGAGTTTCTTGAAGTATTTCCATGTTATTATCCATCATTCGTACTAATTCTACTAGTTTAACTAGCGTGTTACAAGGCAACAGTGATACATATCCTGATTATCTTTTATTATATGTTGAATTTTTTTCTTTGCATCACCAAGACCTTATTTTAAAGTTTTGCGAATTAAGGAGGTAATGTAATTTTGGAAAGAAAATTGGCCAGTAGTCAAGCTATCTGAGCTCTATCATTGGCTTTACAATGAGGTTCAGAATCAGATACTGCATAGGTACATTTTCTTCACCATGATAAGAAATTTAAAAAGAGCTAGATCAGGTGGATTCAATTTTTTCCAGTTTAGGTCATCAGGTAAATATTCTTCACATTCAGATCAGTAGTCAAGATTATTATAAATAGAATATTGGAACGTACTGACTATAGCTCCACACTTGGTTTCAGCAAAGATCATGTGAAATGTTACTGATAACAAATGTGCGTATGAGACCCTTCATTTCATGGCCTTAATCTTGACACCCAGCTAGGAGTTACAGGGCCATCAATCTCTTTCTGCAGCTGCTGGAGCTATTTCCAATGCTAATGTTGGTTCCATTTATAGGAAATCTTCCTCCTGTTTTATCTCTGACAACTCGAACATATCCATTGAAAAGAGGGGTGATAGGAGACAAAAATGGAAACTATAGTTTAGAAGACAGGAAAAGATTTTCCCTTTGTGTTAGAAACAGGTAATTTGAACATGGCAATTCATCTTTCTAAGATTAAAAACTGAGTTCAAACTGTCCCGAGCACTTAACCTCTTCAAAGAATAAATTTGGAATCAAATATATTTTTGGCTTTCATTCTCTATCTTGAAGACTAATGAGATTATTGTCCATATGCATTGTTTCTGAATAAAATGCCTGCTGCTACCTGGAATTCATGCCCAGGAAGTATAGCTGATCTGGGAAAAGTATTGCAAGATGACAGAATTCACTATTCTAAATGTGTCCCCAAGGGAGTTTAGAGGTGCTAATATTACACACTGCACAACCTTCTCTGCTAGGTACCTGCATAATCACAGCATTGGAATTGACATATTTGTCATAGACAATCACATTGGAAACTTTCTGAAGCTATAAATAATGGCTAGGGCACCTATAATATTTTCCAGATGCAGAGACATGGCACTTAATCTTGATGTAATCTGCACAGGGTAAAGCCCAGGGGCATTCATATTTAGTGCTCATGCCTGTGTTATTGCATGGTATCCAAAGCTCCCCAAATTCAACAAGCCTCTTTGGGCTAGATGAAACCTTACAAGCATATCTGCTCCAGCTCCACTGTTTTGGACAAATGGTCCTGGTGAGATGATGATATATACTTTAAAAGATTTCCTGAAATAACTATTCATGTAGTAAACAAATATTTACCATTAATAATTAACACTTACTGGCCACACAGTCTACATGCCAGACACTGTTCCCAGAACTTTATATGCAATTAATCCTTACAACATCTCTCTTAGAGAGACATTATTTTTGATTATTATGTTATAGATGGGAAAACTATAATACAAGAAAGTTGATAGCCATTGTTAACTAATAAGCTGCAAAAGGCAGTACATTTTAATGATTACAAGTGTTTTTTTGAACCAGAGTTTTTTAAAAAATAAAGTCACTGCTCTTCTATTTATTGCCTTTGGGACATTAGGATGGGATATTAAGTTCTCTGTACCTCAGTGTTCTCATTAGTAAAATGGGGATAATAATTATAGTTACCTTAAGGTTTGTGAACATTACATGAATTGAAGTAAGCCTATTAGAATACTGTCTGTCTCATACTATAAACTAAAGAAGCGCTAATGCTACACTATTCTGTCTCTGATATTAAGAATGTTTTATGTTTAATCACTGTATTGAAATGAGAAATTTTTATGTCTGTCTTCCCTATGAGGCTGTGTGCCCCTTATTTATAGGGCCAAAGTTGAACTCATACCAAGCACCTAAAAAGATAAATACTACATATAGCTTCCCTGAATTAATACACGAATAAAGCATGATGCTTCTGTTTGAGAGTGTCATGATACAGTGGAGGAATCAGATCATCACAGTTGCTTGAATACAAAGCAGTGTGTGACTATAGAGGGGATGGGCACACTTATAACTTTGACTCAAATGGTACAAAAGCAATTTATGTAGCCAAAACATTTAAACCCCTGTAATATTCTGAAATTAAAAAAAAAAACAAACCACAATGTGTATAGCAGGCGTCATGCCCTTTCCTGGTTTCTATGGCATTTCTTGAAATAATTGTTTTATAACATTCATATTAAATTTTAATGTTTCTTCTTATAGCTTCTTTCTCGCTACTAACCTGAGACCTTCTAAACTGTTCAGGGGCAGTACTCCAGTTACTCCATCATCTTTGAAACAGCAGTGCCTGGCTTAATGGTGTATGTCGTGAGTGATAATATGTGTGTGTGGGTGTGTGTCTGTGTGTGTGCACACGTGCATGCGTGCATGTGCGCACACCATGGGTGCATAAAAGCAAGGTGGAAGCCTTGAGTTAAACTTTGTCCTTATAAATGAGGAGCACACAACCTAATAGGAGAGAGAGACATTAGCCACAACATTGCTACAGCAGCTGTTGTGCAGTCAAATTGGACTAGAGGTAAGAGGTATGTATAAAGGCCCCTTACTACTTGGCATTGTGCAAAGCACTTGGCATGAGTTGTTGTGACATCAAATAGAGCTATAACACCCTTTAATTCCCCTCTCCTATCTCCTTAATTATTCTAATACTTAACAGAAGCTATGGTAAACAATTGTATAACTTATACATGGATTTTTCCGGAACAAATCATAAACAAGTCTTAGGTATATAATATTGATATCTCCTGGATTGAAGGGAGCCTAGTGTGTGAGGCTCCTGAATTCAGGAAGTTGTACTTCTCAAGAAAAAAAAAAGTGGATATGGTTGAGTAAATGTTAAGAGTTCTGCTAGGTAATCTATTTTGCAAATTTCCCTAGTTTATGTGAACAACACAAGTTTAGGGTTTTGTATATACCTTTGTTAATCTGTTTGGGCAGTTATAACAAAATACCATAGACTGAGTGGCTTAAACAACAGACATCTATTTTTCACAGTTCTGGAGACTAGAAAGTCTACCATCAAGGTGCTGGCAGATTTGGTTCCTGGTGAGGGGCAGCTTCCTGGCTTGCAAAATGGCTGGCTGCTCCCTATGACCTCATATGGCAGATAAAGAGAGAATTCTTTCTTTCTCTTCTTTTAAAAACACTAAGCCTATCATAAGGTCCCTTCCCTCACGGTCTTATATAAACCTAATTACCTCCAAAAGGCTTCACCTCCAAATACTATCACTTTGGGGGTTAGGGATTTCACATATAAGAAGTTTAGGGAGTATAAAAACACTCAGTCCATAACAAGCCCCTTTTAAAAACAGGCAAACCAGCACAAGCTTGCAGTCTTATAGGAACCACCCCTCTTTTTTGCAAAGCTGGAAAGATAGTACCCCTATATACTGCTAAAATAAAAGAAGAGGTTAAGAAGACATTTGGACCTGATATAGCATAATAGAACATAGAAGATTCTCCTATACACTAGGTTTTCCATCACTTACCACTCTTTAGTGTGCAATTTATGTTTTGAATGTGTTTCTTTGCAACTGCAATTGGTGGAAACCTTCAATTTGAGATCAGGGAGGTTAAAAGAGTTGTTATTTGACAATTGGCAAACAATCAGCTACAGCAGCTGAGAAATTCAAAGCCTTTTTGGTTATTTTATCAAAGGTACAACTCCATTTTCAGAAGGGCTTAGGTGAGAGTTATTTTAAAATATAGTGTCTTGTGATCACCAGATATCTGTTAGAACTTAAACATGTTTAAAATTGTTCTGTTTTCTAAGACTTCTAATAGCACCAAAACAGGTTATCAGTGTATACTCTGAGGATCCAAAAAAGTGCTTTGAGGAAGGAAGAGGGTCAGATATGTTTTCTCACTATTTAATAATTGTGTTACTTAATATAGATGTAACTCAGAAATTTTGCTGGTTTGGTCCTAGACCACTGTAATAAAGTGAATATTATGATAAAGGTAGTCACACAAATTTTGGGGGGGTCCTAGTACATATAAAAGTTATGTTTACACTATACTATGTATACTATAGTCTATTAAGTATGCAATAGATTTATCTCTGAAAAGGCATATACCTCACTTAAGAAATACTTTATTGCTAAAAAAAGCTAATGATGGTCTGAGATTTCAGTGAGTCATCCTTTCGCTGATGGAAGGTCTTGCCTCCATGTTGATGGCTGCTGACTGATCACAGTGGTGGTTACTGAAGTCTGGGGTGGCTGTGGCAATTTCTGAAAATAAGACAATAATGAAGTTTGCTATATCCATTGACTGTTCCTTTTATGAAAGATTTCTTTGTAGCATGTGATGCAGTTTGATAGCATTTTACCTAGAGTAGAACTTTCAAAATTGGAATCAATCCTCTCAAACCCTGTTACTCCTTTATAAACTAAGTTCATGCTTATTATAAATTTTTCATTTTCATTTTAACAATGTTCACAGCATCTTCACTAGCAGTAGATTCCATCTCAAGAAACCACTTTTTTTGCACACTGATAAGAACCAACTCCTTATCTGTTCAGGTTTTACCATGAGATGCAGCAATTCAGTCATATCTTGAAGCTCCACTTCAAATTCTAGTTCACTTGCTATTTCTACATCTGCAATTAGTTCCTCCACTGAGTCTTGAACTTCTCAAAGTCATCCATGTGAGTTGGAATCAACTTCTTCCAAATTTCTGTTAATGCTGATATTTTGACCCCCTGCCATGAATCATGACTATTCTTAATGGCTCCTACAATGGTGAATCATTTTCAGAAGGTTTTCGATTTATTTTGCCCAAATCCGTCAGAGGAATCACTATCTATGGCAGCTATACCCTTAAAAAATGTATTTCTTAAATAATGAGACTTGAAGTTACTCCTTGTTCCATGGGCTGCAGAATGGATGCTGTGTTAGCAGACATGAAAACAACATTAATTTTCTTGTACATCTCACTCAGGGCTCTTGAGTGACCAGATTCATTGTCAGTGAACAGTTATATTTTGAAAGGAGTCTTTCTATCTGAGTAGCAGGTCTCAAGAGTGGGCTTAAAATATTCAGTGAACCATGCTATAAATAGATGTATTATTATCCAGGCTTTGCTGTTTCATGTATAGAAAATAGGCAAAGTAGATTTAGCATAATTCTTAATAGTCCTAGGATTTTCAGAATGGTAAATGAACATTGGCTTCAACTGAAAGTCACCAGCTGCAGTAGTCCCTAACAATAGAATCAGCTTACCCTTTGAAGCTTTGAAGATAATAGGCATTGTCTCCTTTCTAGCTATGGATGTCCTACAGGGCATCTTCTTTTAATGTTGTCTAAGGGAATTTTGTCTATATTAAAAATCTATTAGTTAGTGTAGCCACCTTCATCCACGATCCTAGCTAGATATTCTGGATCATTTGCTGCAGCTTCTACATCAACATTTGCTGCTTCATCTTGCACTTTTATGTTATGAAGATGACTTCTTTCCTTACTTCTCATGGACCAAACTCTGCTCACTTTAAACTTTTCTTCTGCAATTTTAACACCTCTCTCAGCCTTCATAGAATTAAACAGAGAAGCTTGCTCTGTATTAGGCTTTGGCTTAAGGGAATGTTGTGACTGGTTTGATCTTTTATTCAGACCACTAAAATTTTCCATATCAGCAATAAGGCTGTTTCACTTTTATCACTTGAGTGTTCATTGGAGTATTACTTTTAATTTCCTTCAGCTTTTCCAGAACTTTTCCTTTGCATTCACAACTTGGAAAACTAGCTCACGAGCCCTAGATTTCGGCTCATCTCCTATTTTCACATGCCTTCCTCACTACCTTAATCATTTCTAGCTTTTGATCTAAAGTAAGAGACATATGACTCTTCCTTTCACTAGAACACTTAGAAGCCACTGTAGGCTTATTATCTGGGTGAATTTCAATATTGTATGTCTCAGGAAACAGGGAGGCCCGAGGAGAGGGAGAAAGATGGGAACAGCTAGTCACCTGAACAGTTAGAACACACACAACTTTTATTGATTAAGTTCACCATCTTATATGGGTACAGTTTGTGACACCCCAAAACAGTTATAATAGTAACATCAAAGATCACTGATCACAGATCACCACAAAAAATAAAATAATAATTTAAAAGTTTGAAATATTGTGAGAATTACCAAAATGTAACATGGAAGCACCAAGGGAACACATGCTGTTGGAAAAATGGTACCAATAGACTTGTTCAACACAGGGTTGACAAGGCCTTTAATTTGTAAAAAATGTAATATATCTGCAAAGAACAATAAAGTACAATAAAATGAGGTGTGCCTTTATTAAAAAGATTCTAGTGAGAGTTTGTTTTTGTCTTAGGAGCTTTAAATTGTAGGGGATCAGACCTCAGCCTCATTTTTTACTTTGCCTTTTTTTTTCCTCTCTTGCAGCTTATAATTGTTAATTTGCACTGCAAAGCTATCATTCTTTTTTTCTATTTTGGGTTAAGGTTAGTTTATATATCCATTTCACATTACATATTATTAACTTGTTGAAGCCAGACACCGATCTTCATTGTGTGTCCTCTACAGCACCTAGCACAATGCCTCAAAGATATGAGAACGCTTGTTAAATTGAATTACATTGATAGTGATCACAGGGTTTAGAGACAGGGTGCTTTAGAAAAGATTAAAAGAACACAGATTGTTTATCTTAAACAAAAGATCAAATGCTATTCTGAGAGTCTGCAAATCAATAAAGTTTTTTATATCTTTAGTGGGGAAATGAGAGATGGTAGTGGAGTGGAATGGTTACCAATTGTTCCCAGAGACTTCTTTATGGTTTTGGGCTGACTGTTCAAGTACATACCTCTTCTCTGTGCTTTCTGGATACATGGCCAGGTATTTTTGGACAATCCTACTTCATTGGTTCTACTAAGCTCTAAAGAATTTCATCCTAACTTCCACCTGTATTTATAATTGGGAAGCTATTGTTTCGCATATAGGATCATTTATTACATAAGGTGGTTCTGCTTTTCTAGCCAGATCCATATTATGTATATGAGCTTAACTTATTTACTAATTTTTACTGAAACATATATAATATGTTATCAACCTTATTCAACAAACATTTATTGAGAACTTACTATGGATCAGGACATCAGTGATATGCCAGAAATCTAAAAAGGAATAAAATATATGCCCTGCCCATGAAGGGCTAATAGTCTGGTGGGAGAATATCAAAGTAAAAAAAGGTTATATTACAGTATAATATATGATATATAGAAATAGGTTCATTAAGTTCTGTGGGAGCACATAGGTGGGAAGAAATGATTTGTCTAGCACTGTTCAAAAGAATTATAATGTGAGCTGTATATGTAATTTCGAATTTTCTAGTAGTCATGTTACAGAGTAAAAAGAATAGGTCAATCTATTTCATAATACATTTTATTTAATTAAATATATCCAAAATATTATTATTTTAAGATATAATCTATATAGAATCATGAATGAGCTAGTTTGCATTCTTTTATTTTTGTGACCTAAGCCTTTGAAATCTAGGGTGCATTCCTCTGTTACGATTAGCCATATTTCAAGTGCTCAATAATAATGTGGCTAGTGGCTGTCATTCAGATAATACTGGTCCAGGAATTGGATATCCATGACATAGGAAAAGCATATGCAAAAGCACAGAGATATTCAAATGTGTTGGTAGAAGTTCCATATGTGTAGGCATGACAGGGAATTGACCCCAAAAGAACGATTGAGGCCAAAGTCTTTTAGTTTATCCTTTAAGATATAATAAGATTTGGTTTAACAGCTAAGAGCTCATTAGAATATAATTACCATTTTGTTGCTTTATACAAATATTTATAAAGTGCTTATTATATGTTGAGTAATATTCTGAGCACATTTTACATATTAGCTTTTAAAATCCTTTTAACAATCCTATTGTAATTATTATTATCTACCACATTTTATAGATGAGGAAACAAAAACATAAGGAAGCCAAAGTATTTGCCCCATGATACACAACTAATAAGTGGAACAAACAAAATTTGATTCCAGAATCTATGCTATGTTAACTTTACAAGTCACTCCCACCTCTAAACTATATAGGCCCAGTGCTGAATTTAATGTTCTCTATAGATTAGTAGAGGCCAAATATGTAAGAACTATCAAAGTTGTAAAGTGAGCTAACGAGGCAAATTCATTTTCCTAAAAATAAAAACTGACTGAAGACTAGATAAAATTCAGAGTTGTAAAAACAGATATGATAAACAGTTTGCTACATTTTAGGAATATAGTGCATACTATAAAAATAGTCCCTAATGTTATTAATAAAAAAGATGAATAGATTTGAAAAGTTCATTTTACTCGAAGTAGTTTCTATCAATTCCCTGAAAATATAATTGAAAAAAATGCATTTGTATTGTGTTTATAAAAGACAAACTTTGATAGTAAAAGGATAAAAACATTATACCATACAAAAACTAACCAAAAGAAAGCTTATGTTTCTGTATCAATATCAGAAAAAGTGTAGACTTTAAGGCAAAAAGCATTGCTAGAAATAAAGAGGGACACTTCATAATGATCACCAACTACTTTCCCTGGGAAGGTATAATTTTCTAAAGTTTTATTTATCTAGTCATATAGCTTCAACATTTATAAAATAAATATTGAGAGAATTAAAATAATAATAAAAATATGTAATCATTGTGGGTGAATTTAACTACCTCTCTCAGGAGCTGATTGAAAAATGCAGACACGAAAGCTATCAAAATATAGAAAACTTGACCATAACCTGGAAAAAATTTGACATAATTAACTTATATGCAACCTTGCAGATCACCCATTATTTTAAGTACACATAGAAGTTTGACAAAATTGATTATATCCTGCATGAGAAAGCTGTCTTAGTATGATGCAAATGATTTAAATTATGAGTATTTGATAACCATAGCAAATTTAACTAAAAATCAATAACAAAAAGATTTTTAAAATCCTCACAGTAGAAATGAGTAAGATAAATAACACATATATCAAAGAGGAAATAACTAAATTTAACAAACTATTTTGAATTGAACACATAAAAACTTATTGTATTAAAACTTGTAGAATGTAGCTAGTTATGCATAGAGTAGACTTTATATCAGTATATGTATATTTTAGAAAAAAAAGTTTAAAAATCCATAAGCTAAACAACATTCAAGAAACTGGAACAGTAACAACAAATTAAATATAAAGTAGAAGAAAAGACATAAAAGGACTAAAACAAGTGAAAATGAAAAGAAGTATAATAAAAATCATAAAAATACTAAATGTTGGTTCTTTGAAAGGATCAATAAAATCAACAAACAGCTGTTGAGATAGACACTCCATATTAAAACTTCATAAATTTTAGAAGAGTGCTTTGATATCTCTCTCCCTTTCTCTCTCCCACCCACCCCCACTCTGTCCCTGAAATAGATAACACTAATTTTCAAAGCTGAACTTTTTTTACATCATAAACATGCAAAAATAAGGTTCAAATTGAGCCATGAAAAATAATTAACACTTTCTTTTTATTTCCTGTCATTAAATAAATTATGCACATATTTAATGAACCACACAGTACTAGAACACAGCTATTACTTTATGCCTCCTGTTTTCTCCCTTCCTCTTCTAGTGGGTAGTTGTGGCCTCCCTGGGGTCTTAGTGTAACATAGTAAAAGTAGGGAAAAGTTTGTTTCAAAGAATCTTAGGAATTTAACAGACTTTGTGATACTCTTGAGCATTATGACAGCTTATGATTCAATATCTGAAATACAGCCTAAAAAATGAAGCCCGTTACAAGTAGCACATTTTCGCGGTCTTTCAGTTTAGCCCTCTCCCGTCACATGGTCAGCAATGGATGTGTTTAAAGGAGAGTTTAAAGTTCAAGGCTGCCAATGTGACTATCACCCCTAATTTGAAAGTATTTTTCTTTAGCAATCCCAAATAATATCTAATTTTTGAAGGCTCTTGACATATTACATCTTTCTCAACTATTAGTAATTGAAAACACTCCTATTGGTTCTCTATATTTTAATACCTGATACTAAAGTTTTGCTTAGGTCCATGCATATCCTCCGCCTTGGCATATAACCCACACATCACATTGATAGACAACATAGTCACAAAATTTATATAAATCCAATGTGAAAATAAGAGAAGGCTAAAAGACAGTCTCGGCTATAAGAAAGAGGAAAGTTTAAACCATCAACTCTAGATATTCTGTAATTGCAAAAAGAGACTAAAAATAGTTTAAGATAAAGGGAATGTCATCAGATAGCACAAATCATAGATAAGAAACTGCAGTCTGTTGGGGCTTAAAAGCACTTCTGAGGGAGAAGATAAGGAAGAGGATACTGGCCAATTCAAGCGGAAAATGCCCGCCAAAGACAGACTTCTACCCTTAGAATGCTTAGTACATATTGTATTTCAGTTATTTTTGGAGTATTATCTTCATGCAATTCTTGAAATTTTACAAAAAAACAAAAGAATTTCCAAGACACATCTGACAAAAATTAATAAGGTTAGGAACCTGCCTACCAAATATCTAGACTTATTTTGAGGAGGAACCAAGACAATGGAGTATTAGCACAAGAATGGCTACGTGAGACAGTAGATCAGAATAGTGATCCTAGACACATAAATCTAACCTAGTTGTGAAAAATGCGGAGAAAGATATTTCCTTAATAAACAGTATTAGGGAATGTTGAATCATACCAAAAAGTATCAATTCCAGATTTAAAAAAAAGACTAAAATGAATTATCAAGACTATGTAAAATTTTAGAAAATAACATAGGAAAATATCTTTATGATATCATGATAGGAAAGAATTTTTAATAAAACTCAAGCAGTACAAACTATAAATGAGAAATTTGATAAATTATATTATATTAAAAACAATAACTTTTATTAATCAAAAGGCAGTATTGATAAAGTGACAGTACAAGCCAAAAGTAGATTTCCAATACATATAATTAACAAATAATAACATCTGATATATATATATGTGTATATATACTATATATTTATACACAGTTAAATTACATATATGTGTACATATATGTCTATTTTTTTCTACTAATGTTAAAGACCAACAACCAATCCCAATGAAAATAGATAAAAATTATGAACAGACATTCCACTGTCAGCTGTCCAACAAACATGTATAAATATTCTTAGTGTCAATAGTAATTAAGGAAATCACAATGAAACACCATTTTATATGTACCTTACTGGCAAAAATTAAGTCTGATTTCAATAATGTTGGCAAAAACAGTGAATTTCTTATGTTCTTTCCAAACCACTTGGGAACACGATTGCCAACCATGTAATAGAAGTATGCCTAGCATAGGATGTCATAATTCCATTCATGAGCATGTAGTTAATAGAAATTTTTGCATATATGTACCAAGAAATAGAAAAAAAGTTCATAAGAACTTTAATTGAGAAAGAAAAAAAAATACCATAGGGAAAAATATCTATTGGCAGGAGATTAGATGAAAAAATTGTGATGCAGTTATACAATGGAACATGACCTAGTTGTATATATAAATCAATTATAGCATGTACTAAAAATGATGTACCTCAGAAACATAATTTTATATAAAAACAGAGCTAGTTGCAAATAATATAGGGTAGGATAAAATTTATAACATGCAAATAGGGAAAACAATATCTTGATCATACATGCGTATACACCAATATAACTCTTAAAAAAATCAATTGAAGGAGAAACACAACATTCAGGATAGCAGTTTCTTCTGTGAAGAGAAAAGAGAACCTAATGGCAAATGGCACATAGTGGTTTTCAAAATTGCAAGTAAATCTTGGTTCCTTATACTGGTTAGTGAGTTATTTATTTTGTTATTATTGGTTTGTTTTTTCTCTTTTTTTCGAGATAAGGTTTTGCCATGTTGTCCAGGCTGGAGTACAGTGATGGGATCATAGCCCATTATAGCCTCAAACTACTGGGCTCAAGCCATCTTCCTGCCTCAGCCTCCTGAGTACCTAGGATTACAGGTGTGAGCCACCATGCCCAGCCTTTTATTAATTTTGACAAATATGCTTTACACATTCTTTTTTTTTACATATGACATTCTTAAAGCAAACTTTTTTAAAAAATTAAAAGAGAAAGCATAGTCAGTTTGGGAACAGATCTGCAACATTAAGCAGAGATTATTCGTATCTAATAAATAAAACAAAGCACCGTAATTTCCCAAACTATGTTCTCATAGGCAGTACAGAGCTACCATTAGCCAGCATGGTGCCTTTATGCCAATTAGGGAATTATACCCCATTCTATGGAACAGAGATATAGCACCAAGGATAGATGCAAAGCTTGGCTGAATTTTTACTTCCTTTTGCCATCATTGTTTAGGTTCAAAGTGCACAATCAGAGGCGGTTGCTAGGACAGAATGCTGAAAACCATAGATTTATTTTCTGTATTTTTGGATGAAGATCATAGGTGATGGCACAAAAAAGCAATATAGCCTATGTAGATCACTGTGTGGCATGCAGAGCTGGGAAACACAATAGCCTAGCAGATCCCAGGCAACACCAGCCTGAACTGAAGCACTCTGCCTTAATATTTTACTGACGAGGAACTTGAAGTATTATGTGAGCTCCACACATATGACTTACAAGTTGCTTTGTATAAGTTTCCTATCTTTTTTGCTAAAACAGCCTTTTCATTTTAGAACAGATTTAGGTTACAAAAAATACAGTTTTAGAATACAGAAAAATTGTAAAGATAGGATAAAGAATTTCCATATACCCTACCATCCTGTTTCTGCTACTATTAACATCTTACATTAGTAAGGTACATTTGTTACAGTTAATGAACCAATGTTGATACATTATTATTAAGTAAAGCTCATACTTTCAGATTTCCATAGTTTATATCTCATGTCCTTTTGTTCCTGGGTTCCATCCAGGATATGACATTACATTTAGCAGTCATTTCGTTTTAGGTACTCTTGGCTGTTAACAAGTTTCTCAAGATTCCTTATTTTTAACAGCCTTGAGAGGTGTGAAGAGTACTAGGAAGTATTTTGTAGAATGTCCCTTATTTGGGACTTGTCAGTGTGTTAAACTGGAATCATGTGTTTTTGGGAAGAAGATGACAGAGACAAAGTGTCGTTTTCATCACATCATGTGGAGGGTACATACTATGAACATTACTTACCATTGTTGATGTTAAACTTGATTACATGGTAAAAATAGTGTTCATCAGGTTTCTCCACTGAAGTAACCCTTCCCTCCCTCCTCTGCACGCCCTGGCCCCATATTGTACTCTTTGGAAGAAAGTTACTGTATGAAATATGCTTTTGTTCCTTGAGGGTGGAGAGTCTACATAAATTACTTGGAATTATTTTGAATGAAAGATTTGTCTATTATCCCCCATTTATTACTTTTTACAACATTTAGTTATGTCACCATTGACCCTTAGATATTTATTTTATACTTTTTAAAACATAATCCAATACAATTTTATTTATTGCATTGCTCAAATTGTTATAACTTTGGCACTTGGGAGATCTTTCAGTTGTCTCCTGTGTTTCTTTGAAAGACATACTCCGTCATTGCCTGTGTGTGGGGGGGAGGGGAGGGTGTCAACCATTTATCTAAGGAGTTCTGGTTCCTTTAATTGGAAAATGATATTAGAAACAAATATTTGGGCATAGTTATGTTCCTTTCTACTGAGGTGTATTGCTTCTAGGCCCTCTCAGCTGGCAGATCAAAGAGATGTATGTGTGCATACTAACACAGGATTAGTAAACATTTAGATTTGTAAACATTTACTTTTTTTTTTTTTAGACAGAGTCTCGCTCTGTTGCCCGGGCTAGAGTGAGTGCCGTGGCGTCAGCCTAGCTCACAGCAACCTCAAACTCCTGGGCTTAAGCGATCCTCCTGCCTCAGCCTCCCGAGTAGCTGGGACTACAGGCATGTGCCACCATGCCCGGCTAATTTTTTTTTTCTATATATATTTTAGTTGGCCAGATAATTTCTTTCTATTTTTAGTAGAGACAGAGTCTCGCTCTTGCTCAGGCTGGTCTCGAACTCCTGACCTCGAGCGATCCACCCACCTCAGCCTCCCAGAGTGCTAGGATTACAGGCGTGAGCCACCGCACCCAGCCTGTAAACATTTATAGATGTTATAACATGTACCTATTATTTAGCTAAACAAGAATTCACCCTGATGTCTTTAATTCTAACCCAGTACCACATGGATCATTGGAGATTTGTATCCATATTTATCTGTAACCTCCCTTTCAAAACAGTGAGAAAACTTGGCTCCCACCATCCACCAACATTTTCTTAATTGTTCAATTTCACTATAAACGTATCAGAATTTCTCCCCACATCCTCATGGGAAATAACTCTCAACTAGAGTATAATGCTTGTCTACTGCACCTTTTGGCTTTAGTTTTACAGACTCCACTGTTTTCCAACATTACTTAGATCAACGACTTATTCCCTCACCCTTCTTGGTGAGATAATTTCACATATTTGTACTACAGTTAGAATGTTTTGTCATAGTCTGCTTTGCAGGGATTCTGTTTCTTCAAAAATGATTTTTTTAATATGCATACAATAACGTTCACACTTTGTGCTGCAAAATTTTATGGCTTCTAACAAATGTATAGTGTGTATTCATGACTACAGTATCATCTGGAATATTTTCTTTGCCCTAAAAACTTCCCTGTGCTTCACCTATTGAATATTTCCCCTCCTTCATCTCTATGGTTTTACCTTTTTCAGAATGCATAATTGGAATCTTAATGGTATGTGACCTTTTCAGACTGGCTTCTTTCGCTTAGAAATATGAATCTAAAATTTATCCATGTCTTTTTGTATTTTGTGTGGCTTGTTTGTTTTTATCCCTCAATAATATTTCATTGCACATACGTACCATAATTTGTTTATTCATTCACTTATTAAAGGACATTTTGGTTTCCTGAATTTTTTGCTATTAGGAACAAAAATACTATAAACATTCAGGTTTTTGTGTTGACATAAGTTTTCAAATCAGTTGTATGAATACCTAGGGATGTGATTGCTAGATATTATGGTAAAACTATGTTAAGCTTGTAAGAAATTGCCAAACGGTCTTCCAAAGTCACTCTACCATTTGAATTTCCACCAACAATGAATGAGAATTCTTGTTGCTCCACATCCTTACCAGCAATTGGATTTGTCAGATTTTTGGATTTTAGCCATTATAATAGGTGCATAGGGACATCTCATTGTTATTTTAATTTGCAGGTCTCTAATGTCTAGTTATGTTGGGCATCTTTCCATATGCTTATTTGCCATTTGTGTATCTTTGGTGAGATATTTGTTCAGATCTTTTGCCTACTTTTTAATTGCTTTTTTTGTTTATTGTGGAGTTGTAAGAGTTCTTTGTATATTTTGGATACAAGTACTTCATTAGATGCATGTTTTGCAAATATTTTCTCCCAGTCACTAGCTTATCTTTTCATTCTCTTTCCCTTGTATTTCATAGAGCAGAAATTTTTCACTTTAATGAAATCCAACATATCAATTATTTTTTTTTGTATTGTACCTTTAGTATTTTAAGTAATAGCACATCAATAATCCTAAAGTCATATAGATTTGTTCCTATGTTTTCTTTTAGAATTTTCATATTTTCTATTATTTACATTTAGTATTTGTGATCCATTTTGAGATAATTTTTGTTAAAATTGTAAAGTGTTTGTCTAGGTTTATTTTATTATATTGTTTGCATGTGTATGACAATTGTTTTGGTACCACTTATGAGTCATTCAACCTATGACTGTGGATATCTCTCCATTTCTTTGGCTTCTATAATTGTTTTCATTGTTGTTTATAGTTTTCAGCAAATAGGTCCTGTATTTGGTTATATTTATGCCCACATTTGTTTATTTGGTTATATTTGGCTATATTTATACCTAAGTACTTGATATTTTGGGGTGCTATTATATATGCATATGGTGCTTTTTTTAAATTTTCAAATTATAGTTGTTATACTGGCATATAAGCAAGCAGGTGATTTTTGTATATTAATTTTGTATATTAAAACCCTGTTATGCTCATTTATTAGGTTTGTACCACTCCTTCATTATTTCTTTCACAAGTGGGATAAGGTGGCAAGACAGAGGAATGAGGAAAGTGAGAAGGTGTTAACTGTTTGTAGCTCACCCCTTCAAGAGGAGATATGCCTATGCTGCTATGATTTTATATAGGTCTCTGCTGTTATGATCTAAGTCAGTGCCCAGTTGGTAGTCCCATTCCCCAAAGTTAATATGCCTTGTATTGAAATTGTATCTCAAGATCCCTGGAAATATTTGAGGATATATATAGTCAAATGTGGGTTTATTGATAATGAAGTTTATTGACATGTAGTCAAATGTAGCTTTATTAGAGACAACATGATGTACTAATGGACTCAGTGTGAATCGTAAGAGACAAGAGAGGAACCGACAAGTGATAGCATCATTTACTAAAATTTGAAAGACAGGACAAAGGAAATTCACTTTTGGACATATTAATGAGTTTAAGATGCTTTTAAGATGCTTTTAGAAACCAAATGTAGATGCTATGTAAATATTTCTTTTATCTTAGTCTAAAATTCAGAGGAGAGGTCAAGGCAGAAGATTTACATTTGGTAGGTATCTAACTATAGGTGGTATTAAAAGCCAGGGCTGGATGAGATCATCTGGAGAGAATATAGAGATAGAAAATTGATGTGGTTTAAAAACCATGCTGTGGGTATGCCAACATTTAGAAACGAGGAAGAGGTAGAGCTTTCTACAAAGGACATTGAGAAGGAGTGGCCAGTCAGGAGGGAAACACCACCACCACCAAGTATGGTGTCTCTTGACAGAAAATTCAATAACCATTTAAAGTAAGAAAGGATAATCAATGGTCAAACACAACAGTGTAGCATGATCTTGCAGAGAGCACATTCAGTGAAATAATAGGGTAAAAACTTGATTGAGCATAAACACAGAATGATAGGAGAGAAAGTAGGGCTATGATATATAAATGCTAAGTGTAATGATGGTAATCAAGACAATTAGACACATTCTAAAAGTACATAATTAAATACCTATAATTATATGTGTATTCATGCATCAAATATACCACGTAACCAACACATACACACAAAATATATAGACATGAGTTTTATGTATACAATTATATATAGATGATAATATATCAGCAACACAGGAATTAGCAGTATATATGAAATCTATATTGGAAAATAAATAATTTTAATAGGGCCATAAAGTTAAACGTTCAAAGAAATTTTAGCATTCCAGCTTTACTTTAAAATAAAATAAAAACACAAACTTTATATTGAAAAAGACCTTACATTAACCTGAAAAATCTATACCTACCCAATAATCTTTTAATGTTTTAATAAAATTTATCATCAAGTGACTGGTTATTATTGCTTCTTTTCATTTCTAATGTTATAAACCATTTTGAATCAGAAAAGCATGCCTGTGTAATTTCACAACTTCTTTTTCCCACTCTGAGGTACAGGAGAGGGGAAATTACTAATGAGCTCATGTTCTGAATTGGATTGCATTTTTGGATTGTTGCTGTGTGATTACAATCAAGTTTAAATTCTCAGAAAACCAATAAGAAAAACTTCAAACTTATTTACTGCTTCACAGTGAGATATTTTTGAAACTTCAAAACAAGCCACTCAGAAAACTGCTCTGTAAAATTTTTCTATTTCTTTTGATTTTTGTTTGACACATGATTTTTTAATTTGTGAAAATCAGAAATTTGGGATACATATACTTAAGAAACGACATTGGATAATTTCTATTCTTCTTAGGTCCTCAAAAAAAAACTCCCCGTTTTTTTTTTTTTTTGTCTTTTAAAAAATTTCCACCAGTTTCCAATTGAATAGAGCAAGTGGGTATTTCTATTGACTAAGAAGTCATTGATTGACAAGCTCTTTTGAGATTAGTTTTTCATTTGTGTGATTAAACAATACCATAGATCACTTGTTTACTATATACTGATGATCCCTAACTTAGTACCAACCTTATGTGACCCATCATTAACAATATTTATTCTTCTTTACATCATGTATAGATTACTTTTCTTCACAGCTGGGATCTTGTTGATTTCCCCAGAGACATTACAGTGGTTTCTAGACTGTAAGCCATTTCTTTCATGAAAAGTAAGGGCTCACAACTGCAGTAATTCAGTCCAATATGCTGTATTTTCAGTGAAAGATCTATAGCGATACATGTGAAACAAATTGAAGTGATAGATCAACTCTTATAGCTGATTATTCCCTGGGATTTGATATCTAAAACTTAGTATTCATGTCTAGTTTCAGGGACTTAAAACTTAGCTCTTCCATTCTATTTTGAAGGCCCAGTGGTGTGGTGGTTTGCAATTTTCAAGTCACTTTCATGTACATTGAATCATTTGCAATACATGTTTAGAAAGGAAAATGTATAAATTAGTTTAGGCTCTTACAGCCTCGTTCATGAACCAGAACTCAGAAATATATATTAAAAATTATCCTTATATATCAAATGGAAATAAATGTGTGATATGTTTTTAACATTGATATAGGGGGAAATATTTCAAATATTGAATGTGTATAGTTTTAGCAGAGTGAATGCTTTAGACATGAGAGAAAAATTTAGCCTCACCATGAGCAGTTCTCTTGATTTTTTTTTAATGCTGGTGCAGCTGAATTACTGTATTGCCACTTGAAATTTATTCTTTGATAATTTTAACTGTCTTCGAGAATAGTTAAAAAAAAATCCGTGTTCTAGAATCATGTGTAGCACAATAGTTTTTTGGTATTGAATTGGAGGATTTTCTAAAACTTTCTGCTTGATTATGACTTCATGATAGATGATATATACATATATACATTTGTATTCATATATATGTTATTGAATTTAATAAGTGCTAGGTACAGAATCAGGTTCTGGAAGTACAAAATTGATTAATACCTGATTAATACTTAAAGCTGAACATCTATGTAGTGGGAAAATCAATCTCATAAATTATACAGCATTAGGAATACCTTTAAGGAGGGCCAAGAAAAATGCTAAGAAGTCCAGAGAAGGGAGAAACTAATCCTGAGTAGAGGCCTTTGGAAAGACTTCCAGATAGGGTGACATTTGAATCAAATTCTATCCCTGTCCCAACCCCACCACAAACATTAAATTTTTTCAGAGAATCAGTATCTTCATACCTAAAGAATGTAAAATGCCAAAATTCACATTACAATGCTCTTTAATTTGGTGACTATAAAGGGATGTTCACTCTTTGGGAGCGTAGCCAAAAGACAAATGACTGTAGTTCCCTTGGAAAATTTACGATTACTTTGAAGCCACATTTTTAAGTCTTTTTATCTTGCCAACTTCGTCTTTTCCATCTTAACAATTTCTATTGTTTAGAAGACTATTTCGGATGCAAAGTTGTACTTAGTCATGGCTGCATAGTCACTAAACACTTGAGGCTTCCTTCTTCAATTTACTTTCTATTATTAGCTGGGCCAGTTACAGTGCAGGCATTTTTAGAACCACCTGAAATAGAATATGTCCAATGCACAGTACTCTTTTGAATGAGCAATGTTTTTGATTAGAACATTTTATTTTCTTTGAAAAAGTCCCATGACCTTAGTAGTAGTATGACACTAATGGTAACATTCTACTTTTAAGATTTGCTTACATAAGTTTTGCCTCACTTGCAAGTGAATAGAAAGAACAGAACCAACTTTCATTTTCCCAAATGAAGTTAATAAGAATGAAACTATGCTTTCAGAGGATTTAAATACAACCACAAATAAATAAACAAAACCCCAGCCAAGCACTGTTAGTGATTTTCTTTGAGCACTCACTATCTCTTGGAAGAAGACAGAAGGAAGCTGTTATATTTTGAATGGCCTCAGTCAGGCTGTCTAATTGCCCACAATATCATGACCCAACTGCAGGGCAGTTCATGGTGTCAAGAGAGTTTAATTGCTCCTTCTGAATGTATTGGCTTGCAGTTCACAAATGGAAATGAAGTGGAAAAAAATAAAGGCCAATACAGGAGCTAAAACCCGATTATTAATTTCAAACTGCTAAATTCCTATAAGCTTCTTTTCTTCTTTTCACTGATTTTATAATGGTTCACAAATTTCCTATGTGGGACTAGTAATTCTGCTTTGCTCACCTAATTTAAACAGTATCATTTGACATTTTGGGGTTATCCAATAATGGAGTCAGCCAGGCAATCAGCTTTAGTATTATGCATTTCATGAGTGAAAGGAAAAAAAATCTTAAAAGACAGGCTGGCTTGGTTTAATTTCATTGGATATTAGCATTTCTCAAAAGCAAAGCAGTATTAGTGATGGAAAGTAGGTTAAAACGTTGCTGGCTTGCTAATAAGGAAAAGTATATTTTTTCCAAAAATGACAATGTTATTGAATGAAAACTCCAACACATGCAAAATAGCAAAATTTTTTGCCTTTATACGTCTCTTGATTTCTGAGTAATAGATTCATTAGGGGATGAGAGAAGCATAAAAAAGATTATAGATCTTAAAATGACTGGTTAGTAGAAGAGTAAATAGCAGCAGGATTGAAAAGAAAGTGGTATTCTCATTCTCTTTGGGGAGGGAAAAGAAAGGAGAGGAAGTGGGTCTCAGCACAGTTTAAACGGGTAATAGGGCATGTTCAGCAGTGCTGTGCAGTGGCATTTAATGAAATTCTGAACTCTACCTTCGCTCATTAAGTTGATTCATGAAGTCAGTAACAGGGGAATAACTGGCAAGTGCGGCCTGCTGTGAAAATGACCACATGTTCCACATCCACCAGTTAACATCAGACAAAAGGGCTGAGAAAATGCAGTATTTGACAGGTATTCCTTACCTCCTTCCATGCTCTTATTTACTCTGAGCTCCTCTGAGCTTAGCACCCGCTTGCTACCCTCGTTACTTGTGTATGTCCTACATGAATGAAGAGTGCTTCCTAAAGGAATCCAAATTATCCTATTATTTTCTTTATCATCTGATTTTATGGACTCAAAACCAAATGTAAGCTCTAACGATATAGGAAAAGATGTGACATCAGCTTTGTTTTGGTGAGGTTCGTGGGGTGTTGGTAAATTAGTGGCTGAAGAAAACTTGTAAACTGAGAAAAATTACACTTATTTCATCTAGTATAATTATTTCTTGATGAATAACTGAAATAAGAGATTTAATAAAGATAATATTTAGCTTCTGAAATTAAAAGTTTTTTTAACCACCTTTTATTAGCAAACTTAGCTATTTTCATCTAGAAGTACCTAAATGGCACCATCCCCAGGAAATTACAAATTTATACGACCAAGATCTTTTCAGTGAAGTAACCATGAATCCTAATCTCTTCCTTTTTTCTTGGACCTAGAAAGAGATTAAATACCCATTCAGTTAACTGATTTATTTCCCCTCTTCAAGGCCACACAAAGGAGCTCTCTGAAGAACAAAATGTAATAACCCAAGGTCCCTGTCTAAAAGAATTTGGGGATTTATTAGGTTGAACAGAAAGGATTTTCTTTTCATCCAGTGAGCTGTTCTTGTTTTCTGTGGCTGCTCATTATACCTATATATGGGATAAAGCTCTGCATAACTTTCCTATTGTGTTTACAACAATTTTGGGGAATATGATTATAACATAATTCATGAACAGTAGAATTCCTGGAGTATATGTTTATGATTTGTTGAAAATAAGGGGTTTGAAAGTGCATTATCAGGTATATTATAGCATAAAAATTGTAGAGATATAGAATTGTCTGAAGTTGCTCTTTTGGAATGGTTAAAAACAGTGAGGAAGGGTACAAAACAAATGGCATCCCCCTATTGTCAGGGATACTCATACTCATATGTGCTCTCACATTAGGATAATGTAGGGAGGCAGGCTTAAGTCCAGGAGGACAAAAGATAGGATCCTAAGATGGATAGCAGGATAGTTCTCCTAACTCAAACAAAACCTATGTTAGTTATCTGTGGCTGTGCTGCCCTGCACCTTAAAAGCTTAAGGAAAAACATTTGTGTGGGCCAGAAACTCAGGAATGAATTAGTTTCATGGTTTGGGCTCAGAGTTTCTTTCGAAATTGTAGGTAAGAGGTCAGGTGAGGCTGCAGTCATTTGAAGACTTTACTGGGGCTGGAGTATCCACTTCGAAGGTGGTTTACTAATACGCCTGGCAAGATAATGGTGGATGTTTTGGGGAAGCCATAGTTCTTTGCCATATGGACCGTTCCTTGGGTCTGCTTCAGTGTCCTGCAGACGTGGTAGCTGGCTTCCTCCAGAACAAATGATCTGTGAAGAGAGCAAAACAGATGTCATAATGTCTAAGTCTTATTTTTGAATCCAAGTACTAATCAAACTGCTTTCTTTATTTAAGAATTAGTACCCCATGGTGTACATATATCACATTTTATTAATCCACTCATGAATTGATGGGCCCTTGGGTTGATTCCACATCTTTGCAATTGTGAATTATGCTACAATAAACATTCAGGTGCAGGTGTCTTTTTGATAAAATGGCTTTTTTTCCTTTGGGTAAATACCTAATAATGGAATTGCTAGATCAAATGGTAGGCCTACTTTTAGTTCCTTGAGGTGTCACTGTACTATTTTCCATAGAGATTGTACTAGTTTGCAGTCCCACCAACAGTGTATAAGTGTTCCTATCTGTCTGTATCCATGCCAGCATCTGTTGTTTTGGGACTTTTTGATAAAAGCCATTCTCACTGAAGTTAGGTGATATCTCATTGTCATTTTCATTTTCATTTCCCTGATGGTTAGAGACGGTGGATATTTTTCATATGTTTGTTGGCTATTAGTCTATCTTATTTTGAAAAGCTTCTGTTTATGTCTTTTGCTCATTTTTTTTTATGGGGTGGTTTGATTTTTTTCTTGCTGATTTGCTTGAGGTTTTTGTAGAGTCTGGTTATTAGCCCTTTATCAGATGCATAGCCTGCAAATATTTTCTCCCATTCTGCAGGTTGTCTATTTGCTGCATTGATTGTTTCCTTGCCTGTGCAGAAGCTTTTTAATTTAATCAAGTCCCATTTATTAATTTTTGTTGTTGCTGTGATTGCCTTTGGGGTCTTCTTCATAAATTCTTTGCCTAGGCCAATATCTAGAAGAGTTTTCCCATGGAGTACTACTCAGCCAAATTAAAAAAAAAAAATTGGTGGACTAATACCTTTTGTGACAACCTGGAGGGACTTGAGACCATTCTCCTAAGTGAAGTATGGCATGAATGGAAAAAAAAATACCACATGTACTCACTGCTAAATTGGAACTGATTGATCAACACTCATGTGTACATATGGAAATAAAACTCAACAGAAATTGAGCAGTTGGAAGAGGGGAAGAAAGGATGGGTAAAATTATACCTGAGAGGTACAATGCACACTGTCTGGGTGATGGGTACACTTTTAACTTTGACTCAAACTGTACAAAAGAAATTCATGTAGACCAAAGATTTGTACCCCTGTAATATTCTGAAATAAAAAAAAAATAAATTAAATTAAAATAATCATCAAAAAAGAGAGAAAACTTCAGAATTGGTTCTTATTAAGAGAAGTTTCTTGTCTGTATTACTTACCATCTCACATTTTCAGTCTAATCTAGTCCTGACAAAAAGCTGTATCAATTGCATGTTTTTGGAGACAAACTATACCAAAATCAAATGAATGTTCATGGGAAGGTCTAACATTTGTTTTTTTCCACCAAATAAAGTAATTTGGATTTTGTTAGTAAAAAAAAAAAAAAAAAAGAAAGAAAAAAAAAAAGAATTAGGAGCTGCTTACTAGTGGGGATAATGGGTAAATCTGTGCCATGGTGAGCAAACTGAAGAGAATAGTCAACTTTTGGCCTGTGTCAAAATATTAAACATTTATTTCCCTTCCTGTGTTACCATATAAGGTTACCTCTACATTATCTACTCAAAGGAAAATCAACAACATAGATAATCCAAAATCAATTAAAAATACATTAAATATTGGGGGGAGGGTGGGAAGTAATTGCCATTTTAATTACGTATGGCCAGACTGCAATTAGTTTGTGTTCCCTGAGAACACATCTGTTAAAAGAGATGGCCCAAATGAGTCAGTCAGGATATGAGAAGATAGACTGATTTTTCAAAGTTTCTTTAGAAACTCTGCAAATATTTTCATTCCTATATAGTGGCCAACATTACATCCTCTCTGATTGGGATTAACTTGTAGGGAGAATTTTAATAGACTGTAAATAGTTTTATATCTTCATGCTTTTTTCTACAAGGTTAAGATCTGATTTCGGCATAGGTTAATTTTGAGTGATAGTGCTGAAATATTAGAAAAAAAAGAAACAAGTAAACTGTGTTAGCCAAGGGAGATAAACAAAAGGCAGAGTATGAGTAAAAGTTTTGGAAATGACTCATCTGGAGAGACAAAGGACACTGAGGGAAAGTCAAGGTGCTCTTTAGAACTATGTTCCTGTGTCTGTTAGGAGTGAGGGAGCGAAGCCATGTCCAGAGACCTGTTGATCTGTGCTTTCTTTCAGTATATGTGTCTGAGGAATAGTTAGAATCTCAGAGTTATAAGCTCAGAAAAGCATTGTGCATTTGAATGGAGGCTCATTCATTAATTTCATTCATTTAACCATTATTTATGGGACATCTACTATCTGTCAAGTGGCTGTTATTATTTTTAGACTTTCACAACCATAATACCTACAACAGAATAAAATCAATTTACTAAATCATCTTGTTCTTCCTAAAGGTGAAAATAAGAAATGACAAATAAAAATTGTATATTGCCAATCAGTACAAGTTATGTATAACATAAATCTTTTGTTTATAGTGAATATTCCCTTTACTTATTTTTATGAAAATGATATATATTTGTGAGGATATTACATTAATGCTTGTGATCTTATTCCTCCAATTCTATTTTTCCTGTGAGGTCTTCAATGTGAGTCATTCTACACAGAGGTTTTCAGGAGCTAATTACAAGTTGCATATGGGCACTTTTGAGTAAGTAATTCCTCTGCAAATAAATCTTTGCCTTTTCTTGTACTTTGTCAAAATTATTTTTGAATATAGGTAAATATCATGTTGAAATCTCAGGTTAAAATACTTGGGTACACTCTATATGAGCCCAGGCTAAGCACATTCTTCTTCTTCATTGGCCATGCAGCCATAGAGATTTCAGGATATTTCGAAGAGTCAGAAACAAATGTTAATGATGATGAGAGTGTAGAGGCTAGTACTGATACCCCTATTGGGAGCCAACTTTTTCCTTTCTTTTTCTTTATTTATTTTAATGATTTCAGAAATGGAAAACAGAAAGTTCTAGTTTTAAAACTAAGTCTTCCCATGATTTTTTTTGTCTTTAATAACTTACATTTTCCTATTATAAAGAAATGCCTTTATATTGTAGGAAATTTAGACAATACGACTATCAGAAGACATTTAAAAAATAAAAATGAAGTATTCTTTCTTTTCACTCCATTGCAAGTGCTCACTTGTAGAGTGACATGAGTCCTAATGAGACTACACCTTCCTTCCCTCCCTCCCTTTCCCTGTGAATTTTCATAGTATGGCAAAAATAAATTGCCAATTTAACAAATTTCATTAATCTATATACTACTTCTTCTTGGGTAAGTATAATCAAGAAAGTACCTTGGGAAATGGAATTCTTTTGAAACCATTTAAATAAAGAAACGACTTCTAATGATTTAGAGTATATTAAGACTTTTTTTTTAATGTTTGTGTCCTTAGCTCAAATGCTTCAAAAGCAATTGCTATCCATCTGGTCAATATATAATTTGTCTTACACTCTATAGAAAAGGGATAATTAGACTCATCTAAGGAAAGAGAATTTGATTATTTTATGGAAATCTTAGGAAGGATCCCATGTAAGTTTTATATAATTTTCAAACATATTGTAAATTATGTGGAAAATTGGGTAAGAGAAGTAAATACAAATAGCTAGTTTTATATTAGGCACCAGTTTAATATATTTCCAAATTAATTTCTAATTTTTTTGAAGGTTAATGACCTATTGATTTGGGGAAAAGTAAATGGGACATCTATAGAAATAGTTATCCTTTCTCTTCCCCAGAATAAATTATATCTAATGGTAAATGAGTATATTCTGTGTTGAAAGTTATTAGAATACCTCTTAAAACTTCTCAGCATGAACAAAAATTTTATAAACTGATAGATATGAGGTAAAAATTAGACTGGTTAAAACTGGAAATAATGTCTCTGATTAGGTACATTTTGAAGTAAAATATGGCAAAATATAGATCAAGTTATGTAGAGAATTGAACTTATCAATATGGTCATTCTTTTTATTTATGTCATGAATATAATAAACATGAAGTAGGGTAGAAAACATGTCTTCTCTCTGGTGGTCGTATTTTGCTGAAGACTGTTGGATTCTTTCTTTATTAAGTAATTTGAAATGTAAATCTGTCTTTGTTTTGAAAATTTTTTGTATACTTGTTTTATTTCTTGGATGTGAAAAAAGTGTGGGAAATTCCAAGTTTAGTATTCTTCCTCTCCATTTTGTTTATGCTCCATTTAAAAACAGTAGAAAAAACTTCTCATAAACACACTAGAATCGGTTAAAAAATATCTGTCTGAAGTTGCATTTTGTTAGATGGTCAATTACTTATTCTTCCACTGTGGGCCAGAATGTTCTTTTCAGATATCTGTTGTGCCCACTCTGTACAAAGTCTGATCTGTCGTTTCCTGTAAGGCCCACATCACTCTACTCCAGCCACACTGGCTTCCTTTCTGCCCCTGAGATGTACCAGGTGTATAACTGCTTCTAGGTCTTTGCACTTATTTTCCCACCAAAAGCTCTCTTTCACCAAAAATTATTTTGTTTATTTCTCCATATTTATCTGGTGTTTTTACTGATGTCACAGTATCCTGAAAGACTTCCTTGACTTCCTTATTTGAAATTTTGCTTCCCACCAGCACTCCTTATCTTCTTCCTTGCTTTAGTTTTCTCCACTTCACTCATTCCCATTTATCATGTAATGTAAAATAATGTATATTTTACTTATTCATTTATTGCCTTTATTTTGTCAGTATAATGTAAGCTCCATGAGGGAAAAGAATTTTTATCTTTTTCTCATTGCCTTATTCCTAGGATTTAGAATGGGGCTTATCACAGAGTAGGAGCCTGGACATGTTTGTTGAATGTTGTTGAATCAATATGTATAGAAATATCTGAAGTGTTTGTTTAATTTGGAACTTTTTAAAGACAATGAAAATAATTTTTCTTTTGCTAAACCACATTATGTGGTCAGAAAAATTTGTAATTTTGGGTTGTTCAGCCCTCGTAGGTGAGCATCACCTATTCTTTTCCTAAAACTCTTCAATGTTTGTCTTTAAGTACAAAATATTAATTGATTTGATTTCTGTAGTTCCAGTTATGATTGTTTTCATTAGATATAACTTAAATTACCATCACACCAAACCATCCATAGCTTCTTACTGCCTAGAAATATCTATCTCAGCCATTGCATTCCTTTTGATGTATTTATGCACCCTTTCTTCATATCTAAAACTTTGATATTAAATATATAACTTTCTATTCACTCATTATGTCTCTTTCTGTTGTTCAGCTGCCTTGTTTATGCCTGTCAACAGTGACAGGAGGGTTTTCTAAACTCCCAGCTCTTTGGTGATGAAAAAGCTGGTTCTGTGCTGTCTATAATCTGAAAAACTCTGTCATAATTAGGAGCCATTGAACTCTATGATTCTTTCACCATTACACATATTTTCTGCCTCAGGCTCCTCAGATTTATGATTTAATCATTTCATGTTCACTACTTTAAAGATCATTTACCCATGCAGTCATTTATTTGTATTATCTACTAGCTAATAACTATAGTTCATTGAGGAAAAGTGATTATAAGCATAGACATATCACTGAAATGGAATGCTTGAGTCTGACTCTGAGGAAACTATACATGGGCTCTTTCTTTAAGTTTTGGTACTTCTAAAATTGTTGATGAAAATAAGCTTGCTTGATATGCAAAAGGTGTCTGTGAACTATAGTTCTATAAACTCAATTTTAAGAAAAATTTGTATTTTAAATTAACTACAACTTATGACAACTTGAGTAAAAATTTGAGTAAATTGGTTTTGAAATAAAACCAAAATATTGGAGGAAACTTGAAATATTGGAAAACATTTGAAGTCATAATAGAATTGCTATTATATTACTTTAATTTTTAAGCACAAAAGCTAAAATTACAAAATAGTGAATAAGGGACAAATAGAACAAATATAGGTAGCATATAGCAAATGGAAAGAGACATGACTCAATTTATTTCTGAGTCTCATAAGATTTCACAAAATGCTTTCTTAATAGTGATGAAAGTCAGTGACTGATCTTGAATTTTTATTCCAATAGTAAAATAAATGAGTCATGTCTATTTTGAATAACAGAAAATTATTTATGGATTCCTTGTGTTCCAGTTTTAAGCATTTTTGGAGTCCATAATTTACTTAAGATTATCTGTCATTTCTTCTGATTTCCAGACTTACTAAAAAGAAAGAATGTAACATTTACCTTCTAAGTGTTTTGAGATGTAATTTGGAAAAGTTTTAATTTCTTGGCATGATAAATAGATCTGCTTTTCTGAAATTATAAATAATGGTGACCCTCGAATCTTTAAAGTCATAACCAGAGGAATGAACTAGTGCTCCTAGCCATCTGTCAGAAAATAAAGGTAAAGGATTCATTTACTCCTTTACAACACCCAGTTCATGCCTGCAAGTAAAGTAAAGGTAATAGGAATTAGGCATGGCACTCTAGGCAAATGTGGAGAGCTTTTTGAACATTTTGATCTCTGATCTATATGATTTTTTCTACCAAATTTTTAATGTACTCATATTGGTTCATCACTGGAACATTCTTATTAATGAAAGATTGAACTGATTCTTTTGTTACCTTGGTAAAAAAGTATGGTAGCATTAGACTATTGAGATAAATAGCCAATAATGAAAGTGGATTCCTATTCCTACCACTATTTTGTTCTTCCTTTTTGCTGAGGGGTTGCTATGCTTAGAATCAAATGACACAAGTAGATTTTCCTTTAGCTAATCTTCTGTCTGCTATAAAGAAGTCTTATTCTTTTGGAAAGCAAATTCTAAGCTCATCTCCAAAGAAGATTAGATATCTTCTAATTTGGGCTACTTGTTGTAGGTATGTCTATAAATAGCTTTATCAGTTGTAAAAGATTTGACTAGTCTCTAAAGTCATTGAACAATTAAATCAAATTAGTTCATTCTAATAATGTAGTAGTGTAATGGAAAGAAAATGGTCTCTGTTAATCAGTAATCTTAGATTAGAATTCATACTTTGCTCCTTGCTGGCTTTATAGCCATGGCCAAATTACTTAAACTCTCTGAGCTGCAGTTTCATCATGTATAAGATCGGAATTACAATACTTAACAGCTGTGTTAGGAGGACAAAATGAGATAAAATATGTGAGAAGGGTCTATAACAATGCTGGGTACTTATTGGTTACTAAAAAGATGTTAGTTTGACTCCCCTTTGTTTTCTCCTAAACTTTGTTCTCCAACACACACACACACACACACACACACACACACACACACACACACACACACACACACGGTAGTTATTTGACTAAACTTCTGTTTATTTAATTTACTGGTTAAGTAAGTTAAAATGGTCAAAGTAGTTCTGTGTGGGAATAAGCTCAGTAATTTCCACTTGAGTGGACATTAAATAATTTTGCTAATACCAAAGGCATTTAATATTGTTTAATGCAAAAACTGTTTAATGATAGCAAATGCAATTCATAGTTTATATTGCCATGTTAATTTTCCATTAACATGAACCCCTGCTTAAAAGAACTTTCATTAGCTCAGTTCATAAACTATCCTCCTGAAAAGGGAGATAGAATTTAGAATGGTTTAGGTTTTTCTGCAGTAACAACTAATTCCAAATTTTCAGTAGCTTATAACAACAAATTTTATTTCTTGTTTACACTACATGTGCTATGTAGTGGGTTGAATAGTGTTTCCCCCAAATTTGTGTCCATCTGAAACCTTAGAATGTGACTTTAATTGAAAATTTGTGATTTGCAGATGTAATTAAGGTAAGGATGGAGTTGAGAACAGGGTTAGGGTGGGCCCTAAATCCAATGAAAGTGTACTTATAATAGACAAAATATTATATAAAGAGGCATACATAAGAGATGAGGTGAAGATAGAGGCAGAGCTTGGAGTAATGCATCTATCAGCCAAAGAATGCCAAATGCCATCAGAAGCTAGAAGAAGCAAGAAAGGATCTAAGGGAACCTAAAGCCTTTAGAGGGACTAAGGCCCTGTTCACACCTTGATTTTGGACTCCAGAACTGTGAAGAAAATACATATCTGTTGTTTTTAAGCAATGTGGTGTGTGGTTATTTTTTATGGCAGCCCTAGAAAATGAATACACTCTACATTGTCTTCAATTTAGGGCAGAAGCTGGGACCCTCCACTATGTGGAAATCACTGTTCACAGGACAATAGATAAAAGAGAATGTGGGAAGCATTTTTAAAAGCACAAGCTCTTAGAGCGTGCTCAGAAAAAATGCATATAGCTTGTGCTCCCTCTCCAATGTCCAAATCAATCCATATGTTTGTCACTAATTTAAAGGAATGTAGTGAAAGGAAGATACCAGAACATTAATGAGTATCCCTCACAGAGTTTTACAACAATTCTGGGCAAGTTTTTACCTTCATGTTTTGAAAAACCTTATTGTAAATTCTGATAAATTCAAAAGTTCCCATGGTTCTCTTAAAAGTGGCAAATACAAGCCACAGTAAATAGATGTGAGCTAACAACTCCTATTTTGTTGTTTCTTGTTTGCTTTTGGGAAAATTGAAAGTTTAGTTTTTCAATAATAAAAAAAACTTCTGGCTTTAGGTATTAAGACAATAAAAACTAGTGTAGTACAATAAAACAGTTTGTCAATAATTCTATCATCCACTGCCCAATGATAGCCATTACCAATTTTGTGAACAGCGTTTTAACCCTTGTTGTTGATAATAATGGTGATAGGGTAGGGTGGAACACTGCTTAAAAAGTCTTCATGAATATTTTTTTTGCTTGAATTTTCCTTTGAACAAGATATTGCTTAACATCGACGGTATTATTGATGTACGCCTTGTGGCTGAGAGAGTGTCCTGAGATTCTGAGTGTTAATAATCTTTGCTTCTACTTTTAGAATATCCATTTAAATTGCTCAAACAGCATAAAGAATCTGTAGATACTGATAGGATATGTTCTCTTAGTGATAAAACCATAAAGTTAATAAACATTTACAATAATAAAAATTCTCTTTATTTTTCTTTTATGTCTGGATTAATTTTATGTATTAGGCTTTTCCTTTTTTCTGCATTAAAATGATGATTGTACTATTTTTCTTATACATTTTCTTATTCAAGGAATTTGTTCTTTAATTTATTAGCTTTCTCTTTACAAAAATATGTAGATTTTTCTTATTTAGCAATAATATTTTTCAGTTATGGATATTGTTCCATTTAGCTATGGCCCACAGATTCAAATAAGTAGAATTTTCATCATTATTTTGTAGTAATTTTATAGTTTCCTTGCAATTATTTGGCTTTTCTTTTGACCTAATACTTTTTAAAATAATGTTTCCAATTTTTTGTTGTTAGTGCTTTAATTTCAGGGTTGTTGTATTGTGATTAACAAAACTTTTGTGTCATTTCTACATTTTTAATTTTTTAAGATCTTTTTCAGAGTCTAATATGTTTATAATTTTTTGAATATTCTTGGGACTATTGAAAATTAAAAATAATCTTTTTATAGCAGAGAGCATGATAAAGTCTTCCAATACTATAGCAATGCTGTGATTTTCATCCTTATATTTTCTATAGTTTTTGCTTTGAACATTTAAATAATGTTATTATCAAACATTTATATTTCACTTATTATATGCCAGATACTTTTATAGGTGTTCACAAAAAACCCTATAAAATAGACATCATTATGACCCCCACTTTAAAAATGAGAAAACTGAGGTATAGAGAGATTAAATAATTTGCCAAAGTTGTACATAGGGACACTTGAATTTAGATCCTGGCTACCAAACTCTGTAATGTGTCCACTTAAAAAACATTGTAGATAATATCTTTCATCATTATAATGTGGCATTCTCAATATTGGTGAATATATGCCATTAGAATAAATTTTATCTGTTATTGGTTCTGCAGCTATTTTTATTTTTCCCCATTTACCTTATATATTTTAATCTGTGTTTCATTGATAAACTTTCTAGATTACTTAACTTTCATCCAATATGGGTTATTAGGTTTCATGAGTGAAGAACTTGGTTTGTTTTGTTCACTGCTGTAATCCAGGATGTATATTCGTGCTTAGTCTTTACTGGTGCAAGGTGTGTGTGTGCATGTGCGTGTATACACACATACAAATACATTTCAAAAGTAATTCATATACTGAAATTTATTTATTTAATGCTCTCTTGTAATTATTTTATCTTATTTTCCATTTTTGCCATCTCCGAGTTGTGAGTTGTGACTTCTATTTGTTTTTAATTCTTCTGCCCTCATTACTCTTGTCCCAAGTAAATTAAAAGGCATACATGGTTTTATTTATATCTGCAGTTAATATTATAACAGCAATGATATTCTCATTTCATTGATACTATTTGCATCCCATGACATTGTGAAAATTAGGATAAGTAAACTTTCTTGACTCTCTTTTTCCCTCTCTCTAAGTTGTTACTGGTAATAATACAATTAATTATGATAATATTGATGTTGATTATGGTGATGATTTTTTTGCTGGGGCTTGTGTCTCTTTTGGTGGGAATGCACATAGCCATGAGAGGTCAGGTGACACAAAGGCCCTTGGCTCTCGTTATTATGGTTGTGATTTGGTAGATCATTTTGGTTCCCCACGATACTGTTTTGAAGTCTCCCCTCTTGTCCAGGCTCACCTCTAGGCCTTTTCCTTTTCAGGTTAGAAAGTATATTAGAACGATGAAAATATTTGGGCTCATTTAGACATTTTAGTCCACAATGCCCCATGAAAAAAAGGATTTTGCTATGCCTCCTTATTCCTACCCATATTTTGAGCTTTCATTCTCCTAAACAGGATTTTGTTTTCTTTTGTTTGATTTTTGAGTAGATCCATTTTGAATTTCTTCCTCATAATTTCTCCCTATTATCACATAATCTCAATTAAAAGATATGCATACCAATTTCCAGCATTCTCACTCAGTTGGGAACTCTTTGTCACAGTTATTAAAATTGTTATTATAAAGGACAGTTTTCTTTGAAGTTGAAGTAAGAAATTTGGACATAGTCCATTGTTTTGTCATTTTTTTCTTGTACTTGTTTATTTTTCTTTATATCAAACGGCTTCCAAGATAGGAATTAATGTAAATTTTACTTAGTCTGCCATATTCTGTTCAAGTCCCTTACCTATTTTATGTTTTATTTTAGTATTTGAGAATAACTTTAAGACTAAATTTTAGGTGCTTATGTCACCATGTATGAAAGCAACTCTTGTGATTATTGATTTTTAAAGACCTCAAACATCAAGAAGTAGAAGAGCCTTACAGAGTGGAAATAATTCATAATTCATAAGGGTGGTGTTTCATCAGACTAGCCATTAGCTGACATTATCGATACACATGTGACAATGACCTAATTAAACCTAGTAATACAAAGAGAAGCAGTACAGAAAGACTGATCATTGTGCCTATCCATCCTTTTTTTGTGCTTGCCCCATCCTCATTTTAAATGACTCATAGAGGGACTGTTTATTATTTCTTGTAGAAAATTTGTTTAGAATATGAAAGTTAACATGGAAATATTTTCTCTCATTCTGTAGGTTGTCTGTTTGCTCTCGTGATAGTTTCTTTGGCTGTGCAGGAGCTTTTTAATTTGATCAGGTCCCATTTATTTATTTTTGTTGTTGCTGTGATTGCCTTTAGGGTCTTCTTCATAAATTCTTTGCCTAGGCCAATGTCTAGTAGACTATTTCTAATGTTTTCCTCTAGAATTCTTATAGTTTCACACCTTAGGTTTAAGTCTGTTATCCACCATGAGTTGATTTTTGTGAGAGGTGAAAGGTGCAGATCCTGTTTCAGTCTTCTACATGTGGCTATCCAGTTTGCCCAGCACCATTTGCTGAATAATGATTCTTTTCTCCATTGTATGTTTTTCTCTGCTTTGTCAAAGATTAGATGGCTATATGAGGATAGATTTATATCTGGGTTCTCAGTTCTGTTCCATTCGTCTATGTCCTTGTTCTTGTGCCAGTACCATGCTGTCTTAGTTACTATAGCCTTGTAGTATAATTTGAAGTCTGGTAAGTTGATGCCTCCCATTTTGTTCTTTTTGCCTAGGATTGCTTTTGCTATATGGGGTCTTCTTTGGTTCCATATGAAATGGAAAATTATTTTTTCTATATCTGTGAAGAATGATGTTGGTATTTTAATAGGGATTCCATTGAATCTGTAGATCACTTTGGGTAGTATAGACATTTTAACAATGTTGATTCTGCTGACCCATAAGAAAATATTCACATGCTACACATCTGATAAAGGGCTGATAACTAGAATCTATTTAGAACTCAGGAAAATCAGCAAGAAAAAATCAAACAACCCTATCAAAAAGTGGGCAAAGGACATGAACAGAAACTTTTCAAAAGAAGACAGAAGAAGGGCCAAAAAAAAAAAAAATGAAAAAATGCTCAACATCTCTAATCATCAGGGAAATGCAAATCAAAACCACAATGAGATACAACTTATCTCCAGTGAGAATGGCCTTTACCAAAAAGTCCCAAAAGAGTAAATGTTGGTGTGGATATGGAGAGATAGGAACACTCGTACACTGCTGGTGGGACTGCAATCTAGTGCAACCTCTGTGGAAAGCAATATGGAGATGCCTCAAAGAGATACAAGTAGATCTAGCATTTGATCCAGGAATCCCATTACTGGGCATCTACGCAAAAGAACAAAAGACATTTTATTAAAAAAAAAATCTGTACTAGAATGTTTATAGCAGCACAATTCACAATTGTAAAGATGTGGAAACAACCCAAATGCCCATCAATACATGAGTGGATTAATAAAATGTGGTATATGTATACCGTGGAGTACTACTATTCAGCTATAAGAAACAGTGGTGATATAGTACCTCTTGTATTACCCTGGATAGAGCTGGAACCCATTCTACTAAGTGAAGTATCCCAAGAATGGAAAAATAAACACCACATATACTCACCATCAAATTGGTTTTAACTGATCAACATCTAAGTACACATATAGAAATAACATTCATTGGGCGTCAGGCGGATGGGAGGGGGGAGGAGGGGATGGGTATATACACACATAATGAATGCAATGTGTACCGTCTGGGGGATGGACTCTCTTGAAGCTCTGACTTGGGTGGGGGGGTGTGGCAAGGGAAATATATGTAACCTAAACATTTTTACCCCCATAATATGCTGAAATAAAAAAATAAAAAGAATATGAAAGTTAAGGCCCTATTATTTTCTCCTTCTACTCATAGTACTACATTAAATTTTAACTTATCTCTTTGTTTCAGTGAGTCAGCAATGGAATGATAGCCAATAGTGGCTCCTTAGGATATTTACTATTGATGTTGAGGGCCAGGTAGTGGTGGGAGATGGGCCTAGTGAAGGAGCAGATAGTGCTGTCTGTCCATTGTCTGAAAGATTCTACAATCTAGTATTCCTAATGTAATCTATAGTTAAAAGCAAAGGAAAACATAAGAATAAAAATAAACAAAATATGTGTTCCATACTGCCCTAGTTATGTATGGTGAGTGAAAATTACTAGTGCTACTCAGGGTAGCTTGTATCTGGGGGCATTTTTTTTTCATATGGTTATTGATGCTTTCAGAAATGTGGGTATCATAATTTTCACTATTAGGTATTTTCAGTTCCATATCCCACTCCCCTCACCCTCCAAGAAAAAAAAAAACGAAAGAAAAGCAATAGCTTTTATTTTCTGGACATAGAAATTCTTACAGGGATAATATATTAAATGTGACCATTAAAATATCAATATATTTCTGAAGTCTTATTTCTGGAAATATGAGAAAACTTAATTGGTGAGTTTTGTACAATAGAATATAAAGTAATTACTTCTTTTTACCAATGTGATACAGAGAAAGAAAAGTTTTCTTTTTTTTCTTGGTTGGTTGTTTCCTTTGCTGCGTAGGAGCTTTTTAGTTTGATATAATCCCATATGTGTATATTTGATTTTGTTCTCCATGTTTTTGATGTTTTATTGAAAAAATTCCTTGCTTAAATCTATGTCATGGATATTTTCTCCTATGTTTTCTTTTAGTGGTTTCACAATTTTGGGTCTTACATTTAAGTCTTTATTCCATTTTCAGTTAATTTTTGTATATGATGGGAGATAAGGATCTAGTTTCATTCTTCTGCATGTGAATATCCAGTTTTCCCAGCACCATTTATTAAAGACGTTGTCCTTTCCCCATTGTGTATACTTGGAAACTTTGTCAAAAGTCAGGTAGCTATAGATATGCAGGTTTATTTCTGGGCTTTCTATTCAGTACCATGCTGTTTTGGTTAGTATTGTTTTGTAATATGTTTTGAAGTCAGGTAGTGTGATGCCACCAGCTTTGTTCTTTTTTGTTCAGGATTGCTTTGGCTATTTGAAGTCTTTGACTATTTGGAGTATTACAAATTTTAGTATTGTTTTCCCAATTTTGTGAAGAATATCATTGGTATTTTGAAAGGGATTACATTGAATCTATAGATCACTTTGTGTAGTATGGACACTTTAACAATATTAATTCTTTCAATCTATGAACATGGGATAAATGGGATCTCTTTCCATTTATTTATGTCTTCTTCAATTTCTTTCATCAATGTTTTATAGTTTTTAATTGTAGATATATTTCACCTCCATGGTTAAATTTATTTCTAGATATTTTATTTTTATAGCTATTGCAAAAGAGATTGCTTTCTTGATTTCTTTCTCATGTAATTTGGTATTAGCATATAGAAATGGTACTGATTTTTGTAGGTTAATTTTGTATCCTGAAACTTTACTAAAGTAGTTTATTAGTTCTAATAGCTTTTGGATGGCATTTTGGGGGTTTTCTTATATATAAGATTACGTTATCTGCAAACAGGGCCAATTTGACTTTCTCTTTTCTAGTTTGCATGCTCTTTATCTCTTTCTCCTGCCTAATTGCTCTGGCTAGAACTTCTAGTACTATGTTGAATAAAAGTGGGCATCCTTGTCTTGTTCCACATCTTAGAGAAAAAGCTTTCACCTTTTCCCTGTTCAGTCTGATATTAGCTGTGCAGTTTTTTTTTTATATATAGCCTACAGAATGGGAGAATATATTGTAAATTATAAATCTGTTAAAAAGTTAATATCCAAAATATATAAGAAACCCAAACCACTCAAAAACAAAAAACCAAACATAATTTAAAAAGGGGCAAAAGACATAAGTTGACATTTCTCAAAAGAAGACATACAAATGGCCAACAGATATATGAAAAAGTGCTCAACATCACTAATAATTAGGAAAATGAAAATCAAAACTACAATGAGATATCATTTCACTCCAGTCAGAATGTCTACTACCAAAAAATCAACAGATAACAAGCCTTTTCAAGAATGGAAGAAAGAGACCTCATACACATTGCTTGTGGGAATGTTACTTAGTATAGCGATTGTGGAAAACAGTATGGAATTTTCTCAAAAAAATTAAAATTAGAACTAATGTATGATCCAGTAATCTCACTACTGGTTATATATCCAAAAGAAATGAAGTCAGTATGTCAAGAAGATATCTTCACTGCTATGTTTATTGCAGCACTAGTCAGAATAGCCAAGATATGGAATCAACCTAGATGTCCATCAATGAATAAATGGATAAAGAAAATGTACTGTCCATCTATAAAAAAGAATAAAATCCTATCATTTGCAGCCACATGGATGAACCTGTAGGACATTAGGTTAAGTGAAATAAGCCAGACACAGAAAGACAAATACCATATGATTTCACTCATATGATGAATCTAAAAAGTTCTCATAGAAATGAAGAGTAGAATCATGGTTACCAGAGGATGGAGAGGGTAGGAGGCAGAAGAGATGGTGAGAGATTGATCAATGGGTACAAAGCTACAATTAGATAGGAGGAATAAGTTCTGGACTTCTATTGCATAGTAGGATGACTAAAGTTAAAAATAATTTATTGTATATTTCAAAATACCTAGAAGAGAGCTTTTTGAATGTTCTCATTACAAAGAAATCATGAATGTTTAAGTTGATGGCATGCTATTTACCCTGATTTGATAATCACACAATGTATACATGTATTGAAATGTCACATTGTACCCCATAAATATGTACAATTAGTATGTGTTGATCAAAAATAAAAAATAAAAACAAAAAAGAAAAATGAGGTCTTCTCAGAAGCCTCAGAGAAATTTTATTAGAGATTACCAATTTTTTCACTGAGTACATCTTTGCATTTTTCTTGATTATTACAGAAATAACACACGTAGGAAAATTATACATGTGAAGTTATGTAAGAAAATAGAGGGCATTGTATTCATTATTTATCATAAAAGTGTTTTCCTTAGTCAGGGATAGATTTTGAGTTGAAAATTCTTTAAGTGAGGTTAATTGAATTCAATCTTAGAAGCTGAGCACAGATCGAGTAGTGCCAAGATTCAGAAGAGAAAATGGGACCACTACATGACAGAAAAATAAAAAAATGGATTCTCTGGAATAAATCCAGTTTGAGAGAAGTGAAGAGAGTATAAAGGAAGGAGGAAGAAAGGACAGCTGGGACTCTATTTGCAGAGGAGATGACTGTAGACCATTCCAAGGAATCTTAAAAAACAAACAAAAAAAGACGGTAAAACTTTGTAAAATTAAGAAGTGATTCCAGCAAGATCACAGGACACCAAGTCAATATACAAACACACATACAAAGCCAATCATATTTCTTTGCACTAAAAATGTACATGTAGAATTTGAAAATAAAAACATAATGTCAAATACAAATGCCCCAAAGAAAATAAAATATTTATCTATTTACTAATTAACAAAGTATAATATATATAGGATAGGTATGCTGAAAATTAAAAAGAAATTCTGAGGATAGAAATCAAAGATGCTCAGAATAAATGAAGAGACATGCCATGCTCATGGATTGGAAGACTCAGTACAGTAAAGGTGTCAATTCTGTCAAAATTGATAACATTATTTTCTGTAACAGCATTGAATCTATAGGCTGCTATGGAGATAACTGAGAATTTTATAATGCCGTGTCATCCATTCAATGATCACAAGATATCTTTTCATTTAACAAGGTCAACTTAATGCCTTTCAATAAAGTTTAAGATTTTTCTCCATAAAGTTTATGTCTATCTTTTTCTGGATTGATTGATAAGTATCATATAAATATACATACATATAAGAAGCACAAATGTTATTTTTTCTAAAATTATGCTGTTTTAATGTTTGTTGCTTCTGTAGAAAAATGCAACAGATTTTGGTGTGTTACTTTTATATCTAGCCACCTAGCCAAGTGTTATTAGTTACAATAATTAGATGGTACATTCTATTGCTCATTATATATATAGCACTATATGTCTATTTACTTACCTATGATTGATCAATCTAGCTATAAATATATGTAATCTTATAATCTTAACATATGGACTGGCCTTTCTGGACCAGCAAAGACTTTCCATAAAATTTTGAATGATAATGGACACCCTTGTCTTGTTCCTTCTTTTAAATAGAATGTATCTGCTATTTCACCACTAATCTGGTATTTGCTGAAAGCATTTTTGAGCCTCCCTTTATGAGGAGAACTACAAAATTCTGTTATATAATTTGTCATCTTGTGATTTTTCCTTCTGCATGGATTATATAAATACATTTCTGAGATCCTCATAAATGCAGCCATATTGTTACAAATTATCAGGGGCAAATTACATGTTACTATTATTAGTTTGTTATTTTCCCTCCCTAGAACTGAAGTATAACTAGTTTGATCTATAGTTTTACTTTGTTGGCCGGGCTTGGTGGCTCACGCCTGTAATCCTAGCACTCTGGGAGGCCAAGGCGGGTGGATCGCTCGAGGTCAGGAGTTCGAGACCAGCAAGAGCGAGACCCCATCTCTACTAAAAAAATAGAAAGAAATTATCTGGCCAACTAAAAATATATATAGGAAAAATTAGCCGGGCATGGTGGTGCATGCCTGTAGTCCCAGCTACTCGGGAGGCTGTAGGATCGCTTGAGCCCAGGAGTTTGAGGTTGCTGTGAGCTAGGCTGACCCCACGGCACTCACTCTAGCCTGGGCAACAAAGCGAGACTCTGTCTCAAAAAATAAAAATAAAAAAATAAAAAAATAAAAAAAAAATATAGTTTTACTTTGTTGGTTGACTTTTTTTTTTCCTTAACATTTCCCCTGAAGTTATAGTCCCCTTAGGGATCTTTCTATGGTGATCTCAGATTGAGCTCTACAGTTGTGTGCAGGCTCATGGCCCAAAAGCCAGTCTTTCAGATTACTGTTAGTCTCTCAAATTCTATTGTCCTGGTAGTATATTTTCCCCTCCACAGCCACTTTTAATATCCAGTTGCTTTAATACTCTGATTTAAGTTCATATTGAGCTAAAATTTTGGCCCTGGGTGATTTTTTTTTTATATCTTAACAATTCAATTATGTGATGTGTTTAAAATGCGTTTTTTTGGTAATTTATTCAGCACTTAGTTTTAAGTGGGGTAACTTCTCAGACTAATTTGTTGGTAGGCTGGAAGCAGAAAAAATTTCATAGTCCTTTGGTGACATCTACCTTATCCATTTATTATTATTGTTTTGAGTACTTGAGATGTGATTTCTCTCCATGCCACCTATTAACATCATTTTTATTACTAATTATACATTTAAAATCTCACATCCTCATAATATCCCTTATCTGTCGTGGCCAAATTTATAATTCCCTCTTCAAAATTACTCATTGTCTATACAGGTCATCTAACAATTAACCATGTATATCTTTATGATATCTCATCTATTGTTTCCTTAAACTATAATTACATTTTTCTGCCATTATAACTGTTCTGTGAGGACAGTTAATCTGACTTATAATTATATTTAGACCTGCTAAATGCTAATGTGGTGGTGTTTTGTAAATCTTATACTCTGTAGGATGTTGTAAATCTTATACTCTGGTAGGACGTAATATATTATGTTTGAATTACAGTTTAACTTCCTTATACAGATATGTTCATCTCAAGTTCTTTTCCATTTATTTGTTTTTATTGCTTGGCTTTTACTTTCCTTTTGCTCCTCTTTCTTATTCTTAACGTTATTAACTAATATCAAATATATTAAACTTAATGGCATATAGGAAATGACATTATATTTTACTATAACCATATTCTTACTTATTCATTCATATAATAAAACTTTGATCAATTTTTATGTTTCTAGCCACTCAGTTATAATAATAGTCTCATTTAATAATTATATAATCATGACCTCTTTTGTTTTAATTGCAACTCAATTTCACATGTGCAGTAGTTGAATTCTAATTAAAATTTCAATTTTACATCCAATTTGAAGTGTTTTCTCTTCTTTTAGTTTTACTTTGACTTACAGCTCAAGAATTTATAACATGGAAATGAGAGTGTGAGTTCTTCTTTAGGTCTTCCTTGACGACTTCTTTATTTTGCTTCCTGTTCTTTAGGGTTGACACAGAGTCAAAAAAGGTTAGAGAAAGAGAGACAATATCTAAATGAGGCATATTGTTATAATTTGTTATTAACTGTCCACTGTCAAATACTGGCTCATTCATGGAGGACATGAAACTTCCAAAGTTCTTGTCTAGGATGATATACCCTCTGGTAAATGCTTTGCTATGATTTCCTTCTCATATCTCTTCCTTCGTGACTCACCCACAGATTTTTACTGCTGTGGCCCTCTTACCATAGTAGCACCTCGTGGCCAAGGTGATATCAGGATGGTTTGAGCCAGGCTACCTTCCCCTGAGAAATTCTTGCTTTCCTTGCATGGCAGGAGGAAGGGAGTACATCTGATCTGACTATTAATCCTTCCCTCTTCGTTATGTAGATTCCGTTACTTCAACCAACCTCTGATATTTAGACTTCTCTAGCATAGAAGTAGGCTTCAATCTCTTGATTCATATGCTCCTCTAAGCCCCTGAGGATACATGTTAGTTTCTCCCAAGAACACCTTAACAGTATTCTACCATTTTTGGCCATATAATTCATTGTTTAACTCATTCAACATGTATTTACTAAGTACTTAAGCTATGCCAGTTACTGTTTGAAGCACTAGAAATATAGGTGGGGATATCAGATTTAGCAATAAAGATACAGATGCCCAATTAAATATGAATTTCAGATAAACACAAACAATTTGTCAGTAAAAGTATATAATATTTGTGACATTTTTATGCTAAAATTATTTGTTTTATCCAAAATTAAAGCTTATCTGAATGTCTTATATTTTTATCCGGGAAACTTTAAGTATAGGAATGGATAACTTAGACATAGCCCTGTCTTCATGGAGTTATATCCCAGTTGAGAAAAACAATGAATAAAAATTTGAAAAGTACAGTTATATAGTGATAAAGGCTATAGAAATAATAAAATAGGATAAGAAGTTTAGAGAATGTCAGTGATATAATATTGCTATTTTTATATTAATCATGGCCTTAGTACCAAAGAGACTTGTGACCAGTGACTAGAAGAAAATAAGGAGAAGAGATAGATGGTCCAGGCATTAGAACAAGCAAGCACAGAGGAACTGAGATGGAAACATGTGGTACATACAAGGGAAAACAAACAGGGAGGAAGTGAGCAGAGCAAAGAAAAAGGTGAGAGGAGAGAGATTCTGAGATATATGGAGGCATTAAGTGCTAGGCCAGGAGGAGCCTGCAAGACTAGCTAGGGCATTTCATTATTGTAAGCACTGTGGATCCTACCCTTAGTGAGATGGGAGGGCTTTGCAGTGTTTTGAGAAGAGACATAGCACATGCAAGTCTTCTTTTTAAATGGTTTGTTTTAACTGTTGAAAAATAAATAGATTGGAGAGGGGTAAGTGCAAAAACAGGATGTATAATGAGGAGTCTATTGCAATAACCTTGGCAAAAGTTGATGGAGATTTAGACCATGGAGGTTGTGTTGGAAGGGAGATGGGAAGAAGTAAATGGATTCAGATTGAATTTTGCAGGAAGAATTGCTAGAATTTTCTGATAGATTGAATGTAGAATGTAAGAAAAAGAGAAAAGTCAAGGATGACTCTGATTACATTTATTGGAAAAACTGAAAGAAAAGAGTTGATACTTATTGTGATGGGAAAAGACTGTGAAAAGTGTGTGAAAGTATATGGAAATAAGGAGTTCAGTTTTGAACATGTTAAGTTTGCAATGCTAGATATCCAATTGCAGAAATTGAATCTGCAGTTAGATTTACTCTTCAGGGAGGAGTTCTGGATCAAAGATAGCAATTTGGAAATAGATACTGTAAAAATGACATTAAGCAAAAGAAGGTCAGCTAAGAGATGTGCCCTTATTTTTGAAGGCATTTTCGAATTGATATGTTATTTTTTTATTTTTGGAAACCCCTTCATTTCATCTGGTGGGGTGACTGCTCTACTCCCAACCCATAAGGAGGGAAAGAGAAAGTCTCTACTTTCCCCTGACACTAATTCTCACTAGAGAATTCATGACTCATTGACAACATTTAAAACTCATATAAAAAGAGTGGATTTCATTCATTGACCATAAATGATGTCTGTCATTTAAAGGGTACTTGGTTCTTACTCATTGTCTTACTTTTATCCCCCTCTTTCAAAGAAGATACCAAACCGAGGCATGGCATCTCATGCCTGTAATCCCAGCACTTTGGGAGGCTGAGGCAGGAGGATTGCTTGAGGCCAGGAGTTTGAGGCCAGCCTGGACAACATAGCAAGACCCCATCTCTACAAAAAATAAGAATAATTAACAGGGAATTGTGGTGTGTGCCTGTAGTCCCAGCTACTTGGAAGGCTGAAGTGGGAGCCCATGAGTTCAAGGTTACAGTGAGTTGTGATTTTGCCACTGCACTCTAGCCTGGGCAACAGAGTGAAACCCTGTCTCAAAAACAAAAATTAAAAAAAAAAAGATACAAGGTGATTGAGTGCCATATGCTTATCTTTAGGTGCTGATAGTTCATTGTATTAACATTATGTCAATTAGATAGTAGATTGTACAATCACATTTTCTATGCCTTTCTTTTGTTGATGATATTCAGTCAATAAATTGGTTAATAAATATAATTTGATGAATACTCCCTATATTTGTCACATGGTAGATTTGCTGTATATTAAGTAGCATTAGGTCCTTGTAGCATACTCAGCCTCTACAAAGTTCAGAATTTCTGTACTAGCGTGTTCTGGAAGTAATTGTCATTTTAATAATTTTTATTAAATTTACTTGTCAATGAGGTTAATAAAAGCCTGATTTCAATATATTAAATTGACAGTGTGACTTTTTGATTTGGCTATAGCAATGGAAATCTTTTCAATTTGTACAACTTCTATCAGCCTCTACTTTGATCATATATCTAATATTATCCTGTACTATCCCTGCCTTATTAACAGTTTTATTTAAGAAAATTCCTCTAAATATTGCCTACATCTCTTTATTTTCTTTTTTAATTAGTGAAATGATTTCTTTATATGAATTAGCCAATTACTTTACTAAGTAGCAAAAATTTGCATAGAAACCAGGTTCTAGTATTAACCTTGCCAAAGAGTGACTGTATGTTACTAAGCAAGTCATTTGATTTTTCTGAATTTTATTTGTTTCATTTTTGGAACACAAGAATTGGAATATATGCCCTCAAAAGTCCTTTTCTTGTTTAAAATGTTATGATTCTATGACAAAAATTTTCGATCCAGCCAGCTCCTGTAATTCTAGTTATCTAACTTTTTCACAAGCCAATATTTTCTCATTTCATATTACCAAATTGACTGAATCATTATTTATTTATTTATTTTTTTAGAGGAACAATATGCCTTTGTCACCCAGGCTGTAGTACAGTGGTGCAGTCATAGCTCACTGCAGCCTTGAAGTCCTACTGTCAAACAACTCAGCCTCCTGAGTAGCTGGGACCACCAGCGTCTGTCACCACTCCAGACTTAATTTTTTAATTTTTTTGTAAAGATGGGGTCTTACTGTGTTGCCCAGGTTAGTCTCAAACCCCTGGCCTCAAGCAATCCTTCCTGCTCAGCCTCCCAAAGTGTTAGGATTCAGACATGAGCCACAGTGCCTGACCTAAATCACTTTTTACGTGAAGTAAAAATACGTTTCTGAGGTAAAATACATTTCAAGGGTAGTTTAGTTGATTTGCAGGACTTAAACTTGTATAATTTCTTCAACACTAGAAACAAAAAAATGTAGACTATTACATTAGAATAAGATCAATAAATATATGGAGTGTGTTTGATCAGATTGTGTATATAGGCTATCATTTCAGAATAAAGCTATTAGGCAATAGGCACCTGGCTATGTGTATAAAGTATAGTACACTGAGAACAATAAAACTAATATCAATATTAAAGACTGATAGTTTTATATTATAGTTTCCCAAATGAGATTACATAATTGGAGACTGAAATCTTCAGCATCCAAGCTACATTATCATTAAAACCAAAAATACATCCAATGCAAATGAAATCAATACTGTTGTTATAATATTAAAAAATGCTTGGGTAATTAAAAAACCCTGTTGCTTATGCCATTAAAATATGCAAATGACATAAACAAAACGTGAATGTCACTCAGAAACCAATTAGCCCAGAGGCTGAGATGGAATAGATTCTTAATGTTCAAGGTGAAGAGATGAAAAATAAAATTAAATAAATACTTTCTTATTTCTTTAAAGTTCCCATGGGAATTACTTGATGTATGCTATTTCCTAGGGAGGAAAGAAATAAATCATTTGAGTGAGTTAAAAATAGCCCTAAGAGTACAATGGCATCCTTTCTATTTTAAATCCAGAGAAACTGACAAAACAATAAAATGTAGAACTCATTCTCTTGGCTTTGCTGACAGGTACACTTGCCTTTTCCTTCCTGATTAGCTGTTAGAATAAATATCCTCAACTGGGCTGTGATTTGAAGTAAAAATAACATTTTTCTTTCTAAATATTTTTATTCTTTTTCTTAAATATTTCAGATTTGGTTTAAGTATCATTGTTAGCTTGTAATAAATCATTTTAGGGAGTATGTTTGGAAGCAGAGAACAATATGTAAATTAGAAAGATGGGAATGTTCCCTAGAATTTACCTTTCTTAAAAACTAAAAGAGGTCAACTCCCAGTGGGCCAATTTTCAACACTCTTATTGCATATAACTCTTTAAAGTCATGAGGAGACAGAATTTCTTGTTATAGTACTGCTTCCTAAAGACTGTGGTCCAATGAGGATTTATTGTTAGCATATTTTTTATGACTTATCTAAATTTTAAAACTTTCTGATTTTCTATACCATAATTCCATTTTATTATACTACTTTAAATTACTTGTTATATCACGTTATGGAAACTCTGTGAGATTTTAAGTTCTTTGAATGCAGGGATTCTATACTGGCATTCTTACTACCATAAATTATACTGAATAAATATTCCTGAATTAATGGAAAATGGTTCTGAAGGTATTGCTGTTTGTGACACTCTAACGTTGTTATAGGAAAGAAAACTATAGTAGAAGTAAGTCTGAATATATTTTAGGGATTTTTCATCTTCTGAATATTGTTACTTTTTTCTCATTCTTAGAAAACTGGAACATAAAGTGATATTGTTATAATCATAGTTCAGATAGTAATTATGTTCTGACTCTTAATATACCCTAAAACAAAGGTAACAGATAATGTACCTTGGCTAAACCTATTTTTATGTGTAGGATTACTAAATTTTGTCTTTCCTAGTTATATAGTCTTATAGGTAATTAAATGAATATCTATATGTTGGAATTTCCCACCCCAATGTAATCCATACACAAGATATTTTGCTCTAACAGATTCTTAGGAGGAAATAGATCAACAAAACATAAGCTGCCTGCTTTTCTTTTAACAGTTTTAGGGAAAGAGAGCCTCTCATTTTTCTAATATAGTGATTCTCAAATTTTGATATCTCAGGACCTTTTACACTCATAAAAACTATTGAAGACTTCAAAGGGCTTTTCTTTATGTAAGTTATATTTATTGATATTCATGATATTAAAAGACTGAAACTGAGAAATCCTAAAACTCATAGTTATTAATTTATTTAAAACACCAATCTTTTTACATGTTAAACTAAATGGTATTTTTTTAGAAAAAATTAACTCTACTTTCCAAAAGAAACAAACAAACAAAAAGTAACAAGAAGAGTGACATTATTTTGTACTTTTGCTGACTAAATATCCTGTTCAATAAAACATAGGCAGATTACCATATTTTCTTCTTTATTTAATTTATTGCTATACACTGTTTTAATTGAAGTATAGCAAACAAAACAAAACAAAATGAAAAAAACTGGCCTCACAAGTGTAAGTAGTTGGCAAAGATAAGAGCATTTCAATATTCTTTTCAAATAATTTTAAATATTTTTCTTTGTAAAATCTGAAACCACATCAATTAATATTTCATGCTTTGCTACCTAAAAATCAATTAGTCTATTTTGAAATTTAAATGGATATTTCATCTATGATGATTTTGTAAAATCATGATGTTGTCATTAAGAAAACATTGATTTGAAGAGTTAAGTAGATATATAAGTGATGAAACATTTCATTATGCAATATGAAAAAAATAAGTTATACTTACTACTTGTACTTCCATCCAAGATGGAGTAGTAAGGTACAGAGATACTTTCCCACTGAAAACAATTAAAAATCCAAATAAAGTATATAAAAGAAGAAATGTAAAGATATTAGGCATCAGTCTATCAGGGCACTAGTCCCTAAGAGATGAGAAACCAGTGAGTAAGACTTTTGAATTATCAAGCTTACTACCTGCAGAGTGAGTTTCCAGGTCATGGCACCCAGGAGGGGAAACACAGGCAGAGTTTAGTGGTTTCCTTCAGTTGATGAGACGGAGCTAAGAAACCAGGAAAGTCAACGTGGTTGGAGATCTCAAAGTAGAGCACCAAAGTGGAGAAAGCTGCAAAGAGACAGAGCTCTAGAGATCTGCAGAAAGTAATCCAAACGTTTTAAATTGAGAACTCATCAATGCATGCATGTTAAGAAATCATTCATAGTTGGGGTAGGAATAGTTCTGTTTCTACCAGCTAAAGTGAAAAACCACATAATTTAGAGGGACTCAGGCAGAGTATTGCAGAGAAGTTTTGCTTCCGTAGAAGGATATAATAGCTCTAAACACTGCTTTAGTCTCACCTGACAAGGATTAAAATGCAAGACCTGAAAAACTCAAACTTAACTATGTTGCAGAATAAAGCTCAAGAATATTGGAGTAATTACAGAATTATCCAACACTCAGCAAGTAAAATTCACAAAATCTCACTCATATTCAATAAAAAAATTACTAAGCATGCAAAGAAGAAGAAAAAATAAAACCTATCATGAGGGAAAAGTTATTAATAATCAATTGCAATTGACCAAGTAATAATGCAGGTGATGGAATTAGTAGATAAGGAAATTAGAATAGTTATTTTATGTATGTGTGTGTTTATTAATTATTGATAGATAATAGTTGTGCATGTTTTTACAGTAACATGTAACATTTTGATACATGTGTACAAAGTATAATGATCAAATCAGGGTAATGAGAATATCCATCATCTCAAACATTTATCTTTTCTTTATGTTAAGGACATTTCCTTTCTTCTAGCTATTTTGAACTATACAATCAATTATTGTTAACTACAGTCACCCTACTATATTATTGAGCTCTAATCCTTATTCCTTCTATTTACCTGTATTTGTGCATCCATTAACCAACCTTTCTTTGCCTACCCTTCCCACTTCCCTTCCAGTCTCTGGTAACCACCAATCAACTCTCTACTTTTATGAGATCAGCTTTTTTAGCTTTCATATATGAGTGAGAATGTGTAGTGTTTGTCTTTCTATGCCTAGCTTATTTCATTTAACATAACTTCTTCCAGTTCCATCCATGTTGCTGCAAATTACAGGATTTCATTCTTTTTATGACTGAATAGTGTTCCATTGTATATATGTGCTATATTTTCTTTGTCTATCCATTCATTGGGAATACTTAGGTTGATTCCATATCTTGGCTGTTGTGAATAGTGCTGCAATAAATATGGAGGGACAAATATCTCTTTCATGTACTCATTTTTCTTCTTTTGGGTATATGCCCAGAAGTAGGATTGCTGGATCATATGGCAGTTCTCTTTTCAGGTTATTGAGGAACCTCCAAAGTGTTTTCCGTAGTCACTGTACTAATTCATATTCTCTCCAACAGTGTATGAGCATTCCCCTTTCTGTGCGTCTTCCCTAGTATCTATTAATTTTTGTCTTTATGATAAAAGACATTTCAACTGCAGTGAGATAATATCTCATTGTGATTTTGATTTTCATTTCTTTGATTAGTGATGTTGAGCAATTTTTCATATACTGTTGGCCATTTGTATGTCTTCTTTTGAGAAATATCTATTCAGGTCTTTTGACCAAGAACAGTTATTATAACTCTATTCCATATATTCATTAAGCCAAAGTAAAGGGTGAACATATTAGCTAGAGATATAAATAATATATAGAAAGACCCATATTAAACTCTTAAAGATGAAAACTACAATGTTTGAGGGAAAAATTATGCTAGATGGAATTAACAGCAAATTACACACTACCAAGGACATAATTAGTGACCCTGAAGGCATAGAAGTTGAAAGAAACTAAAATGACACAGAAAGATAAAAAGAAGACTAGAAAAATGAACAGAGCTTCAGTCAGATTTTGGCCTAATATATGTATAATTGGAGACTTAAGTCAAGTAGTCAGAGCAGGCTTCAGAAAAATTATTTAAAAAATGGCCCAATAATTTCCAAAATTGATAAAATTATAAACCTACAGATGCAAAAAATTAAATAAACTTCAAGCACAAACATACACATACATGGAAATAGCACACATTAAAAATAATTGGCTGGAGTCTGCATACAGAGCAAATACATAAAGCAGATAGATATAAAAGACACATTACAAACTTTGGTACAAACAATAATGACAGCATACTTCTTGTTTGAAACAATCAAAAACACAAGGCAGCAATGGGACATCTTGAGTATTGCAAGGGTAAAAAAGTCAACCTATAGTTCTAAACCTTGAAAAAAAATCTTTCCATAATAAACTAGAAATAAGGACTTTTTCAGAGCTGCAAAACCTGAGATAATTAATTACAGACCTTCACTACAAGACATTAACAGACATCCTCCAAGCAGAAGAAATTGATGTCAGATGGAAATCAGGATAAATGCAAGGGAATGAAGAACCCTGGAAATTGTAACTACTAAGATTGGTGCAAAAGCAATTATGGTTTTGCACTGTGAATTGTAAATCATTGTAACTAGGCTCAAACATATCTTTATTAATCAAAATAGGAACCATTACAAATACCACATTTTTGCTAACTAGAAATAAGTTTGTTTATTTCTATAGCATAAAAATCTGTGCTTCAGTATTCAACCAACTCTTGGAAAGCATTTTCTGCATCCTGCTGGTCATGGAAGCATTTTCCCTGCAAAATGTTGTCAAGATGCTTGAAGAAGTGGTAGTCGGTTGGGGAGAGGTCAGGTGAATATGGCGGATGAGGCAAAACTTCTTAGCCCAATTAGTTCAACTTCTGAAGCATTGGTTGTACTACCTGTGGTTGGGCATTGTCATGGAGAAGAATTGGACCCTTTCTGTTGACCAGTGCCAGCTGCAGGCATTGCAGTTTTCAATGCCTCTCATCAATTTGTTGAGCATACTTCTCAGATGGAATGGTTTCGCTGGTATTCAGAAGGCTGCAGTAGATCAGACTGGCCGCAGACCACCAAACAGCGACCATGGTCTTTTTTGGATAGAAATTTGGCTTTGGGAAGTGCTTTAGAGCTTCTTCTCTTTCCAACCACTGAGCTGGTCATCACTGGTTATAGTATAAAATCCATTTTTCATTGCACATCACAATCCAACGAAGAAATGGCTCATTGTTGTTGCGTACAATAAGAGAAGACGACATTCAAAACCATGTTTTGTTTTGTTTTTTTATTTTCTGTCAGTTCACAAGGCAACCACTTCCCAAGCTTTTTCACTTTTCCAATTTGCTGCAAATGCCCAACGACCACAGAATGGTTGACGTTGAGTTCTTCGGCAACTTCTCATGTACTTATAAGAGGATCGGCTTTGATGATCGCTCTCAACTGGTCATTGTCCACTTCCAATGGCCAGCCACTGTGCTCCTCATCTTCAAGGTTCTCATCTCCTTTGCAATATTCTTTAACCACCACTGCACTGTGTGTGTATTAGCAGTTCCTGGGCCAAATGTGTTGGTGACATTGTGAATTGTTGCCACTGCTTTACGACATGTTTTGAACTCAAATAAGAAAATTGATGGAATTTGCTTTTTGTCTAACATCATTTTCATAGTCTAAACTAAATATAAAATAAACAGCAAGTAATAAGTCATTAGCAAAAAACATAAAATGAGAAACGCACATTAAAATGATATATAATATAACCACATTGAAGAATGTATTCCAATATCAAATGACAAATTTCAACAATGCTATAACTGCAATTACTTTTGCACCAACCTACTACAAGATGAGCATGAGACATTTTGTATTTCTATAAAGAGGAAACTGCTTTTATGAACCCTCACAATGATGATGGCATGTCAAAGTGATACAGGAGCCAACTAAAGGAGTTCACGATGACCAAAGCTGGACAATTTGAACAATGCAAAAATTAAAGTAGTCTTTAGTTACAAACCAAAGTATAAAATACACATCTATGAGATCATACTGACATAAATTTTTGAATAAATTAAAAAATAAGGGAGAACAGACAAATCTTTCCTACAAAGAATTCCATATCAATTATATAGGTCACTTTATTTTAATGTTAGATAACTTTGTTAAGTGTGGACTGTGCATTTGTCTTCCTTCCCAAGAATATAGTGTGGAAATGGAGAAAAAAAAAAGAATAACTTTGTAGTGAATAAACCTAACAAACACCAAAGTTAACACCAACAATGGTGTGATCAAATAGAAATAATTTATCTTCTCTGTGATTCAGTAACATCATCTGGAAAGTGGAGAAAAAATGACATTATTTATCTCAAAAGTTGTTATGAGAATGAAATGGGTTAATGTATGTAAAATTCTTCAAATAAAGTATAACCTAAAACAGTATATATCTTTCCATGATTAGTATTATTAAAGTCATAGTTTTATATCTAAGGCCAATTTCAAAGTTTCTCTTAAGAGAAGTTTTCTTTAAGGAAGCTAAGATCTGAGCAGAATAAATACAAGAAGTCATACTCTAGTGATAATATTGTATATCAGAAATCCCCTCCCATATGCAGTTTTGGGAATGTTTTAGTAGTATTCTATCTTTCCAAGTGTCTCAAAGTAATATCCAGTCAAATGTTTGGGATTGCAATAGTAGTGTTAATTAAATGTAGTTGTCTGTGTCAGGCACTGTTCTAGATGCTTTACAACCATTAATTCATTTAATCCTTTTTAAATAAGCCTATGGGGATATATACTGTTATTATCGTTTGAGACAGTCTCTGTGATTCTCTCATATTTCTCCATGGTTTTTGACAGCTTTTGTTCCAGATTATCTTTTCATGAATGTTAGTATAGAAAACAGCCTTGGGAGATAGAGGTAATATATCCCTCACAGGCAAAGGGTAGATTTGTTGTCCATGATAATAAAGAAAATGTCTCCATGTGGGCTAAGGTTGATCAAGTTTGCTAGCCACCCCTGTATAAGCTTGGGGAGTTTCCTAAGTTTAGATTTCTTTAGCTTTGACACATGTTGCTGTGTATACAGCATTTACCTAGACTCAGTGCTACATTGTCCCTAAGGTACTTGGAGACCAAGGAAAACTTATCAGAATGTAGAATTTATACAACCTGCTATGCTATGAGTAATAGAGTCCTTTGTTTATGACTCAGGAGTCTCATGTCTTCTGCAGAACCTCAGAAAATGTGACACTTTAATGAGTTATATTGAAAACAGGGTAAAATCTTAGACCCTTCATAGATCTTGACAACAATTATCACCAAATATATTTTTCCACTTGAAAAAACTGATTCACTGAATGTTAAGTGACTTTCCAAGTTTACACAGAAAGTAGAGGTGTTAACTTTTGAACTCAAGCAGTTTGATTCCAGAGATTGCACATTAACTCACACTGCACTTCTACCTGGAAAGCCTCAAAAATACATGAAATTGACTACCAGATTGGAAATAATGTCACAGATTTATTTCTTCTGCTAAACTGTAAAATTGCCAAGTTTTACTCAAAACCAAAATAAAATAAACAACGCCTATATCTTCTCAAAGAAAAGTCTACCAAAACCATGTACAAGTTATTTAAATCCCTTTTCCCTACCTACAAAGTTCTCCCTGACCCCTATATCCCTGCCAGGAATCCTAGTTAATGTACCAAAAGACAGAAATATGTGATCATTCTCAAGGACAATCTGATTAATTTTACTAAGCGGGGTGTCTTTCTAGCCAAAGGTTATTTTTTAATGAGGAGTCACACATGCTGTAACTCTTGCTCTGTTGAATCTTAGTGGCACTGACAGAATATAGAATGTGCTAGGAGATTTGAGTATATTTATTCAATCTAGAAGGCTCCCTAAAGTATTTCCACCCATCTGTGTTTCATTTTCCCTGACCAAAGGCAGCTTATTCTACCCTTTCCACTCTGAAGATTTCTTTTTTCTTTGGGATAAAAACAAAAGTTTAGTTTTTTTCTGTGTTGCTTCTCAATATTCGATGTTCTGCCCTTGTAAGTAGGGTTTTCCATTCTTTGATGTTTCTCTGCTTCTTAGCAGAGATATACAAAAAATTAATAAATAAAAAAATCTCTTTTGACCATCCTTAGAATTTGTTTAATCAATCAATTCATTTTATTTTTTATTTTACTATAAAATTTGCATTTGCACCACACCTTTTTGTGTACTTTATTCCATTACTTGCACATGTTTCTTAGGAAAAAAAAAATGAAATCTTTGGAAAGATCACCTGGTCTCTCATTATGAGCTTATAATGTTTATTCTTAGAACTCTGTTTTCCCATACTTTGTCTAACTAACTCCTACTCATTTCTCAAGCCCACGTATGTACTTTACTTCCTAAGGACAACTTCCCTTCAAGTCTAGATTAAGTGGTCTATATACATGCACCATGTTATCATCAGATTTCTCTGAATGGCCCTTGTGACACTGTGTTTTTTTTTATCATCTCTGTTCTTCTATATATTCCCCATTAGATAGATCATAAGCTCTACAAGAAGAGGCACTCAGTAAGATCAGACATAGTGTCTGTCATATAGCAATCACTTACATTTTCATTGAATAAATGAAGAACACATGATTCCTTATTCATATGCCCCAACTCCTCTTTTATACAATTTGCAGTATATTATTAATCATAGTCAGGGCTGCTATTATGAAAGCTTTCTAATGCAGTTTATCTTCTCTTCAGAAAATCATAATAAAAAAAATCATCTCTCTCTTGTATGAATTTGTAAGACCCTGCTATCCAAAATAGTAGGGGGCGTGTATGCATTTATTCCTTTTGCTCCCTATCATTATTTCTAAAATGAAATGGTCATTTTTTTATTCAATATTCTTGTCAGTTTCAACTTTGACAGTTTGATGGTAAGAATGAGGATCAGAATAGCGCTGAAGATCCCTGATAATTTTTGCTGCCTCCTGGAAATGATATTGTCAGTAAAGAAATGGGGGTGCTTATTGTATGAACAAGTGACCCAGCTTGATTTTAGATAGTTGAGATCCCTTTTTACCCTTGCCAGTCACTTGCCCCCCATGCATATTCTGTATATATAACTTTTAATGTTATATATTAAGAGCCAGCATGAATTAACTGTGTAAGCAGTAGGTGAGTAATAGCACAAAAATCTCATTTATAAAAGCTCGATTATATCTAAAATATAATACAGTACTTTTGGGATTCACTTATTAACTCATAAAACATATTTGTTGAATACCTACTGTGTACTAACACTGTTATTGGTGTTGGTGATTCCACAAGGAAAACACAGATAAAGAAATGTTCAGCTCTCACGGATCTTACATCTTGGGAAAGAAAGCAAAAGACAAACAAATAATTTACTTTCAAAATCTAATATTTGTTTAAAAAGTCAGGAGTATAAGAAAGATATAGAACCAAATTGGGTATAAGAGTGGTATATATTTTAGAAAGAGAAATTTAAGACGTTAAATTTAAGTAGATTCCTGAATGCTATCAGGGAGTCAATCATGCAAATACCCTTGTATGAGCAAAAGCTCCCTCTGCACTATCCATTTTACTCTCTGTATCCATAACTTTCTTCTGAACTAAAAACCCTTCTGATCATAGTACTTCTTTGCTTAAAATTTATAAATGGCTTTCTTGGTTAAAAGTCCAAATTTCTTAATATTTATTTAAAACGACTCTCCTCTTTGTGTTTTCCCCAACTCTAGCTAGTTGCTCAAATGAACCATATTCTCTCTCATTTATTATATTTTCTCTGCCTAGAAACTTAACCTCTTCTCAATTTATTTACCCATTTTAATATTTATAGGCACTCTTTTTTTTTGGAGTTTGGCTGCTATGAATAAAAATGCTGTGAACCTTCTTGTACATGACTTTTGGTAGCAGACATGAGAACTCACTTGTCTGGAGTGAAATTACTATGTTCAGGAATATTCTTTTGGGAAGAATTTTAGCTTCAGCTTCAATTACTTTAAAATGTAGAGTGTTATTTGTATATTATATGTCTTCTTAACTTTGGCAAGTTAAATTTTTATAGGGATATGTAGATTTTGATCAGTTTTCTACTTCTTTCTGATCTAGGGTTTTGTAAGGGAACAAAGAATTATCTTTTCACTTTTGTTTGTGGTATATAATGTCCTGTTGGTACCTGTCTCACTAGGGTCTTTTATCCAGATTCTATTTTAAGTTATATACCAACTTGTATATTTATTTAAATAAAATAATGAAATGAGCCAATCAATCTGTAATAACAAAAGAATATCATGTGTTTTTCCTGGTGCTTACAAATTGAAAGAAGTAACTTAAAACTACAAATTTGTTTATGAGACAGAAGTTTTGGTTCTTGAAAAATATTTTTTATTCTTACCTTGCCCATTTCTCATTTTCCTCCTTAGACAAGAACAGTTTCCTATATCTGCAGTTAAATAGGATACTGACCGTCAGTGTCCTAACAGGTCTTCTGATAGAAAGGTTTGGCCATGTTCCTTCAAACCAGACATAAATTGTGTTGAACAAAATATCCACAGTGTCCATATTGATGACAGAATTTTTACAGTTATCTAAGTGGCTCAGTCCATTTCCTGCTAAATTGCTCACCCAACTCCCCTTCATCAATATCCAGTCAAGGAGAAACTGCCTTATTTGTATATGGAAAGATAAGACTATGAAAAACTAAAAGTAACTTTCGTGTCCTATTTATCTTTGTATATTTAGCTTTTATCACAAACTAAAGTGCTCAGTAATGCTTGAAACAAAAATAAATGTAAAGAGGCATAGAAGAAACAGAATTCTCTCTCATTTCAACTTTCTTCTTAGGAAATGTGGGATGAGAAATGGATCTAGCTGAATAATTTAGTGACATATGCCCTTTTAAAGCTATGAAAGCTTTCTGATGTATAAATGTTTAGAAAATATCCATAATGAGTTACACTAAATTAACTGGGCTTAGGGAATCCCAGGGTACGTATTTTTCAGAAGCAAAATTGTGGTTTGATTTAAAAACATAGTGATCATCAGGAAAAAACCAAATGTTTTGAAAACTGAACTTAAACCAAAAGTTTATTTTACACGTCTGTGTTCTATGAAGATGCTTGTGAAAAGAAGATCATACTTTGACATGATTAGACCCAGATAACAATATTAGATAAAATATTGCATGAGTGTTTACTAATATATCTGTATGGATAATAAAGTTGTGTGAAAGGTTTGAAGTCCTCAATAATGAGTCCATAGTACAATTAGTTACAAACGACATCTCAAAGTTGCCAATTTCCATATAAAACAAAATCCCACCATATATTTATAAAAAGTAACACCCATGGCCGGGCGCGGTGGCTCACGCCTGTAATCCTAGCTCTGGGAGGCCGAGGCGGGTGGATCGCTCGAGGTCAGGAGTTCGAGACCAGCCTGAGCAAGAGTGAGACCCCGTCTCTACTAAAAATAGAAAGAAATTATCTGGCCAACTAAAAAATATATATACAAAAAAATTAGCCGGGCATGGTGGCTCATGCCTGTAGTCCCAGCTACTAGGGAGGCTGAGGCAGTAGGATCGCTTAAGCCCAGGAGTTTGAGGTTGCTGTGAGCTAGGCTGATGCCACGGCACTCACTCTAGCCCGGGCAACAAAGTGACACTCTGTCTCAAAAAAAAAAAAAAAAAAAAAAAAGTAACACCCAAAACCAAAATAGGCAAAAGAAAAACCATTTTCTTCTTTGAATATGTGAAAACTTTTAAACACTTTTTTAAATGCACAAATCAAAATTGTTTGGTTACGGAGAAAGGTCCATTTGTCAGGTGAACAAGATGACTTCCTATCATTAAAAGGCATTAAGGCTAAAGCTGTTGTATACCATCTAATTTTGCACAAACTGTGAAAAATATGAAACTCTTTCATTTCACTCAATGTCATCAAAATGGGGATTTAATTGGCTACAATGTAGTTCAATTGATTCAATAAAAAGTATCATCTATTATAATCGCTATAGAACGATAGATAATGGCAACCATGTTTTACTGTATTGGCAGGCAAAATTGCATTTTCTTCGTCTCAGGTCACTTACCACCCAAATGAGCAGTTGATAATAGAACCAGATCATTAGCTGCTGCTGTACTGATTTCCATGTCACTGCCTGAGTGAACATTTCAATGGACAGAGAATATTCGAGAATGGGTTCTTCTTGTACATGGGGAAAAAATCTGGTGAGTTTTGATAAATGGCACCATTTTTAGCATGAAGAATTACCTGAGTGAAAATGCTGACCACTGAGTTGGGAAAGCTAATGACTGAGGAAAAAAAAAAAAAAAAAAGGCTGCTTCATACCTGTCAAAGAATTAGGAGAAAATGTAAATTATTCAAGGTAAAGCAACTAATAATAATAGTAATAAAATAGTATTAATAATCACACAACAAAGAATTAATAATTATTGAGAACCTACTCTGTTCCAAGCAATACGTTAAGTGGTTTATCTACGTTAGCTTGATTAGCCCTTATAACAATATTCTGAGGTAAATATTGTAATTTCAAATTTAATGATGAAGAAACTGAGGCTTAGAGGCAATAGTACACTTAACAGAGGTTACAAATGGATAGTGCAAAGCCCAGATCCCTTCTGACTGCCTGGGAGATCATATTGCTATTGAGTAGTAATACCCAGTAATATTTTTTCTCTGTTATTTTGAATGTATGTGTTTTGTTTGTGTGCCATTATTGTTCATGGAAGTAATTCTATTTATTGCTAACGTCTCTTTCTTGGACTTTAAGACAATTTAAAAATTATTAGGTTGTACTAGTGGCTTCATTTTTTAAGAGACGGTGAATAAATGAAGAAATGAATGACTTATGGTTTTCAGCAAGAATATAAACATCGGATGACATTAATAGGATCTCAAACAAATTAGAGACAAAGTGCATTTTACACATTCATATTTAGCTGAGAAGTCATGGGTTAAATAAATTGGTATAAATTTAGTATTTGAAATATATTGAAGAAATCTTTTAGTGAATTCTTTTGTAGGGTGAAAAATTCTTAACTTACATTTATCATTTTTATAGATTTGTTTTCAGTGAACTACAATCAACTTTATAAATATGTACATATTCCCTTAGTGATTAAAGGAGCAAAAGAAAAATTTGAGGATTATAATGAAGTAAAGCAGAGATCATACAATCGGTAGTGAGCAAACACACACACTCTCACATGCTACAGTTGACCCTGTAACAACATGGGAATTAGGATCACTGACACCCCTATGCAGCTGAAAATCTGTATATAACTTTTGACTCCTCAGAAACTTAACTACTAATAGCCTACTGTTGACTAGAAGCCTTACATAGTCAATTAATACATATTTTGTATGTTATATGTATTATATACTGGGTTCTTACAATAAAGTAAGCTAGAAAACAGAAAATATTGTTAAGAAACTAGTAAGAAACAGAAAATATATGTACCATTCATTAAGTGGAAGTGGATCATTATAAAGGTCTTTATCCTTATTATCCTCCTGAGGAAAAGGAGGAAGAAGAGAAGGGGTTGGTCTTGTTGTCTCAGGGGTAACAAAGGCAAAAGAAAATCTACATGTAAGTGGACCCAGGCAGTTCAAACCCATATTATTCAAAGGTTAATTCTACTTTGTGATTAGCTTTTGAAGCTCAAAGTGTGGAGTCAGATGGCCACAGGTAGATAAGCAGGTGTGTGTGTACACACACACACACAGACACACACACACACACACACACAATAGCTGTGGTTGGGTCAATGAATTCCTGCATCCCTAAGTAGACCAATTTACTTCTAGATCCTTTTGTAGAGACATACTCATCACGGGGGAGGGACATATGCTTCCATGTGGAAGGGAAAATGTGACAAATAATATGGGAAAATCACTCAGTCTTATATAGTTTTATATAAGTTGCTTTAAAAAAAAATTCATAATGTACCTGTCTATAGGTAGTGCTCCAGCAAAGGTACAAACTGCTTCAAATAAAGAAAATAAAATCTAGGCAAATTGACCTGTCAAAACATGCACGTACAAATAGCTACAAAAAGCAGGAGCATATATTATACACTTAATTAAAAATTAAAAACGTGTACTTAATTTGACAAAATATTCAATACAGTATTCCCTCAAGCACAAATTCTTGTGTTTATTTCATTTAATTAACTTGCCTCAGGCAAATTCATTTTCTCTTGGTACCACCTCTCTTCCTCTGCCTCAGCATCTTGTGTCCTACCTAATATTCTACAGAGGAAGCTTTTCTGCCCACACTCTTGCACTCGTTTTTGATACCACCCTCTGCTTGCAACTACATTTATGGCCAAATTGATATCAAACTGCAGTGTAGGAACAGGCACTAGTGTTCCATGGGCCATCACTCTTCTTTATTGCAAGAATATAGTCTATAATATATATAAAATACAAAGTATGTATTAATTATGTTATTGGCAATGAATATATACATGAATGAATGTAGTCTAGGAGGTACAATAACTAGAAGAAAGTTATACTGAGTACAATCAAAGGCATGAAAATGAAAAGATCCTTCAGTTGGCTACAGAAGGAAAATTCTTGCACAAATAGCATGTGTAATGGAGCAGAAACTTCCTTAAGAGGAACCATTAGAGTTCAGAGGACTTCTGACTCTTGGACAGTAGTGAACCAGATGCCTCTGAGGTACATAAGCCTTTGCTTCTATCCTTCAGGAGTGTGTTGAATGTGGTAATTGTGGAATAGTATCTATTCATTCATTGTTTTGACAAATGTTTATTGAACATTTAACATGAATTCAGGAAAAAATATGTAACGTGTGGTTCCTGACCTTAAGGGAAACTTCAGGGTAATCGAAGAACTAAGACAGACATACACCCAAATGAAACATTCATTCTAAGACAAAGTGTCATAAAGTTTTGAATTTTTGGCATTGGAAATGGACCTTGGAGCTTCTGTAGTCTAGTGGTTTTCCTCCTATATTCTCAAGACCTGGAATTCCATGAGGTCCTTCAAAAATTAAACACTAGTTGCCAGGAAAAGGTCAAGCTCCTCTAAATGTTCACATCCTACCATTTTACAGAGGAGCTGAGTTGATGTTAATATCCCAAGGACACTTTCTAGTAATTACCAGAGCTGAGATGAGAAATAATTGAGTGCCAGTGTGTGGTAATGGTAATATGTGCTTGCTTGGTTTCAGAGCGGAGAGACATTTGGTTAATACACACATGGTACCACATCACATTCAAATCACTTTCAGAGTCTAGGATCTAAATCTCTCAGTTAACCACAAATAGATATATCATGTCAAGGATTGTATGCTGAAAATATTTAATTTTAGAATACTTCATAAGGGCTGAATTTGTCCTTCTATTTTTCTGTCATGAAGAGCTCAAGAGAAAGTTATTCCAGAGTACAGCTGCATTTCAGTATTAGCCTAAGTAACAAGTCATTAGGAAGGTAAACTTGCTGTAGAAAGGTCAAATGATTACATTCAAAGCCAAAACCAAATAACTTTTTGGGTAATATACTTTCTTTCCATAGCTTATGTCCATTTGCAAGAATTATTAAATATTAGCCTTCCTTCATTTTCTTTGTATTTTCAAAATTAATTTTTATAGGCTTAATAGATTTGATAAGGATACATAAAGCAGAATGAGTAAACTACACAGAATTTTATGTCTTAAAACCATCTTTATATCAGGTTTACGTACTCCTTCACTTAAAGAAATATTTGAGAAAACACATTACTGTAGTTGTTTGACTCACAGTACTTGAATTAGATTCATTGCTTAAATTCAGCACTCCCAACTCACAAGTAGTAAAACAAGTTTCCTAACCCCCTTCTTACCCCTAACTCCTAAATCTTTAGTTACATATTTTAACTGCTATATGAATATATATAGATTTATATATATATACATATTATATAGAAATTATGTATACATAGTAATTTATGTATATTTTGAAATATGTATAGACTTACAGTGGTATCTATCTTTTAGTATTTTACAAGTTAAATTTATATGTTTAAAGTACTTAGCAAACTTTCAAACACTTAGTAAACACTAAAGAGATGATAGCAATTAATATTAAGCACCACATACCAATGGGCCACTGGGCTAAGTATTGTGGATAAAGAGATAAACTGAAAATCATCAGGAAAATGGAAGAAGATATGTATATTAAATAATCACTTTAAAAATATAAGCTTAGGAAAAACTGAGTACTCATAATTTATTTTTGTGCAATGGTGGTGGGGGTGGTGGATGGGGAGAAATTTGCTTTAAAATAAAAAGAATGGTATAATAAGTAAATAATTTTGTGTCTTCTAATATTTTTGAAATGAAAAATGTGATGTTATGGACCAGGTGCTATGAGAACAGAGTAGATGGCTAGGTTACTCTGTTCTGGAAATCTCAGTTTGAATAGCTTGGAAAAGTATTTTCTGATTGAGATTCCTTATGAGTTCTCCAATTCTTCCTTGAACTTGGATGTGGGTCAATCAAAGACTACAGAAGGACTTTCAGAATCCTCTGGTACTGATGCTGAAAAAGATGTGTCTGTCCTTAATATGACTGGTTTTTTTTCTCTGCTAGGTCAGATATAAGCTCTTTATTCTCTTCATAGGTTGCTTTGGAGTTTTCCAACTGGCATATATGTCTGTCAGTTTCTGGAATAATCCAAGAAACTAAGAACCACACACACTGGAATTGCTTTTCATAAACCTCACAAAACTGAGTTTAATTTACTATGAGTTCTTTAAGAGCAATATCTCTGTCTTATTCCTAGGTTTGTTTCTGTTGTTTAGCAGAATGCTTGACAAATAAATGTACTTAATAAATATCTCTGGAATTAAATTCATTTGTTTTATTTAACAACATTTATTTAAATTTCTCCATAATGGGCACTGTGAAAAATACTAAAGGTAAAAATTGGAAAAAATACAATTTCTGCTTTCAAGGAGCTTATAACTGAATATGGAGACACATAGAAATTAATAATGTATGCAAGGCAGGAAGGGTAGGCACTTTAATAATGGCAAAGCATGGGGAAAAAGAAGAAAGAATACATTAACTAGTCTGGATTAAAAAGTATTTCCCAGTGAAAATTTGAGATGTGGCTTAAAGCATGAATAGAATTTGGGTGGGTAAAGAAGTAGGGAAAGTTGAGGGAACTGTATGAGGAAGGACACAGAAGTAAGAAAATATTTGTTGAAAGTTAGGTATGAAGAGGGCAGAGTTCACAGCAGAACATAAAGCTTAGAATGGTAGGTCACAACTAGATTGTGGAAAATCTATAATACCATTCTAAAACGTTGGGAACATTTCTATAAGTAATAGGAGATGCTGAAGATTTTAGTGAATGAGAATGATTTGATCTTCTATCACTTTTTGGCAAGGTAAGTCAAAAAACAATATGGCATATTAGAAAGAGCTAGAACAGCTGAGTCTATTTCAGTTATCCAGAAAAATATAATTTATTTAGGAACTACTGTAAGGACAGACAAAATGAAAAGAGTAGGTGCAGGTAAGAGAGCTCTTACTGTGGTAGAAATAGTACTTTGTAACTAAATTATTTTCAAGGGAGAGGTATTAAATATAGCCTTGCAATTTTTAGCTTGGGTGACTTGAAAGATCATCATTGTCATTAATCAAGATAGGGAATAAAGAAAAATAATTATATAACTAATACTAGTATAGCGCTTACTATGAGCTCAGCGTTTAAGCCATACAACACACATCTGAGGTATATATGTTCTTATTAGACTCATGTTTCAGAAGAAAATATAAGACTCAGGGAGGTTAAAAAACATTTTTTGAAATTTTTTATTTTTAATTATGGGTATATAATAGTTGTATATGTTTACAGGGTACATGTGATCTTTTGATACAGGCATACAATGTATATTAATCAAATCATAGTAATTGGGGTATCCATCACCTCAAGCATTTATCAATTTTTTGTGTTGGGAATATTGCAATTCTACCTCTTTTAATTATTTTAGGTATACCCTAACTTGTCATTCATTTTAATCACTTGGTTGTGCTATCAAATATTTTTTATTCTATCTTACTACATTTTTGCATGTATTAACCATACCTATGTTATCCTCCTTGTCCTGCTATCCTTCCCGGGCTCTGGTAACCATTATTCTACTCTCTGTCTTCATGAGATCAGTTGTTTTAAGCTCCCAAGTATGAGTCAGAACATGTAAGATTTGTCTTTCTGTGCTTGGCTTATTTCGTTTAACATAACATTCTTCATTTCCATCCATGCTGTTGCAAATGGAAGAATTTTATTCTTTTTATGGCTATATAATATTCCATTGTGTGTATGTACCACAATTTCTTTATCCATTCATCCACTGATGGACATTTAAGTTGATTCCGTATCTTGCCTATTGTTGAATAGTGCTGCAAAAAGCAGGAGAGTGCAGGTATCTTTTTGATGTACTGATTTCCTTTCTTTTGGACATAAACCTAGCAGTAGAATTGCTGGGTCATATGGTAATTCTATTTTTAGTTTTTGAAGAACCTCATACTGTCCTCCATAGTGGTTGCACTAATTTTCATTCCCACTAACAGTGTAGAAGGGTTCCCCTTTCTCAACATCCTCACCAGCATTAGTTATTGCATGTTTTTTTAATAAAAGCCATTTTAACTGGGGTGAGGTGATATCTCATTGCAGTTTTTATTTACGTTTCTCTGATGACTAATGATGTTGAGCATTTTTTAATGTACCTGTTGGATATTTCTATGTCTTCTTTTGAGAAATGTCTATTCATATCCTTTGCCCATTTTTTAAATCAGATTATTTAATTTGTTCCTATTGAGTTGTTGGAGCTCTTTATATATTTTAGTTATTAGTCCCTTGTCAGATGGGTAGTTTGCAAATATTTTCTCCCATTCTGTGGGTTGTCTCTTCCCTTTGCTAATTGTTTCCTTTGCTGTGCAGATGCTTTTTAGCTTGATATGTTCCCATTTGTCCAATTTTGCTTTGGTTGTTGTACTTTGCAGGTATTTCTCAAAAAGTCCTCACCCAGACCAATGTTTCCCTTGAAGTGTTTCCCCAATGTTTTCTTTTAGTAGTTTCATTGTATCAGACATTAGATGTAAGTATTTAATCCATTTTCATTTGATTTTTTGTATATGGTGAGAGATAAGGGTATAGTTATTAATACAATCTTTTACGTATGGATATCCAGTTTTCCCAGCACCATTTATTAAATAGAATGTCCTTGAGAATGATCCATGAACTGAGGAGGAAAAGGTGTATTCTGCAGCTGCTTAATGAAACATTCTGTAAATATCTATTAGGTCAATTTGGTCTACAGTTCAGGTTAAATCCCATGTTTCTTTTACAATTTTCTTTCTGGAAGATCCGTCCAATAATGAAAGTGTAGTATTGAGATATCTAATCCTATCATATTGGGGTTTATCTCTCTCTTTAGCTTTGATAATATTTGCTTTATATATCTGGGTACATATGGTAGTATGTTTTAATTTCTGGTAGTATGTTTTAATTTCTTGCTTTTTAATTTTTTGTGTATCTGTGGCAGGTTTTTTGATTTGAGGTTACCATGAGGCTTGCAAAAAATATTTTATAACAAATTATTTTAAACACACGACAAGTCTGCTTACGAACAAACAGCAAAGAAAGAGAAATCTAACAGAAATTCTACCGTTTAACCCCATCTCCCCCTCACTTTTAAATGTTTTGTTATTTCCATCCATATCTTTTTATCCTATCCATCTTTAAAAAGTTGTTATAGTTATTCTTGATAGGTTTGTCTTTGAGTCCTCCTACTCAAGATATAAGTTGTTATACACCACAATTACAGCATTAGAATATTCTGTATATGTGTACTTACTGTTACCAGTGACTTTTATACTATCAGATGATTTCTTATTATTCATTAATGTCCTTTTCTTTCATATTGAAGAATTCCTTTTAACATTTTTTGTAGGACAGGTTTGGCATTGGTGAAATCCTTCAGCTTTTGTTTGCCCGGGAAAGTCTTTATTTCTCCTTCATATTTGAAGGATTTTTTTTAAGACATAATATTCTAGGGTGAAGGTTTTTTTCTTTCAGCACTTTGAATATGTCATGCCACTCTTTCCTGAAGTGTAATGAAAAGCCTGCTGCCAGACATATGAGAGATACTTTATATACTTTTTTCTTGCTTCCCTTAGGACTTTTCTTTTTTTCTTTTATATCAGAATATTACAAGGGTACAAACACTTTGGTTACATAAGTTGCTTTTGTATCATTTAAATCAAAGAACGTTTTCTTTATCCATCACCTTTGGGAGCTTGATTATTAAGTGCCTTGAGGTAATCTTGTTTGGGTTAAATATGCTTGATGTTCTATGACCTTCTTATACCTAAATTTTGATATATTTTTCTAGGTTTGGAAAGTTCTCTATTATTATTTCTATGAATAAACTTTCTATGCCGAGGGCGTAGGCAATGCAAGACTGTCATTTTTGTCCTCTTCAGTGCCTCTTTCCTTGATATAATGCTAAAACCAGGTACTGTGATTTCTCACCTGATTTTTGGTTCTTCTGAAGGTTCTTGCTTGTATGGATAGTTGTTGAATTTGGTGTGCATGCAGAGGGATGATTGCTAGAGGTTTCTATTTGTCCATCTTGCTCCACCCCCCTCTCAAGAAACTTACATAAATTAGAAAAACTGGTTAACATCAAAACTGGGACTCAAATTCATGAAGACTCATACCTATGTCACACAGCTGAGACAGAAAAACAGTTGAGTTTCTAAGGTGCTGAGTTTGCAGTATTATCTAGGCATCAATGTGGAAATGTCCTCAAGCAATTCATGGAAATTTGAGTTTCTCATTTAAGAGAATGATTAGAGTTGGACCCATCAATAGTGCCATCTTGGAAAACCGAGGGCACAGATATACTAAAAATAAGCCAGAACTGCAAAGTGCTTGATCTGAAAATGTGAAGACTGTGTATTAATCTTTTTCTATTGCTAGGTAACTGACTTTTATTTTTATAAATCCAAATACTCTTTTCTCTTATCCTCCTTTAATTTAGTTAAAAAAAAACAGCTGTGAAAATATGAGATTTAGTCTAGGTAGATAAGAATTTAAAAATTTTAATCTGATTAAAAGACATATACTGCCTTAGATGTGATTGTATATGAACATAAAATTCTTTTTGAACTCTAGCTAGCCTCTCTCCTATATAGCATTTTTAAGTTGAACCCTCACCCATCATATCTCTATCTCCTTGGCATATTGCTATCTGGTGCTATGAAAAGATAGGCACTTCAAGAGAAAGCACATTAGTTAAGCATCAATTGCAACTTAATGGGCCAAGGTATTTGAATGATATTCTACAATGACATTGTAAATCTTTTCTTTAGACTGTTGGGGGAATATGCTGCACCTCACTGAAAATGTCTGATGTGACTTTGATTATCAATAATCCTTTCATAGAAGAGCCAATTGACTAGAGAGATATATTTTGAGAACAAATCGTCCAGAATGAAAGCAGAAATACAATAGTATAATGGGCTCAATATTGGGATAAACATAGTCTGTTTTGAAAAAGATATGACTAAGAGAAATGGAAAGATGAAAAGGGAGAGGGAATGAGAATTAATATGAACACATGAATCACAAATGCTGTGTTATTTTTCTGTCTTCTTTACTAGATGCTCACATCATTCTATCTTCAATCAAGTGAATAGCAGGTGGCATTTTTATGTGGCTGAAAGGGAAGACTAAATCAGCCAAGCGGGTAATAGCTAGCTGTAAGCCTGGCCAGTCTTACCCAGCAATGGCAAAACTCTGCCTGCATAACTGGGTTTAAATATGATGCACTCAGCCCATCTTTCTCTCGGTTATAGTATACAAAGTACCAATGTTAGCAAGTGCACAGGCACAGGCAGAAGAGATAATTCAAAGAGGGACAGGATAAAACTGCAAATTCAGGAGCACAGAAAAGAGGCACTAACATTTTTCTATTACCTGGTACCTGTTTAAGATGACACACACTCTTGAAATTTATAGGTGAACTGTGCATCTAAGAGGAAAATGTCATAGAAACTGAGTGACTCAAATTCCTACTGAGATATAATGATTAGTAGAAAATGTTTCATAAAATAAGGAATTGCTTAGAAGATACAAAAAGGAAAGATAAAAGAGCTCTGAATGTCTGAAGGAAAGAAAAGTACTTGATTCTTTTATACTTCTTTTGATATATATTCATTTATTCAACACATTAATTGAGCACCCCTTACACACCAGTCACTGAACTAGGCACTGGAGATTCAGCAGTGAACAATGGATTAAAATCTCTATTCTCAAAGCATTTAAATTCTGGTGAAGTTTTGGGGGAGAGGAGAGGAGAAGGGTTCAGAGAGACAGAAAGTGAGTCAAATAAGTAATTAAAATATAAAATATGTCAGATGATTCAAAGCATGGTGGAGAAAGACAGTGGAAGGAAAAAGAGAAGGTAACAGTGGAGAGAGGCCTGTGATTTTATATAGGGTGTTTCGGGTAGCTTCACTAAAAGGGGAGCATTTGGGCAAAGACCAAGAGTAGGCGAGGCAGTGAGCTACGTGGACATGAGAGAAAACAGCATTTTAGGCTTAGGGAAAAACACATGCAAAGCCCTGAGGCAGGAGTGGGCCTGGCAATGTTTGAGGAGCAGTAAGGAGGGTGTGGGTGTGATTGGAGTAGAGTGAACAATAGGGAGGGTCAGAGGAAGTGAGACCAGAGATCCAAGGGGAAGGGACACACTTGCCAGGACTTTGTAAGTTGCTGTGAGGAATTTGCTTTTATTGTGAGTAACACAGGAAGGTATGATTCTGTGTTGAAAGTAGATTGTGGGGGGCAAGAGCAGGAACAGGGAGGTAAATTAGGAGGTTATTGATTAATCCAGATGCAAGACATGGTGGAGGCAGAAACCTGTGGTCAGATCTTAGATGTATTTGGAACAGATATGTGAATAGATTGAATGTGGCATATGAGAGAAAAAATGTGTTTTTTTTTTCTGATATATGAATAAAAACTGGAATGATGGTGTTGCCATTTACTTAGATGGAGAATACTATTAGTAGAAGGAAGTTTTTGCCAGGTGTGATGACTCAAGGTGTAATCCCAGCATTTTGAGAGGCTGAAGCTGGAAGATTACTTGAGTCCAGGAGTTTAAGACCAGCCTGGGTAATATAGCCGAGACCCCATCTCTACAAAAAAAATTTAAAAATTATAGCCAGGTGAATGGTGAGCATCTATGGTCCCAGGTTCTTGGGAGGCTGAGGCTGCAGGATCACTTGAGCCCAGGAGTTAGATACTATAATGGGCTATGATTCTGCTACTGCACTCTCTAGCTTGAGTGATGGAGTGAGACTCTGTTTCTAAAAAAAATACAAACAAACAAACAAAAAAAATTTGACCCCAAATGGAGGTGCCAACATTATTTTTATTTATACCCTTTTATAATACATAAATTTGGAGATCAGGGAGAACTCTGGCCTGAACACCATTATTAGCTGGTATTTAAAACTATAAGATTGGATAAGACCAACAAGGGAGTAAGTATAGAAAGAAAAGAGAAATAGTTCAAATGCCGAGAGCTGGAACATCCTGACATGAAAAGTTAAGGAAGGTGAGAAATAATGAGCAAAAAGGTCTGATTTGAGAGAGCCAGTCACGAAAAAAAAAAGACCAGAAGAGTGTGAAATTTAGAAAATTGAGAAAAGAAACTTTGTTTTGTTTTCTCTCCAATGGGAAGGAGTGATCAATGGATCAACAGTGTCAAACATTACTAATAGGTCAAATAAAATGAAAATGGATTTAATCATTGGATTAAGCAAATCAGAAATTATTGCCTACCTTGAATGATAGAAGTTCCAGTGGAGTGGTAAGAGGGAAAAGTCTAAATTAGGTAGGTTTAAGAATGTTAACTAAAATAAATATATATGTGTGCGTATATATATATGTATATGTGTGTGTGTGTGTGTGTGTGTGTGTGTGTGTGTGTATTAGGTTTATACTTTGGAAAAAGGAGAAATTTATTTCTCATAAAGGGTAACAACCTGTTAGGGGGCCTTTCCAACAGGCTGGGAAGCAGAGCCCCGGCCAGAAGCCAGGCACATGAGCTTCCAAGAAGAGACAAAAGGGAACAGGATTTTACACCGTGCAGGGTGGTCAAATATACATATTTAACAAGCTATAGGAGGAATCATGAATATTTATGACAGGAAATCATATGCATGTAATTGTGCTTTATCTCTCCCATCCTGTCGTGGTTGGGAACTCAGTTTTAAGGTGTTTGGGGTCCATTCAGTTAGCACAGGGCTTAGGATTTTATTTTTAATTCACCAGAAAAAAAAGAAGAGATGCCAAATTGGAGAAAAATAAGTGTAAATAAATCTTTCAAAAGCTTCAGTTGTATCAAGTGACAAAATTGGAGAGTTAGCTGGAGAAGAAATGTTCCATTTCTGAAAAGAGGGGATTTTAGGAGACGGCAGAGGAGCAGGAATTACAGTGTGCTACGCGATGACAGAAGCGATCCAATAGAGCGGGACAGGAACTGGTGACGTAGGAGAGTCAGGAAAAACTGTAGGGGCAGTGGCCTTACATAGGGGCGAAGGGTAGGATAGAGAAGTGGAAGTGCTGGTCTTGTCTAGGGTCTGGAGCATTTTTAACAGCGTGAGGCCAGGCATGGAAGGCAGCATGCAGGGGCACAGATGTGGGGAAAGTTGGGAGATGGGGTGTTAGGGCCGTGGGAAGTGAAATTGAAACAAAATCATTAGTTGAGAGTGATTATGGGAAGAAGGTTTTGGAGATTTAGAAGAGAGAAGGTATGAAGTACAGTAGCTGCCTAGGAGCTGGGAGAGTGCATCAGAGAAATTTGACACAATCACCAGGCCTGGAGTGGCAAACTTACTCAGTCAAAATCCAATGGCCACAGTGTAGTCTCTTGGGCCCACCTAACTACAAAAGTCTATGAAAAGTAATGTTAACAGAGTGCCCAGGTAAAAGTGTAAAAACACAAAAATCAGTCAACACAACCTTTCTCTGTTACACCAGGGATCTTAGCGGCCAGGATATTGGAAGGATCATTAACATGGATATATGGGTATATAAACATGTGTTTTTTTTTTAATTTTCAACACTGTATGATGCTGTGATGTCCTGGAGGCCTTGCAGACCCAGGGAGTGACTGGCCCTTCCAGGGTTAGCAAATTCTTAGAGATAGCAAATAACTTGCCTGTTGATACACCTTTGATATGCAAACCAACCAATCCCGAACACAAACCCCCTATCACTTCCTTTATCAGACGCTCACAGGCTAAGCCAGTATTTCCCTAAATCACCCCAAGGCTAGGTACTGGACAAGTTGGGGCCACCCCTGTAGCCCAGATTCCACCAAAATCATTCAAACTATCCTATCCTAAACGTACTAAGTTTACCTACCCTGCCTTGCCCATTCTTTCCCGATAAAGGTTCTGGCCCCTGCTTCTCCCTCACCTCCTTCTGCCTCTTCACCCTCGTCCTTCTGCGGTGGTCCTGCGTGGTGGTGTGTGCTCCCTTCTGGGAACTGGCAGCAACAAGCGATCTTTACAATGCCAATCATCTCCTGATCTGCTGTCGTTACCATACCTGAGTAAAACCAAAATCCCAGGTACATTTTAACTCAGTAGGCACCAAAAGTATGACAGGAGTAGTATAAGAGAAACTGCCAGTGAGTCAGGATCTAAAGTCTTCTAGGCACAAGGAGGCGAGAACCAGAGCTTTAAAGGTAAGTACAGTGAAGAGAAGTAGTGAGGAGTGAGGGCTTATGGCATGTGCCCATTGAGGTTTGTGCCTTTTTAGGGAGAATGGAGTAAAAACGGTCTGAAATTGGCAATGCTAACCATGGGGCACACCTGTCTCCCATGTGAGGAACAGGAGCTAGACTTTCCCCACTTGGAAAGGCTGACAAGGAAGAGAAGTCCTCTGAGGGAACAGGTTTTCTATAAAAACAAGAAGGCAAAGGAAACCTTCAGTGAAGAGGTTGAAGACGTGCAGGATTTTTTCCTGATGAATGGCAGTGGGTTCTACAGGATGTAGTGGGGGGATTTTAGGAACTAGAGAGTGGTGGGAGAGAGGTTAAAGGAAAGGTACTGAAATAACCTCTGCTAGGACTAGAATATGGTGATAAGGTCTGATTTGGGAGATGAAGGTGTTTTGTTTGTTTGTTTTTAAGTGACTAATGAAAATACGGACAAAGGCATAATATAATTGACACGAATGATGTCAAAGCAATGGTGTGGTAGCCAGGCGAGGGTGTTGGAGGGGAGTAGAAAAAAGGATCTCTCCAGGATGATATGGAGTTTCGGAGGCCATAATTGACTTTTGCTAAAGCAAGAGGGGAAGGTCTGTGACACATCACATAGCTCCAAGGGTCCCTCTTGAATGTTGCCCCAATAGAGACTCAGATGCATTTATAACTAGTCTACTACTTAAGCACATTATTAATTTCCCACCTACTTGTTTGCCTTAGTAAATTCTAAACTTTAAGTAGGCACATGATATCTCTACTAAATATTCAATGGGGTAAAATCATTAACATTTGGATCTATCTGAAATCTAGGGTGTAGTTTCAAAAGAATGAGTTCAAAGTTCACTGTGTTCAAGGAACAGTGATATGCAGGGATATATTGTATCCTCTATGGCCGTTTATGCTCACACAAGAGAATCCTCTACCAGCAATCTGTTATCGGTTACCACACAAAGGCACCCATCTCAGTTTGAAGAAAGCTATTATTTGGAGATAAAGGATCAGTAAGAAGGAGTTGGCATAGGGCAAAGAAATAGAAAGTAAAAAAAAAAAAAAAAGCCATTAAACAGAGGTGAATTCTCAAATTTTAGCCAACAAGAGGCATATCTCACAACTTGTAAGGCACAGCTGAGAAACAGGGTTTTAAAACACTGTTGAAGGCTGTTTTAACTTTTTGGAGGCTTGTTCCCTTTTGGACTTGGAGAATCTCATGGCTTTAAATGTTCATTTTATCTGTAGAGATTAATCAGTAGGGAGGAATGACACATGCTGGCAGATCATGTCTATCTGACATGTTCTGTCAAAACTTTGAACTTGGTAGTTGGCAGCAAAGTAATGTCTCAAAGTGCTGTCAGGATAAAGAACTCAACTCCCACACTAAATATTGGGGGACCCTAATGACTATCATTTTCGCAGTGATAAAATGAGACACCTTTTTATAATAGTTGGTAATTTACAGAACAGCAGAGAAATTGTGTCTTTTTCATTATTATATTCTTAAAGATTCACAGAGAGCCAAACAAATAAAAGAAAAAAAGATAGTGAACGTGATATATCTGCGGAATGTACAGAATAAAGGCAGAGCTCCATGGCGGTATTCATGTTGACTGCAATATAAATGGTGACCCCTAGAGTTCTACAAATTAGCACATCTGTGCTTTCCTTAATAACTGAATGAATCATATATCCTCTAACATTCATTAAGTTCTTATTGTGACCTACGCCTGTGCTAAGTACATATAAGATTCAACTTAGTCCTTATAATGAATACACTGACGGAAACAACATTTGGATGTTCACCCAAAATCATGTAGCCGGTAAGTGAGGAGCCAAAGTCAGAGATCAGTATGTAGCTGATTCAGTATCTGCAGATTCCTCTATGACAGTAGTCAGAGCTATGAAAATCATAATGATAACACATGGATGCATTCATTTGTTCTCAAAGTATTTATGTTCTAGCTGGGGAACTATTTAAATAATTAAGGAAAAATGCAAGCCTGAGTTTTACAAAAGATAGCAGTGCAGAAAAGGGGAACGCAGCCCATTTATGGTTAGAATAGTTGGATTAGTACTTTCCAAAGACTGGTAACATGAGTTTGGTTTTGGATGATACCTGTGGTTTGGGGAGAGATCTCCAGGTGGAAGGAATGGCTCGAGCAAAGGTGGAGTGGGGAGTAAGAGAGGACCTTTATCACACTAGTGAACAATGTAGGGATTATGTCCCAGGACATTTTTCTTATCATTTTGGTGGCTTTTAATTTATTTTTCTTTGGACAGAGGTAGCAATCAAATCCTTAACTTTCCTTGTGCCATTGGTAACTTTTGAATGGCTACATCATCAGATGTTCTTCTCTAGACTTCCTCTCTATCTTAACTGGAAGAAGTCAGGATAATCAGTTTTCAAGGGTAAAGGGTTTGATAGAACAAAGATATAAAAGTTGAAGGCCACTTTTTAAAAAAAAAATAAGAATGCTAATCAAGGAGACCAAGCTTTCTGCGAAAGCATCTACAGTGTGTCTCCTTCCAGCTCCAGGATAAGACCTGGCTGTATTTTTCACAGAGCTTCTATAAGAATTTAAAATAAAAAACATTACATATCCTTAGTTTCCTTCTGAGACACTGATCCACCAGGTGTCTAATTGCACCTGGAGGCTATTTTTTTTTTTGTTCTGTATGAATAACTAAACATTTCTGAGCCTTGGAATAAGTTAGGGTTTTTGTCTCTTTCTTTAAATGGAAAAGTTAAAATGGAAAATATTTAGAAAAGCTTTACTTTCCTTCTCCTCACCCTAGTTCCACTCACTGCAGTTTCTTTCTTTTTTTTTTTTTTTAGAGTTTTAGATTTTCCTTTCAGATGTATAGTGGAGGGTTTTAATTTGAAACCCTGAGTTTCTTTAGTGTTATAATTTAAACTAATAATAGCTAACACCTCCCTTTGAGTTTCTGTAGCAGCTATTACAATGGTACCTACTGTTATTAATATTTAAGAAGGAGCCATTAAGATTTTAGGTATGAGACAAATTGAAAATGTTAGCATTAATTGAACACTACTGTTAATGGTACCTTTGCTAATTCATGGTGAAGCCAACTTGTGTTGCTTCATTAGAGACAGAAATCTAAAAGTCCATCGGTGGGAACAATCTCAACGGGCACCAGTTTGTCAAGTACAGCAATATAGCAAATGTTGTTTCATTCTGAGCCTAAAAATTAAAAACATGCAGGCATCTGAATACTGTGTAAATTAAAACCTAAACCATCCAGACTTTTGAATATTGTATAAAAATTATCAGTTTAATAGTTTGAGAAGCAAAAAGCAAATGTTTAATCTATGAAGGTAGCTACTCCTCAAGTAAACACATCTTAAATACGTAGAAAGAAAAGGCCTTATATACATAGGCATTTTTAAAAACACAACAAAACTTAAATGTTTCTGCTTTTTGCAGAAAAAAATGTGTTACAAATCTAGTTTGGTATATTTCATTAATTTTAAAACATCTAACTTCTTTCTAATATTTCACATAATTTTTGCTTCTTGCTTCATCAAAAACAGTTGATACCAAGGTTGTTGGCTTGAAAAGTTTCTCTCTACAAGTACAAAATAGAGGAATTGGGTTTTAACCATGTTCAAAGAAAAGTAGATCAAGAATATTGGTGGGAGCATCAGGGAAATGCAAATCAAAACCACAATGAGATATCACCTCATCCTCATAAGAATGGCTATTATCAAAAAGACAAAAAAATAGCAAATTCTGGAGAGGGAGTGGAGCAAAGGACTTACACAGTAAGTCCTCAGTTAATGGTGTCAATAAGTTCTTGGAAACTGTGACTTTAAGCAAAATGACATATAACCAAACCAATTTTACCATATATGGGGGGAATGTGTAAACTCCACACAGATAGTGGCCTTGGCTGGGAATCAATCTTTTTTCTCATCAATGTTACAACCAAATTACCTTGAACAGAGCAACGTTACTTAAGAACCTAATATACACTGTTGGTGGGAATGCACATTAGTACAGCCAAATCTACCACATGGTCAGGCAGTCCCACCACTGGATGTTTGTCCAAAAGAAAAGAAATCAGTATATTGAAGAGCTCTCTGCACCCCTGTGTTTATTGCAGCACTATTAACAATAGCCAAGATATGAAATCAACCCAAATGTCCATCAACAGATGAATGAATAAAGAAAATGTGGCGCTTGTTTTTCCATCCTCGTGATACTTAGTAGAATGCACTCCAGCTCCATCCAGGATAATACAAGAGGTGCTAGATCACCATCGTGTTTTGTGGCTGGTATACATATACCACATTTTAATAATCCACATATGTATTGATGGGCATTTGGGTTGTTTCTACATCTTTGCAATTGTGGATTGTGCTGCTATAAACATTCTAGTGCAAATGTCATTTTTATAGAATGTCTTTTTTTCCTTTGAGTAGATGCCCAGGAATAGGATTTCTGGATCAAATGGTAGTTCTACTTTTAGTTGTTTGAGATATCTTCATATTACTTTCCATAGAGGTGGTACTAGTTTGCAGCCTCACCAGCAGTATATGAGTGTTCCTATCTCTCTGCAGAAAGTGTGGTATATATACACAATGAAATACTAAGCCATAAAAAAGGAATGAAATCCTGTCATGTACAACAACATGGGTGGGCCTGGAGAGCATTATGTTAAGTAAGATAAGTGAAGCACAGAAAAAAAAATGCTGCATATTCTCACTCATATATGGGAGCTAGAAAATAATTAAGCTCATAGAAGTAGAGGATAGAATTATACTTATTAGAGGTTCAGAAGGGGAGCAGGAAGAGGAGGACAGAGGTTGATTAACCCATAAATATGTATAATTATTATGTATCAACCAAAAATAAAAAAAAATTCTGATAACACACACACAAAAGGATATTGGTAGGAAAATGACAGAAAATAAGAGATTCAGAATAAATTGGGCAGTTATTTTAGTGATCTTGAAGTTTCCACAGTCTGTCAGTGTGCATGAGTACCAGAAAATTTTTCTTTGTTTTGGATTCCAGCCATATGCCCATTTCTTTCTTTTTATATTTGCCTCTAGGTTTGACCTCTTTCTGGACACCTACAGCTGAATTCCTCCAAGCCTATAGGACATCTGAAAATTACCTCTATACTGAATGTGGTCTACATAGAAATCTCCAAATCCCTACCTCCTTCTCTTATCCTTGACCTTGTTAATCACCTTTCTCCCAGCTGAACAGGGTCAAATATCTTCCTTATCCAATTAAATTTATATCATGAATATTCCCTGAGTTCTTAGATAATTGGGTTGGAACAGTCATCATGATGTAAAGGGGCACTTAATGAAAAAAAAATGTTTTTTATAACAGAACAAAGAGAGTGATTATTAAAATTACTCAGGACAACAGTTTAAGAATAAATTCCTAACAATGTAGAGAACACGGAAGAATATTCAGAGAGAAAAAGCAAGTGGATGTAAAAAGTTAACTCTAAATTATTCCAGAAAGTAAACAAAAGTGTGTAAAAATAATTTGATAGAATGTCTTTGATAATGACCTTATCAAAGACAATGATGTGGTATCTGTGTGGGCCACATTTAAAAGTAGAAGAAAAATAGATGGTTAATCTTCAAAAAAAATTTTTTGGAGAAAGAAATTTTTCTAAGCAGTTGCATTTTATGAAAGAATAAGATAAAGTTTTTTGTCTCTAGTAAATATCTAGAGAGTGTCTCCTTTTTACATTAATTTGGCACCACACAGGGGTTAAAGTCATTGCTTTTGGCATACAAACAGGTGGATTTGAAGCACACAGACATGTCTGGGGTCTTTCTGCCTCTCTGGGATTCTAATATGAGGTATATTTCTCTACTTTTCTATTTTCTAGGAAGTTAGAAATTTTCCCTAAATTTCCCTGGAAATTCTATTTTCCATAAATCTTGGAGCCTCAGTCATCCCTTGCCCACTGGGGCAGAAGAGGGTCCTGGTGACATGTGGGGCTCAGACTCCTTACTCAGCCATAGGTACTTCAATGATCTCCTCATTCCTGTCCAGCTCTCCCTGACCCCCTCACCCCCCAAATAATTATTTTCTAGTGTTTGTCAGTGGTTCTTGTCATTTCCTATCCATTTTTCTGTATTCTTTTACTTGGAAGTCAGAAATTGACTCTTTTATTTTCTTTGTTCTTTTTCCTCTCATCAGTAGGCATATAATTCCATGGCTAACTGAAGAGCAAGGAATATAAGAAAGCTAAATAACTAATAAAAATAGGCTTTTTAAGGGTTTAATAACTTTGACAGATTTCTTTTACCTATAGAATTCAGAAAAAACCTAGGCAAATGTTATCAGCCATTGTCCATATTTTGGACTTGTCTATACATGGCCATAACTTAGATTTTGTTACAGTTTTTAAGGATCATGCTGGAGTTTACCTGTGTTAGGAGTAGGAGTTAGTCTATTTATCATGAGTGGGACTCTAATTGAGTTCTGTGTTCAAGTTTTCATCACATAATCATTAGGGATAATTAGGAGATGTTTCAGAGTAAAACCTTGAAAAATGGTTTAACCTTGAAAAAAAGGCCAAAATAATTTGACATTTGGAGAATAAAGGAAAAAGTCTTTGGAAGAATGAGTTATTGATTGGCTTTTCTGGAGTATTTTGAATAAGAGATATTGGGAAGGAAAAAAGTCTTGATTAAAGTGTGCCAGGAGGAATCTATAAGAGGTTGAACATAAAAGACATTTTGTTTCAAAGATGGGAGATATTGAAAAGTCTTATGTGAGTGACAGTTTACTTTTCTTGAAATCCAGGGACACTATCCATGAACAAATGAACCTAACAAAACAATGTTGATCAATTATTCTTAGTCCTACCTAATTTGTTTTCCATCCTCTCTCTAACATTTCAATATTATATACCTAGATACAATAGCTCCCCAATTACAAAAGTATACAAACTTAGAATTATTTTTCTGTAGTTCAAGGATTACAGCCTCTTATGTTTATGTATTTTTGTCTAAGAGTCTGATCTTAAAATGAATACATGCTTTCTAAATTGTTACTGCATTTCATAATGTATAGATATTGTCTGTGTCAAAAGAAATATTTTCTCTCTGACTAATAAGAGCTTTTTCTTAAAGGTTTATATGAAACCTTTTAATATGAACAAAGATTGAGAATTTTTTTTAAGAGTGTAAAGTTAATGACAAAATATAGATGGATTAGCTTGAAATTTGGAGCAGTCTCAGAAGCATGATGTGACAATTTAAATCTTAAATGCTTTTTTTCCCCCTCAATCAAAAGATCTATTGACTACAATAAGGTGAAAGTAAAAAAAAAAAGTTGAGTAGCAAAGAGGAATAATTTTACACTACTCTATGTAGTGGTTTAGTGTTTAAAAATGGAAGCCATAAAATAGTGGAAGCCCTAAAACACACTGCTTCAGAGTGAAGGAAGAGAAGCAATAGAAACACCTCTCCCTCCTTTCGTTTGTTTCTGTCCTTGGTCTTAAAAATTATGGGAGGGGAGAAAGTTTTCTGGGAACAGGAAGTTATGGTTTGTTTCCTCTTAACAGATACACAACTAATTTTAATGTGATTATCATTAGATCATCACTTGATTTCTTCTGACTGGCATTACTGTCCTGTAAGTTGAATAATATAAAAACAGCTAAAGTTTAGGTAACGGTTTAAATGAAACACTATAAGACCCTTTTTGAGTATAATGAAAAGCATGGTAATGCAAGGGAGGGAATGGGTGAGTCAAAAGATCATTTAATTTCTCAGTGAGTAGATTGGAATTTAAAATTGAGTTCTGTTAATTATTGGCAGCATGGTTTTGGTTAAATACTATCTTACCCATCTCTGAGTCTTAAATTTCTCATGTATAAACTTTTACTTGTATCTCATAGGGATGTTGTGGATAATGAAATGATAACATATGTAAAACACCTGGGACATTAGTAGGTGCTCAATGGACATAAACTGAGACAATGCAGAATACTGTGAAAGTAAGAATTATCCCCTCATTTCTAACTGTTAAGCTTTTAAATATTTTTACAGTGGAATTGAGTGCTACTTTGTAAAGATGAAAGATGAAATTTTATTGAAATAGATAACTTTATCCAAAGATAAGGATTATATATTTTTTTAATTTTTAAAATTTTACAAAATATTCTTTCATAGTCAAGCATAGAAAAAAAATCTTATTGAATTTTATGACTCATTCATAAACATGCTAAAAAGCAAATATCCCACATTATCTAAACACATGACAATTTGTCTTAAAATGTAAATACATGTGCTTGAGTATTTTTGTGGTTTTTTTTCTATAAGAAAGTGATAATATTGAATATTATTAAATATTATAACTCTACATAATATTGAATAAACTTTTTAGTTTAATACATTATGTTTAAATACATTAGGAATTTTTAAATTGTCCTAGAAAAAATATCCTTCACACAATGCTAATGACCACAAAATTTGTAATGCAAACTTGAACTCTTTTGAGTATGAAAAGGAACACAATTCATAATTACTCTGGGAAAACAGGTGTAAACAAGGAAAGTGACAGCAAACACAATTACATGGTCATGGTGCCTAAAGTAGATTAGGTACTTGCATTAGAGAGAGAATTCTTCCTTTCTACTCTAATGTCAAGAAAACTCTGATGAGTTGTTTTGGCCTCCTTCATCTTTCTTCTTATCTTTCCTCATTCAACCCTAGGAAGGTGAGGTATTTCCTTGCTTGGTTAATTTCCAAAGATGAGCTAGGCTTCCTAGGCTTACTTTGTTCTTCTTTCTCTGGGATCCAGCCTGCCATCAGAACTGCTTTGGGTCATTTCACAAGAGAGTATTGTGGTCCCTTCTCTTGGGATGGTAAACACACAGCTTTTGGGTGATTTTGTCTCAGTATAGGAGCTGGTAAATCCAATTGCTCACACATTGAACTGTATACCGCAACCACACATTTTATCAGTACCCAAAGGGATATTTTTTACTTCCACTTATTTTATTCCTCATCATATTACTTAATTAGTTCAAGAGACAAATAGAAAAGAGCAGTGCTATTCACCCTCCAAGACTTCAACAGTTACCAGATTTTTGTGTTCTCAAATTAAGAATAGCTCCATTATTACATCTATTTGATTTTTTTATAAGAATGATAATTATCTGATCATGTATCTGTCTAACCTTCAGAACAGGAAGACATGTATTTATGTCCTATTCATAGTGCCTAGCATAGTATAAACAGATTATCAAGAAATTATTATTTAAAGAATAAACAAATATCAGCTTCCCCCATAAAAGCCTAAGCTCTGTACGTCCTGGGTTTATGTCATAAAGGGCCAAGAATACAAGTTTCATATATGGAAAATATTTGGCATAAGGTAGGCTTGTTGTAAGGCATTTTACCTATAATTATTTAATTCGAATAACAATACTGCAAAATAGGTGTTACTATTCTCATTCTCTGAATAAGTAGATGTAGAGAGTTTTGTAACAATCTAGATATTATATGGTTGATAGGTAATGGGGCATGACTTCAGTCCAGGACTGTCTGTTTCCAAAGCCTGTTTTTTGTTTTTGTCCTTTTTGTGCCACCCTGCTATGACAATGACTCTTCTCAGGTACAGGCACAATTCCCATTGCATTTTTACATACAAATCAATATGAAATTCCTCATTAATTTTAAAGTGAATTTTTTTCTCTGTATTGATGGGAAAAGGTGAGTTACATAGGAGGCCCAGGTGCCTCATTATTTCCAGAAGAGCATTATGCAATGACAAATATGAGAACCAGAGATTGCACTGGAGAATTTCTGATATTTAAACACATAGAAAGTGTCATTTCCAGCTTCTCTGGCTTGAAAAAGTGCAATATGAAGAGATGATGCTGGATTATCTCAAGGGAGTAACAGTGAGCCAACTTGATTAACCCAAGGAATCCATAGCATTGCATTTTTATCTGACATAAAATAGTAAAAAGATTCTATGCCTGGATATAGCCACATATAATTTTTTCTTACATCATCATTGTGCGGTGCTCCCATTTAGTAAATTCCTAAATATAACTTTGTATGATTGGATTTAATTTAACTTATTTTTGGTTTTCCTCATATATTCATGTTACTCTGCTAGGCATCAGGATATAAGACGATAAACTGTAATACTGAAAGGTATTTTAATGTAACAAATAATGCTAATGTTAAATCAAACGGGTGCTTACAAGAGACTTCACCACTGCTGTGAAAATTTAGAGGATGAAACATCACATTTTGAATGAGAATTGGGAGAGACATCACAGAGGAAGTAGAATTTTGAGCTCAATTAAAAAATCAGTAAAGACTATTACTGGATATAAGAAAGGCATGATGTTATACAAATATACATCCCATTTAGGATTTAAGAGTGGACCCGTGTGGCTGGACCCAGTATTAATTTGGAGTGAATTATAGAACCTAGACGCCATGCTAAGGAGCATGGCAATTTCACGGGAAGCATTCAATACAACAATCTTTTTCCAGACTAAGTGCTAATGAACTGATCTGCTGAGAGTTTAATACCTGCTGAACGAGTTGAATAATCTTAAATGAACAAATGTTAAATGGTCTCTTTACTGTAAAACTTCTTATTACGTTTAATGTTGTTGTAACTATTGGGTATCTCTAAGATCAGCGTATATTATGTTTTGTGTTTTGTTCCCCAATCTTTGATATGTGTTTTCAATTTTATTAACTATGGAACATGATGTAAGAACAGTGTTCCGTGGAGCACACTTTGGGAAATAATTATTTAAAAAGTGAACTCAAAGTGTTCTAATCTTAATAAGGCAGTTGAGGTCCCACTTCTTGTTTTTACTATCTTCATGATATCTTCTTTCAATCTATGCATATGCACATGTACACACACACACACACCAAGTGACCAATGAGCATGTGTCTTTAATGTCCTTAGGAAGATTCTTTTCTTTTTATTTAAGTTTTTTGTTTGTTTGTTTTTGAGATAAGGTTTTGCTCTGTCACCCAGGCGAGAGTGCAGTGGCATCAGTATAGCTCATTGCAACCTCACACTCCGGGACTCAAGCAATCCTCCCACCTCAGCCTCCCAACTGGGTGGGACTACAGGTGCGTACCACCACACTCGGCTAATTTTTTTATTTTTTGCAGAGATGGGGTCTTGCTCTTGTTCAGGCTGGTCTCAAACTCCTGGCCTCAAGCAATCTGCCTGCCATGGCCTCCCAGAGTGCTAGGATTATAGGCGTGAGCCATCAGGCCCAGCCTTTAGGACCATTAGCAAGATTCTTTTGGGTAGGATCTTTGCATCCTCTTATCCTATCATGGTGATTTACCCACTTTTATTTCATGTCTAGGCTTTGCTATCCAACTTTTAGGGCTCTGCTTCAGGCCACAGGTTCTTGAATTAGCTTAAACCCAGGGTTCACTATTTGTTTTTTCTGGCTCCCAATGATTTTACCCAGACTGAAGCCTGTACTGCCTCACATGACCTCCCATTTTTAAACCAAAAGTATTCTTGCACTTGGTCTCTGTGATCCAGACCTACCAGGTGGTCTGGTAATGCCCTCCTAGTTCCACATGCATCCAGACAGCTGTGGTGAAACACAACCTGGGAAGTCAGACTCTCTGAGACATACTTGAGGGATAATCATACTGTACAAAATTCAGTTGTGAAGGATTCATATGGGTCATTATGAAGTTGGGCAACATCACAGCATATGACCCTCTTGTAAGACCTCTCCCAAGCAAATGGTATAGAGAATTTATATTTTACTTGTCAAGTACAAAAATTATAGTTGATTCTCGAGGAAAGTTACAGTAAAATTTTATAGAGATGACATTAGTCATATTCTCTCCATGAAATGGCAGAAAAACAACTCAAAAGCAAATAATAACAACAATCATCATACTAATAAAGAGTGAAGAACAAGAAGAAAGAGAATTTATTGGCTTATATTGCTAGGAAGGCTAAGTATCACTGGTTGGGGTGATTTAACAATGTTGTCAAGACTCTCTTTTTATCTCTCTGCCTCCTTTTTTTCTTTAAGACATATTTTCCTCTATCTGGTTTGGTTTCCCTCTCCTCAAGGCTCTGCCTATATGCTAGGCAAGCAGACAGGCAGCAGTCTCAGACTCACATTCTGCTCCTTAAGCGATCCCTACACAGTCTTCCCTAGAAGCTCAGCATTGTGTGGTGGTGTTAGGGCGACATCTGTACCACTGAAACTACATGCAACGGGTTCCTTACCAAAGACTGTGTCACCAAAAAAAGTAGAGTACTAATGCTAGAAAAGGCCTCCAAGTAAACGTTGTTCCCCATCCCAAATATGCTCTCTTTTCCTTTTACAAATTATTTCAAGTGTGTTTTCTTCTAACACTACAAGTGTTCCACATAAAACCAAAAATTCTCTCATAATCTTCCTCCTAACCCCAGCTCCTGAGTACATGCTGCATTCAGCTCTGGATCCAGGATCAATGGGCGGTGAGCATGCTAATCAGTCTTGTCTAAAGGTGGTTTCACACAGTCTGTAGTCTGTGCCTAAATGATTAACTTACGCTAATTCCAAAACCTTCCATATAGTATGGGATGAAAAATGGGCTAACCACAGTAATAATACTTATTTAGAAATGTAAAGCAATGAAAGGAGGTGACAACTTCTGTTCCAGTGATCTATTGCTGCTTACAAAACCACCCAAATGTAGTGGCTTAAAGCAACCACTTTATTATCTTTCAAGATTCTGTGGGTCTCACTTGTTTTCTCTCCTGTGGTTGCAGTGTGATGGCAGCTGGGGCTGGCTGGCATTACCCAGAGGCCACACTGCTATGCCAGGCCTCCTCTATTTTCATGTCACAGGTTTTTCCAAACAAACTTTCTCTGTGGTCTCTCCAATGAGTTAGGTAGAATCCTTACATGGTGGCTCAGGGCTTCCTAGACAGCTTTTCTAGGCCTTAATTTTTTTAACATTGATAAAATATTTATGTTAATACATTCTACTATAAATAAGTCAGCAGAGGTTCCACACTGCCACAGATGCATCTGTGAAGTAAGAGCCCTGTGCCATGCAAATGGTGACTGTCTGAACAATGGCTCATCTCTTATCCCAGCCAGAGCACACACTCTTTCATGCTGTTCCTCTCCACTGATTGCTTCCAAATCAGATGCCTAAATAGCCTTTTATCCCCAAAGTAGATTCAAAACAGTTGGTTCAAGCATTCCAGGATCTGTACCCCTCTTTAATGCTAGGTAAATCACGAGAGGGGTAAAGCCCCAGTGGATGGCAAACTGGCCACCCTTGAAGAGCTGTTGCAACCTCTACTTGGCCTCTTTGCTCAGCTTCACCATGGCGACAGCCCTGCCGCAGCACAGTGAGCTAGGCCTTGTTAAAGCTTAGGCTCCAAACTGTCACAGGATCACTTCCACTGCGTTATCTTAGTTAAAGGTAGTCACAGGGACAGCCCAGATTAAATACAAAAGGAACCACACAAGAGCATGGACGTTGGTGGTTCGCTACTGTCCTGGGAACAGGTTTGGAGATTGGCAACAAGATAGCACGTTTCTACAGCATATTTCAAATTTTGTTGGACAAAAATAACAAGGACTAATTTCCCACCTGCTTGCACCAGATCCTGCCTCCTGGGAGGATATGTGTTCTCTCTTATCCTCCATGACCTTGCTTCAGTGAGGCTAGAGGTACATTTCTCTTTTTAGGAATTCTACTACATTAGAAGCCTACTTCATGTTAGTGTAATTATGGAGATCTAGGGATAGACATCTTTACTGAACAACTAAAGACCCTATTTTTTTTTCCCTGGAATTTCCATAGTTACTAACTGGCTAATTCAATTTCTGGTCATATCTGGGCTAGAAACCCAGCTAGGTATCTCATAGAGGAGGAGCCCCTAAAACTGCCTCTGCTCTTACAGCTTCGTTTCATGGCAAGCCTCAGGGCTTTCCCCAGACCCTCAGTCTAAGATGATGAAGCATAACAAATCAGCCCCTACTAACAGGCTGCATCCTAGATGATGGAGCAAATTACTTTTATTGGGCAGTAAAGTATTTGAGAGATGCCTAGCAGGGCAGACCCATTTCTTTGGGGCTCTTTGATTCTAGTTTTTAATCCCATTTCTAGCCTCCTGGTTTTTGCATGCACTAGCTTTACCATCAGACAAATAATTTTGACTTTGCAGTTCTGCAAAATTTATGATGATCAGATGATCAGTATTCTTGGATTTCTGGCTGTAGGCAAAAAAATGTTTTATTAAAGTTCTATTTTTTTTCTATGTTAAGTCAGGCAAGCAGTTTGTCTCTTTCCTACAGAACTCACTGAATTCTACAAGAAGTGACCAAGCATGTTGAACAATCACATATATTTCTAGCAAGTTTTTAAAAGTTACTGCTTTGCTAGGGACATGTTTTGAGGTGGCATGTTAACCAGATACTCTCCAATCTCATAATGATGATCAATTACTCGGCTTGATTGTGGGTGAGGGATTCACACAAATCTAGACCAAGTCGTGAAACATCCTGTATGTTATGTTCTCATTCATTTGTCATTCACTGAACAGGATTACATATTAATTATTTAAGACAGATGGACAGTCAGGAAGCATGAAGTCTCTTATCTCTATCAGTAAACTTCCTTTCATGCGAAAACCTAAATCTCTCCTGCTGTATTTCAAAGCCTATTTCGAGTCCTGCCATGCCCTCAAGGAAGGTAGCATCCTCAGTTTGGTTAGTCAGTTGTTATTCTTCCCTGCCCTATAAACTCTTGAAAGCCATTTCTGGTCATTTTTTATCTTCCTCTTTTCCAGAGAAAATGATAAATCTGTATGCAAAAAGAATAGACATGTAACATATCCTCTGGAGGCCCAGAGACTAATTTACTTTAGACATCAAATTCTGCTATTTCTTCTTAACAAGAATATTCCAGAATGGCAAATCTTGACAAGGAGCAACAATAACAATAGTAGCTACATCATGCTGAGAGACTTATTTCAGAACAATTCTTTATCTTTGGGTACATAACATGAGCACTATCAAAACAGCAGTTGGTACACACCAAGCATCAACACATCTCTGCAGAACATTATCTTCAAAGCCAGGGCACCAACACCAAACAAATGAGCTCCAAGAGGCAAACGTGTTTTGGCTTTAGCTTTTCGTGGGGGTGGGGTGTTTTGAGCATAGTACATGCGTTCTCTGACAGCAAGGAGAAAGCAAGTTCTTTAATTTATTATTCACTTTATTATATCTCTCTTTTAAGATGTATCTTCTGGGATTTTAATTTTATTTTTTTATTTTAGCATTCAGACTCAAGGTGAAGGGATGGTATCTTCTGGATTTAAAATAAATTTTTGTAATGTTTTTGTAAAACTCTGCTATAAAAACTTTATCTGTTGCCAACAATCTTGAAAAAATACTAATGAGGATTTATGTTAGGAGAGACTATTGGCAAAGAAAGGGGTGTATCCTTTTCATTCACCCCCTTTATTAAAAGGCATCCTGCAATTTTATATCAGGAACCATGTCTTCTTTGATTTTCAACCTCTTATTAGCACAGTGCTAGCACGTAAAACACAACACCTTTGGTCAAATTTTGTTTTTTTAATGGAAAAAGGGAATATAAAATAAATGAAAAATTCAAGAAAAAATAAGCATTTACTTTTAATCTGTGAATATTTTCTAGACATTAAACATATAAATGTAATGAGAGCTATTTGATATTAAATAATAACTAATATACCATATTGAAATTCGTGAGTTAAAATCCAGTTCTATCTTACAGTTCCCAGTATTGTAAAGCAGCAATGCAGAAGTAAGGCACAAAAATCTACACATGAGGATTCCAGACTGTAGAAATGGATTTTAATTATTTCCAGAAAGTTTTCATCAGACTACAAGTTTTATAAATTGATTTATTATTGTCTCTGTTGAAAAAAAATCCAAAAAGATTGTGATTTATTAAAAAAAAAGATGTTCTGTTCTTCAATTCTGATTCAAGATCCAATGTTTAGGAAAAAGCATCATTGGTGATCTTAGTAAATTTCTGTAGGCATTTTTAAGATAATATCTGCAGATGTGAAAGTCTGAGGCTAGGAAAAGTTTATTAATTTTGCTTACTAATATTGTGTTAGAAATAATCATACCCTTACAGATTCTAAGAGTCTACCATCTGACTTCTTTTTTCCTTGCAGAGTTCTTTACTATATAATGCTAAGTATCTTGTTGAGGCAACACATGAGAGCCCTTTTGGTAATGTGTAGAGAGCCTACAGGGTGAGCAGATGGGGGCATGCTAAGTGTACGTTCAATAGAATTTCACATCATCTTATAAAAATCTTGGAAATCAATAAACAAAACTTGTAAAATGGTAAATGTTCAAACTCCATGTGATTAAATTGGGTGAATCAAAATACCAGATGCTATTTTGGTCTTCTGCAGTGCTGAGAGTTTGTTATTGTTACTGACACATACAACAGCTGCAAAGATAATTTTTATGTTCATTATATTTACTGTGTTCACTGGGAGAATTAGAAGCCCCTGAAGTACATCTTAAAAGATTTTATTACTCTATAAAAGACTCTGTCACTTTAAGCTCCATTAGTTGAGCTCTTCGGATTAGTAATGACATTCTTAGGAACAGGCACTAGGAAGTTGAGTTTAGGAGTCTCAGGTTAGCCCCTCACAGGCAGTGATGTATGTCAGCCCATCCACAGGGAGAAGGGCTTAGATAAAGAAGTCAGTGAAGTTATTGGATAGTAACAGAGTAAGGTTTTCTTTAATTCCTCTTTTCAGACCAATATAACTCATATCCCCACTTATGAGTTTCTAGGAATTTTAAATGTTTTAAATGTTTTTAATTTTAAATTAAAAACTGTGGCTTAAATCGGTAATGGACAAAGCCTTTTAGTTCATGCCAACAGACTTGTCGTATGTCCAAAGCACATTTATAGAACTAGCTAGGTGGCAATACCTTGCAGAGCTGGGGCAGTGTCCTCCAACAGGCTCTAGATCCTCTATAGAAGCATTCTATGTACGGTGCTGTTTCTCCCATAGCCGGGATTCAGGAATCAAGGGATGGGTGTGGGAGTGGTATTTCTCGCTATTACCACTGATCAGGTACTAGCAATATTTTGCTTCCCCCACCCATGACATTCTGCTCTTCTGGTGTAGAGGTCTTACTTCCAAAAGGAGAAATGCTTCTGCCAGCAGTCATTCTATTCAGCTGGAATTTGAAGCTGTTATCGGTTCACTTTGGGTTCCTCATTCCTCTGAATCAGTAGGTAAAGAAGGGAGTTACTGTACTGGCGGGGTTGATTGCCAAGCCGGGTTGCCCCTGGCTTAGCCAAGGTAAGACCCCTGATTACCAAGGGGATCGCCACTATATCATGGAGGCCAGGAAGAGTATGTGGAACACAGGAGATCATTTAGGGCATCTCTTAGTGCTATCATGTGATATGATTTAAAGTCAATGGAAAATTGTAACAACTCAATTTAGGCAAGACTGCTAATGGCACAGGCCTTTCAGGAATGAAAATTTGACTAACTGCACCAGGAAAAGAACGATGGCCACCTATATATCTGCTAGAGCTGCCATAACAAAATACTACAGACTTTGTGGCTTAAACAGAAATGTATTTTCTTACAGTTCTGGTGGCTGGAAGTTTGAGCTCAAGGTGTCAACAAGTTTGGTTTCTCCTGAGGCCTCTCTCCTTGCTTGCGGATGTCTGTCTTCTTGCTGTGTTCTCATCTAACTTTTCCTCTGTGCACACGTATCCCTAGGGTCTCTTCCTTTTCTTATAAAGACAACAGACATACTGGATTAGGGCCCCATCCTTATGCCCTCACTTAACTTTAATTATCCCATTAAAAGACCTATTTCTAAATATATTGGGGGGGTTGGGCTTTAATATATGAATTTGGTGGGACACAATTCAGTCTATAAAATCAACTAAGGTACTTTTTGAGGGTAACAGAAATATAAAATAAGTAGTTATAAATTATAAGTTATAATGTAAGTAGTTATAAATACCAACTACAACCACACAACTAGTTACAGAATGAGGTCTGTAATCATGAAGCATATTTTTTCTTATTTTGTTATAAATATGTTTATATTTGTGTATCAATTATTTTTATTGTCTTCCCTGTTATCCCTTTGTCATCTAACATAAAATGTATTAATCATAGTCAACTTTATATCACTGTATTTAAGTTACAGGAGATCAAGGAAAAGACTGAACATCACCCAAGTATTTGCCCTTCTCTTCTAGGGAAAGGGTCAACATATTTTCAGTACAGAGCATAGTTGTATCATGTTAGGCGGAAGTGGGACTTTGTTATTATCTTTATTTACAGATTAAGTATGGTTTGAGGAGATGTATATGGGTGCCAAGTTGACAAGGGTAAACTATAAAGAAAATTATTGTTTAACCTGGTGAGTCTAATCCAATCAGTTGATAGGCTTTAAGAGCAGAACTGAGGTTTCCCTGAGGAAGAAGAAATTCTATCTGTGGACCGCAGTTTCAGATCCTGTCCTGCTTATGGCTTGTCTTCATATTTCAGACTTGCCTGGCTAGTCTCCACAATCACATAAGCTAATTCCTGTAATGTGTGTATGTGTGTGTGTCTGTGTATAATATAATTACATATATAAATATATAATTGTATATATAAATTAACATATCTATTCTAACATTTCCTACTAGTTCTGTTTCTCTGGTGGAACGCTGACTGATATAGATACTCTCCAAATATTGAATGAATGGATGTGTACATATATGAATGAATGAATGGATAATTGTTCATATTAATCTTTGTTGATGGTTATGAACACATCTAGATATAAGGGAAAGCTAAAAGAGTTTTAAAATTGATTAGTGAAAGGAGAGGCAAAGTAGCTTAAAAATGCTATAATGTATAAATTCAGCAGGACATGACTAAAGGATGGTTTAGAAGAGCTTGAGCCAACTCAAACATCTTACAGAGGAAGCTCTCAGGTTATTGAATTAGCTTCCTCATTGGTAAATCCAGACCTAAACATTTCCATAACTAATAAGGAGAGAAGGTTGTTTTTTTCATTTCAAACACAGACATTAAATGTTAAAGCACATAGACATAATATTCAAAAATATATTTTAAGTGGAGAAAAAATAACCTTTAGTCACTCAGACATATTGAACCATGACAAAATAATCTTTTTATTATTATCATTAAACTGGGTGATTTCTTTCTGCAGGAGTGATATCATTAACAAAAGGGATTTGAGTGTTATTTTTTGAGATACATATTGTAATATAAAATAAAGCAGAAACAATGGTAATATAGCACCTCTTGTATTTTCCTGGATAGAGCTGGAACCCATTCTACTAAGTGAAGTATCCCAAGAATAGAAAAACAAGCACCACATGTACTCACCATCAAGTTGGTTTCACTGATCAACACCTTAAGAGCACACATAGGTATAACATTAATTGGGTGTCGATCAGATGTGTGGGGGGAGGGGACGGGTGTATACATTCATAATGAGTGCAATGCGCACTGTCTAGGGGATGGACACGATTGAAGTTCTGACTCGGGGCAGGGGGGCAGGAGTGGGGACAAGGGGAATATACATAACCTAACCTTTTGTACCCCCCCATAATATGCTGAAATAAAAAAAAATAAAGCACAAGTAAGATGATTTATTTTGTATCTTGTGAAGTACAGAATTATGATTTATGTCTTATATTAGGGTTAGGGAAGGTTCAGTCATGTACATACTTGGAGAAAAATAAAAATAATCACTATCATGAAGTAAAGATAATACAAAGTAGCATAAGAGAGTTCTTACTAGATATTTGGTGGATTTAAAATAAAATCACAATTTGTGTTTTTTCTTATTTGGATATAAAACCATGTAAAAATATCTTCATTTAAAAAAATTGACATGTCATTTAATATTCTAGACTCAGATACATTCTAGTGTGAGTAGAATTGAAGTGCACTGGGAGGAAAACATTTTTTTAGCATCCAATTTCATGGAAACCATTGACTTAAAACTCATGTTTCAGGACTATAAACCATCATCATTGATATAGTTAGATTTCGGTAGTTTAAACATAATCTTAAATGACATTTCATAGATTGCTTTTTATAAAAGAGTTTGCTGTCATTGTTAGGAGAAAAAGTAAGCAAAAGTGCTTTTCTAGAAGGAAAAAAAAATCTCTGGGAAAATGGAAAAATTTTCTCTAAATTGAGCTAAATTGTTTCTGTATTATAGAATCCATGCCTTTTCCACATTATTTGTCCACAGCAAGTCTTTTGAAGAATAAGGCCACTTCTAAAAGATAAAATAGGAAACTTTAAGAGTATTGTGGTAGTCAGCAATCTAAGATTGTCTCCAATGTCTCTGCCCCTGGTATATACACCCTATATTATCCTCAACTCTTGAACATGGATTGTGATTATGTTATGGTGTGTAAGATTGTATCTTAGCACACTTGAAAGATATTACTCGGCTGGTTTTAATGACATAAGCTGCCATGTTGTGAGAAAATTTCATCGCAAAGACCTGAGAGTGACATCTAGGAGCTGAGAGTGATCCCTGGCTGACAGCCTACAAGAAAATGAGGACCTCAGTCCTATACCCATAAAAGACTGAATTCTGCCAACAAGCTGAATGACCTTTGAAGAGAATTCTGAGTCTCTGGTGAGACTGTAGCCCCAGCTGGCACCTTAATTTCTGTCCTGTGAGACCTTGAACAAAGGACCCAGCTAACTAGTACTTGACTTTTGAGCTATGGAAAATGTCAGATAGTAAATATATGTTGGTTAAAACTGCTAAGTTTGTGGTACTATTTTACACAGCACTGGAACATGAATACAGATGGTTTCTATAAATTTTGCTCATACATTCTAGGGCTTAAACCATCACTCAGAGATAATATGTATGGACTTTGCCCAATAAAACCACCCAACAATTTCAGAAAACAAACGAGTACATGCTGAGTTCTATTCATGAACAGTGAAAACTGCACAAAGTAGGGCGTATGCCTACAAATGATAGTCATAATTGATGGACAATAAATTAATATTCAACAGTATTATTATTATTCCTTCCTTTCTCCCTCTGTTTCTTCGTTTCTTTCATCCCTCCTTCCTTCTTTCCTTAATTCCCTCCCTCCCCCCTTCTTTTCATGTTTGCTTAAATGCTCACTCTCTTTCTCTCTCTGTTTTCTTTCTCTCTTACCTCCTAAATCCTTTATTGCAATGCTAATATTTTGGAGGCTGTTGTATGATTTACATTTTAATTCATTATCATCATTAAAATTCTTGACACCTCCAATCATCTATTGGGACAGTGAGTGAATGGGATGTAGAATAGGATTATTTGATAGTATGGATATTGAGAGTAAAGATGCAGGGCAACAGAATTTTAATGGGAACTGGAGATCTGATGGGATATGAAAGTAAGATGGACTGAATATCAGGGCAAGTTGTCAACACAATGTGATACATTGAAAGAAAAGAAACAAGATAAAACAATGTGATGTGTTTACTGCTTTGTTGAGAGGTAGCTTTAACTTTGGAGAAGATTTTTTTCTGTTTGGTTCTTTACTGTATACCCAGTGCCCAGACTAGTCCCTGGTATCCATGATAATAGCTTATTATGCATTTATTGAGAGAATGAATGTTACTTTATAGAACGTTGATGTTTATCTAGCCTCTGAACTTTTAATTCTAACCTTTATGGTGGAGGAGTGCACAGATTTTATAGATCGAAAGATTGGTATATTTATTTAATTAATTTAGCATTTTCCAGACAAATTTAAGATAAAGTGACACAAGATGTGGATTTAAATGTGTGTATATGTATTTAGAAAGGACTTTGACATTGCCTAGTCCCAGGGGATTCTAAATTGTCATACAATAGGAGAACATTGGGTGTTTGTTGGTTAGTACACCTGAAGGGGAAACTTAAGGGGAATGCAAGTTACTCAAGGGAAGCTTCTTACTGTGTAATTCATCCAGTGATTGGCCTTATTTATTCTACCATAAGGAAGACCTTAGTACTAGATTATAGGAAAAATGCTATTATAGCAATTATATAATAAACAGCATGCTGATTTGAAGAGAAATGAGGGATATAACATTTGACAAAGTTGCTGAATATTACCAAAACTGATTAACTTCAGATGGAAGCACCTAGAATTTCAAACTGTGTGTTAAATATTAGGACTTGCAAATTGGTCCTTTATGTAAAAATGACCAGGAGTTAACGAGTCATGTTTTTGTTACAAAGACAAGAATAAAAACATGGTAAACCTGAGGAAAGCTCTCCATTGCTGCTTTGGCTGCTGTAGGGTAGTCATGAAGCTATGTCTTTTTGGTTTCTTGGGGAAACAGGAAAACTGACTACCACCATGCCATATCCAAATTACCACCCAAAGTGAGAAGAAGTTAATGAAACCATTTTGTCTTTTTTTTTAACGTTAATATAAATGTATCCATTAACAAATAAACCTTGCTTGTTGGCAGTGCAATTCATCCACTAAAATGTACCCATTGTGTTGCCACCTTAACAGTACATGTCTCCATGATGAATCACTAAGTCAGTGATGAATATTTGAAAAGCTTAAGAAAATAAATAGTAAATCTCATGCATTTATTTGGATAAATGCAACATGATTTGTTAGTCACTGTGCTAGACTCTTTGGGTAAAATGGCAAGCAAGTTTACATGATTTTTTGCTCTGGGAGAAATTACCTTCTAGTGATAGAGATAGAAAAATAAACAAGGGGTAGCAGAAACAAGGGCAGTTGATAAAGAAAATAGTGTGCACTTACGTAGAAAGGGTATCCAAGACAGTTTAAGGGACACTCACAAAACTCTACCTAGATAAGTGGGTATAAGTCATTGCTTAGGAAATAGTGGGACTTAGCCAGGTTTGGGGGACAAGTGGCAGGTAGAGGTTCTGGCCTGGTTAACCAACACATTTTATGGCACTTTACATAAAGTGGACTATACTTGAAAAAATATTGAAATGGTTACTAATGCCAAAAAATGATGAAATAATTCAAATGCAACCAAAAAGAGAACAATAACAAATATATTTTTAAAATGTTATTTACTATAGTAATGTAACTTTATAACTGGCAACCCCCATCTTTCATTTAATAATTTTATTTTGCAAAAAACGTCTACTCTGTTTTTATGAAAATCCAAAAGTTGACAAGGCAAAAATATAAGAAATTTATTCAGAAAACTAAGTATCTAGGTCAGCAAAGAAGTCATTCAATGGCCCCCTATGGACATAATAAATTATCTGATCATAATTATGGCAAAAATGGATCAAGAAAAGGTCATAGTAAACGTCATACTGTTTTATTTCCTTGGGTCCAGAATGAGACAATGAATTTTCACTAGTTTTTATTCTAAAAGAAATAGAATAAAATTTTAATGTGTAGATGATAGAGTTACCAGATAACTAGAGATACTTACATATACCTCATGTTATGGCCATGTCAGTTCATTACATTTACCTCAATAGATCAGTACAAATGCTTTCATAACAGACTTGGCAATTTAGACTGTCCTTGAAGAATTGAAAGCATCTATTTTTTACAAAGAATGAGAAGGATAAGGTATTCCAGGAAAAGTACTACCTATTCACCTTTGTATTATTAGTGACAGGAAACGGATATATTGGGAATGAATGTGCAGTAATTATGATTTTACTGAAAAACTCACTTCAACATTTCAAAAAATAGTTTTACATATCCCACAATAGTTATTTGAAGATTAAAACCTTTTCCTATTCCTGCTTATCTTCTTTCACTAGCCAAGACAATGATGGTATTGATATAACTATTATCTGTTAAGGACTTATTTTGAGCATTTAAAAATAGGTAAACTCTAATGCTTATAACCACCTACGTAAGCAGGTATTTTTTTCTTTTGGCATATTATGAAGTAAATATATTATACTCCTATTTTCTTTGTCAGAGTTGAGAACCAATTGAGATGCAGACACTGGAGACAGATAGTTGGGGATATAATATTTAATTATGAATAATAATTTTTAGGCAATGTACCTTAGATATGTTGATAAAGATCTGGTTAATACTTGCCCCTGGATTAGGGACCCCAGAGTTATTCACTCAGCCGGTCATAGACAGCTTCCTGTCTCTCTTTCAAGTTCAGTAAAAGTCACTGACACTACTTTGAGGAGCTAGGGAGGGGCCAAAGTGGTTACTAAATGGAACTTTGTATTCATGGAAACATGAGGTCAGGGAGAAAGGAAAGGTATTGGTAGTATACAAAATACTGTTCTCTATTACTCTCTAAAGATGTCCACGTCCTAATCCTGGGAGCCTATGAATGTGTTACATTATATGGTAAAGGAGAATTAAGATGCCAATGAAATTGAGTTTGCGTATCAGCTAACTCTGAGATGCAAAAATTATCCCGGTTGATCTTGGTGGTCCCAAGGTAATCACAGGGATCTTTGCAAGTGAAAGAAAGAAGCAGGAGAGTTAGAGACAGAGTGATGCAACGTGAGGAAGCCTGGACTGACCATTGCTGGCTTTAAGGATGGAAAGGAAGTATAAGCCAAGGAATGTGGGCAGCCTCTAGAAGATGAAAAAAGCAAGAAAGTAAATTTTCCTCTAGGGCCTTCAGAAGGGAATGCAGCCCTCAGAAGCCTAGATTTTAGCCCAGTGAGGCCCATTGCAAACTTCTGTCCTCCAGAACTGTAAGATAATAAATAAGTTTTGTTTTAGTCTGCTAAATTTGTGGTAATATGTTAATAGCTGCAATTCAGTATCCATCATGGTGCAATGCAATAACAGAAACCACTTTTTTTAAGCAGATGTGTAAGTGTAATACAAGATTTAGGTGATTGCAAAAATGTTGTAAGGATGAGAAGAATTGAATAAGGTGATGTCATTGGATTCTTGGTTTTAAAATCCCATGATGTCAACACCCACCATTGCCTACATTCCTGTACTGAGGAAGCTAGGTGAATAGGCAGTAATAGTTGTGTAAAATAAGTTAATCATTTTTTACTTTGGATGGTCATCTCAACATTTCCAGATCACTGTCAAACGTTGAGGTAGAACCCTGAATTTTTGTGAGTGTCATCTCCTATTCTATCACATGTGTAAGCATGTATATATAGGCATTTAGGGTTTTCTTGCTCACCAAATTCAGTCAACACAATGTTACCAATGCAGTGGGCCAGCATAATTTCTGTAGAATAGTGAGGCAGTCAAGATTCTCTAAGCCAGTTTATGCAGAGAACTGCAGGTGGAATGGCAAAGGTGTAATGCTGACCTGAAAGTAAACTGCATCTGCTTATTAAGACAGGAGAAGAAAAAAACTTGTACCTTGAAAACTGCTCACTAGTTGTCAATAGAATGAATGTTGATTAGGTGGAATAAAGAGATCACAGGAGAAACAGCATCCTCAATTGCATTGAACCACCTGATCAAGTTTAAGATAATTGACTCTCATTCTCTAAGACCAATCCATCTTCTCTTTGCAACAGCAATCTATCTTCTGCTACTTAAACGGAGACAGAATGGAAATCACCATTTGGGCATTCTTCAAGACTTCTGGTGACACTAATATTTGTGGTTCCCCAGAAATACGAGGTTAAATTTGGTTCATTATTCTGGGAGAGAAGGGAGGTTCAAGGGCTTTTACTTAGGCCTTATAAGCAAAACAGTCATCATTCTATGAGTGAGGGAGCCCATGTGGGGATTGTTAGCTGCCTAGTATACCTGTTTCAATTGTGTAATCAAGAATGATAGAAATAAATAGAGGGTTGTTTTACAGAGCTGAATTCAAGCTAAACTCTGTTTATTACCTGGTTCATATACACTGTTATTCTGACTAGTAAACCTCAGTAACATAGGAAACCCCAAATATTAATGTTAGCTGGAAGACACTGTGTGGTAATCCTTGAAAAGTCAAGGTTATTGTGAGGAGGGAGCTTTACGGCTAGCATGTGCTCCAGCATAGTTTTCAGCAATTGGAAGAAAAGCGAGTGGCAGCAGGCAGGTGAGACATGCTCTTTATTGTCCGGGTGTAGAGGGGATACAGCAGTGGCGAAAAGCATGGCCGAGGATGTGGCAAGCGCTTATATGTGGCTCTGAACAATAGTGGCAGCATGCCATGGGAAAGCGTGATCATATGAGTTCACAAAGGAGATAACACGTTGGTTACATACATGTGCCGACTCATGCCTTCCCGGAAGGCCAGCTAGGCACAGGGCCGGGCCAGAAAAAACACTGTGGCAGTCATCTTAGTTTGGCCTAAGAAACCTATTGCCTATACAAATGCATTTTCCCTTACAGTTTGTTCTCTTTCCTCAGTGTAAAATGTAGACCCATCTTGTTAAATGTCCACAATTCCTTTTGGGAAGCCTAGAATCATATTTATTTGGTGGCCCTAACGGTGATATAAATGGGCGTGGGATGAACAGGTCACACATGAAAAACATACTTCAGCATTTCTATCTTCCTAAATTATTGGATTTCTTCCATTATGTTATATAAGGAATTGACAATAACTTAATTCAAGTGACTGCTGAATCCAACATTCATTTAAGTGTCCAAACAATTTGAGTCCTTTCTAGCTGCCCGAGTCCTTTTTATTTGTTGATACTCTTATAATATTATGTTCTGGATACTTCTCTAAGAAGATGTATATATTAATTTAATGTTCATAATTTCATGAGGTCAATACAATTATTATCTTCATTTTATAGATGAGTAAAATTAGGCAAAGAGCAATTAATCATCTTGGCCAGGGTCACAAAGCTTGTAAGTGATGGAAGTGGAATTGAATCCAAAAATTCAGATCTGTGCATCCTTAATAATAAACTTAGCTTCTCTAATATTGTGTTCATTCTTCCCTAGTCAGAAACTGCAGAAGCCATTCCTATACATATTCCCTATTTTTGTGACAACATAAATCAGGAAAATCTTGCAGCTGTTTCTTTCTGCTGTGTATACCATCTCCTCTCAAATTAGATTTTGCATTTATGCTCCCAAGGCATATTAGGATCTAACTCTGGTTCTGGATTTGAAAGCCAGGCGGGGTGGCAGGAACAAGCCATGAGAATGATCAGCAAGTCCTCTGAGGTAACAGCCTAATGTGTTGTGCCAATTACTAAGGGATTGTCTCTCAGCTTCCAACCTAGCCTTCTGTATGATTCATGATACTGAAGCTGGGTATCTGTAAATACATTACTGGTTGGCCACTTGGCTCTACGTTAGGATCTGCAATAAGGGACACTAGAAGGAGACTGCAAGGCTAGAGGAGGGAGAAGTTTCTTGCTTCTTCCAGTTTCTTCCATGTGAGTTTTCTGTTTGTTTCTGGTTGCTGTCAGGGTAACCCCGCGATGGTTCCTTACCCCAGAAGAAGTGCCTTCCTATTGAAGCAGCTGCATCTAGTTTGCAATTTTTCCCACACTGGTATAACCAGCTTTATTATGTGGCCACCTGGACTGACCAGCCGCAGCCGGCCAGTGTCCCCAATTCAGAGGTCTGGGTCTCAGCTGCTCAGGCCCCCTTCTTATTATTTCTAAGTTTTAATAATTCCAACCTCTCCTTTTGTTCTCTCAGACTTAGGAACAGGAGCCGTGCTCTGCAATCCCAGCTTTACAATACCTCAGAGTTTCATTTTATTCTTTCTGCTACCTGGTAACAGCTATATTTCTACTTAGCAATTTTTCATAATATTAAATTCTCTCTGTGTTCAAGTATTTGCTCTGCTTTCCATTTTCTGCTGAACCCTGACTGATGCAAGTAAGATCATTTCAGTGTCTTTAAGGAAGGCATGACTTTCTTTCACAAAAAGGTGAAGCAGCAGCTGCTTCTACAGGTAAGGGAATATCTAAGGGATCTGAGTTTACAAGACTTATTTTTATTATAACTCACCCAAATGTTCCCTTATGATTCCAAGAGGCTCACTCTATCCTAGTCAGTGCCCGGACTTTCACATGAGACCTGGCAAGGTCAGAAATTCAAATTCCCTTGTAATGCTGTAGCTCTTTGAATTGGTTTCTGTGTCTGATTTATTGTTATCTCAGTGGCTATGAAAGATAAGAGATTGTTTTAAAGGACTCAAAGAAAACTAAACTTATTGGTACAGGTGAGTTTGGAAAGCAGAGTACAGGAAGAAGTAAAGCCCAGTGTTTACAACCCTGAGCTGTAATTTTCTTTCTTTATGCCATCCATTTCAATCAGAAGAAGCCAGCTCACCTCACAGTCTCTGTATTCCTCATCACCATCATAGTGTGCATTGGAAGCAGCCACTTGAACTTTAAATCCTACTCACTGATACGGAACTGCATGCTGTGAGTGACCACATGTCATGGGCCACCTGCATTCCATTTTTCCCCAGTGACAGGTGATCACTCCCTTCAGGCCATGTAATCAATCCAAAATATCCATCTTAAGGGCCTTTCCCTGGAACTACTTCCCATTCTCTATATTTTATTAATGAAACTTTAGTGTAAGGAACAAAAGCCACTTTAGATATTTTAAGTACAAGGTGACTTCATGTCAATATTCGTATTCAATATCTAGAGATTTATGTCTACACATGGGCATCCTTAGGAACTCCAGGAAAAGCATTAATTTCCTGTATTTGATAATAGATTTCCCTGCTATTATTAGCCCAACCCAAGCATTACAAATTCTAACAAGAGACAATTGTTACATCATTCTACAATTTAAGGACTGTAAGTTTTCAGTTTTTATGTTTATTTGGCTTTATTTTACTTTCCTAGATATTTGTTCTTCATGGGAGCATAGATGTAGATGAGTCATTTATTTGTCTTCTATTTGATCCATCTGAAGGCTATCAATCTGAAGTCAGATATGCAAATAACACTTTTACCACATACTGTGTGACATTAGAGAAGTTATTTAACCATCTTGAGGCTCTGAAACCTCTCATTATAATGGATATATTTGCTATCTACCTACAAGGTTGCTATGAGGATTAAATGAGACATTTTTAGCACTGTTTGGTACAAACATGTTAGTTATTGAGACGAGGGAACTTTTTAAAGGAAGTTTTTCATATACTGTTATGCTTGTTGCTTTCAGTATATCATCCTTCAGAGAAAAGGTGAGAAAGACAAAAAGGGGTTAATCAAGTCTCATATCAGTGCTCTCATTTTCCAGTCCTACCTCAGGACCTCATGAGAAGCTGGTTTTCACAGAAGGGCCCCTGAGCAGCTGTGATCCTGTGTGAGAAACTCCTCACTTGTCTCAGCCTGACCACAGGAGGAGAGACTAGACTGGTTTGTGAGTAATCATGGGGGAAGAGACTGAATTGATGAACCTAAGCTGGGGCTCCTGGGTCCCCATAGCCCACTGGAGAATGCAAAGAACCCAGAAGTTTCTCCATGTTCCTATGGAGAACCAAAGATACATTGAGATAAATGGACTTTAGCCTGGGCTGAGGATAAGGAAGTTGCAGTGCATAGAAATTTTATGACCAAATGGAGAAAAGTTGGGAATTCATCATCAGTTACCAGCTTAATACTAATTAGGACCTGAAACATCTAAAGAGACATTAATTCAGGGACAAAAAAAAAAAAATGAGGAGACCTGTTTGCTTAAACAATCTGCTTGGGAAGGCAGAGTGAGGACTTACATGTAAGAACATCAGGTTTTCTTTGGCTTCCCTGCCATCTGCCTTTCTCACTCTACCTGAGGTCTATTAAGATTTCTGCCCCAGACATGCAGAGGTCATTTTGAGGGGCCATGTGGACAGGAAATTTAAATATGAAATCCTGAGCATTTATCTGAAATCTTAAATTAATTAAGAGAGTATTTAAACCCCAAAGAAATTAAGAACATTAAATAGAAGGTTTGAAGGTTTTAAATTTAAATTTTATTTATTACCACACAGCAGGTTAAGTGCTTGTGAAGACCATTACATCAGTTATAGAAAAAAAGTTATGATGCCCTGCACATCTGGGCTGTAGTGTACCTAAATTTGTGAATCTGACATGATATCATCAGATATATTATTTTATTGTAATCAAAGGCCTTGTTTTTACTGCCATTTGTGTTTATTAAAATCATGTGTAGGAAGACAATGTTTCCACAAAAGCAGAGACTATAGGATGTACATATTAACTTTAAAAAGTACATATCTTTTAAAATAACTACAAATATGCAATCCAGGGAATAAAACCAAATAGAACCAATCATGCAGTTACTATAAGAAATTGACTGAATCATTCCCTAGAGGCATAATGCTTTGCAGAGCATTTTTGGAGAATCCAAGTTTTCTAAGAGAAACCAGAATTCCATTGTCTTCAATAACTTCTCATTGTAGCCCTCCACAACCTTCAACTTTACTTTATTCATGTTTGCTCTTTTTTGGATCTTAAAATAGACTTTGGTTAAGCCAGCTGTTCATGAATCTGAGAGGAAAGGAAAAAAAAAAAGCAAGCTCAGGAAAGCAGAGTCTCTGGCTTAGATTTTGCATGGTTGCTATACTAATCAATATCACAGTAATTAAAATCATCCATGATTAATGGGCTGGCATTTTTATAGGGCTTTGTTGTCTGCAAAAGCATTTCACAATCTATTTTGTCTAACTGCCCAGTAGGAACAAGCCCCAAATCACCAGGCTACCTTTTGTCCTTAATTTCCATCTGAACTATTCCTGTCTATAGGAATACCTTGCCTTAGGATGCAATTGTGGGTTTCCCCTCTTTCTGTGTAAGGAAAAAGTCCTTTTCTCTCAAAAGCAGACTGACACTGGCATACAGAGGTTGACACTTATTTTTCTGACCATTCATTGAATTTACCTTCTCTCCATACAGAGAGCCCCCTGGGATATTAGGACTTTGACAGGCCAATGTATAATTTTGCTACCCTAAGGCTATACCTATTTGCATTATTTCTCTCTGTAAGACAGAGTAGTCAATGCTATTATTCTTCTCTTGTCTAATCAACCGTAGGCCAGGACTCTAAATCTTGAGTTCTAATCCCGGCACTAAGATTAATGTAATCATGGAAAATTGACATTTTAACTACACACAAAAAATATTAGCTTATATTAGGCAGGCAATTCCATTAAAAAGGCAATAAGACAAGACATTGCTTTCTGTTACTTAACTAGACCAAAAAGCTTAAAATAAATATTCCTTGGATAGTAGGTTGTGTTTCTGATACCCCTTTTTCTTGCATTAATTTCAACAGGGCTTTTTGTACTTACAGCTGATGAAATAAACAATGACTGCACAAAAGCTTTTGAGGGCTTTTTCAAGGATTGACTTTTTACACTTCATCAGAAAACACTTCATAAAGAATCTAAATTTATAATCCTAGATACAGTGCTTCTCATCAAAAATCAATGAATAGTCATATTGGTCAATTTTAGTTCCATTCTTTGTCTGAACATGATTTGCACATTTCCTTCCAGACTGTACATACTTCTTTCTTCAGATTTCTTTGAATTATTCTTTAAGAAGACAATAAAATCATGTGGAAACGACACAGCCTTGAGAGCTTTATTAACATGATTCTTGGTAATTTGCTACAGAATTTTTACAGTTTAAGTATAGCACTCTGAAATGTGATCTATTCAGAATCTGAAAGAACTTGCAATTCCTTCATTAATCAGTTCAACAAGTGTGTGCAGGCACTCCATGTTAGAATTACAGTGGTTAAACTCTCTCAGGACTGTTAAATTCTGGCTCCACAAAAATGCCACCAAAACTACCTCTTGAGGCAAGGCTGATAAGGGAGATAGATTACTACTTTGACAGAGTCTTGGTGGCATCTCTAAGGAGGGAGGGCTAAGTCAGAAGAGTTATAAGGTTTTGGAGTCTAGCGTTAGGTAGATCTTTCAAAGCAAGGGCTAGATTAGGGTAAGGCTCATGATCTAATAGTTGAGGATTGATGGACACAACAAAGTCAGAGTTTTAAGTCAAGGGTGCAAATAATCTTGGAATCCTAGGGAGTAAACAGTTCTTTGATATTGTCTCTTGAAAGGTTGAATAATTTGATATTCATTAAATGGTTTCCTGGGAAGCTCCTGAAATGAACAATAAAGCTATTTGCAACTTTTATCTTTCTGTTCATGAATTTCCTGAAATAGAAAAGGCATGCTAGTGAGGGTAGCTCAACTGTAAAGTTACATCACTATTGATTGCAAACTATATGGTGGTAGATGGCACAAACAAAAAGCCATGCACATAAGTAATTTAGAAAGCAGAATAAATAGCATTAAAAATAAAAATTAAGAAACAGAGCAAGTTGGACTATTCATCTAAATAGCATAAAGGACATTATAGCTTCTACCTAGAGATTTGAACTGCTTTCAATCAGTTATCACTTTTAATATTTTCTCAAATATAGAAAAATAAACATTTAAACTCCATTTAGCCTCATTCTACATTTTGAATTCTGTCCTCATTTCTATTCTGCATATTTTGGGCACCACTTTTAGCACAGCCTCTTAGCCTCTTGCCCCATGGCACCTATGAATGCAATATGTGGGAAATATAATGGGAAAGGTGGCACAGAATACGGGGCCCACTTCAATGCATTTGCTTCCTCTCTGGGATCCTGGAAGAATACAAATCGAAATCAATTCTCAAAATAGATTGTCTGTCCCCCCATTCCACCAGCCTAATCTACATGAGAAGTAAAGACATTGCCTGATTATTTAGTGCTATGTCCCCAGAGCCTAGCACAGTGTCTAGCTTATGAACAGTGGTCATTAAACATTTGTGGCATCAATAAATCCACTGTTTTTCTGCCTTTCGTTAAGCCTAATTCCAGAAATAGTGCCTGAAATTTTCTTCATTTTTCCCTGCTCTTTTTCTTTTTATGTATTTTGTGTTACCTGAGGTGCAGCAAGTAGATTGAGCTTAAATCAATGTATTCATTAATAGGGCAAGCGTGGCTAGTTCAAGGATAAACATGAGGCCTGATCTGGGCCCTTTATGTGCCTGGGATCTTGATTGTAAGCTGTTTTTGTTTTCACATTGTGAGCCCGCAGGATGATAGGGCAGGATCTGCCACAGTGATTGTATCACTCTGAGGGGAACCGCCCTTCTGAAAATGAAAGCAACCTAGGAAACAGCTGATCAATACAACCTGGATACTGTTTTGTTAGACCTGAACCTAAGGCATGCCTGAAGGACTTTTCAATTATGTAAGCCAATATACTTACTTGAATGCTTAAGTCAGTTTTGATGGAATATTTATGAGGATAAAATTAAATAATACAACTAAGAATGCTTTGAAAAGTATATAACATAAACTATGGGGCACAATAAATATTTTTCCTTTTTTATTCCTTCCTTAATGCCTTCCTTTACCTTGCTCCTAGAACCCGGTATTTCTTTAATGTTAACTTAGACCACTGCAATTATCACACATAGACAACATAAAATTTTTTATCTATGGGGAATTAAGTGAGTAAGCACAACCTGAAATCCATTTCCCCCATATGTCTTATTTACAATAAAGAAATTTAAGATCAGAAAATAACTCAACTATATAAAAATAGTTGAGACTGATCTAGTAATTGAATCTCAGTCTCGTGCCTTTTTGACAGAGGGTCCTTTCCACTATAGCATGCTAGTCCTCAGTTACTATATGTTGGCACTTCACATATTTTGATATATTTTGGTAAAGATTTTCTTTATTTCCCAGACTCTTTTTTCATAATCATCTTCCAAACTTTCATCATGGGTGAAGACTTAATTACAACCTCATTTTTTAATAATAATATATACCAATGATTTATTAACCATCTATTGTGAGCCCTGGACTGTGTTAGTCCAGGATGATGTGTGTAAAACATTCCCAATTAAACTGTAGAGTTAAAACTTACAGGAAAACTAGCAAGTAACAATATTAATAATAACAAACAAATATATTATGAGGTAGATCTTTGTGCAGTAGTATTCATCATAATTTTTGATTCCAAAGAACTTTAGTTCCATGTTAAAATCTCTGGTAAAGATGGTGTGACCATACTGGCACCAGCTAATCCCACCTTCTTGTTTACTGCTCATTGAATGAAAAGTGTTCTGACTTAAACTGGGTTAGTCATATTCTCTCTCAGGAAATCAAAACCAGGGATATTGAGGGATCTAAACATTCAATAATAAGGAACTGATCTCTGAAATCATGTATTTTTAAACAGGTACAAATTAGATCAGGAGAGATTATTTTTCTTCTGGCTACTTGGTCAAGGCACTGACATATTTACTTTTCAATGAGATTTTTTTCTTAGGATCTAGTTGGACATTCAAATAGTCATAATACTCTTTGAATTAAAATTGGGGACCTATGACCTGGATTAAGGAGCATTTCCCTTGGACCTTGTTAGAAATGCAAGTTATTGGGCCCCACTCAACACTGAGTCAGAAACTTTGGAGATGAGGCCTAGCCATTTCTGTTTGGATGTCTTTCTGATGATTCTACTACATGTTAAAATTTGAAAATGACTGTCCTAAATAATTCTCCTCATCAGCTGTATGTACAGTTAAAGCAGATGGAAGATATGACTCAAAAATAATCCCTGAAATTCTTTATGGCCCCTGAATGAATGTCTGGATGTCTTTTCTTTTGTTGAGAGCTAAGAAAAAGATATGATGAATTTTAATGGAATTTGATAATACTTTGTATAGAAAATAGGTGCATTGTCATTTATGTTTTTCTGGAAGGCCCTTACTTGAACTAAGAATTAAAAAAATGACTCTCCGTATCACTTGAAGTCTACCATTGATGGTAGATTTTTTTTCCCATTTTGGAAGATTAATTTGAATGGAAAATTCAAGCAATGGAAATTGGAGAAACAAAGGGATGTAATACTTTGACTTACCACCCCAACAGAAAAACAAAAATAATAAAGTTGGGGCTTTTTAGTGGGGAAAAAAAGGAGCATTTCCCTTTGTGATTCACTAAACCAGAAGTTTTGGTTTGCCTACTATTTGATTGACAAGAAAATTGCTCCACTTTGGCTCAGTTAAGCACTTGGAAGTAGGTAGCTTATACAGAAGGCAAGTTTGTGGAGGTGCAGAACTTCATCTGCCACAGCAGGAAGGTTCTGCTTCAGAGCCCAATAGTAAAGTATGTTTATTGATGTAAAAAATTCTTAATGTCTGTCACATAAAAGTATCAATTTTAGATTATATTCTACATTTTGGGTGGGCTGATGAACTCATTTTAATCTGGAAAACAAGGGTTGTTTGTTGCTTTCCTTTTCAGAACACTAGAGAATGAAAATTGTCTCACAAGATGTGCAGTGGAAATTTTCACATTAGATGTTGAAACTTTGGCAAGAGGGCACAGGAAATATTTTTCACCACTGAGAAGTTGCTTTAACCAACCAAAATAATTCTTGACTTTGTCTAAATTCACATTTTTGGGGTGTCAAAATTTAGTAAAACATTGCCAGTGGTCACTGAGGTTTGCCTCTGCATCCAATGGATAGAAAATAGGCTCTGGTGATCTTTATGCCTCAACAAAAGAGGCTAAAATATTACAAAGGTGCCTATCAAGTCAAGCCCTCATTCAAACAAAAATTATGGGAGAGTAAAGAAGCAATGCACAGGCAGAAAAATCAGATCTGCAAAGAGAAGTATGAGCACTCTGACACCAACTGGTGTATTGCCATTCAATGCTGGCAGTAACCACCTGGAGTTAGTTCAGACCATATGCATTAAACGGTCAGTTCTCAACAGGATGGCCCTCACTTGAGACTCCTGCTGCACTTGCGGAGTGCACAGACCACCACCACTTCTGACCAACTGGCTACAATTTTGGAGGTTCCCATTAACAACCCCCTCAGGTTTGATAATTCACCAGAATGACTCAAAGGACTCAGGAAAGTGCTAAACTTAAGATGACATTTTTATTTTAAAGGACACAGATCAAGACCAACCAAATAAGGAGACCCACAGGGAAAGGTCTGAGAAGGTCCAGAATGCAGGCCTTCTATGCCTTCTCTCTGTGGAATCAGGGTGCATTGTCCTCCCAGCATATCAGTGTTCACTAACTAGGAGGCTCCGCTGAACTTGGTGTCCAGAGTTTTTATTTAGGCTTCATTATGTGGGCATGACTGCTTGAATCTTTGACCATGAAATTGAAATCAACCTCCAGTTCTTCTATCCTCCCTAGCAGTTAGAAGGTTGAGGTGATATCCAGTGGCTCAAAGCCACAACCCTCTAATCACATGATTCATTTTTTTTGGCATGACGAGTCTATTCTGAGTCATCTCCTTAGCATAGAGCCAAGTATGGTCTAGGAGCTAACCAGGAATAACAAAGACGCTCAGCTCATTTGGGAAATTCCAAGGATTTAGAGGTTATCTCCCAGGAACCAAAGACAAACACCAGACACATTGTTTATTGTGCAATAAGGAGACTGGGTAGATTTTCAAATAAAAACAGAGAAGAATATTTCAGAGAAAAGAAGAGAGAAGAAGGTAGTATCAACACTTAATCTTTGAGTTTGAATCTCTCGTGAAATTCTGTTCATTATTTTTTGAAGTAAAAAACCACTTCTACTTTTTTTGGTTTTCTTTCTGTGTAATTAAATCATCCCTCCTATTTAGTAGAAATGAAAAAAAAAAGGCAGGACTGAACTAATCCTCAAATAATTTATAAGGCTTTCATTGGTATTTAAGAGTCCCAGGAATATTGCAGATAGAAGAAAACAGCATGCGTAAGCATACTAAGATTCAGTAGATATGAAATATGTAACAGGTTCTAGGACTACTTTAATAATAATAGTCTCTTTGGAGTCCATGAGAAACACACACACACAAAGACTACTTTGGCTCAAGAAATTTGGGAGGTTTTATCATGCTTGTTTAGATATCATGGGAACTGGGGCTGCTGTTGTCTCCAGACTAGCTCCAAAGTAAGATAGCATGATTAAAGGTTAAATCTTTCTTTTAAAGAGGCTTTATTTCACAGTATTTTTCTAACCTTAACTATATTGTAACATAGTGACATCTTACATTATTTGATCAGCACTATAGCAGTCATTATCAGAAAAAGTGGGAGAATTAGGCTTGTCACTATAATTTTTCTCTTCAACTTTCAAATGTTTGCCCTGGAATGCCCCCTCTTTTCAAACACCTACCTCCTTGTGACATTCAGCCCAACTTCTTGACACTTGAATAATTTTCTGCCCATCCTCTAATGAGCATCAACATTTCAGTTGAACATGTAAAATATATTGATCCTCCCCAGCATTGATGGAAAATGAGGTAAAGATTCTTCATGGCAAATGACATCTCAGGTTATTCCAGGTGGCTCTGTTCAAAAGGTACGGAATAGAAAAATGGCATGATAGCACTGTAATATGTGACCGAAATAGTGGAATAATTTGACGTTAGATTACTAAGTAGATGGTCCAGAATATTCCTCTACTGCACTTGAAACTACCTCATTAAAATTTGGGAAGGTCATTAAGCACACAGGCTTGAGTAGAACAATGGGAAGAAAGTATTTTAGGGAATAGTAAAAAAAATACAGATGAAAATATAGGGTAGAGCAAGCTCTTAAGGTCTTTGAAAGCCAACCAGATGATTTAAACTCGGTATGACACATATTTTACATTTTTTCCCCTGGAGTAACTAAGGAGAAGAATTATAAGATCAGTCTGGAAAGATAAAGGAAAAATTGGAGGGGAAGATTGAGGACAACGATAAATTAAATGGTTGTGGGAGGTTGATTAAAATTGTGGAAATGTATTCCAAGAAGATACTGGAAACGATGACGTTCAGGGCATAAGAAAAGGAGGTGATCTTAATGAAGGATATCTTTTTCTCTGAGTAGTAATTATTGCAATTATTAGTAACAATTATTTCCCCATAAATCTAGCTTTCTCTGGATAATTCTGCCTGCTGAGACTCCTCTGGTTCCTTATTGCTTCTTCCCAAGAAAAAATAATTTATGTAGTAGCTAAAAGCCTTTTTCAGCATGTTCAGGTTATAGAGCAAGTATAAGCAGTCTCCGAAGGCAGTTAGGCATGATGGACATATTCCAATACATTTTTCTTCAATCATCTGCCTAATGAGATGAAAAACTTGTTTTCCTTACATGCCTGTCCTTTTTGTTCTCTGTTTTCTTTGAGGACAAAGTCAAGGGTGGAGAATTTTAAAGTTTTTAAATTACATTCCTTAAGATATGTATAATAACCTGGATGCACCAAAAGGGGAAAGTCAGATTGCTTTTACTCTAAGACCTGAATGGTTTTTTATGGACACTTTTTTTTTATTTATTAATTGCATGAGGGCCCAAATAAAAAGTTTTTTGATTCTCATTATGTATCTTAAATGAAGGACTAATCCAAATGACTATAGTACTGAGTCCAAGAGAGGCAAACTATTGCAACTCAGGTTGCAAATATGATGTAAAATAAAAGCATTTCATTCTCTAAATTTATGTTGATGTTTCTCCTCTCTGTTAATTATTGTACTTTCTGTATTTCTGTCTATAATGTTAGAATGCTATTATGTTCTATTCGGTACTCTTCTTGAATGCTATATGGAATTTTTAGAACCACGAGTTCCACAATTCTGTTATAAATTTGCATGAAATTATAAGAATTAGAAGAGTAAATGGAACTTGATATTTAATTTTAGACTGATAAAATAACATGCATCTGCTCATTAGTAGTATGTAGTATTTTGGCAGCTTTTATATTATTATACTAGTTCTGTACTTTTTTTAACAATCATCTCCTTAATGTGTGTACAATCATCTCCTCAATGTATTACATGCATATATATGTGAGTGTGTGAGAGTCTTTCTAGAGTGTCCTTGAAATTTAACCAGATAATCTGAAGTATTTCATCATGAAACATAAACGTGCCTCCAATTCACTTACCTGAGATTAATTTGCCTATACTAATAGTTCTTGGCGGGCTTGTATTGTAACCTGGAGACATTTTGGAAATTTCGAGGCGGGGGGAGTTGGAAATTTCTGGTGGGAAAATTTTGCCTCTTCTAGAGATTGGGAAACGGTATTACCAGCTTAGTGTGTGAGTCAGGAGAGTTAACCATCAATGCACAGACAGAATCCCCAAATGAAGAAAATTCTAAAATTCTTCACAACTTTCAAATATTCCTTTAAATATTCTGAAGGTGAAATCCTTGTTTATCATTATCCAATCCTAGAATCTAACTCTGTTTTATTCACTAGTGCATTTTTACAGCATTTTAATGTAGAATGAACTTTTAAAAATGTAATTACTATGTCATTTGAAGAAATATTATCTTTTTTAATTTAGAATTTTTACAAGATTTAGCTATTTTAGAAAATCATGTTACTGAAAGTGACAATGTTGTGGTATTTGAAACTCCAGAACCCCCCCCCCCATATCATCATCCTACATCAGTAGCTGTCACATTCATAATAATTATGTGAATAGGTTCAAATATCTGAATATATTATTTTTTGATTTTTATCTTGAAGTATGTATTATTTTATTATAAATTTCTTCCTCTAGTGGACACTGTTCTTTTTATCTTCCCTGTTTCTGGCCTGTAACCCCTTACCCTAGCTCCTATGAAAGTTGACTGTTAACTGTTTAAAGATATCCCTTCAAAGAATTGCCTTTGGTTGAAAGGGAGCACCCTCAACCCATCAAAAAAAATCCTCAGTCAATGACGAGCTGTCAGTGAGGTTAAAAAAAAAAACAGCCCCTTGCCTTAAGGTGTGACCAATTCTACAGTGTTACGATGTCACTGCATTGTCCAATATGGTAGCCACTAGCTCACGTATAGCTATTAAATTTATGTTTAAACTAATGAAAATTAAAATTTCCGTCCCTCACTCTCACTAGGTACATTTCATGGGCTCAAGGGCCACATGTGGCAGCAACTACTGTATTAAACAATGCAGGTATAGCACATTCCCATCATCACCAAAAGTTCTTTTGGATAGCATTACTTTAGAACACTGCTGTCTAATAAAAATATAAGGTCAGTCATACCTGCAATTTTTAATTTTCTAGTAGCCACATAAAAAAAGTAAAAACAGTGAAATTTATTTTAATAATATATTTTATTTACCCAAAGCATTCAAAATAGCATTTTTAGATATACAATCAATATGAAAATTATTGATATATTTTACATTACTTTTTCACATGGGTCTTTAAACTCAGGTGTGTATTTTTCAATTACAGCATGTCTCAATTTGACAACTAAGTTTTCATGAAAATACTTGATCTGGATTTAGATTTCATAAAATTTATAGTTAAAAAAGTAGATTCACATATTCAACTTGTCCCAAATATACTTGAAAGTTTCCCAAAAATTGAATGGAGTCAATTTTAAAATTTTAAATTAACTGAAAAAAGAAAATAATTCAATTCTTAAGTTACCCTAGCCATGTTCAAGTGTGCAATAAGCACAAATGTCTAGTGACTACTGTATTGGACAGTGCAGTTCTAGAGCTCCTAGTTGTAGGGGCTGAAGCTAGATTGCAGCTGGGAAGAGAACATTCTCACCTAGCTTCTCCTTCTCCCTTTCCGTGTGCCAGACTCTGCTTCTAGGGAACCTGACATTAATTTTTATTCATCTCTTCTATTACAGTTAATGCATTACATTTATTTTTATACATGTGTGCATTTTATATTAGCTAAACATTTGAAGGAAAGGGGGGCGTTAAAAATATTTGTGTTTTCTTAGAAGGCATTAGGTTTGAGGGTCTGAAAGCCACTTTGCTGCAAGCATAAGTGTGTTCATATGTTTACATTTTTATTTTGACATATTTTATCATCAGATCATATCAATCAGGAGAGTTTTGATATTTACTAAAATATAAATATTATTACTATCTAAAATATAAAATTGCTAGCAATAATATTTTACAGCTGTCAGAGTCATTAAATGCACAATGGCACTGCTGACCATCGTTTTGAGCAATTGGACCACAAATTAATCCAAACAATCAAAAATCAGGCCTCAGTATTGTTTTAATCTTCTTCCACTAACAAGCTCCCAGAATCAAATTGTAGCAATAGTCGATGTGGCATTCCATATGCAATGTACGGGAATGGAAAGGGGGATATATTTCATTGTTGGCAATTATAACTATCACAAAAATGCCTGTGAAGAGAAGAGAAAAGGAAAAGGGAAGATAATTTGAAGCAGCTTATGAAAAAACAAAAAGCTGGGCCGTATGAGAAAAGGTGGAATCATCTCTGACTTGTACCTAGTATAGCCCCAGTATTAGACAAGATCTGCCTCTGACTTCTTTAATGCTTTTATTCATAATCATTTGCTTATGTTCTCATCACAAGGAAAAAGTGTAGGCACAGTAGGGTGAACAAGGGTTTTGAAATCAGCTAATTACCTAAACCTTTTTGAACCTCAGTTTTATTATCTATTTAAAAGGAAATAGCTGTCACACAGTCCTGTTTTTTGTGTGTCTTTGTATGTGTGTGTAGATTAAATGTGACAGTTTATGTTAAATTGCACCTCCATTTTTATCTAGAGAATTCACTGAGGAATAATATGGGCAAAGTGAGTACTCGGGCTCTCAGGAAGAAAAGGCTTTACCAACAAGGCGTAGAGACTGTAATAACCTTGCAAAATTTCTGAAATCTCTGTAACTTTTTCTAAGTCTCAGAGAGAGGGGAACCTTAAGAAATAAAATAGGCTAATATGGCTCTTAAAAAGAATATAATGGAAAAAGAAAATATTGCAAGTCAGCACAATCTGCTTGCTCTATGGATCTTTTTGAGATGCTTAGGAGAAGCATGGCTTTGGGGCAACAAAAGGTATTGCTCAGAGATGCATATGGCGAGAAAGTGCTGGAATGATTGATGCTGTATTTGAATTCTGTGGTTAAAAGCTGCTGAGGGCCATTTACCTGAAATTGTTGACCCAGAAACAGTCAATTTATGGAGGCTAATGACTATCACAACTCGTAACCTCCTCCATCTAATAACAAAATTGACACTTATTTGAACTAGTCTGTGATGTTCATGAAAATATAGTACCTCTGAGCTCATCTGAGCTTGCCTATAAGTTATGCCTTCACAGTCAAGAAGGCTGCCTGGCTTTCCTGTAAGTGTGAATTCAGGAGCAATCACTTGGCCACTGCCAGGAGAGATTGTGCCAACAGAGCATTTTGTAACTGGTGGGGTGTTACAAATCTGGTCATGATGTGCATGCAGTCTTACAGGCAGGCGAGGCATTCTCCGTCAGCATGGTACATCTGTCACTTGGCTCTGGGAATGCATTGAGGACATTGATGGGCATGTGCAGTTTCAGAATGTGTAGATTCTACAAATAAGAGAAAATTTTATGGGATAAGGTTTTTATTTACATTTTATTGAATGTTTCATGGTAAAACACACAGTTGGATAAAATCTTCTAGCAGTAAACCTAGAAAAATATTCACCAGTGACTGCTCTGGAAACTCCATTGGCTCTGATTCTGTTCCTTGACTCTTATTTTCACCCCTTACGTATAGGGTCTGGTAGGAAAATTTGTTTTATATTGTCAATATTTTCACAGCCAAATAATATTTATTTTTAACATATTATTTTGGAGGGTTATTAGTAAGTCATAATTTTGTATTTCTGCTCTATTTTTAAAACTGATAGAGAGTGTCATTATTAAATTACTTAAGAGTAAGAGGTCTATCTATAATAAAGACATCTGCATTCGAATGTTTATGTAAGCACAATTCACAATTGCAAAGTTGTGGGAACAACCGAAGTGCCCATCAATACATGAGTGGATTAATAAAATGTGGTATATGTGAACCATGGAATACTACTCGACTACAAAAACAATGGTGGCATAGCACCTCTTATATTATCCTGGACAGAGCTTGAACCCATCCTTTGAGGTGAGGTATCACAAGAATGGAAAAGCATGCACTGCATGTACTCACCATCAAATTGGTACTAACTGATCAACACTAAGGTGCTTACATGGTAGTAATATTCATTGGGTGCTGGTCAGGTGTGGGTGGGGCAAGTAGAGGTGTGTAAACTCACAACTAATGGATGTGGAGCACACTGTATTGGGGAAGAGCACACTGTAGCCTCGGCTTGGGTGAGGCAAAGACATTATACGTAACCAAAATGTTTGTACCCCCATAATATTCTGAAATTAAAAAAAAGAGAGAGTAAAAGGTCTATATCTGCTTTGGTCTATGTAAGCATTTATAATTTTTTTAATTATAAATAGAATTGTTTGAAAGTTCCCTTACAAATGCGCCATGGATATTATCTCATTTAATCCTCATGACAGCTCTACATGGGAGTGCAGACTACTGATTAGGACCGTAACCTCTGGGGTCAGACTACCTGGCTTCAAATCTTGCAGCTCTGCATTCACCTCCCCAAGAATCTGTATGCCTTGCTTGCTCTAGTATTTGGATTGCTACTCAAGCATCAACCAGTGTTGGCTTCCCTGATTACCTCCTATAATACAGCACCACCTAGTCTTCCCTCACCTGCTTCGTTTTCATCCATAACTCTTGTCAACACTTAATATACTTTATTTTTGCATGTTTATTTGACTATCTTCTATCTCTTTCCAACACATTATAAATTCCACAAGGGTAGGGGCTTTGTTTTAATGATTGCTACATCTCTAGTACCTAAAATTGGTGCCTGGCTCATAGTAGACAAAAAAAAAAAAATGTTGAAAAAAATAAATGAATCAATTAATCAATTGTCCCCAGCACTAAACAAACCCATAAACCCGTATTTCTACTATTCTATTATGGTAAATATTTAGAGTGTTGTTTGCATTGGAACTGCAGGCATTCATTATTTAATAATAATAAAAACTCTCTGTAAAACAAAAAAAAGTTCTTTTCTTAAGCACTTGAGTCAATGAGCATTATATGAAGAGATGCCATTCTGATCTTCATCTTCTGATCCTTCTTCTTTTAGTAGAGACCTGTTGATCTTCTGTTCCCAGGTGATTGGGGGTCAGTGTTTTATTTTTCAGCTTGGTTCTCCTGTTTTTGTATTTTAGTTGCAGGGAATTTGCAAGCATCCATTTGCTAAATAATTAATTATTTTAATGAAAAAGCATCTCTGCCGTATTTGAAAAGCATTGCCTGATTTCTCCTGTTGCTACTGCTCCTCCTGTCAGTATATTTCTCTCCAATACACTTACTGAACAATGTGTTTATTTTCTTCCTTTTCAACCTTGAACCATTGTGAACCATATTATACAGTTCCAGAATCAGTTATTCTCATGTGTTTACTGTTTGGAATTCACTGTCATGTACCCTCATCTTCAATAAGCCAATATTTTTCAGGGTATACTGAATGTCTAGAACAATATGAGAGGAACAATAGGAGAGAAACTTATACAAGGCATATCGTAAAGCTAATGGCTTTTTTTTTTTGGCATCTAGGCACATGAACAAGTGAAACAATAGGATTATGTAAAGTGCATTATAGGAGTATATTAGAAGGAATGATTAATTATGCCTGGATATGGTGGTGGAAGAAGATGCCACAGCATGCAGATTTACAAAATTTCAGAGGTTATGACGTTTTATTTGTCCTTCAAGTTTAGCTTGTGGGATATGTGTCTGAGGGAGACAGTATAAAGACATAACAGATAAAGCAAGCAACATGAGAAAAACATGTTTATGGATAGTAGATAATATTTGCAAAGCATCCAACGCAACTCCTGGTACACAATAAAATCGGAAATTTTATTAATATTATCCTTTTGATTAACATAATAGTAATGTATATGAAAGAGCGGGAATTCTAACTCAGAGCATGGATTCAGGTTCTGATCTGACTTCAGAGCCTGTGGTTTTAAACATCATGCCATGTTACACCCTTCCCCAACTATACATTATGTTATTAACATCGTTTTACTACTGATATCGTAATTTATTTGTTAAGATCCTAACTGAAATGAGCCTTAATATGTTTGTATAACAGTGTTTAAGGAGGTTAGCTTAGAACTTTATAATGAAAAGGGATTTATTGAAAAGGATCGATACTATGATTGATATACTGATTTGATGATACTGTCAAAAATAAGGATATTTCCTTGATTTGAGCAATTCTTGCTTGTTTTCTCCTTTGGCATAGTGGTGCTTTGAAAGACAGTAAGGATGTGTCAGTCCCTTTTGTTAGGAAGAATAATTTCCTGTTTGGGGTTTCTGTTAGCAACTGATTTTTAGATTTAGAGAATGGCACCTTCTATATAATACCTTTAATATTTTGTTAGTAGCTCAGAGTTATTAATTCATATCTCAGGTTGTATTTTCATAACTGCAAATTAATGGGGACATCTCAAACTAATTATATTCAGTCCTGTTCAAATATAAAACTAGGTGTTCATGCATATAATCTTTGTCTTAGATAACTTAATCATAGATAAAGGAAGAAGTTGTTTCTAAAGAGTCAATTTTGTTAGGGCCAAGCAAAGTTTCAGGTCACAGATAGACTTCGGTCTCTCCGGACAAATGAAATAATGATGTAATGATTACCATGGGAGGTATTCACAGGACAAAATCAAGAAAGACAGTTAATAAAAGAAATCTTCTCTGGTGATTTATAGTCCTCACCCAAGTGCCCAAATGGTCTCTAGATGCTGTGTGGCTCTCTGCAGCTCTCTGTCCATTGAGAGGCATGGTGTTTACTAACGTGGATTGGGAAGTCTAGCAAAGCTGCCCCCATTCCTGTGTACATGGCCTTGTCAAGTTTGGGTTCCACTGACCTCTCCTTTTTAATGTCTCTTATTACCTCTCTTCCCTAGGCTACAGGAACTCCAAAATCCAAAGCAACAATTTTATTATCCAATTTAGCACTATTGTGATAAAGTAAACAAAGGAATAATAGCTTCCTTTTTATAGAAGATATCCAAATCTATAATTCTTTTCCTTCCCATTATTTTTGTGATCTTCAAACCATAAAATAACTAAGTTGTTTCATTGTCCATATAAATATAGATCCAGTTAAAAATATATTTTTTCTTGTGCTTTTCAAGCATATTGGCTTTTTCTTTTCTGGCCTAAAAGAGTATGAGGCCAACTAAAGGTGAGAATTGGGAGAGAAATTAATAACAGTGATCAGGGGAAAGTAATGGAACAATATATTTTACAAGCTTGGAATTGTGGTGAAAGAAGAAATGAAGAAAGTAAAAATGAATATTTTTCTATTGTCCTTTCAGGTAGTATTCATCTATTTGCTTTCACTTTCTTTAAATTTTTCTAAATTGAAAGCTCTTCTTCAGTTGCTTTTGCAATGACTTTGTTGTTTTGTTTTTTACTTTTAAATCAATGAGTGAAATATATCTAGACTTTTTCACTAATTTTGGCTCAATATGTGCAACTATTGCTTGAAGATAATTGTAGACAGGAGATTTAATGGGTGAAAAAAGAACTGAAGATTGAGAAAGAGAAGCTTTTTTCCTAGTGCACTTGCTAAGATGCAACTGTAATTTAGTTCAAATAAAAATAAGGTAACAAATTCTGAAAAATCCCAATCCAAAAAAAAATAGATTCCTCAGCAAATAATCCAAATAAATGTGGGAGTTATTATAACTCTATTCCCCATGGCTTAAAATCCACTGCAATTTTATATAGAAAGAGGCAAGCAAGGTTCTAGAGAAATACAGTATAAATCAAAGAGATGGTCTTATTGTATATAAAGTAGTTAGACTTCACCTGAAGTACTATAAAATATAGTGCACATGATACTTGAAGAAAGATGTAATTGTCTGTAAGGTACAAAACAAGGCAGACTGACAGGGTCCTAAAGATGCCTATGTGAGGAACATGGGAGTATTTACAATGGTCAGGGGAGGAATTTGTGCTGATACACAGGACATATTTCAATTTTATTCAGGAATTAATTGAATTGAGTCCAACTAGCCATGTTTCATTGATCTTGATATGGAAGCTAATTTCTAAAACTTTGAGATATTTTTCCCTTTCTTCTTCTTTATTTTTTTATGTCAGTGATAAAAAGAGTTTGATTTGGAACCTCCCACCAACACATTTTTTAAAAGAGCCTACCTTTGTTTGCATTACCCTGTCAGCCCTCTTGGCTGATTTTTGTTGTGTATATCTCTGACTCACTCTATGAATCATCCTATTATCTTGCAGGTCCTTCTGTAATCTGCCCACTTTAATCAAACTCTAATCCAAAAAGTCCTCATAAGCATGCAGAAAAATGTGTGTGGTGGGTTGCGAGGGTGTTCATACTGAACTCTAGTACATAATAAAATAAGTTGATAATGAAATGGAACACATTGCAATACATCTGGAATAGATTTAAGGCACAGTCATTTGTCTTGATTTTGTTAAAGCACTTTACCTGATATAAATACAACAAAACAATTTACATGTTAATTCTCCACTCTGTTCTGGAATTCTTTCTGATAACTTCAATTAACTCTGGTCAACAATATTTCAGTGTTACAAATATTTTAAAAAATGATAACTCTATAGTATTATTTAATGGCTTTGGGAAATTTTCTGATTGCTTTCATCCTCTGATATTACACTTCATTTTGTAGACCTACAGTTCTTTTTCAAAGCTGAGGTAAAGGTTGAAAAGGAAAGTTTTGATTTCCAATTTGCTACAGCAGTCTTTTAGTGGCAGGGACCATGCATAATCTTTCTTCATGAAGTACTTAGCCCTGCGGAGAGATGGCACTTCATCATGTAGATGCTTTTGAAGGCAAAGTTCCATAAATAACCTCAGGGTTCAAACTTTGGGAGTCAATCAGGATGGCACAGGCAAAGCTTGTGCTCTAGCCCTAGGCAGAAATGCACTTTCCTCTTAATATTTATAGGGCAACAGAGCAGAGCTCTTTGCTGGCCTTAGCTGGCACTAAAGAGCTTACTATGATGAGCAACAGAGAGGGTGCTGAAGTTCCCCAGAACATCTGTTCATTCTTATATCTCCTGGAGGTTGGTTATATATCAATCTCAGTATTGACTGGAAAGCAGAATTACCACCTGTGGTAGGCAGAATAATGTCCCCATCCCATCTCCAAGACAACTACATCTTTATTCTGGGAGCCTTTTAATATGTTAATTTACATGGTAAAGAGGAATTAAGATTGCAGATGGAATTGCGATTGCCATAAACTGGCCTTAAAATAAGCCAATTATGCTGGATTATGAAGTGGGCCCGTGTAATGACAAGGTTCCTTAAAAGGGGAACAGGGACTTGAAGGGTAAGTCAGTGGGATGTCAGAGTGAGGACTCATCCAACATTGCTGGCTTTGCAAATTGAGGAAGGGGCCATGAGTCAAGGAAAGCAGGGGACCACTTTGGACAAATCATCCCTTTCAGCTGAAATTAACTTGGATTCACTTGCTATGTGAGTCATGAACTTACCTCTCAGCTGCAGGATCCTTTTTGGAATTTTTCTTCTTTTCTTCAAAACCTAACCTAACAAAAATGTCTAAGACACATAGCCAATGCTGTGTTGTAAGGTAATTACTGATTTTTTTTGCATGTGTCAAATTCCTAAAATTCCAATCATTACTATTATTATTTTGCCAAGATATGGATAGTTCTCCCTAGCTCACTTTGTGCAAGATACTGCTTAAAGGACTCTAACAGATTTGCTTACTTAATTGACTTCAGGTCTCCTAATTCAGCTGCCCTAATTTTCTCCATTTGAATAATCATATATTTTCCTATTAATTTATTAGTATTTCCAATATAGTACTTTGCACAGTTGGCCTTATATTTGTGGAGCAATTCACTCTTCCAATATCCCGGAGATGCAAATGCAGAGAGAAAGATGAATGTATTGACCAAGCGGTGCTTGGTTATACTGTGTCAATTACTGACCCTCAAATCTTGGTAGCTTACAACTGACAAGGTTTATTTTTCACTCATGCTAAATGTCCATCACAGAAATATTGCCTGTAGTTGTGAATGAAGGAACAGTGAGCATAGTGAACCACTCCTCTGGATGGCATTTAAAACTGCCAATTTAAAATGACATGTACCACATTTGCAAATATTTCTTTGGCTAAAGAAAGTCACATGATCAACCCCGTGCTCACTAGGACAAAGAAATATAATCTTCCTTTCAGTAGGGCAGTAAATATTTCGAAACAATGACTCAGTCCTCTACAATGGAGTAGACTTCCTGGAAGACTGGATACAGTACAAATGTATCTGTGAGGACATGTTAGAAGTACAGTGTGTTTGAGTAGTCCAGTGGGGGACAAAAAGTGAGCAGAAGAACAACGTGATTCAAAGGTGCTTGCTGTGTAGTATTGTTGTATTGGTGCATGGAGAGTGAGATAGAGCCTGTGGAGGCAAAGAGAGAAAGAACAAGAGAATTTTTAGCAGTTTCTGTGTATAGCATATTTACAAACAGAGAGAAGTATCCAAAGAGAAACTTAGGAAGCTGTCTAAGGAAATTGGTTGTGAACCCACAGTGATGCCACAAAGAGCTACTTTCTTTTACAAGGCCTCTTGAGTTAGACTGGTGTTTATTTGAATGTGTAACATGCAAATACTGAGCCCCAAATGCAGCTACCTATATTTGACTTATATGCATTTTGGGAGATTGGTTCTTTTCATTTATTTAACTTGTATAAAATTGTGAATGCTTGGAAGAGTAAGAAAAAAACAAAGATTCAAAACTGAGTATAATAAAGTGAACAATATGAAATGACAATGGCAAAATTAGTCCTATTATAGCAGTAATTATATATTAGAGAAGTTTTCTAAAAAAATAATAGTGGCTCTCATTATGGATATTTAAATGGCCGGCAACTTACATGAGGTAGATAGTAAGAAAAAAGACACAGAAAAATTAAAAGTAAAAGCATCAAGAAAGAAATACCAAGAAAATATGAAGCAAATTTGACCAAAAGAAAGTTGAAGCCACAAAATTCCATAACAACACACACAAAGCATTTGGGAAACAGCAGTTGCCTGGTTTGGGTGGAGAATTAGAATATAAAACAGGAGGTGGAGAATAAATCTGTATCTTTGCCTAAAAGGATTAATATGTTAAGAAGTATTATAATCCAACATGTTGAGCACACTTCTTTCCCACTCTGGTCCCTGAGACTGCACTCTAACCTTGATTTTCAAAAATCATATACATATTGAAGATTTATTTATCTCACTATTATTTTATGTTATGCTTAGAGAAAGCAGTGGTAAGATTATCATGTTTTAATCATATATAAGAGGGATGAAATGGGAAGAGATACACTTGAATTAATTGTTGATAGACGGAGATTTATCATTGGGGTAAGTGACTAATATCAGAACATTGTGATATGGTATTCAGTTTATCCAAATAGTGATTTCTTCAAGGTAATTCTTCATTGTTTGAATTTAGGAGAAGCATTGAAAGTAATTCTAAGTCTGGTTTTTGGATTTATTACTTGCTTAGAGAATGACATTCTGAAGAGAGTGCATTTTTCTTGTGGTTTAAAACACTTCTACAATAAGTATTTCCTTGAATCTCAAAAAAATGAAATCATCTCACAAATTTTCTTTCTCCTTAAACTATTTTATTTTTTATGTGAAGACTGTTTTCTATCAAAGTCATGCAGATATAAAGCAGAAAGACCTTGATGATTTTCAATTACATTGATTCTAAAAAAGCTTTGTGAGAACACTGCTGAGTGCAACAAGGATGATCTGAAGTGGATGTTAAGAGTTCACTTTTCATTCAGGTCTTTGGGGGGTCTCTTCATGACCGCTAGCTCTCACGGATTTACAAAAATACCAGTGAAATGAAATTTAGAACAAGAAACAACCTTGGCTTACTCACGGTGGCAATGAAATAAACAATCCACAGTGAGGCATTTGAAGGAAAAGACAATAAATAGATGACAGACTAGTTGTAGCCTTTGGTCCTTTCAGGGTCTTTTGATTCTGAACTGCAGATTTTTCATACAACAGAATTTAATAAGAGTACAAAAAAGATGTATGTGTGTGTGTACAGAAACAAATGGTTTAAAGCAATGGGTTGTATAATTTAAGAAAAAAGAAAGTTGTAATGTGAAAAGTTAGGAAAACTGAGCTATTCTTTATTTAGTTTTTCTTATTTGCCAGTCATTTTCCACTAGCTGTCTCCCTAAACTCAGTGTCTTCATTTGTAAAATGAAGGTCACAGAGGCCCTAACTAAGAGAGTTATTATGATAATTAAAGATAATGTTCTTTAAGTACTTACTATGTCATATTGAAAATATTTAATAATGTTAATTATTGCTGTTTTTGTTATAACTTTGTTTTGGTTATAACTTAATATACTGGAAAGTATTTCAACTTTGGAGAATAAAGAAAGTATACAGATTCACTTACTGTTAAAATTTTATCCCACTTAAATAAGTAGAGTAAAATATGGCTGTTTACTGCCAGATATTCTTGTATATTTCCTAAAAATATGACATTATCTTATATAATAACAGAACAGTCAACAACTGTAATGAATTTAATGGTGATCCAATAGTATCTAATCTACAGTCTGTATTTCAATGGTTTCATCCAAACAAATAATCTCCTTTATTGCATTTATTTTTGTACAGTATAGATATAGGTATTAAGTTATATTGCCTAGTTAGACTTTTTAAATTCTAGAATATCACTACAGCCTTACTTTCTTTTATGACATTGACATTATAAAAAAATAGTGATTTCCTACTTATATTTTATAGATGGTTCCTCAATCTGAGTTTGCTTGATGTTTTCTCATCATTAGGTTCACGTTATATATTTCTCACTGGAATAATATTTAGGTGATTTGTCCTTCTCAGAAAATTACATCTGAAGGCACATCATGTCCATCTTCCCCCATTGTTAATATTGATTTTAAATACCCAGACACTGATATATGATTTCTGTACTGTATACTTCACTATTTTTTTCCTTGCAACTAATAAAAAATTTGTGGAAAACACTTTTAAGGCATGCAAATATTCTATGCTCATTGAAATTTCCCCCAAAACTTATCATTCATTGATGATTATTTTTTGTTTGTTTGTTTTGAGACAAGGTCTTGCTCTGTTGCCTGGGCTAGAGTGCCGTGGCATCAGCCTAGCTCACAGCAACCTCAAACTTCTGGTCTCAAGTGATCCTCCTGCCTCAGCCTCCCAAATAGCTGGGACTACAGGTGTTTGCCACCACACCTGGATAATTTTTTGTTTCTATTTTTAATTGCCCAGATAATTTTTTCTATTTTTAGTAGTGACAGGGTCTCACTTTTGCTCAGGCTAGTCTTGAACTCCTGGCCTCAAGTGATCCTCCAGCCTCAGTCTCCCAGAGTGCTAGGATTACAGGCATGAGCCACTGCGCCGGCCTGATAATTTTTAAATGAACAAATTTTACTGTATGTTTGCAAAATGATAATTTTTCAATTCCATAAACTACTCCACATTCATTAGTTGGAACTTATTCTATTTTAAGCAACAGCCACCACCCATTTATAAATGTGTTTATGTATTTATATGCATATGCATTTATTATTTACCTATTCATTATTGGTATGGGCACATGAGTTTGTTTTTTTTCCTGTTTTTTGCTGTTCATTATTGTGCTTAATTATCTTGGTGTTCAGATTTTCCCAGATTTGAATAGTGGACCCCCCTCCAGCTAGTATCTGTCCTTGTGATATGTCCCCATCATTTTTTGAGAGCTTCCTATTTATGACATAATAGCACTAAATGCATTTTTTCCTTTTAGTGGGAAATATAAAACACCAAGATCTCTGTATTGCTAGGTGTATTTATTTTTACTGGGATATATTTATTTCTAGGCCTCTGCAGTGGTCAGAGCTAGGAATATATGCATATGCATGTATGCCCATATATTTACAGAGCTATATCTATTTATGTATGTGTATCTATATGTACACACATATGTGCCTATGTGTATATATATATGTGTATATATTTACACATGTGTACATGTACATACAGATTCAAACACATATATTAGAAACCATAAGTTCACATCAATTATCTCTAAATCTAATCCATCCCCACAAGTTTCTTTCTTGTCCCATTTCACATTTTTATTTTCCTTTTTCAACCTCAGCTTCCAACATGAATATATTTACTTATTTTCTCAATTCTATATATCTAAAATGATTTCAGAATCACTTTGCTCATGTGACTAAAACATGTAAAATTCTAAAAGGGTCCAGGATTTGTTTGTAGTTGTCCCCTCCCCTCACCAACCCATACTGCTGAGATTGAGATTGCCTTTATAAATTACTGGGATGAGTTCTTTCCTTCTTTTTTTTTTTTTTATGTCAGTGTGTTTATGACATTTCTTTGAAAGGAATTAGATTAATTTACTATAGTTTTGTCTCAGTTTTAGGTTTCCACCCTTTACCTTTATTGTAGACTTTACTTTTTTAATGTACAATCTTTTCAAAAAAACCCATAATTATGCAAAAAATACTCAGAGAAATGTTTCTCTTTCCCATATCCATTCCACTCTGTGTTTCCCCTACCTCCTTTGTTAGCAGATTCCAAGTGGAGGTTTTTCCAATTTCTTGGGGATCGTCAGGAAAAGAATTTAGGATGCGTCACATAAGCCAAGCAAGTGACAGCTTTTTCATTGAAAGTGAAAACATGCTCTCAGAGGCGAGAGTGGGCCAGCTTAAAAAAGAGCAGCTGCACAGGGAAAGTGATTTTTGGTCGTTTGAAGTCTTACTAATTGAGGGGAGGAATATTCAAGGCTAAGGGATTGACTTTTATTAAGAATTTGGGTAGTAATTCTTAGAATTGGGTTCCCTCCCATTTTCATAATTTATATGGTTGTCTTGGAACTGTTATGGCAATTTCAAGGACGGGAGAAATTTTATAACCACAATGTAAATGATGTTGTATTTAGCCAAAGTTCATGTAAGGGGACACAGATAGCTGACAAGCTGGTAAAAACCGGTTCTTGCTGTGGTTATGTTCTGCTTGAGGGTTATTTTAATACATACACCCAATCTTCAAGCCCCTGCATTTGGTCTCAGCCCTGTCTCTTAGTCTCCTACTCTAACACTTTGAAGATAATAAATTCCATTGTGTTTGGTTCATCTTCACTGTATTTTTTTGAGAGATAAGCAAATTTGTGAGTTTTATTCCTTTTTTTTAACAAAACATGGTTAATAAATACAGAAATTTATACTTTACTTTTTTTACTTTATGATATCTCTTTTTATAGGATTACATTGCATGTTAATATAATGTAATATATAATATATAATGTTAATATAATATAATGTACCAAGTTTATTTAATGAATCTAGTATTTAGCTAGTTACCAATATTTTGCAATAATAAATTATGCTGCCAAGACCAACTTTGTATTTATGTAGTTTTCTGGTTTTGGAGGTATATCTTCTGGGTGTAGTCTTAGAATCGGGAGGGCTGAGTCAAAAGATAAATATGCAACTAGTTCTGTAAAAGATTGCCAAATTCCTCTCCATCTGAGTTGTATCTATTTGCAATTCCACCAGCAGTGTATGAGAATTCATGTTTCTTTTTGTTTTCACCAACAGCATACTGTCAAGCTTTTGAATCATTGCCAATTTAGTGAGTTCTGATATGTTTACAGAAAACTTGTAAAGTAAGCATTGCTATCTTTATAAAACAGGTAAAGGAATGAGAACTGCAAAGAGACTATGTAACTTTCTATAGTTCCATTGTAATTAATTAGTGAAAATTAGATTCAATCCTATATCAGAGTTCTAAACCCATATTTTACCAAAAAGAAACTAGAGATATAGTCTTTTTCAAAATTTCCCAGGAACATGGTCAATATGGAATTATGTAGTGGTAGTTCATGTTGACTGAAAAATAAAGACACTAATTTCCAAGGAAATAATAGGAAGTCATTCTTAGTATGTCAAAGATTATAAATATTTGTAATTTGAAAGGGATTAAGTAGAGGACTAGAAAGAATACTAGTATCATAAAAATAATAAAAATATATTGGCCATAGAATTAATTGTCCATTCATGATCTGTTTGAGAGTGAAGGAAGACTAATAGAATATTTAAAATGATATTTGTATAGTTATAATATTTTGAAATATTTATTGATCAACAATTTTTTTATGACAATGGACATATAAATGATTCTATTCTTAAACGAATACTTTCAAAAGCAAAATTATTTCTAAAACATAAAAAATAGCATACATTCATATATTTTATAGCAAATGAAAAAAGTTTATATTGATTATCTGAACATTAGAAGTAAAATAAGCAGTATAATTAATTTTTGATGTATGCTCACATAATTTATAAGCATATTAACTTATGAAATGTCTCTAATACCATGTGAAAGGTATTTTTCTAAAGACTGTATTTTTAACCTGATATTTTAATTTTATGTTTAACAAAACTGCCTGCGTCATTCTTATTGCAAAAAGTGATTAATAAATTAATTTGAAATTATTGACACTTTCAATTTACCACTGTCTGTATACATTAATATTTCAAGTAAAGAAACAGAATATATCTTATAAACTAAGAACAAATTCTGCCACATAGAAAAATTCTTAGTTCTAATTCTTTATATTGAAATGTGTAGATGATTGTGGTCCAAATATTTTCACAGGTATTTTTTGCCATAATTCAGAGTAACTTTCCTAATTAATTTTTTTAAAGGACAAAATTCATCAAATGTGTTGTCTCTCTTTATGATTCTTTTGAATATTTTACTAAGTGTAGATACTCTAAAATAGTAGATCTCAGTTTAATTCTATTTGTATAGACTATAAAGCAGACTTCCACAAGTAGAAATATCCAAAGGCTCTCATGAAATTGGGCTCTCATTATTTAATTTGTTCAGTTTCTCCCTTGCTTTTATAAGGACAAATTTTATTGCTTTTCTGTTTGCAAACATAGTTTTCAATAATTCAAGGTGGCTAAAAGCTTCAGTAGTTGAAGTTTTTATGACATTCTATTTCATATTGAATATTTTAATTAAAGATTTCACATTGATTTCTAACAAAAGAAATCTAACATAGTAAAAAATGAATCACTCTCCTCCCAATCCAATATTATTGTAAGACACCTAGATTGATTTACAGAGTAGTAATTTAAAGGTTCAACATTTCTAAAATCCAACTGATTAAAGACAGTAAACACAAGTACTTTTTAAATTGTATTCAACCTCTCCCTGGTCATCTAAATTTTATACAGTTGTTGTTCTTTTTATATGTAAAATTGCATGTATTTATCTATATAGCATCTATTTAGTTGTGTAGAATATTAGAGCTTGTTTAGATACAATAGTAAATTATGTGTATTGTACAAAGAATTTCAAGTATATTTCTGTTGCACAGGTTTGTTAATTTAGATAGAACATTAGCTTTACCATGATGCTGTATTCTACCAATATTAATACTTGCATTATAACATTTAAAGTATTCTTATAAATACTTATAGTTTGACTGAATTTACAGTAGTACTTAAAATAATATCAGATGTTTTATCTTCAACAAAATAAACTTTCTAAAGCTTTATTTTGATTTTTGTGAATTTGATGAAACTATTGAATAATTATTACAATATTATAAGTTATTATCTATTTGAAGCATACAATGACACCAAAAAAATTACACTGGCATCACTCACCTATCTGGAAAGTTATTCTTTTAAAGGAGACAGTGTGTTAAGAGATATAACTTTCTTTTTCAATAATATATAAGAATACTTGGAAAACAATAAAATTAATTTCTATCAAAATACATACTTCATCAAATGATACATAAGTGTATTTTCTGCACTTGCCCATGTTATTTGTTCTTTTTCATATCCTTCTGAAAATACTAACTTTTGAAGTTGATATCAATACTTTTTCAGCAGAATTATATCTTCTCATAGTCATGTGATCAGTGATATTGCTAAAGTCTCCATAGTGGATAGTAAATTTCAACAAATGCTTTATACCTTTTTGTCAACTTCCTTGAGAAATGGAAATTTGGTTCATTCCTAACATAATTTTAGTTAAGATAGAAATTGAGTTCATTGTCGCCATAAAAGTTTCCTGCAAAATAAGTGTTAAAAATACTAAGACATATAGTTAAATACCTAAAGTGCAATACAATCTACAGCAAGAATACTTGAAGCAAGAATGTTCATACTACTCTTTCTACACAGTCTAACTATTGAACCTCTATTTCATGCTCATATTTCACTTACAGGTAGCTGATAATTTGCTATCGTTTTCACTGATAGCCATCTCGTAGCTTTGCAGTATTGCACGGGACATGGCACAACTGTTGAGTCATGAAGTGACTGGAAGGTGCAACAGCATTACATGCTTTTCCACTACTGCCAGAACTAAATGAAGTTAGCTGTTCCTAGCTGCTCCTGCTTCAGGATATTTTATTTTGTTTGTAGTCTCCATTTGTTCTTCAGTAAAAGTATTAATTATGTCGTATCTGGCTACGGTTGCCAAAGTTATCTTTTATGTTTTAAACATGTGTTAAAGAGAGAACTTTCTTAACTACACATTTTTCTCACAAACTCCTGAACAATACCATGGCAGTGTTTGAAAGTAAAAAGATCCGACAAATCTCAACTTATTTTAATGTCACTGTTGATAGCAGTTAATTTAAAGAAAAACTTTAGAATAATTGTTAAATGGCATGGAATGCTGGAACAACAGGCATTAATTGGGTCTGTCCTGGCAAATTAGGATATATGGTCATGCTAAATGTAAACATCCATATAAATACTCCTCGTCCCCCTACTAAGGATTTCTAGTGACTATAAACAGTGTCTAAAAAATAAATCCATAAGTGTACTCTATATAGATTGCTATAAAGTTCATTCTTTTATTCATTCTTTCATTCAAAATGTACAAGGCACTATAATGCAATTATATAGATGTTAGTTAGATATTATCCTTGTGGTTGTTTTAAAATACATCCACAAATTATTCATTATGCTTTTTTTCAAAAGGTAGAGCCCAGTGTTCCTCCACTTGAGCTTGGACTATACTTAATAACTCGTTTCTAACAAAGACAATATGGCAGAATTGATGGTGTGTGACTTCTGAGACTTGATCATAAAAGTGTTATGGCTTCCTTCTTATCTCTCCCCCTTGGATGGCTCATTCTGAAGCTACCTGCCATGTTGAAGGACACTCAAGCAGCTTAACAAGTAACTAAGGGCTCCGCCTAATAGCCAGTAAAGAGTGGAGACCTCCTTTCAGTAGCCATGTCCATAAGCCAACTTGAAAGAAGATCTTCCAGCTCATCTAGCCTTCTGATGACTGCAGCTCTGGTCAAATTTTGACTGTAACCCTTATAAAAGACTCTGAGTCAACCCATACTACTCCCTATAAACCAATACTCCCTCTTGACCAATAAATGTTATTGTTTTAAGACACTAAATTTTAGGGTAGTTTATTACACAGCAATAAATAAGAGTGTTTTCATCTTGGAGAAACTTAAAAGCTGTTAGGAACAATCAGATATAAACATAAATGACTATAACATAAGAAAAACTATAAGCTAAAGTCTATAACTTTAGAGGAAAGAGAAATTCATCCTCAATGGGAGGGAAGGCTTTATGGAAGAAGTTTAAGAGTTGAAAGTTGAAGAAGTTAAGGATGTTGAGAGGCAGAGTTGTCAGTAAGGATTGTTATTGGTGATCCATAGGTCTAAGAAGAGTCAGAGGCAGAAAAGTGTGGAACTAGATTTAGACAACCATGACTATTTTACTTTGATTACAGTTTAGAGTATATATAGTGAAAGATAACACTATTGATATATGTCAGAGTCAGCTTATATAGATTTTTTACTCTAAAGACATTTGGATATTATTTAATATGAATTTTACATATATCAAGTAGTAATCATTATAGATAAAACAGTTTATAAGAAGTAGATTCTTAATATTAAAGTTACCTGATTCCAAATCCCTAATTTCTTAACTGTTTTCCTGACAGCCTTCTATCAGATTAGAATCGTTTAGCAGGCTGTGGCAGTATTAGGGGTTATTAATCTTCTGGAGTACCTTCAGATGTGAATCTAGGTTTTAGTTCACCTGAGTAGGATGTATCCAAAGTCATATTTCTCAGAAAAGAATCAGCATTACTTGGCTGATAATCAGGAAATTTAAATGTATAACATCTAAGAAAATGTGCAGCCACCTTGATATTAAAAAAAAAAAAGCATACATTACCAAGGATGGCAGCAATAGAAAATAACATTTATAAAGAGAACCTAATAGGTACCAGATGATGTCTAGATACTGGTAAAGGGAAGGTCTTCAAAATTCTTGGGAGTCAGGAGTGTAATCAAAAACAACAATGAATGAAATATATAGGTATTCTGAGAAATATAATATAGCTATGAAGAGAGTAATCAATTTAAAATATAAGATAACTCAATTAATCATAACAGAGTAGAGAAATAAAAATGGAAACAAAGGTATCTTTGAGGAGTTCTTCAGAAGGTAATGAGTGGATTTGTCAACTAGTGTTATTTTCTTGGTGATAATATTGTTTTTGGTAGAATAATTGAGATCTGCTATTCACACCTAGCAAATCACTACCTATTTTATCCTTGTTATTGGTTCTATGGAGTTTTGATCAGCTGCTATTAAATCTATAATTAGAAGAAAAAATTACCAATTATAGGTTAAGCATTTTCTATGCTGTAGCTTAATTTCCTACTTTACCACCTTGAAATAAAATATTTTTAGGCAGTTGTATTGAATGTAATTACATAGGACAAAGATATTCTGAGATAAGACCAAGGCAAAAAGACTAACTTTACACTCTATAATTGTATGTAAAATAATAATCTAGACAAAGAAACAGCAAGTAGTGTGTTCATGTCTGGATAGAATAAAGTAGTTTTTGGTATCACAACATTCTGAATAGAGAATGAAAATGAAAAATCATATAATGGAAGGCATCAGAAAGCTAATTCATAATTATTAGATGGACTAAGACTTTCAAAAAGGGAGAGTCTCAGAGTAGTTAGCTAATAATCTCCATCAGCTTTTTATGGGGGAACATTTTATAATTTGTGGCATGACTAAGAAGTTTAAAATATAGGTTTATTTTGGGGAGAGGCCCACTTCTGGGAGAATATTTTAGCCAAGGTTTTGATGTTCCTCAATCCTAGAGTGACAAAAATTGGAGGCTTGAATTTCCTCATACATATACCTGTTTCACTCAAGCCATTTGCTGAGACAGAAGCTGTATGTGTGAGGGAGGCTAGAAACTAAGGAGAAAACATTAGAGTATCTCCCAATGCAGATAAATATATGTCAGGGGAAGAGGCCATGTAAAGAGATAAGGTTTTCAGTTAAAAATTCTGAAGGGCTAGCTTGAGGAACAGAGGTGAACCAGAGACAGATTAATCTTTAAAAACACTTGAATGTGAGCTTTATTTCAACTCAGTTCAATCTTGGATTAAGATGATCATCTCTAAAGTCAATAAGCATAGGAAAAAAATGTAAATCTTTCCTAGATGATAACATAATCTCAAGCCTTTAAGTGATTTTATACATTATCTAAAAATCAATTAAAAATTATAAGACATGCCAAGAAAAAGACCATATGACTGAAGAGTGGAGGAAAAAATAAAAAACAGACCATGGAAATAGCTGTATAGGTAATCTGGACAATAGAGTTAACTGAAAATAGTATTAAATAATTATTATTAAAAGTCCATATAGATGGACACAGAAAGTTTGAAAGTAAAAGGATAAAGATAAAACATTAAAAATTCTAACTAAATGTAGCTGGTCATTGTATTTATATTTACTTTTAAAATATATGTATATAGTATATAAATTTCTTATAGTTATATTGGTTAGTATACTTATATTTAAATTAATTCCAGTTGTATAAGTAAAATTTTACCTTCTTAGTTTAACTAGCTACGGTTCAAGTTCTCAATAGCCACATGTGATTAGTGGCTACTGTATTTGAATGCACAGATATAAAATATTTCCATCATCACAGAGCTGAAAATATTTAATACACTCTACCTAAGTGACAGATATAAAACACTGAACTTAAAAACAAACTTTAATTTATTTTTAAGTAAACAATAAAACTTTTACCAAAATTGACCATATGTTAAGTCATAAAAGTAATCCTCAATGAAATTCAGAGTTTCTTCTGCTATCACAGTGGAATTAAGAAAGGAATTAAGACCATAAAGATAACTAGAAAGTCCCTAAGTTCTTTGAAATTAAACCATGTACTTCGAATTAACTCCAGGTGGCAGATGGAATCAAAATGAAAATGAGAAAGCAGTTTTAAATGATGGATAATGAAGATTCGATTTATCAAAACCATGGAGATGCTGCAACAGCAGTACTTAAAGAAAATGTGGTGTTTTAAATGTATAAATTATAAAAAGAGAAAGGCTGAAAATCAATTGTGTTAAATTCTATCTCCTAAACATAGAAAAAAAAATAGGAAATTAAAGCCAAATTGCTAAAGTGGAAAATAAGAAAATTAGGAACAGAACTCAAAGAAACCAAAAATGAATATAGACAGAACCTAAAAAGTTCCAAATTGGTTCATTAAAAAATTAATAAAAAGATTAATGATTGACATTTAGCAATGATGATGAAGGAACAAAATAGGACAACACAAAATCTGCCACCATCAAAATTCAAAAAGGAAAGCCTCGACAGAAAGTATAGACATTACACAGATAAGAGAATGTTATGAATAACTTTTTAAGCTAATAGTTTTGAAAATTATGTTGAAATAGAAACTCATTGAAATACAACTTAGCAGCATTGACACAAGAGGAAAGAGAAAATCTGAATATTTTATAGTTATTAAATACCTTGCATTTATTTGTAAAACCTTTCCAAAAAAATTAAATCACAGGCATGATATTAATAAATGGTAAACTTTTCAAATCACTTAAGGAACATAAAAATTCTCAAGAGAAAAGAAAAGAACACTTTCATTTTGATTTTTAAGGCTCTCATAATCATACCAAACCTTGACAAGGTTATTACTAGTAAAGGAAATTGTATACCAATATTTTATTATTAATAACATTTGTGTTAAATTGTTAAAATATTAGCAAATCAAATTCAATGGTATATAAAAATGATAACACAGCATTTCATGGCTTTAGTCCAAGAATGCGTTATTTAACATTTGAAATTTTATACTATAATCCACTGCATTAATATAAAAAGAACAATTATACATAATTATTTACTTATAGTAAAAATGCACTTGATAAGATTTAATGGTCGTTCATGCAAAAACAGAAACAAATTAGCAAACTAGGAATAGAAGAGAATTTCCTTAGTCTGATGCAGAGTATATACACAAATCCAGCAGCAAACATACTTAATGGTGAATTATTGAAAGGTTTTGCCTTTGATGATAAAAATATGCCTGCCATAATAATTTCTAGTAAACATTGTACTGGAGTTCCTACCGGGTGAAATAAGTGGTTATTGAGGGCTTCATACTCTCTGGCCAGGATACACTGGGCCTCAGCAATTCATCAACTATTTTACCTGAATTATTTTTACAACTATCTGGATTTGCCTGCCTCAGGTAAACAAGCACTCATCTCCTGCAGGTGCCTTTCTTTTTCCAGATTGTAGATTAATTAGTTATCTTGATAACTAATTATCTGATTCAATTCTTTGGTTCAAGAAAAGTTGTGAACGTGCATTTTTATCTGGTTTTTCTTACTATAACCTTGGGAGTGATGCTTTTTCTAGCTATCTATTAATAGCATCCCACACAGAAAGTAGACTTAAAAAGCATTTATTAAAATATGGTATTCAGTTTTTCCAGTTAGTGTATAAAAAATGCTCTAGGTTGGGTGTAGTGGCTCATGCCTATAATCCCTGAACTTTGTGAGGCCAAAGCATGAGGATAGCTTGAGCCCAGAAGTTCAAGACCAGCCTGGGCAATGCAGCAAGACCCCATCTCTAAAAAAAAAAAAAAGATAGAGAAAAGAAAAGAAGAAAGAAAGAAAAGAAATTAGCCAGACATGGTGGCACACCTAAAGTCCTAGCTACTCAAGAGGCTGAGGTGGACGGATCACTTAAGCCCAGGAGTTTGAGGTTGCAGCGAGCAGTGATTGTGCCTCCACACTCCAGACTGAGTGACAGAACTAGACCATCTCTCTAAAATAAAATAAAATGAAATAAAATATAAAAAGTGCTCTACATCGGTGCTTTTCAAACATTAACATGCTTATGAATCAACTGGGGATATTTTTAAAGTGCATTCTGGTTTAGTAAATCCAGGATGGGACCTGAGATTCTGCATTTCTAACAACCTCTCAGGTAATGTAGATGCTGCTTCCTGGGTCACACTTTGATTGGGTGGGCTCTACATCATTAGACATCAAGGAAATGAAAATTAAAACTGCAAAGGGATCTATTCCAAAGCCACGAACATGGTTACAAATGTAAGAACTGACAGGAGAGCATATTGACCATGATATGGAGTAATAAGAGGTCCCATGCACTAATGGGAGAAAAAAACAATCACCTTGAAACATGTTTTGCCAATATCCACTAAAGCCAAATATATGTATACCCAATTATCAGCAATTCTAGTCTTAGGTACATACTCCAAAATAAAAAAGCATCAAAAAGCACATGTGCTTACCAAAAAAATATATGAAAGAATGTTAGTAACAGTGCTATATGAATTGTGCCTAAGCTGAGACAACACACAGGTCCTTCAATAGTAGAAAGCATATATAAGTTATGCTGTACTCACACAATACTACTGCAGTAATCAGATCGAGCAAAGTACAACTAGAACAGTAGAAGAAGCCAGACTGAATATTATATACATATGGTTCCCTGTATGTAAACTTCAAAAATTGCAAAACTAATCTACGGTGTTAGAGATCAGGGTAATGCTTATCCTGAAAGAGGGAGGTTGTGCCTTCCTTCCTGGTGGCACAAGCTGGACTTCTGGGTTACTAGTAATTTTGTTTCTTGATCTGGGAGTAGACTACATGGTTTTTTGTTTGTTCGCTTGCTTGTTTTTGTTTACTTTGTGACAGTTCATCCAGCTGAACAAGAGTTTTGCCCCTCTTTGTAATTAAGTATACTCACATAAAAATTTTACTTAAAAATTACCCAATTAATGCTAGCTATGGCAACTCTTATAAACCACTCTAGAGAAAAAACAAGCCCTTAAAGAGTAATGTCCTCCCTCCCAGTATTACTTTCAGAGTGACTTTAGAAAGCAGGATTAGAATAGGTGCTTTTCAGGTTTTTCTCTCTCCTTTGGACATGCAGTTTTTCAAGATAAGTGACTTCTTCGATTTACTGCCACATTCTCTCCTGAATTCATAAATTCTTGTCTTCATGAAAGATTCTGATAGTATATTATATTAACTTTCTGTAGCATGTTCTTACATATTATTTTTTAATTTAAACTTTGTAACAAATCTGTAGGATAAAAAGGGCATTTATATTAATTGTACTGGTTTGAAATTGTCCTTTCTTCCCCTTGCAGATTTAGATTCTTTATCCATAGGGGAGATCTTGGAGAAGGGGAAAAGGGTCTTGGTGGAGGGTTGAGTTTCCTGCCCTCATTCTAGCAGCCACTCTTCCCTTCCTGCACTGACAGGGGAACCTTCTCTTATTTCCCTTTGAGAGTGAATTTTAAGGCCATACTCCAGTTATCTCTGTATGCCAAATCTTACGGCCTCTGAGAACAACTCAGAAAAGACTAGAAAACTAGCAAAGTAATCATTGCCATAATTTTAGAATAATATTCATGAGCTCCCAATACACCTACAAGGTTTCTGAAATGGTAAGGCAGAGTGGCTTTAGATACAGATGGATAGTCCAAATCTGGTCCATAAAGATAAATACTCTCTTTCTCTCTGAATGTACACAGAGGTCTTCCCTTCAAAAGCCTGTGTGGCACACAATCTTTGAGCCATAGCAACTTTTACATGAAAGGTTTCTCCTATCGGAAACATCCTTGCTCCTCTGTTTTCCTAGCCAAGTCTCATCTGTTGTGTCACCTCTGTAAACTCTACGAGGAGGAGGGACTTTCCTATCTACTCTCACACAGTGTTTCTGGATCCAGCAGAGTGTCTGATGCATGGTAAGTGTCCAGTGAACATTTCTGAAAGAATGAATGAAAGTAATGACTCATCTTTTCTGAGTTTTCAAGTTTCTGCAATATGATTTTGCTAAAATTTGAATAATTTCACACAACTCTACTAGACAGAAAGTAATACATCTTTAGAAAGTCAAACTTGCCAACAAACTAAAAAAAATGTAAATTATTAACTAGTGAAGGAAGTTTTAGGATGAAAGAAAAGAAGTAAAATTCTCTTCAGTGAGGGAAGATAAACTTCTACCTTGATATCTGCAGTATGGATCTTGGAAAATGACATGTCTATCCTGAATACTTAAAAATATTTATGATATAAAAATCGAGAACTCTGAGAAAGCCTTCATTCAGCTTCTTTGAAACTTTTATAGTCACAGGAGGGGGGTGAAGTAGATTGTGTGGGTTTAGCTTTGTAGGTGTTATATACTACCTAGTAATTTTGAAGGAATTGTTTTCTGTCAGGAAAGAGAATTATTAAAATAAAAGTGGGGAGCTGCCCAGTGGGGAGACAATTATTAGCTTTAGCTAAAAAGTAATATAATTAGGATGCTTACATATTTTGTTTATTTGGGAATATAATTTTATTAATCAAATATAAACCATAACAGTGGCTACCTGGTGATTTGTAAATGTATACACCTTGCTGAATAGCAATTTGAAGTCCATTAACTTCTAAAACTGCCAGGCAGAAATTTCATGATGAGTTTGCAAGAATACACTCAAAATGGAAACATCAGCTCATTAATGAAAGAGTTTGAGAGGAGTTGGCTTCAACTGTGTTGAAGGTCACAGAGAAAAGGGTGGAGAGCCCAGTAGTGCTATCCCCTAACCACTTTAGTTCACTATTAAGAGGAAGTAATCAGTGTCAATTAATCTTACAGGGCCAAGGCAAAACAGTCAGACACGGCTATCAAAAGAAATGATCTTAAAGTCATGACTGCATCTCGCTGCACAGGTTCCCTGGGAAGTGTCACTGCTGTAAGGATATAGATAACTTGCACAGACTCTTTCGATTGCCAGCAAGATTTTATTTTAAAAGATGCTGAAGTTACTTTTAGAGTATGAATACATGAATATTAAACTTCTTGAGTTTTCTTTTATTATGTTTAGAATTCATAAAACAAAGGCATTCTTTTCTTTTCTCTATTTAGTATGTTTCCTATTGTTGAGATTTCAAACTGATACCCTCGTGTGTGCTAGGGAGAAGGGTCTTTAAAATGAGTAGCAAAGTCGTAAGTGATAATAATCATAATTGCCTGTGCCAGACATTCTTCAAAGCTCTTTATGTATTGTTTGACTTAATTCTCTAAACAATCCTGTACATACCATTTCCCAGCCACCATAAAGCTAGGTGTGGCCTTGAGACAACTTCTTGCCAATGGTGTATGAGAGGAAGAGACGTGCTATTTCTGGGCCAAAGCCTTTAAGAAGCTGGCATGTATTATTTTTAATCACTTTGCCCTTAGCCAGCTGCTATATAAAAGACAAGTCCCTGGAGGATAACAAAATTACGTTTTGGAAGAAATAAACTTTCTGAATCATCACAATAACTGTGGTCCATAATCTTGATTCCTGCCCTGGGTTACTATGTGAGTAAAAAATGAACTTTGTGTTTGAGCTTTTATACATGTAAGTCTATTTGGTATGGCATTTTAGACTACTCTGATTAATCTAAAAGATACTATTATTATCTCCATTTGATAGTTGAGGAAACTGAGGCACAGTTTTTAAAGTAAATTCCTCAGTTGTTAGTTAGCCAAGTCAGCTTTTGAATCCATGTAGTCTGACACCAGAGACTTTTTCAACTACTTTGTTATACTTGCTACTACCAATCTGCGTGGTATCTGGCCTAAGTGATTTGCAGGTGACTGTGCAATGTAGCTGGTCCCGAGGGAGCAGCTGGAAGCAGCACAGTTAGAACATTGTGTGGGAATGAGTGGACTGCCTCATTACAGCTGCCTTTTGAAGCTAGTCTTGTTGACATAGAGAAGCAAGAAGCTATTGATAGATAAAAAGGAATCCTTGGGCAATGAAACTGCTCACTAATGAAAAGGCTTCAATCTAAACCTGACAAGCAGAACTTTGTTCCCCTTCTTTCCCTTCCTTCTTGTCCAATGCTCTAGAGGAGCTAGCCACTAAAAGGTGAGCGGAGTGGGGGTGGGGGTGGGCTGGAAATATTTGTAGAAAGAAGATTTTCAATGCTCCTCGATTTCTGGAGCTACACAATAGCTCTGCCTAGGTTGGGGAAAGGAGAAAGCCTATGAATTAAGTTTCAGATTTAAAAAAAATGTTTAAATTTTTATGATAATAAATAGGCTGTAATTTAGAAACTGAATTTAGCCAATTCCATTAACCAAATGTGCAAACAAAACTAACAAATATTAAAGAAAATTTCATATATTATAGATTAAAACAGGGTTTGAGAAAACAGCATCCATGACAACCAACCAAATTTTTGTTTAATTTTAGTTAGAATGACCAACTGTCTCAGTTTTCCTGGGACCACCCCTATTTTAACATTGATACCCTGTGTCTTGGAAACGCCTAACTCCCAGGTCAACCAGGACAGCTGGTTACTCTGATTCCAGGGAGTTGATATTCCTTAATTCCTTACCTTTTTCACCTTCAAATGCAATAGTCATATTTCTTCGTTTTCCCTCCTCGCCCTACTCCTTTCATGTTTGCCTGCACAGCACCCGTGATCAGCAAAAGTGAAGTATCACAAGTTTACTAAACATGCCATTGGTTCCATGACTTTATGCCATTGCACACTTATTTTGATGCTTCCTTTCTCTAGAGGACCCCTATTCACACATGCTGATGGTCTGTCAATACTGTCTCATCTTTCAAAACTTAGCTTAAAAAATCAACTTCTCTATTAAAATTTTTTTGATCTCCCCAACTCCAGGTAGAATTAACAGCTCTTTCTTTGTACCCCAGGTAGATTTTTATTTCAGTAGATGTGATCTATTAGTGCTCTTTTTGTTTTTGCATGTCTAGATCTCCCTCATCCAATGTCTCTCAAGTTGAGGTCTGTGGTCTGACTCTCAGCATCTGCAATGTATTTTTAAACATTTTTCTTTGTAAAAATAATGTAAATAAGTATTTTTACCTATTTAAGAACAAACCTCTTTTTTGCTTTGGTAATTTGTAACTGAAAGATACTTTCACAGGATAAAAATTTAATTTTTATGTTGGATTTTTATAAATCGTGCTTTACGATTTTTTCACTGACCCTTCATATTTCTTTTTTGCTTTAGAAAGGTTCTGTACGTCATCACATACACATAAATTCCAAATGTGATCATCACGGCAACTATTGCTCACTTCCTACCTCTTTATAAGTTTCATGGAGCTGATATTTCCTGAATTCCCTCAAGAATTGCCCGTTAATAGTGGAGTGATATTTTTCCTTCAAATATTGCCATCAGATGGCATAGATAATCTTGAAATGGTCTATTTGTGAGTTGGACAAGTCATTTAAGCTCAAGAGATTCAGCTTCATTACCTTTCATTGAAGGTGCTAGGACAGATGAGCTTTAAAGTTCAATCGAGCTTTAAATAGGTTGCTACAAACAGGGAACCCCTTGCTTTTGCTTGACTGACATCAACACGCTGGCCCAAGATTGTGAGGTGAATGGGGTAAAGATTGCAAATGTGCTTAATCCCAAGAAAAAATATTATAGGTAAGATTATGGTGAGATTTAAAATTTTACAGGGATAGTTATAATTAGTGAGAAGAGAGTAAAGAACCTAATTCTAAATAAACTAAGTATGTAATAAATTATGAAAGTTGTAACAACTACTTAGAAATATTTCAGTAGTATAAATGCTGGAGAGAATGAGCAGTCTAGTGGGATTATATATATATACAAACATACACATTTATATATATATAAACAGATTTAGGGAACATAACAGGTTCTTTATTTTCAGAATTATCTTTTTAAGACAGGCGGTAATAGTTTAATGTGGTGGGAGATAGGTTTTTAAGGAAAACTTGAAACTCCTTTCTATTATAAACAAAATGGCATTTCTTAAATATGTTTAGGGAACTGTATGTGGATTATAAAATGTATGTAATTATTTTTTGAATGTTAAATTTGTTGACCACTAGCCTAAAGTTAATTAGGAGTTTCCTACCAAGTTTTTTTTTTTAATTATTTTTATTTTTTACTTTGTAGGACTTCTGTAATAACTTATATGGGATGTGGAAAATGCCAAAAAAAAGTGTTTTCTAGATTTCACAAATACTATGTGGATAATATTGAGCAATCACTACTTTCTGGTAGCTTATTACCAGCAAGTAATATTTAGCAGCAAGGGTGTAGTGTGAGAAGTCAGTACAAAGACTAATGATTTGTTCTTTATAAATATTTTTTAAAGACCTTAATTTTCTTTATCCTTAAAATCTTACTCTTTTTATCAAATATGGCAACAGTTAAGAACTATAAAGAATCTGAGAGTTTACCCTCCTTGCTAGCTAATAAGTTAGCTTGCTACAATTTTATGGATGCCAGCAGAAGACAGGAGGATTTTTGGATTAAAAAAAAGTGGGGAGAGGGCTGTATTATGACACAGAATCAACGTGGGATTTACATTCACATGGGATTCCCTTTTCTCCCAATTCTCATGGGGCCCAAAGTGGACAGCCCCAAGGTATATTCAGCAACATACCTGAAGAATATCAAGCACAGGAAACCAAATCTTTTATTATGATGGGTTGCAAGCAAATCTGCTGAACTTTGCCCTTGAGAGTGACATTATCTGTATTAAACTGAACAGTTAAAATAACAACAACTAAAACCACACAAACAAAAAGCTCCTGCTCTCTGCTCTGGAGGAAGAGACTATCGCCATCCTCCAAGGCTGCTCATTATCCAAACAACCTTGACTAGGTAGTCTAGAACAAAGGCCATTAGTGCCACTTCTCACAAGATATACTGAAATATAAGAAACTATAGGGAATTATTTGCCAAAAGCAAAAGGAGTATCTTTACTAAAAAGAGTATGATTATTTTTTAAGAATTTTTTTAAAAAAATCGATTTAAAACCATATACAATTCCATTGTATTGCTTTCCAAGATCTCGTGAGGATTACCAATATATTATTTCTTCAAGAGAAAGATACTTCCAGAAAAGAATCTTTCATTATTTGTTTTACTATTAAAAATAAAGGAATCTTGATGCTGGTGGTGTTAAACTTGCCTTGATAAAATCTCTAGCCCATGAAATAAAAAGCAATATTGTATGCTAATGGAGATATTTCTTTGATGTTTTAAAATCTAAGAAAAGTAGATTATCAAAGTTGATGGGTATACATTATCACATCTATATTATGCAATATGGTCATTAAATGACAAGTGTCCAATGATATTTAATATACAGAAAAATGATCATAGAATATTATCATGTGACCAAAGCAGAATACAAAGCTCAATGTGCTATATATACCAATTTTGTAATAAATCCGTTTATATCTACATGCTCACACACATATACTCACACAAGATTAGAAGGATATACACCAATAATTTAAAAGTGGATAATTCTAAGAGATGTTTTGTTTAGTAACATTTATTTTCTTTACTATAAGTTAAAATAGTTTCTAAATTTTCTACAAGTAGTGCATAGAATACATTTAAAACATAAAACAATAAAATTATTCTAAAATCAAGTTGAAATGAACCACAGAGTCTATTTAATTCATTTCTCTTATTTTATAGTTGAGCAAAGTAATGTACAGTGGTTTGGCCAAGGTTATATAATACATTTGGGCCACAAATAGAGTGATTCTAATTCTCTTGGCTCCTGACTCAGGAATTTTTCAATTAGTCTTCGCTTATATCCTTTTATTATACTCTGTTTTATGTATATCCTAGGGACTTTTCATGTCTCTCTTGGGAGTTAACTTTTACACATAGTTTGAAATTTCCTTGAAATTTGAACATTTATTATGTAAGTTTGGTAGTAAATCTGTGGGAATGAAAGAATGCCTGATGCTGGATTCTGCACAGAATGGCCAGGACATCTCTGGCAGGCAGAGATTAATAACCAAACTGCCTGTGAGTGGAGCTTCCAATGCACCTGAGGAGGCCGGGATGGGGGGAGAAAAAGACAGATTTAAAAACTGGCTTTACACTAGATAGCAGATGGGAATCCTAAAGCGTGCTGATTCAAGTTAGAAAATTGATAGACTAGAAATAATGGATTTAATTTGGAGTAACATAAAAATCAGTTTAAATAGCAGCAGGGGGAAAACTTTTTAAGAACTAGCTTTAAGAACCACCAGGGAACAGAATAACCCCAAAGGCTGTAGAAGTAAACAAAAATACTTCAGTTCTTGACCAAACCAAAGATTAACAAATATGATTTAAAAGTGATTTAGAGGCACACGAATCATTGAAAACCTGTTGAAAATAGGAAAGGAAAAAACACCAAATATAGACTGTTACCACAGGCTAACCTAAGTCGATTAGTCAATTTTTACATATTTGCAAATTATATAGATGCCAATTTATTTACATAAAAAATTACTTTTTTTCTTTTAATATAGTAGCATAAAAGTTTTTCAAACATAAGGGGAACATGAAACAATAGTACAGTGAACACTTGTATATCCAGCTGTATTTAAAAATTAAATATTTAAAATTATAAATTTCAAATTTAAAATTCTATATTAAAAATATAAATATATATTCTAGATTTAAAAATATAAATATTGTTGACATATTTTTTCTTCTTATTTGTTATTCCTATTTGCAATAAGTTTCAGACATCTTGACACTTCACCTCTGTGTACTTTATCATGCATCTCCTAAGAAAAAGTACAGCTAAGAAATTGAATAACATTATCTCTAACTAAAGCCATCCCTTCTACTTCACTATTTTCCTTTATTCTCTGTGACTCAAAGCAGACTCTACATTTAGTCAGTCCACAATTAATAAAACCATCTGGCTATACCTGCAGTAGAGGGAAAATGCTATAGTTTCTCCATTTTGCAGTACTTACTCCAGTTCCCTGCAAATCCAAAAAAGTTACTGACAGAAATATCAGAGAACCTCTAGGTCTGAAAACCTTGTCAGTCCGTAATGATGTGGTCCTCTGCCATTGCTACCAAATGCAACTTTACTACAAGTTTTGTAGAATTTGGAGCATGACTCTTGTGTTTTTTATCTTGTGCTTGTAAAAAACACAGATGTATGAAGTCACTCTGAAAGATGATGTAGCTTTACAAGCTTTTATTATAAGAATTTCCATCTCATTGTTATAATTTTCTTCCAGCTACTATGAATAGTGTATACATCTTCACTTTCACGTTTTGCCAATTTTGCAGCTGGTTTCTTGGTTTTTGAACTTCTTAACCATCTTTGCTAGTTCTAAGGCCTGTTAGTTCCTTTCTGGGAGGTGCTTAAACAAACTACCCCTGAATAACTTGAAGTTCGCCAGGGCAGGGGTTCAACTTATCTGACAGGCCTTGGAGGCTGCAATAGTGGGCAGAAAAGGTGCATTGCTCCCTGCTCTCCCCTCCCTCCCTCCCACTCTTCTCTTACTCTTTTCTCCTACTTTTTGTTTACAAAACATCAAAACTACAAGAAAGCTGAAACAATATTGCAACACAAAAACACATAGCTTCTATAAGGTTCTCAGGTATTTATGATTTGCCATGTTTGCTTTTCTTTTGATATGCATACACCGATGTATGTATGCATACTTTTCTTTAAAAGTTTGGTTCGAGCATTCTAAAACTTCATGAACTCCACACTTAGTAACCCTTCATTATGCCATTATGATTGCATATACTTTATCTGGTTACATACTTCGAAGGAAAACTGCACAGAAATTATTTTGACATAACTTTTTAAAAAAATTTCATGATGGGCAACTTATCTTGAATTTCTAAAAAGGCAAATTTTTGTTTGCATTTTATTAAACCTATAGTAACAAAAATATTTAATGTACAAAATCACCAGTATAACATATCTGAGAAAAGAATTACAATATGCACTAAAGCATAAGACAGTACATACAGTTGATATAATGTCATTTATAATATTTCCAAATATACTTTAATGATAATGCACTATCTGAATTTTCCCTAGATCCAGATCTTGGGCCAGCTCATCACTACCAGATTAGTTGATTATCAGGCTCTGACTTGTGGACTACTAATGGCTTCAGAATATTCACTGACTTTACCCTTGGCACTTTATGATCCATCATTGATCTTGTTATGGAGTTTCTGTCTCTCCAGGGCCCTCCAGTGTCTTAAAACTAGACTACCACATCAGTTTTCCCTCAACCTTTTTTATGAGGATTGCAAGAGACTAGAGGACAGTGTCACGCTGATCATGAGGGATCTACCCCCATGACACAAACATCTTCCACTAGGCCCCACCTCCAACACTGGAGCATAGGAATCATTTTTTTTTTTTTTTTTAGCTACAGCATCTGAAATAGGAGGGGATCAAATTTTGACATGAGATTTGGAGGGGACAAATATTCAAACTATATCAGTGTGTGCCTAACTCTTCATTCCTATAGTATTGTTTTCCTAGATGGACATTAAGCTCCCTAAGAGCAATCATAAAATATTACACATCTTTTTATACATTTGCATTATGGACAGAATATTTCCTCAATAAATATTTTCTGCAAGAATAAGTTATACTATAAAATTAAGAGAAAAAATATTTTCCAGATTTATATAAAGTTGGAAAACACTGGAGCATGGGCATCTGGGGAATTCCTTATTGCCTAAAGGATGCATTCTTAATTTATTAGGATGACCCTCCACAATCATGCATCATTTCTTAGCACTTTTCACTCCACCATTCGGCCCATATTCTCAAACATTAGTTCTTCATTCTCAAACATTGAACTATTTGCCATCCCACAATATACCATAGACTTTCTTGCTTTCATTATATTCCCTCTGTTTTGGATATTTTAGCACCATAGATTTTTCTGCCACCTAAAATTCTATTTATCTTTTCAAGCCATCTCAAAAGTCTACTCTTTGTAAGGCCTTCCTGACTATCACCACCCGTAAAATTTATTTTTCTCTCATATATATCACCATATGCCTATGGTACTGTTATACTTTATAGATATTAGGTATTTGTATAGTACATATTTTACCTAGTAGATGATGGATACCATTTGATCTCTGTGATTCATTCATAATTTTATCTAATGTGCATATTTTTATACCAGGCATATAATAGAAATGTCAGTCATGACCATTAAATCCACTTTTGTCTCACTTACCCTCGGTGAAACCATCTACAGCATTTATCTTAGGAAAAAAAGTAGGGGAAGCTGCTTGAGAAGGAGAACAGGCCCAGGCTTCCTTCAAATTATTCCCTTAATGGCTTTGATCTTACAGGGACCATGCAATACAGCTTCAAAACCACCATTTCTTATCTTCAGCAGGAAGACTATATACTCTTATTGAATGTCCTGCAACTACATGCAGCCTAAAGATCTAATTTATTAAGTTTTAAAATCAGTTTAAATTCCAAGCTTCAGGAATGGTGCAAAGGAACCTAACCTCTGTACATACCAGTGGCAATTCTGAAAAGCCTTAGTTGATCTTGAAATTATTATCTAGCTTCATCTACATGGATCTTCACATTTTAACTGCAGTATTACTTAAGTTATTCTTATTTTCTCCCAGCTTTATTGAGGGATAATTAACTAAAACTGTGTATATTTAAGGTATACAACATGATGATCTGATATATGTATATACTGTGAAATGATTAACATGATCAAGTTAATTAACACATCCATCACCTCATATAGTTACCATTTTTGTGTGTGCAGTAAGAATGTTGGAGATCTACTCCATTGTCAAATTTCAAGTATGCAATACAGTACGATAAACTATAGTCACCATTCTATGACTAGATCCCCAGAACTTATCTTAGAACTGAAAGTTTGTACCCTTCAACCAGCATCTCCCTATTTCTCAAACCCTCCCACCCAGCCACTGGCAACCACCATTTCACTCTCTGCTTATATTAGTTATTCTTACTGACATTTTCCTTTTGCCCATGTTAGTTCCTATTTGTATAAAATAAATGCAAATTAATAAAGTATATATTGAGAAATGTAAATGACAAGCATTATGAAATATTTGTGGTACACTTTCAGCATATACTTTTGCTATTTGCACTGCCATTATGGAAAAAAAAATAAGATTGGAAGGCTTATTTGTAATCTAACTTACATTACACAGATTTTATATTGTCTCATTAATACTTTGATATCCCAGTGAATTCTTTTCTAGTCTAAGAATATTTTCTAATATTTTATTGGATTTTTTTTAACCTCTTTTTGCCCAAGGTTTAGGCCAGGGGTACGGAACCTTTTCATGTTGGAAGGCCATATTAATTTATTGTAATCAAATAAGGCTGCATTCAAGAAATTTTAGTTAGATATACTTAAGAAATGTACATTATTTTATAAAAATCTAACTACTATGTACTTAATAATTTCAAAAAGTGAAAACTATTTGCTAATTTTTTTCTTTTTCTTTTTCTTTTTTTTTTTTTTTTTTGAGACAAAATTTCACTCTGTTGCCCAGGCTAGAGTGCTGTGGTGTCAGCCTAGCTCACAGCAACCTCAAACTCCTGGGCTCAAGCGATGATCCTTCTGCCTCAGCCTCCCAAGTAGCTGGGACTACAGGCATGCACCATCATGCCCAGCTAATTTTTTCTATATATTTTTTAGTTGTCCAGCTAATTTCTTTCTATTTTTTTTAGTAGAGATGGGGTCTCGCTCTTGCTCAGGCAGATCTTGAACTCCTGAGCTCAAACAATCCGCCCACCTCGGCCTCCCAGAGTGCTAGGATTATAGGCGTAAGACATCACACCCGGCCACTTTATGCTAATTTTAAAGTTAACTAACCTTTTAAAGACATTTTGTGTTTGCCTTTTGTTGGCTAGTATTTGAATATTTGGTTGCAGCATGCAGGTCCATGGTATCAGTTGATCCTTTAGATGGCTATCAGTCATTTGTGGCATTAAGGTTATCTTGATTTGTGTTAGGTAGGAGACTGTAGATTCGCAGCAATAACTGGGTGAAAAGCAGGAAAGCATTTTTTGGGCATGTTGTCAAAGGCATGAGTATTCCACTACCTTTTTCCATATTTCAATTGGATCTTTCTTAGCATCAAACAATGGCTTTATAACGTCGTCTACTGAGAGCTCAATCAATTCCATCTGTAGTTCTTTAGGCACCTTGGTGATATCAATTAGGTGAGATTAAAAGGCTAATTTGAGTGTGATGTTATGATTCTCAGTCAGTGAACCTTTCCTTGTACTCTCCAATTAATAAATCTATAACAGATACATAGTCTTCAAATGATTCACATATATCATCCTGCTCTTCAATGACCTTTGATAGCTGGGGAAAATGTTCATCGGAAATTCCGTTTTAAAGAAGTGTTTTGAAAAAAAATTAGTTCTTGAAATGCTTGGATTTTTTTTTTGCCATATATCATATATAGACTGATTTTTATTAATACCTTGCAAGGAAATATTCAATTCATTTTGATATCACAAAGAAATGCTGCATTCTAAAGAAATCTTCTTTCAGTAATTCACACTGCTGATTCTGTTCTACATAAAATTTGACTATCTGTTCTCACAGAGATAAAATATTGGCTAACACCTGTCCCTGCGATACCCAGTGTACTTTAGAATGATATGACAAATCCACACTGAATGCCTCCTCATTCAACTTTAACATATTACAAAATTGGTGATGCCATGTTGTATTTGCACAAATATAGTTAACAATCCTTAGAATTTGTTGCAAAGTATCACTTAAAATAGTAGCTTTAGCACAGATATTTTGCTGATGCAAGATACAATGAAAACAAAGGAAAGCATCTGGATCTGTTAATACTTTTTTATCTATGTAATAAACCCTTCATGTTTCCCTGTCATGGAAGGTGCACTGTCTGTAAATACACTCACTAAATTTAGCAAATTCAGTCCAACTTCATGACATTTGCTTAAAAGTTGTTGAAGATATCTATTCCCCATGTTCTGTTCCCAAGATTTCCCAAAGCAAGTAACTCTTTGTAGAAAAGAAAATCTTCTGCTATGACCTGAATGAAGTATAAACGTGTGCCGAGTCAGTAGTATCAGTTGATTCATCCAAGGCTATTGAATAATATATATTCTCCTTTTGAAGTATTGAATAAAGTAGCTCTGTTAAGTTGAAGGCTAATTCTTGCTGCTGATAGGTTATGGTTCTCCTTGAGAGAGACAGTTGTTTGTACTTTGAAATGTTTATGGGGGTCTGAGCATCCTACAACTTCTGCAATGCATTTTTTCACAATTTCTACATCACTGAATGGCTTCCCTTTTTCCCTGAGCATATAAGCTACTTTATAAGTTGCTTCAGTGGCATTATCTCCAGGTCTTATTGCTGCTTGAAAGAATTGTCTTTGCTTTTGCTTTTCATCTTTTAATTTCTGCAATACAATCTTTTGTGCCTCTCCCTCTAATTTAAAATATTTGTGGTCCTAGGAGTGTTATAATACTGATGAACAATGAATTTCTTTAATGTTGATATTGCACTATTACAAAGCAAGCAAATCATCTTATCTTTAGCAGAAACAAGATAATGTTGCAATTCCCAATCATCATTAAAAAATCTGTTTTCTTCCTGCAGCATTCCCTTGGTATTCTTTGACATGATGGGTTATTAAGCAGAGAGAATTAAAAAATACTGTCAAGCTGTGTAACTATTCACACATTCCACTTCAGAAACATGGTGCACTGTTGTCAAAAGCTGATAACAGACTGGCATACTCAACTACCATAAACTCTAGCCAACCAGCCTGGTACAGTAGTGGTGCCAGTCAGGCTGGAGGAGTTAGAACTAAATCATGAATGTAGCAGCCGTCAATTTAGCCCTTAAGGCTTACTAAGGTTCTAATTGTGCCGATCAATCTGGGAGGATCATTTTGTTGAAATTTATTTTATTCTTTGTTATTTTAAATATGTTCATTTAAAAATATATAAAAGACAAACAAATATGTATTAATAAAAATAAAAGGATTTGTTCTGTAAAATTTGGATTCAGTCAAAAGGCTACACTTAATGACCAAGAAGGACACATGTGGCCTTAAGACCGCAGGTTCCCCACCCCTGGTTTGTGCTTACTGGTGAGAACACTAATGCAAAATAAATTGATCATCATAATGGGGCTTCAGACATGTTGGCACCAAAAAGGTTAATCAAACAGTTTATAGGACTGTACCAATTGCAGTGACAAGACGGATCAATGATTTACTTCCTTGCTCCTAGGGCCCTGATTTTGATTGATTTTTTTCAAGCACATACTTTATTTGTATGTTAAAGAAGTAAAGATTTGCTGTTTGTTGCTTTTAGAAAAATGATCTAGTAACATTATATGATAATATTTCTCTATCGAAATAGAAGTTAAGATTTATCTGTGGAAGACATTAGCATATTAGCAACACCTTGATTTTTTATTTTCTTGAATTTGTGTGCTGTAAAACAAAAACAAACAAAACACCCAACAAACAACAAACAAAATCCTGGATTTAATACCATATTAGAAAAGCTCTCATCTCTTACCCCTGGATTTTATGTACTTCTCTTCCCTTCATGGAACTGTTTTTCTCATTTGTTTTCTTACAGTGTCGTGGGTTATATAGGATTAAGCAGGATTTTATAATCCCATTTCCAACAAACACATAAGAGATTTTTTTCCTGGGCTATGAATGAGGAAGGTAATTAGACAGTCCTTAGCGGAGCCTTGTTTTACAGTTCATGGAGATGTACAGACTTCATATCCATAAAGACTATTGTGTAAGGCTGATCCTGGAATGATAAACCTCTGAGATGGGACACACCAGTTTGAATAAATTTATATCACTTTCATCATCCTTCTCATCATCTAAGGCACATATCCCTCCAATCCACGTCTTTCAGAGGTGTCTAATTACTATGTATTATTTTGTCTCATTTTACTAATGGAAAACTAAGGCCCAGAGAAGCAAACTGACTTTCCAGAAATCATAAGCAGTCTAAGAGATCTGGGAATAAACTTCAGTTACCCAGTTATCTAGATGAATATTTTTAAAATGTCACTCTACTTCAGAATTTGCTTCTAGGAGAGTATAGCCTAGGTACCATCTCTCTGATCACTTTCTTCTGTTCATCTAAAGCATTTAGGGACAGAAAGACAATACACATAGTATTTAAGAACATGAACTGCATCCAGATTGCCTGGGTTTGAATACTGGCTCTTGGAAAACTCTATATGTCTATGATATCGTTTTCTTCTCTGTAAAATAGAGATGGTAAGAATTTTAACTATCTCATATTATTTTCATACAGATTAAATGAATTAATATATTTAAAAAATTTAAATTTTTTTTTTTTTTTGAGACAGTCTCACTCTGTTGCCTGGGCTAGAGTGTTGTGGCATCAGCCTAGATCACAGCAACCTCAAACTCCTGGGCTCAAGCAACCCTCCTGCCTCAGCCTCCCAAGTAGCTGGGACTACAGGCATGCACCACCATGCCTGCCTAATTTTTTCTATATATATTTTTAGTTGTCCAGCTAATTTCTTTCTATTTTTTTTTTTTTTCAGTAGAGATGGGGTCTCGCTCTTGCTCAGGCTGGTCTCAAACTCCTGAGCTCAAACAATCCTCCCACCTTGGCCTCCCAGAGTGCAAGGATTACAAGTGTGAGCCACTGTGCCTGGCCAAAGCTTTTAAATTTAAAGCATTTAAAATTAGTTTATGCCATTGTCATGAACTGAATTGTGTGTCCCCCCAAAATCAGATGTTGAAGACTTAATCTCCAGTGTAACTGTATTTTGAGATAGGGCCTATAAAAAGGTAATAAAGGTTAAACAAGATCAAAAGATGAGTCCATAATCCAACAGGACTGATGTCCTCAGAAAAAAGAGGAGGAGGTACTAGAGATATCTCTCTCTCTGAGTGTGCACAGAGGAAAAGCCCTGTGAAGATAGTGAGAACTTAGCCTTCTACAAGCCAAAAGGAAAGTGCTCATCAGAATCCAAATTTTCTAGCACCTTGATCTTAGACTTCTAGTCTCTAAAACTGTGAGAAAATAAATTTCTGTTGTTTAAGCCACCCAGTCTGCAGTATTTTGTTATGGCTGTCCAAGTAAACTAATACGGCCATTTTAGGGGATATTTCATTTGGGAAGTTCTGGGTCTCTGTCTACTGTAAACCAATGCCTACTTGGTGTAGTCAGTTTTTGCATACTTCTTTCAGAAACCTGCTCCTCTTTTTAGTTTTCCCTTAGTATGTGAATTTTCCGACGTATCCTTTTCAAGATTAGGATCACATGCAAAACAGATTTTGTTCCCAAATTTCTAGGGCTTACTTTAGGTAGAAATGTTCTGCAGGCCTAATTCTTTTGAGATTCTCAACTCTGAGTGTGGGTCGACAATTTGAACATTTTCAACACGTTTCTAGAAATTTAGTCCAAAAGCAAAATAATGAAAAGCATTTCTCTATTTTTTTTTTCTGACTATGTGGTTACAATTAGGAAAAACTGCAAATTCCTTTATTACTGGTAGATGGCAGCCCTGTGCTGCTGGTAAGAAGGAGGAAGATGTGAGTTCCAGCCCACCTTGACTCTGTACAGTGATCAATGAGCAGATCACTGTAACAAAAAGCCAAATACAAACCTTTTTAAGGTAGCTTAACAAAAGTTCATTGTTGAAATAGGTAATAATGAAAAGGAGACACAGCCTATACTAGTGTCTGGTTTTCACAAGAAATATCCCGAAAATAGTAAGGATTTAGAATAAAAAGACATAAGTTTATGACCTGTATCTGACATCTAGCAGCTACAAATCCTTGAGAGGAGTCACTCTGAGTTTAAAACTTGTGTAAGCTGTAAAGTGGGGAAAATAAGAACTGTTTTCACAAAGTTATTCTTAGGACCAACTTAGTGAATGCTGGAGAGTATTGCTTTTAAACTTTTTCACCAGGGGTTCTTATTTTGAAGAGAGAATTATCTGTCAGTCTAGAAAAGTAGCCCCAAATAGAGAGTACAAATGTATAATGTCAATGAAGTCTTCCTGTGTGGTTTTAAAAATAAATCCCTCTACTCCATAGTGTAATCATATTTGTATAAATATAAAAGTAAAGTTTTAAGTGACTTATTAAATACATTTCTAGATTCATATAGTAAAATATAAAGTCCTAAATACTGTGTCTTATACATAATTATTAAATGATTAGAGTTTTTTATTACTATGAATCATATACCAGGTCCAGGAACTTTACAAGGCTGGTATTGTTTCATCTTCATGATACCCATGTAAGGTATATGAGATGTCCAGTTCACATTTGAGAAAACAATCATAGAGATCCAGAGTCACCTAACCTGTAAATGGAAGAGCCAGAATTTGAATTCAAGTCTTATTTTCTGTAGCACAAAGGGATTGTGATTTAGAGATAATTACTTAATGTCTCTGAGCCTGGGGTGACTAATGTGTCACTTGGATAGATTGCTTTCCCTGGTCCACTGCAAAATTGTGCCACATGTAGAAAATTTGGTAAATAAGACTCACTATAGCTATATCATTACTGTTGAAGGATATTGATATAAGTTTTCTGTTGGCTAAAGTCCCAAAGCATAACACAAAAGGCAGGAAGTATTCCCATATTCTAAACAGAAATGGTAGATGCTTTTTTACAAGGAGGTGGCCAAGCTGTTCTTTTTAGCTTTACCATCAAGACCCTTTTAATCTTTATAAGCAGAGACTATAAATGAAGGAATTCTAGAAAAGGGGCTCAAAAGCCTAGAGAGAAGATTATTTGGCTTTTATCCCTCTCTCAAGCAAATGAGATAGCTTGTAGAGATCAGAGATACTTGTCTGAAAGAGAAACTAAAGCACATTGGGTGGATGCCTGCTGAGGAACAGGAACTCACTAGAATTCAGGGAGAGCTCCGAAGATCTTCACATATGTTGAAAGCACACAAGAACATACAATGCAGGGTATATGTAATCACGTAGACTGGTATCTGTTTATTTCCTGAAGAGTTTTGAAAGCAGAAGCTAGTTGGGGAGGAGAACATGTAGGGTACAATATTTCAAAGTAAAGATTTTGATTGCATTCAGGGAAGATGGAGAAATACAGATGGTTTTGTTTTGTTTTGTTTTGTTTTTATCATAAAGAAGTGGCATGATTTAGCTTGAGATCACTCTGGCCACTGCAGGGAGATGAGGCTCTCAGGTGCAGCAGAGGCAGGGATACGTTCAAAAGATTATTGCGGTGAATGGTATGGTTTGATCTAGGGTAGAGTCAGTTCAAAGCTACTTTTCTCCCTCTTCCCATCTTTTAACATTTCCTTAGAAACTAGAAGAAAATGATAGTATATTTTGGATAAGAGTACTTACTAAAGTATAAATAGTCAATAGATTTAATGAAGTTAGCTTGAGAAATGGACTATGTCCTCATGTGCGAGGTGCTTTTGATTTGAGAGACTATGATAATGCACATAATTTCTTCACTCCCTACCAACGAAAGTGTAGGTACATGTCATATATTCCATGCTTTCTGGAACAGAAAGAAACCTATAGGTGTCTTAAGTAAGCTAATGATTTGCCCTGGCCTCCCCTCTTACTTCAAATACATAATCACCAGACATTTATTAGGGGACAATATGGAAACAATGTGAAGAATAAAGGATGAACACGCCTTTGGTGATAGCATTCAACATCTTCTTCATAATTCAGGAAAACTAAAGCCATATTATTTCAAAATAATACCTTTCTTAGATTAGCCAATACTAATTTTTTTGCAAGCAGATCATTAATTGGCTTCATCGTCTATCTTAATTTCCTACTGAAATATGCTTTATGGTCATACATTTTACTCTATTCTTACACCTCTTTTTCTTGGCAATTTGAGAATACTGGTGATATTATCAGGCCTCTCATCAGTCAGTGCTCAGAAACATTATCTGGTTGACATGCTGTTTAATCTGGCTCTTCTAGTAATGTGCTAGCTTTTTGGCTATTGGTTTAATATTTCTGTGCTCAAGAAAGGTGAACATCACACACCATTTAAGCAACTGGTAAATATAGACTATGGTGATCAAAATCTTTAATGAGATTATGGTCCTTTGGAGAGTCAATCCTTCTGGCATCTTCAAAGGCTGTACAAAAATAAAACAGATCTGAATTATATTTGATTTGAGCATAATGAACAAGCAAGTAAGAGAAATTTTTCAAGCAGAACCAAGATTTCAAGCAAAATCTTCACAAAATTCATCATAAAATCAGGAATAGTGGTATTAATTCAATAGTTTTGAATGAAGCAATAATGTTCTTTGGTGTTATCAAAATCATACAGGCATGAAGGATTCCAAAGACAGTTTTGCAAATTAGCCTCTATTATATGATCAGAAGGAAAGAGCTGAAGAAAGTGGAGAGATCATTAATCTTTGAATTCGTGTCAAGGTCACCTCTCTAGGAGGTAGGAGCCTAGATAGGAAGTGGGAAATTTGGGAAACCTCGCATTTAGGTGTGTTAATGCAGAAACTGATGAAACAAGGAATTTCACATCATCCATCACTGACTGCCTGCATATTGCTGAAGTTTATGGTAGAGAAAGCTCTATTTTTCCTTCAGCCTACCTAACCATAGACAGAAAAAAATTTAGTCTTGCCCTCTTTTATTCCCTGTATAAAACAATTCACAGTTCATTCCTAGAAAGAGAGAAATGAAGTAGTTATCAACATGAGCTTTGGAGTTGGCTGGATTTTGCTATGTTTCTGATTCCCTTATTTTCTGTATGGAAAATTGCTTAATTTTACTGAGACTCATTTTTCTCATCTGCAGAATTAAAATAATAATACATAACTGTATTATTGTTTTGAGGATTAAATGAGATAATATTTATAAGTTCCTCAGCATAGTGAGTAAATGCTAGCTGTTACAATAATTTGGCTAATCAATCAGCCACAAATTAAAAATCTTGTTTCTCTCTTTGCAAGTTAAGAATACTTAGAATCATAAAATTCAAGAAAAGAAAGTAGGTATCTTGGACATGACTTTTTTTTTGGCAATTTTGCCTTACTCAGTCTGTTCTTCCAATTCAGTGGTTATCAACCCCTGGTACACAGTAAAATCACTTGGAAAGGCATTAGAAAATACTGATGCCTGGACTTCTTATCAATTAAACCATTATCTTAGATGATTCTATTGTATAACAATGTTTAAGGATCACTGCTTAAACCCACCGGGACCCATTTCTGTTCAGCATTTGAAGACTCGCTGCAACAGAGGACGTTTTCTGTGAAGACATCACTCTCAAAAGGGCTGAAAATGTAGGCTGAACAATTAAAATATCAGAGGTTGTATAGCAGCACAATTCACAATTGCAAAGATGTGGAAACAACCCAAGTGGCCATCAATACATGAGTGGATTAATAAAATGTGGTGTATTTATACTATGGAGTTTTACTCAGCCACAAAAAAACAATGGTGATCTAGTACCTCTTGTATTATCCTGGATAGAGCTGGAGACCATTCTACTAAGTAAAATATCACAAGAATGGAAAAACAAGCACTATATGCACTCATCATCAAGTTGGTATTAACTGATCAACACTTATGTGCACATATAGTAGTAACATTCATCGGGTGTTGGGCGGGTGGGAGGGGGGAGGAGAGGATGGGTATATACACACCTAATGGGTGTGGTGTGCACCATCTGGGGGATAGACAAGCTTGAGTCATGCTCTGACTCAGGTGGGGCAAAGGCAATATATGTAACATAAACATTTGTACCCCTGTAATATGCTGAAATAAAAAAAAATTCAGAGGTTAAATATTTAAAGTAGTAATAGTATTGGTTCTAAATAGTGATACATTATTTTGAGCGATGTATTGTTCCTGTGGCTTCTATACTAGGTGCCACTGTAACAATAAATCCTGGTTATCTTCCTTTTTCACTCTATTTTAACAAATTTTAATAAGCAACACCCTATTTACTAATCTTAAAAATTTATAGTCATTGAAACAGAAAAACATGGAAACATACTGTCATTTGTTATGGTAAAGATGTGCTCAAACGCCAACACAAGGAAGAGGCATATAAATCCAGTGGAGAAGGCTTCTTGCAGGAGATTATGCCAAAGTTCATTTATTCAAAAAATATTTCTGATAGGCTTTGACAAGAAAGTAAAGAAGAAGACAAACTTGGTCCTTGATATCATGGAATCCATAATTTAGCAATGTTGAACCATGTGTGGACTTAGAACTGGAACAAGGGAAGTGGGCCCACTGTAACCACTTCTAGCCAGAGCACTCAGGCAAGAAAAAGAAATAAAAGACATCCAAATCAAGAAAAAGGAGGTCAAATTATTCCTGTTTGCCAATGATATGATCTTGTATCTAGAAAACCCTAAAGACTCCACCAAAAGTCTCCTAGAATTGATAGATAAAATCAGCAGTCTCGGGTTACAAAAATCAATGAACACAAATCAGTAGCATTCCTATATACTGATAGCAGTCAAGCTGAGAGTCAAATGAAGAATGTAATAACATTTACAATAGCTGCAAAGAAAATAAAATGCCTAAGAATATACTCAACCAAGGAGGTGAAAAACCTCTACAAGGAGAACTACAAAACACTGATGAAAGAAATCATACATTACACAAACAAATGGAAGAACATTCCATGGATTGGAAGAATCAACATTGTTAAGACGTTCATACTGCCCAAAGTGATTTATAGATTCAATGCAATCCCCATCAACATACCAATATCGTTATTCACAGATATAGAAAAAAATAATTCTAAACATCATATGGAACAACAACAACAAAAAAAGAGCTCAAATAATCTTAAGCCAAAAGAACAAATCTGGAGGCATCACATTACCTGACTTCAAATTATACTACAAGTTTACAGTAACTAAAATAGTGTGGTACTAGTATAAAGGTAGGGACATAGACCAGTGGAACAGAATAGAGAACCCCAAAATAAAACCTTATAGCTATGACTAACTGAATTTTGACAAAGCACACAAAAACATACACTGTGGAAAAGATGCCTCTATTCACTAAATGGTGCTGGAAAATTTGGATAACCATGTGTAGAAGAATGAAATAGGATCCCTATCTCTTTCCATATACAAAAATTAACTCAAGATGAATCAAAGCCCTAAATGTAAGACCCGAAACCATAAAATTCCTGGAAGAAACCATAGGAAAAACTCTTCTAGACATTGACCTGGGCAAAGAATTTATGACTAAGACCCCAAAGGCAAATATAGCAACAACAAAAATAAATAAATGAGACTTAATTAAATTAAATGTTTATGTAAAGCAAAGGAAATAGGGTAAATAGACAACCTACACAATGGGAGAAAATATTCACAAACTATACATCCAATAAAGGGCTGATATCCAGAATCTACAATCAACTCAAACAAATCATCAAGAAAAAAAAAAAAAAACCCCATTAAAAAGTGGACAAAACTGCTTGGTATTGGCACAAGGGCAGGGACACAGACCAGTGGAACAGAACAGAAAACCCAAATATAAAACCATCCTCATATAACCATCTAATCTTTGACAAAATAGACAAAAACATACTCTGGGGACAAGAGTCCCTATTCAATAAATGGTGCTGGGAAAACTGGATAGCCACATGTAGAAGACTGAAACAGGGCCTACAGATTTCACCTCTCACAAAAATCAAATCACGGTGGATAACAGATTTAAACCTGAAATGGGAAACGATTAGAATTCTAGAAGAAAATGTAGGAAAGACTCTTACAGACATTGGTCTAGGCAAAGAATTTATGAAGAAAACCCCTAAGGCAATTGCAGCAACAACAAAAATAAACGAATGGGACCTGATTAAATTAAAAAGCTTCTGCACAGCCAAAGAAACAGTCACGAAAATAAACAGACAGCCTACAGAATGGGAAAAAATTTTTGCGTACTACACATCAGATAAAAGACTGATAACAAGAATCTATTTAGAACTCAGGAAAATCAGCAAGAAAAAATCAAACAATCCTATCAAAAAATGGGCAAAGGACATGAATAGAAATTTTTCAAAAGAAGACATAAGAATGGCCAAAAAACGTATCAAAAAATGCTCAACATCCCTAATCATCAGGGAAATGCAAATCAAAACCACAATGAGATACCACTTAACTCCGGTGAGAATGGCCTTTATCAAAAAATCCCAAAACAACACATGTTGGCATGGATGCGGAGAGACAGGAACACTCATACACTGCTGGTGGGAACGCAAACTAGTGCAACCTCTATGGAAAGCAATATGGAGATACCTTAAACAGATTCAAGTAGACCTACCATTTGATCCAGCAATCCCATTATTGGGCATATACCCAGAAGAACAAAAGTCATTCTTTAACAAAGACACCTGTACCCGAATGTTTATAGCAGCACAATTCACAATCACAAAGATGTGGAAACAACCCAAGTGCCCATCAATCCACGAATGGATTAGCAAACTGTGGTATATGTATACCATGGAGTACTACTCAGCTATAAGAAATAACGATGATACAACATCTCTTTGGTTCTCCTGGAGAGAGCTGGAACCCATTATACTAAGTGAAGTATCCAAAGAATGGAAAAACAAGCATCATATGTACTCACCAGAAAACTGGTTTCCCTGATCATCACCTAAATGTACATCAGGGAAGGATACCAACTGGATATCAGACTGGGATGGGGGGGGAGGGGATGGGTGTATGCCTACATGACAAGTGCGTTGCACACCCTCTGGGGAATGGTCATGCTTGAAGGTGCAGACCCGGGGAGGTGGGGGGGGGAGGGGATGGAGGTATGACTACATGATGAGTGCCAGGCGCACTGTCTGGAGAATGAGAACAGACGCGCTTGGGACTCTGACTCGGGGGGATGGGCAGGACATGGACAATGTATATGACCTAAACTTATGTACCCCCATGATGAGCTGAAATAAAAAAAAAAATAAAAATACTGAAAAAAAAAAAAGTGGACAAAAGACAGGAATGCAGTTTTTCTCCAAAAGAAAATACACAAATGGCCAACAGACATATGAAAAAGTGTGCAACACCACTAATCATCAGGAAAATGCAAATTGAAGCCAGAATGAGATATCTGCTTACCCCTATCGGATGGCCACTATTAAAAAGTCAACAAACAATAGATGTTGGTTTGGATTTGGTGGAAAAAGAATGCTTATATGGTGCTGCCGGGACTATAAATTAGTATAACCTCTATGGACAACAGTATGGAGATTCCTCAAAGAATTAAAAGTAGACCTACTATTCAATCCAGCAATCCCACTGCTGGATATTTACCCAAAGGAAAAGAAGTCATATTAAAAAAAAACACCTGTACATGAATGTTTATTGCCACATAATTCACAGTTGCAAAGATATGACATCAACCTAAATGCCCACCAATTGATGAGTAGATAAAGAAAATGTGTTACATATATACATGGAGCACCACTCAGCCATAAAAATGAATGAAATAATGTCATTTGAAGCAACTTGATTGAGTAGCATTCCATGGTATATGTATACACCATTTTATTAAGTCACTCACGTATTGATGGACACTTGAGTTGTTTCCACATCTTTGCACTTGTGAATTGTGCTGCCATGAACATTCCAGTGCAGCTGTCCTTATTGTAAAATGTCTTTTTTCCCTTTGGGTAGATGCCTAGTAGTGGAATTGCTGGATCAAATAGTGTTTCTATTTTTTGTTCTTTGAGATATCTCCAAATTACTTTCCACAGAGGTTGTACTAGTTTGCAGTCCCATCAGCAGTGTAAGAGTGCTCCTATCTCTCCACATCTACTCCAGCATTTGTTACTTTGGGACTTTTTGATAAAAGCCATTCTCACTGGTGTTAGGTCATATGTCATTGTAGTTTTGAGTTGCATTTTCCCTGATGATTAGAGATGTTGAGTGTTTTTTTTATATGTTTGCTGGCCATTATTCTGTCTTCTTTTGCAAAGTTTGTGTTCGTGTTTTTTACCCACTATTTAATGTGGTTGTTTGATTTTTTTCTTGTTAATTTTCTTAAGTTCTATATAGATTCTTGTTATCAGCCCTTTATTGGATGTATAGTATGCGAATATTTTCCCCCAACTGTAGGCTGTCTATTTGCTCTAATGATAGTTTCCTTGGATGTGAAGAAGCTTTTTAATTTGATCACATACCATTTATTTATTTTTGTTGCTGCTGTGAAGCAACTTGGATGGAACTTGAGGAACATTTTCCTAAGTGAAATATCTCAGGAATGAAAAAATAAACACTACCTGCTTTCACTAATAAGTGGGAGCTAAATGATGGGTACATATGATCATAAAGTGGTATAAATGACATTGGAAACTAAGAAGAGGGGAGGCAGGAAAAGGGGTAAGGTATCAAAACTAATCTGTTAGGTACAACATACACTATTCTGGTGACAGGCACACTACAAGCCCTGACTTCAGCATTATACAATTCATCCATGTAACAAGAACACTTGTGCCCCTAATATTGCAAAATAAAAATTGTATATACAAAGTAAGATAAGAGACTTTTAAGCAGAGAAAACAGCACATGGATTAGCACAGATATGCAAATGCAAAGGATTTTTAAGGGAAGTAATATAATATATGGGGAAAGCAAATATGATGTGGGGACTAACTTTTGCTGCTAACTATGGGTTTTGAACTTGATCCTAAAGGCTTGATCCTATAAACTATCAACGTTCTTATTCCTACAGAAATGAGGTAGGTGGACCGTATAGCAGGCTGTCCAGTAATTTATATGAGACGTGATGAAGGTCATAGTAAAATTGGGGCTAATGGAGGTTAATTTAAGTGGTATTAAAAAGTTAAAATATAAGGAATTTTATAAATGCCTGAAACTGATGGGTGAATGAGAGGATGGGTAACTTTCATGTTTCTACACTTGATCTTAGCCAAGAGGCTCAGAAGCAATTAACTTTCATGTTTCTGTTGGGGACTTCGGAGTAGATGTTTACCATTAATGACACAAAGATCCTCAAATTAGGAGCTGAATTGAGAAAAAAATGATGAACTGTGAGATGTCTGAGGGACAATGATGAAATAAGAGATCATTAGATATTAGTTGTTGTGTTTGGAGAATAATATGTGATCCAAGTAACTGATACAGATTTCTTAAGATTACCCCTCTTCGTTAGATATATAGTAACAAATACTGCTTGTAAATAGTCACAGACTGCACTAACCAGTGTCATCTATTTCACATGCAGATACTCTGGGCAAATTATTCTAAGAGGTTTCATTTGGATACAATACTACAGAGCATGTGTGGCAGATATTAAATATATAAGCTGTACATAGACATGGAGAATTCCTTAGTAACATTAAATTATACACCTTAACTTGCTAATCACTAATGAGCAAAGAGGAGGGTTTTTATTTCAGCTTCGCATGGAAGTCTTGGCTATGTCTCTTCTCCTTTATTCTTAGTTTTGCAATTTTCCTAGAATGTGGTTGGATTTCTTTCCCATCTGAGCACTATGTTGGTTAATACCTACATATATACCTACATAACTACCTTATATAGGAAGTTCCTTCTTTCTCTTAAGGCTCCCTCTCATTATCAGCATAAATTCAATGTTGTATGTTGTTAGAATAAGAAAGACCCTCTGAGAGTCTTTCCAGGGCACTTTTATTTCTTATCGGCCTAGCTGATGACCTGATATTCTTGTTTTTCACCTATTCTGGGTAGCAATTTGGAATGAAAAAGTTATATTACTATCATATAAGTCCCAACAGAAATATTAAACCTGGCTAGCACTACTCGTTATGACAGACAAAATGAATACATTCACATTTCCCCCTAGTTACATTTCCATAAGAATAATTCCATAAGTAGAGTTACTCTTCTTTGCTTTCACAAATGTTAAACTGTTGAGTGCAAGATGTATATGCCTACATGGATTATGCATATAAATGTGTTTAGGTACCAATATATGGTAGAAATAATGTATTGACTTCATATTGATTTTACATATTGATTATATATTACCAATGTATATATATTACATTGATTGCATATTATCAATGTAATATGTATGTATTGATTGAATGGATAATATATAAATGTTATATATATTACATATTATGTATATGATCTGTTCAACCAAAAAGTTCCCTAGTAATAGACATGGTATCTATAATAATATGATAGTAATTTTCTATATTTTTTCTGTACATTGAATAATATATTTTTGCTGATGAGGAAAAATGTTGAGCAACATGGACAACCCTTATGGATTAATTGCATATTTTCTTTAATTCAGTGGTAAGAATACCAGGATTTAATTAAAAGATTTACTTGAAATTCTTTAGACATGAAAAGTGCTTTCCAGGGGGTGAAAACCCTATAAATTTCAGGAGTTTCATTGAGATAGATACTTCTGATGTTGTTTCTTGAAATTTTAGTGATAAACAATCTTTTTGAAAAATAGGTTGTATGTTCTGTAGTCAAGAATAATCTACCTGTAAGTAGTGTTTGTAGATAATAAATTTGGTATTTTTCTTTTTTTATTGTTTTTAGAGATTCAGTGTTCACATATGAAGTACATAGCAAAACAGAAAGCAGTCTGAGAAAAGCCTGGTACCAGTCTAGAAAGGACCCCGCTCAGAGATATTTACATGGATAAATTAACCAAGAGCATCGTCTGGTCCTCAGAAATCTGATTTTGCTGGTGTACTGAGAGTGGATGGCTGATTGTGAATATTGTCAATTAGGAGCCGAAAGAAATTTTCAGTTTCTATAACCTGTCTTCCTAACCTAGGGACCATAAATGAAATTAAGGAGGTATATAACCTCTTGGAAACAGTGCATAGTTCTGAAGAGATAGTCAAATTCTAAGAGGGGTCTATGAAAAAAAGAAACTGATCAGGTTATAAATAGCTAAACAAAAAAAACCCTGCAATATTTTCAATAAAGACTCCACCCACCTCCAGGAGAATATTTGCTTCTCAGTCTTACACTTTTTTTTTCCATCTCTGCTTGTCTCTTTCTCAGTCTTTCTTGGTCTTTCTTTTTTAAATAAAATCCCTATTACCATCATCTTGTTCCTAGCAGCATATAATACAACTAAATTATAATATTTCAGTTATCCAAACTCTGATACTACTTCCAGATTACCTTGATGGTTATATTGGGTGTTCCTGAATTTATGGATTATTTTAGTTTACTAATCCAGATGAATTATTATATTTACTACATATCAATTTTACTATTTGAAATTTAAGAATATTCTCCTTTCTTAGTATTCTGATGCAACCCAAAGTTAGCTGTCATTTGGGGTAAAATTTCATTTTTCCATATAGATGATTTCTCTCTCTTTTAACATAAAATGAATTATGATCTTATAACATAAAATTTACAGCATTTGTACTAACTACAAAGATTAATGTTTTCATACTAAATTACATTTTGGTTTGCCTGTAGATGGGGATGTCATGATTGATTTCTTTATGTTAAACATAAAATCAGGAAAAATGTAAGAAATTACAAAGTACACCATCTATAATCTAATTGGGAACTTTTTTATTGATAATTTATAGATGCTATTTTGAGAACCAGACACGTTTGTGCATTTCAGTCTGATATATCTTTGGTAGGGTAAGCCATGTATATAATTTATTAATCTTTGATAATTTTCCATCAGATTTTGAAGTTATGCATCCTACTCTTGTGGCATAGAATCAGAAGTCATGTAGCAAAATATGGACAAAATAATAAATTTTGATATATCTTAGTTGCACAGATGAATTAACAAAATTTCTGGAATCAATACATCAGAGGTAACTGCAGTTTTAATATTATATTGGATAACAGAAAACTGAGATAGCAATGGGGAAGATCTTTTACCTTATCCTCTGTGAAAGTATTATCAGAACATATTGTTTGTACTTATAGCATTTACCACTGTCATCTTCTGTATTTATGTTTTATCTGCCTTTTCTACTGGATCCTGAACTCCTAAAGGGTTGTGTTAGTATTTCTATATCTTCACAGTATTGCACAAAATGATACCAAACGGTTACTACTCTTTACATTTAATGGAGTAAAACTGATTGCTACATTTATACAAAACTATCCTTTTCAATGTCATGAGGAATAGGTAAAATTAATAAACTTTCAGTAAGAATTTCACAGCTGGGCACATTTCAGAGGGCAATATAGAGAAATGATTAAGAAGCAAAAAACAAACAACAAAATAAAAACCTAAGTTAAAAAACCCAAGGCTCTGACAATCTTATATGACATTGAAAAAATCAGGTTAACTAACAGAGTTTTCATATCTCTGAAATGGAGATAATATTTTTAAATGGGTAGATAAGTTGTGACCTTATCTCATTCTTTTTCTGAGATCTTGGTCAGTGCAGCACACTTCGCACTGTCCTGCAAGATTCTCTGCTATATCATACAGTGCAACTGTCTACTAAGGAGCCACTTAATGCATTCATAATTACCCTCTAAAGTGGATTAGGAACACTGCTCTAATTTTAAGTACATGATGCTGACTAACAAACATTTCACAAATATTTACAAAGTAAAGTTTACACAATAAAGTTTACATATTAAATTTCAGTTCAGTTCTTCCTAAGGGAAAAGACCAGGTAGAAGATCTGCATGGGCATAGTAACCACACAGATCTTTGCCGTTTCTCTAAGATCTTGTGTAAAATATACCCTGCAGATATCTAACATCTAAACATGTCATCATTCAAGATTTATGAGATTTGTGTATATAATCATAAAGGTGCATGCTGACCTTCACCTTCACTTTGTACTAAATTAGCAATTAATAACTCACAAGGCTACTTTAAGAATCAAATGCAATATGTGTAAGGTATCCCATACACTCTCTGGTATCGAGAAAATGACCAACAATGGTGGCTAATGTCCACTTCAAAAAATACATAATAGTAAAAAACCTTTGTCGGCAACAGTGCATTTAGTTAGAATAAACTCTTAGAAACAGTAGTTTAAAGATTACTTATTATGTGCTATGCACAGTATAGAATACTCCATAAACATTACTTCATTTTACAGTTGAGCAAATAGAGACATAAAAAGTTTAAGTACCTTATTCACAAACACACAGATGGTAAGTAGCAGAACCAGAATTTCAATCCAGGAAGGCTGACCCCAGAGCCCACATTATTTTTCTGTAAGGGGCCAAATAGTAAATATGTTAGGTGTACAGGCCATATGCTGTCTGTTACGACTACTGAACTCTATTCCCAAAAGCAACCATGAAAAATACATAAACAAGTGGACATGACTGTGTTCCAATAAAACTTTATTTACAAAAACAGGCAGCAGGCTTGATTTGACTTGTGGGCTACAGTTTGCTGATAACCTTCTCTAAATCAACAGTTCTCAAGTTTTGAAATATCACTAAACATGTTCTACAAAATACAAGGGAGATTTTTACTGAAGAATTCAAGGCTATCCTAAGGACTTAAACCCCTTGGCTACCTGACTTATATTAATATCAATTGGCCAATCTCCTTTTTGGTTCTATGGATGCCAAAATATAAATTGAGAAGATCAAATGGACCCAGTATCAGAAAGAGTGAAAAAAAACAAATATTAAAATTTAGATCCTTAGAATACACTAAGGCCCAGAGGGTAAGAATAATGCTCATGATTGCCATCCCTCAAAGCTTCTTGTCAAAGTTGAATGAACATTGATTCAGTTGTATGAGCATCAAAAAGATGGACCTCTTTTAGACTTCAGCGTTGTCTCATGAACTTCAGTCAAGTCTCCAGGCTAAAATTCTCACACCAGCGTCTCTGTGCCATATATTTGTAGCTGGGTTGAAACCAGAAATAGCTAACTTAGTTGAAAAACAAGAAAGAAATATAGAATGGTAAATCCCTACCCTTCAGGAATTGCAGCTCTTAGCTGAGCTTTTAAGAGATATTCTACAATAAAAGAGACACATAATCTAGACCAAATACATGGCAATTAAAAGGCCAAAGAGAGAACTCCCATTGCCAAGGACATTAGGTATTGAAAACTAAAGAGCACTGGAAAAATAACTGCCCAGCTGTGGCCAATAGAAAAGAACAATCAAAATTAAGAATACTACCTATGGCTCTGTTCCTACAATCACCCTCTCTTTTTATCCAATGCCACACTTCAATTATGAACTTTTATGTTTGAGGACAGATAGGGTATTTTGGTAAATATGAAGGCTGCCACAGCAAATAAAATTTCCATGAATTTCCTATTATATCTTCCTCTGAGTCAAAAATATGGTTCCATGGTGGATATTTTCAAATTTTAAATGTCTACCTGCCTCCCACCTCTCCCAAAGATCTCACTAGAGATGCAATGTCCTCAGTAATTCTTCACCTGGAACTTATCAAGGACATATTTACTGTGAAAATGGAACCCTATAATTAGATATAGTTCTAATGGCCGCTGATGGTTAGATTTTCCAGGTGAAGGAAAATTAGTTACCTCCTCCTTATTTTCATCTAAACCCATGCTCAGAATATTTCACCATGTTCAAGGTAGAATTGGGAGAGGTTCCTAAAAGCCTGGGCTCAATGTTGTCACAGATATTTGATGTATATTAAGTGAGGAATGACTCAAGCTTACTGTTAAATCCTCTCCACCACTGCCTACACTGCCTCAATACCATCTCCATAAGGAGGCAAAATCTGTTCGTGTTCTATTTTTGTGTAAAAAGTTACCAGAAAGTTAACAGCTTAAAACAACATTAATTTATTATCATGTATATATGTAAGTCAAAAGTCCAGATATTTTCACATGGGTCCTCTGCTTAGGGCTAACAAGATTGAAATTAAATTATTGGCCAAGCTGGGCTATTGGAGGTTCTCAGGAAAAAATCTGCTTTCCAGCTCATTCTGGTTATTGGCTGAATTTGGTTTGTTGCGATTTTAGGGCAGAGATCCCCATTTTCTTGCTGGCTGTCAGCTGGGGCACTGCTCTCTGGGCTTAGAGATTGTGTGACGTTTCTTGTCACAGGCCTTCTGCATCTCAGCAACGCAAAACTTCCTTGTTCTCTCTTATGCTTCAGATCTCTTTGACTTTGTCTTCTGCTTCTAGCTGGAAGGAACTCTTTAATTTTAAAGCATTCATGTGTTTGGGTTGGCACATCCAAATAATCTCCATTTTTACCATATAATATGACATAATGACAGGAATGATATTTCATCATATTGCATAAGATTCTACCTCTATTCAAAGAGGATGGGATTATTCAGGGGTGAGAGTAATTGGGTGCCATTCTTAGAATTCTACCCAGAGCATCCAAGAAGTCCTTCAGCCTAGAGCAGGGGCAAACTATGGAGTACAGGCAAAATCCAGTTAAACACCTGTTTCTGTAAATCAAGTTTTATTGGAATATAACCATGCCCGTTTATTTGGATATTGTCTATGTCTGCTTTCACACTGCAACAGCAGAGTTGGGTAATTGCAACAGACTCTTCCACGAAGCCTAAAATATTTACTTTTTTGCCTTTTATAGAAAAAGTTCATCAACCTGTGGCCTAGAGCCTTATACCTAATTTAGAGGGGTTAATTATTCATGTTATGTTTTGCTTGCTAACAACAACAACACTTAATAGCCAGGGATATTGCTTTGTCTGGTATCTCTACCATGAACTGAATTGTCATCCCTCACTTTCTCATCATTTCATATCCCAGTACTGGTCTCTTTGCCTCTTCACCTGATGCTACTTATTTCACTGTAGTTGACTTAATTTCAGCCTTCTTTAGAAACTTTGTTCACCCTGCTAGCCAATATATGTTTACACTCATAGGAGAGAATCAACAATACACCTGGACAATTATGTTCCAAGACTTCACAGAAACTCTCTTATATTTCTCACAAATGTTAAACCACTACCTAAAGAATAAGTCCTGGATGTTTAACCATTACCCAGCATGTTGATGTCTTAGTCTTATATCCAGTAGCTGAAACCAGCCCCTGGGATAACTTCTGTTTATGCTATAATACTTGCTACAAAAGGGCATTAGAAAATGCAACCAGGCTTATAGCATAGCAACAAAGGACCTGTATCACATATTTTACAAGTTTAAAATTACAGAAGAAACAGATAATGAATTTGCAATGAATTTAGATAAACTGACCATTCAAAAAGACTACTAGATTGAAGCCTTTTGCCCCAGTGCACCTGTGGTGGCTGATTTTAAAGAGGCTTGATTTGTTAATCAGGTCCTCCATGTTACTGTTAAAAGAATATCAACCAGACAGGCAATGGCACAGGAATCATAAACATATACTTTGAGAAGTTGCCAAAACAAAGTCAAGTTGTAGTACACAAAAGCAGCAATAGACAATATTCTAGCCTGCAGATACGGCACCTGTGCAGTTCTCAATATGGATTCCTGCTCTTGTATACATAGAGATTTTCCTGGACTTCTAACATTGCCAAAATGATCTGGGAAACTAGTGAAAAAATTAGAAAGCTTAGTATGCTACTAGAAAAACTTACCTTAGAAAAGGAGTTGAAAATCTATTGGCAGGGGATACGATCATGTCCCCTGACTAAATCTTAGAATTCTCAGATTATGGTTAGGAAGAATTGTACAAAGACTTTCAATAATTATTTCCTTTGTTCATCTCCTCATCCCTTTCATCCATGCCCATAGTCTTAAATGCTGTTCATCGGCTCACTTGACAGACCATTTAGCAAATAATTCTGCAACCTAAAGTATCCCAAGAACACTTCCATAACCCATATGTAGATAGAGACTACAAACACCATGGTTGGACAAAGATTCTGAATTAGGTAGGCCTGGGAATGGGAATAATAAGGGAAAAACTTCCTTTTGATAACCTGAAGGAGGTCTTGATTTCCGCAATACCTATGTAACTTTAGGTTGCTTTCAACAACTTTTTCTTGTCAAAGCATCGTATATCTTGAGTCCAAATGACCCATCTTTCTTTCTAAAACTAAAAAAGCAGAATATGCTTTCTCAGACTTCCTTATCCTTAAGCCATATCATTCTGAAACCGAGAATGCTTACTTAATTTTAGCAGAACATCTGCCTGATATCCCTCATCACATTCCTATTTTTATACCCTTTTATTGCAACCAACATATAAAATCTCTGCCAACTGCCACAAGCAGAGCAGTCTTACTTTTGCACTGAACCTCCTGTTCATTTATGTCTGTGTTTAGTGGTTCTATTTAGGTTTCTAGGGACTGCTTATGGGCCCTTTCTCTCTCTCTAACAAATGCTTACAGAGTCTTTTTTTTTTTTTAACCTTAAAAAAATAAGTTTTGCATCTTTTTTTTTCCAGTCCTTTTTTTTTATTATTATTTCAGCATATGGTGGGGGTACAAAAGTTTAAGTGATTGCTCTAATATTAGTCCCACTGTGTAGTACTTTCTTATACCTTATCAGGTTCACAGCTCCATCAACATACTTACTACAGTACCGTGTACTGCTTCTGTGTTTTCTCTCTAGGTTATGGGCTCATGATGTAAAGAGAGAGTGTCTGATTAATTTTTATTTCCCTGTTACCTACTACAGTGCCTGCCATGAAGTTCAATTTCAAGAAACATAGTATGACAATAGTGGTTAAAGGAATGGGGTTTTGAAACTGTAGTCACAGCTACTTGGGAGGCTGAGGCAGGAGGATCACTTGAGTCCAGAATTTGGAGGCCACAGTGAGCTGTGATTATGCCACTGCACTCCAGTCTGATTGACAGAACAAGGCTTTGTTTAAAAAAAAAAAAAAAAAAATGGAGCTTTGAGTCAGTCTGACCTGTGTCCCTGTCCTGGCTACAAATATATAAGGTACGATATTATGACCAACTTCCTTAATCTCTTTAAATGTCAGTTTTATCAACTGTAAAATGAAGAAGATAATGGCACCAACCTCAGTAATGTCATTGTTAATAAATTAATTGATGCTCAGAGAGCAATTAGCACAATGCCTGACATGTGGTAAATACTCAATATATGTTAGCTATTAATAACACTATCAATGATAATAAAAGTAAAAAAATATAAATTACAAAGTTTAGCAAATTATCTACAGTCTATTCCCAAATCAGTTTATGTTCAAATAGTAACATTTTTGTATTGCCTGGATTAATTATATGTGAAGGTATAAAAATTTGCCATCCCCTATGGCTTGAATATTTCTTTATGATGCATCAGTGGTAGCACCAATATTTCTCAATTTTAATGACATGCACTAAAACTTTAAAACTATAGTACTGCACCAGCACAGTGATCAAAGTTTTCAGTAGAGTTTAATTTTGTTCTATGCATATGTACTTTCTATTTTGATTCTTTAGAGTCCTATTTTTTTCAATCTACTCTTTTGATCTGGGTTTCCAAAACAGTGAGTTCTCTCAATATCTCCCCAATAGTTCCCTCCCTGCCTCCCTCTCTCTCTCTTTCCCTTATTTTTTTTACTACTAATAAATTATGTTGCTGGATTCAATTCATATATTCATGAGTATAATAAGGTGTATACTATAAAACTGGGTAAGAGTAATTGTATATATTTGCTTAAATGTGGAATAAAATTAATCTCCTGGTGCTTTCTGACCTCTCCCTGCCAAGAAAGAATGTCTGGATATGTGGGTAGAAAGAATCAGAGGCAACTCAATGCACTACACATAAATGAAGACAAACATCAAGATCCACTTTCAAAGGATGCAGATTTTACAGCTTGCCTCCCCTCCAGTGGTTAAAGGTAAAAAGTTATCTGGTGTCAGTATTATTATATCTGTATTTGATGATTCATTTGGCGATTTCAATTCTCTTGGAGTGTGAAGAACAATTGTTATGGAGTTTTTGATCCCCCTGGCAATAGATTTTAGTTTCAGCCATGCATAGAAATATGTATTAAGCATATTACAGGCTCACAGATATATATCCTAGATGATATGAAGACAAGGTGAAATATAAGCCTTGCCACTGTGGCCCCAAGTCTTTCTTAAGTGCTTATGATATGAGGGCAGAGGATTTATTACAGTTTGGGGTAATGATCTGTTATGGATCATTGTTGATCATTATAATTCTAAAGTGAAAAATGTACTGTAATTTAAAAGATTTGTTTCCCTTTAGATCTCATTTATAACTCTCCTATTTGTTATATAGAATTTCAATATATTTATGATATATGCTGCTGCAGATATGCCACAACATCGAAATGGAATTTTTGGATAAAGTTTTTTTCCCCTTTAATGAGAGTTTTAAAATATTTATGAGGAGCAATGCATATAATATACTATTTTAAGGGTGTCCCAGCTGTTCTTCACACTGAATACTTATAAATATGTACATATTTTTAGCCTACATTCAAACACGTTATTATGTCTGTTAAAAATTAAGAAGATACTTTGGAAAGTTGGTTTAGAGCAGAAGGAGGTAGACTGGGTGTGCTCTTGAGTTTAATATGGAACATTCAGTGTTCTCTAAAATTGACTTTTATGGTATTCACCATTAAATAACCAAGGGTTTCAAATGCTAAAATTACTTGTAGTTTGATGCCTGTGCTGCTTATTTATACTTTACATATTATAGAGGTTTAAGCTTGCAAAATGCTTTCACAGATCATGTAATTCCCATGATGATCTGTGAAGTAGTCAGGTCAGGTGTACTAGTCAGTGGCTGAACCAGTACTAGTGCCTTCCACTCTACTTCTCCCCACCAAGTCTTCAAGTCTACTAATTCCTATTGCAGTGTTCCTTGAACTATAGGAAGATGTGCTAAGTGCTATGTACTACCTTAAAGACCTCAACGTTATACAGTTAATTTAAATGTAAATTATATATATTTAAATAAAGTATAAATATAATTAAGATGGAGGTATTCATAACTATGAAAATAAATATAAATGGAAGTATCTCATAAATTTATATTTACAAGGTAAATTTATAAAGTAAGACAACTTCTAAGCCAGAGCAATGACATATAAATCTTATAAAATATGTATAGAATCTAAGTTCAGAAAACTACAACTCACTGATGAAAAAATCAAGGATCAAAATAAAGGGAGAGATAATCTATGGAATGTTCATGGATGGGAACCCTAAGTAGTAGAGAGGTAAATTCTTTAATTTGATCTATAAGTTCAATGCAATCCCAGCCAAAATTCCAGAAAGCTATTTACAGATATATATAAAAAAGAAATCTGATTCTAAAGTTAATGTGGAAAACCAAGAGTCCTAGAGTAACCAACATAATACCTAAAAAGAAGAACAAAATTGGAAGAATCACACTACCTGATTTCAAGACTTATTGTGAAGCTGCATCAAGGTAATGTGGTATTGATGAAAGAATAGGCACAAATATTAATGGAACAAAATAGAGAACCCAGAAATAGATCCATACAAATATACTCAATTGATATTTGACAAAGAAGCAAAGGCAATCTAATGAAGAAAGGGTCATCCTTGAATAAATGGTGCTTATAATTTTTATAAGTGATCGATTAAATACATAGATGGGGAAATATAGATAAGTTTTCCATGTAGAATAATTCCAAACAATTTATGTAAATACTCTACCATCCATAAAAGTAGCATAACTATCCAGTCTTCAAGTATGGATATAACGATAACTTCATTCGAAAGAGTACATTACAAGACAGGGAAAAAATAACTCTATAGTGGAGAAACTTGACAAATACTACATCAGCCAAGTGACCAAGGTTAATATAATCAACAGTGACAAGTCATGTTAATAGTATTTACACTAATATGACGTGATGAAATGGCACTTGGCCTCTGTGGTCTTCCTCTCGAAAACACAAAAACCCAACCTAATTATGAGAAAAACATTACACAAATCCCATTTGAAGGACATGTTGTAAAACACTTACTTGTCTTTAAGAGCAAGGAAGGTCTGAGAAGCTGTCACAGCCAAAAGGAGCCTAAGGAGACATGACTACTGAACATAATACGATATCGTTAGCGGGATCATGAAACACAGAAAAGATAGGAGACAAAAACTGAGGAAATCTTGATGAAGTATTAATTTCCATTAACAATAAAGTTATTGATATTGGTTCATTAATTGTGACAATGTTCCATACTAACAACATAAGAAAGAAAACTGAGTTTGGATATATGAGAATACTATGTATTATCTTCATGATTTTTCTAAAATCTAAAGGCAGTCCAAAATAAAATGTTTATTTAAAACATAGATTGTACTTGCTATCAAGGGAAAATATAATTATTGATACTAATTACAGGTACTGGAGAACTTATAGACAAAAAGGAAATCTACACATATTTGGTGTGACTCAACAAATGATATAAACATAGCTATTTACATATGCTGTTTACTATAGTTATCTAATTTTTAGGCACAATAGCCATCATGAAATTATGACTCATTATCTTATTTGTAAATTTTATCTGTTCAATGTTCTCAGTATGATTACCTGCTAAAAATTTATAAGTTTAAAGAGAGTGTGCCCATAAATACTGCTTTTTCCTGTGAAAAGAAGCAATATTTGTGCCTAATTAATATTTGTTTTTTATATTATTGTTAGTAATTGTGCAAATAACAACATTGTGTAAAATTTTTCAACCAAATATAAATTTGAAGCTCAGCAGTTAATCAAAAGAGGATAGGGGATGAAATAGACATAAGGCAGTATCAAACAGCAGACTTTACCAAACAGATGTGAGGCAAAAGATTGAAAACTAACATTAAACATGAGTGATTAGTGCTTACTTGGACAGTATATTTTTGTCATAACTCATTCATCCACTTAATAAACACTTCTTGAGTGTCTTTCCTATGCCAGCCACTCTACTATGTACTAAGAAAGAGTCACTAATAAAGCAGACACACATACCTGCTTTTATGGAGCATACATTTTTGGCAGAAGAGTGGAGCAAACAATAAATAAGTAAATAAGGATATGTTCAATGATTCAGAGAAGTCCTTGCTGAGAAGGTGGCATTTGCTTAAAGAGAAGAATGAAATGAGGAAATAGTCTCGTGGCTGTCTGGTGGGAGAGCAGTCAAGCAGAAGGCACAGAAAGTGCAAAGGCCTTGTGGCCGGAGGATCGATGGTGTGTTTGAGAAACTGTGTGGCTGAAGTGGATTGGAATAGAGTAGGAGATAAGCTCAGAGAGATAACAGTGGTAATGGTATAAGAGATACAGATCACACAGAGCTTGTAGACTTTTGTAAAGAATTTTGGTTTTACTATTTGTACGATAAAAGGGGTTTTGAGAAGACAAGTAGTAGAGAAAGGATTAAAGCAGAAAGACCAGTAAAAAAGCTATTGTAATAATCCAACAGGTGATGGTGGCTTGAATGGGGATGTGGCAATGGAGGCACTGTGAGAGGTCAGATACAGTGTATGTTTTGACCACAGAATCCGTATGATTTTCTGATGAATTGGATGTGGGATGTGAGAGAAAGGATGATTTCCAAACTGTGGGGTTCTGTACCTGGAGGAATGGAGTTGCCATTAATTGAGTTTGGGGAGTCTGTGGGTAGAAAAGATGGAGGGCGAGCAGACCAGATGTTCAGTTTTAGACAGCATTAAGTTTGTGACATCTCTTACATACCCATGTGGAGATGCTTAATAGACAGATGTGTGAATCTGCATTCAGGCAAGAGGACTGGCCTGGAAATAAATCTTTAGGAATTTTTAGGGTCAAATGGAATTTAAAATTATAAGATTAAAAGAGATCCTCTCAAAAGCAAATGTAGGTAGAGAGAAGAGGTGTAAGAACTAACTTCAGCTTGAAGAGGCAAGGGATATGAGGAGATACGAACAAGAATAACTGTGAAAGAGTAAGTGCGTGGAGTTTGGAGAAAACTAACGTTTCAAGGAAGAGGAAGTGGTCAGCTATGTCAAGTGTGAGTAGCTCAATCAAGAAAATAATTCCTTCTGTGTTGTATCGTAAAAGAAAAACCAGAGCTGAATAGTAGTTAAAGTGGTAAAAACAGATTTTATTCAGGACTATTTCAATAGAGGAAAGAGATCTCAGTACAGGATTGGGCTCTATTCTGAATACAGCATGCACAACTGGGAATTTATAGCCAAGGAACAGGGTGAGGGTCAGTACCTAGAAAATTACTAAAAAGAAACATCAGGGGTAAGGGGATTCTGGTTAAACTGCCCTAACAGGATTCTTGCTGAAGACAGGCCAGGTTGATCAGACATGGGGGGGGCGGGGGGTGGGGAGAGGGGTGAGGATGATGGAGGATGAAGATTCTAATCAGATATTGAGGGTGGGAGATTCTTGCTAAACTGACTTGGCAGGATTCTTTGCTAAAATGGTATTTCACAAGGAAGTGCACAGATGGGCCTAGGAGGATATTGAGGAGCCTGACTAAAGTTTGGTCAAGCAAAGAATCTTTCTCTTTACATTATAGTAATAGTTCACAAATTATTTAAAAGTATTTTTTCTCATTTTATTTTTACAGCAATCTTAGGCTGTAGACATTGTAAACTTTTTATTTTTAAGTTGAGTAAACTGACAGAAAAGTGAAATTATTTTCCAAAAACTACTCTGCTCTCAAATGGCATAGTCCAGGCTTCAACAATTTTACATGGTCTTAAATCTAGTGAGATAACATCTTTTCTAAGATATTTTATGTCACATGGTTGGTACTCAGTAAATTATTCTTTTTTTCTATTTTCCTATTTCTATTAGAGGCTATCATTCTTCTAGCAATATCTATACCAAATGGTGTTAAAAAAACAAAAATGAAACTAATTAATATATCTTTATTAATTGACTTTATGTGACAGTCAGTAGGCTTGGTGCAAAGGGAACAAAGTGAATAAGATATAATCTAACCTTTTGAGGAGATCACACTGGAGTAAGTCAGACAGGTGAACATTCATAATATATCATGTTGAGGACTCTAATACAAGTAATTGGAAAGGACCATGGAAACACCAGGCAGAAATAACTAACTCAGGCTGAGTGGTTGGACTGAAGTGGCACTTTGTAGGTGAAAGTCAAGATGATTGAAAACAGAAGGATAAATATACTGTTCTCACTTTGAGCACATGGGGCTATTCAAGCCTTGAGGTAGTTATGACTACTCATATATCCATCATAGGCTTTTTCTGAGTGCCAGACACACCAAGGTCAGGACAGCAAGAAAACATCACACATCTATGCAAGCATCAGCTTTGATGGATGACTTAATTATCTTGGTCCCCTGATGAATGAATAGTGTTACCATTCCCAGGAGATATTTCGTAGTCTCAGAGTTGACAATGACTTCATTAAGTGGAATATTACAACCATGATCTGATAAGATAAAAACATTTCAAAAACTACAAAGCTTCTGTGGCTTGCCCTTAGCTAGCTATACCTTGAGTTTGACAATGTTCTAGTGACATAACAAGATATCCAACTTATGAATGAATGCCACCGATACGTTTGGCTATGCTCTCAAAGAAAGACATATTTGTCATTGGCTACAGCAGAAATTTTGTCAGACAAGTTTGGCAGAGAGGACCAACTACTTAACTGCCTTTTTTAAAACACACACACACACACACACAGCCATATGCACACACATATAACACACAATTATAATTAATGGGCAGAAGAAAGTAAAGAAATACTTTTGTCAAATTGGTTTATCTAAAAATATTCAAAATAGAGAAAATCAATTAGTTTTCAATAAGAGGATAAACATATTGTTTAGAAATTGATAAGTGCTTGTACAATGACTCAGGGAAACATATGTATTTGGTGTATCTAGGAGATAGTTTCATATTCAATTTAAATCACATGTTGTCAAATATACCCACAGTTGCAATAACTAACCCAGGATTTTTTTTCTTTTTTTATATGGTGGGGAAATGGAGATAGAGCTGTGAAATTTCTAAACAAATATATTTCTTTTCAAGTACAGACTTAGAAATAATTATTCTGTTGTGAACCTATAGATGTTTATGATGGATATTCAGAATTGGTATGGTCAACAAATTTAGGTAAACTCAAATTTCCAAAATATATTTAACCCCAAACTAGCATTTCTCACATTTACCCTTGAGCTCTCATAAATTTGGGAAGCTTCACTTCAGTTGGACCTTTCTAAATGTACTACAAATTCTAATCCCACTTCATCTTTACTTTTTTTCTTGTTTTGGTAATCATCCTAATCTTGTAGACAAATTAGCAAAGTTCAATCTTGGCTAAGGAACTAATGAGCTATAATTTTCACTACCCTGGACATTCTGTTCTGTATCATTCTACAGTTGCCTAATTAATCCTTTAGGATTAGCTTCTAAATGTTTAATTCCTGAAAGTTTGTGGTGCCTTTGGTAAATGTTGCCAAAAGTGCATGAAAATGCCTACTTCTCAAGGGACTCACCAGCACTAGATATTATTATTTTAATTTTTGTGTATCTCATGAAGGGAGACTGGTATCTAATTTTATTTTTATTTTCACTTCCTCATGTACTAGTGCAATTTAGTCTATTAGCTGAGATTTAATCTCCCTTCTTTTTGAAATTACGAATCATCTTCTTAACCCCTATATTATTTTTCTATTGCTGTTGTAACCAATTACATTGCTCTTGATGGTTTAAACACTAACATTTATTATTTTACAATTCTGTAGGTCTGAAGACCCACATAGATCTCAGTGGGATAATATCAAGATGTTGGCAAGGCTTCTTTCCTTTCTGAAGCCTTCAGGGAGAATTCTTTTTACCATTTCAAGGTTCTAAAGCTGCCAGCACTCCTTGGCTTGTGTCCCCCTTCCTCCATCTTTAAAACCAGCAACAGTTGGTTGAGTCAGCATGTTGCATCTCTATCTTTAGAATTCCACTCTTCTGCTTCCCTTTTCCACTTTTAATGACTCCTGTGGTTATACTGGGTCCACAAAGATGATCTAGGATGATCTTCCCATATCAAGATCCATACCCTTAATTGCATCTGCAAAGTCCCTTTTACCATAACGTGGTCACAGATTCTGTGGGTATAACATGGGACATCTTAGGGGCACTACTATTCTGCCTATTACAACCCATTTTTGTTTTAACGAGGGTTTCATTTTTTTCAAGTACACATATATTAACTCTTTTTAACAATGTTTTTCAGATAAGCATCTGTTTTTTTCCGTTTATACCACTAACTAAAATTCATTGATTTACCTACTGGGGGACATTTCCAGTATGCAGTCTAAACATGATGATCATATAGCCAGACATCCTAGACGTAACTTTCAGCTCCAAATCTTGTAAACTGTGGTCCACTGGACAAGTGTATAAGATCACTAAGCTTAAATTGTCTCAACTTTAGAATGTGCATATTAATTATAGCTTCTACATCATATAATTTTGACAATTCATGCCAAATACATGACATGCTCTAAGTAGTCAATAAATATTTGATGCTATTATGAACATTAATTCAACATATAGAAATATTTTTGTATACCCGTGAAGTGTCAGGTACTGTTCTCAGTAATTGAGATACATCATTGAACAAAACATGAAAAAATACTGTCTCAGAGCCTATATTCTAGTTATGGATGTGGTCATGGGGGAGACATATATCATAAACTTAAAAAAACTGAGTTATGTAGTCTTATAGGCTGAACTCTTTCTACAAGATTTACATATTGAAGTCCTAACCCCCAATAGTCCAAAATTTAACTGTATTTGAGTGTAGGACCTTTAAAGAAGTAATCCAATTAATATTATATCATTAGGATGGAGCCCCCAATCCAATATGCCTGGTGTCCTTATAAGAAGAGGACATTTGGACACAGACACATACAAAGGCAAGATGATGTGAGGACACAGGAAGAAGACAACAATTTACAAGTCAAGGAGAGAGGCCTGGAATAGACCCTTCCCTCATTGGCCCTCAGAAAAAAACAAACAATGAAACAAAAAAATCCTAAACCTGCTGACACTTTGATCTTAAACTTCTAGCCTCTGGAACCATGAGAAAATAAGTTTCTGTTATTTAAGCTACTTATTTTGAGGTACTTTGTTATAGCAGCTCTTGTATGCTAATATGTACAATATGTTAGAAATTGAGAAATGCTATGGAAAAAATAAAGCTAAATAGGGAGGTTGTAATGCCACTACAGAGGACTTCTAACAGTATCTCATCACTTTGATTGCTTCTTCCAGGTGGGCCTGGCTTGACCAATAAGAACTGTTATTATTTCTCTATTATTTTCCTTACCTAATTAGTAGTAGGTATCCACAATAAGCATTATAAAAAGTTTCTAATTTATGTATGTTTATTTTTAACACCTTTGTTTGTAAGGTGACAGTTTGGAATACAGAATGAATATTCCCCTGGAAACACTTTATACTAATACTTCAACGATCTAACATACCCTCAGTGATCAACGGTATGATTGACCAAATTTGTTTTCCTAATTCCATATCAATCCCTGTGGAGAACCTAATATCTAGTTGATTAATGATAAACACTATCCTCTGGTGAAGATAAAACCTGTGGATTCTTTATCCCATATCTATCAATGAATTTTTTGGCAATATTGTGATAAATAAATGCAAACACTTCTGAATCCTGGCTTTCTTCTGTGGTAATTTATATTAGGTGTCCATGACAAGGATTATGCCAATAGTTCCCAATTTACAAATGCCCATTTGCTTATAAGGTGACTGTTCAAAATGCAAAATGGATTTTCACTTGGAAACAAAATTATAAATATTTTCGGGGTAGCTTGAGAAAATACTCATTTGAAGCCTGATTTATATTAATAATATTAACTGTATAAACATTTATTTGGGGTCTTTGTGAGGATCAGTTTAATTCTGTGTGTGAATAAACTTTGTAAAAATGAATATTCATATGATTATTCTAAATTCTGCCCCATGGAAATCTGGGCTATGGGTGATAGAAGACAAATAATGTCCTTCTAACTTCTCCTTTCTGGGTGGCTCAAAATGATAGAAACATAAAGTTTTAGAATTTTTGAGTTAGATGAAATTAATTACCACAAAAAAGGTTTAATTTCCTTTCTAACAGTTTCTATGAGTGGTCCTCTGTGATGGTTAATCTCTGGAGAATCCTAACTGATACATCACCCAACGTCTGATTACAAAAATTTAATAACATAACAGGTACTCGCTTTATCCCAAGGTAGCCCATTTCATTTTGGACAGCTCTTTTTTTTTCCTTGTGGAGGTTTTGTTTGTTTGTTTTTTAATAGACAAATTCTAAAAACAGCTTTAGATTTACTGAAAAATTAACACAGTAGTACAAGGGATTCTCATGAATCTGTGGCAAAAATTCTCTCTTTGACCAATCTTCATTTAGGTTCCTCTAGTATGCAGGTGCCACGTTCTTGATCAAGCCTTGACCTTGGGCATCTGTGTCTATCCTTTCCAAGTCCAATTTTACCAAAAATTTATTCATTTTCTACATATTTATTTATATCAGTATGGACTCATGCATGTTTCTTTTATACTTTGGGTTATGACCCAGTGATATTTTATTTATTTGGTTCAAATCATTCCAGCTTTGGCCATTGAGTGCTCTTTCATCAATGTCTTCTCTTGAAAGGTTGCTGTGTTCACCACTATACCACCAATGCAAATGTGGTTTCTTTATTTTCTTCCTCCCCCTCTTTCTTCCTTCCTTCCCTCCCCTCTTTTTTCCTTTCTCTTTTTATCTTTTCTTTTCTTTTTTCTTTAGCACTCGTTTGCTTTCTGCAACTACAATTTTTTCCAGGTTCATCTTCCCCAGTATGAGAACTGGCCATTTCTCCAAAGAACTCTTGCTCTTCTCATTAGAGAATGGCATTAGAAACCAAGATTTTTGTATTAGATGTGCTTATTGCTACTGGTGTGTCATTTATTTTAGATACTTTCTGCTGACAGAAGACAAAAATGTGTACACAAAAATAAGTCTTTTTGTGTATACTAAACTTGTATGTGGCCTTCTATCTTTATTAAACCTGAGTTCAGATACTGATTCCTGCAACTCTAATCCACTTAGATACCCTTTCTTACCTGTAAATTCCCACTCTGACAGCGATAAAACTGGCCTACACCATCCACAACTGTTTATTTAATTGTTCAATTCTCATGTGCATGCAGAGCAGTATCAGAATTGCTAACCTGTACCCCTGGGTAACAACTTTATCAACTAGATTACAGTTCTATATGCAGTTGCTTTTGTCTTTATTCTTACAGACTTTATTCATTTCCAGTTACTTAGGTAGTTCCTTTTCCCTGCACCGCCTTCAGTAAAATTCTTTCACAAATTTGCCATACAATGAATTGTTTTCTCACATTCTGCATTTCATCCTGGGGTTCCCTTAACCTTCTAAATGATTTATTTTTAAAATGTCATACATTAAAGTTTAGTCTTTGTGCTTTAACTTTCTATGAGTTTTGAAAAATGCATAATATTATGTATCTATCATTGCAGTATAAGTTTACTGCACTGAAAATCTTCTGTGCTTTACCTATTCCTCCCTCCCATAGTTGTCAGCAGAAATTATTGTTCATTTTACTGTCTCCATAGTTTGCCTTTTCTAGAAAGTAAAATAATTGGAACCATAGAGTGTGTTGCCTTTTAAGATTGGCTTAACTTAGCAATATTAATTCAGTATTCATCCCTATCTTTGCTGGGCTTGTAAGCTCATTCTTTTTATTGCCAAATAGTATTTCATTATATGGATGAACCTCACTTTTTTATTAATCTACTGAAATCTGTTGACAATAATTTACAGTTTTTGGCTACTATGAATAAGGTTGCAATAAACATCTGTGTATAGGTTTTTGTGTGGACAGAAGTTTGTAAACCATTGGCTAAATGCCTAGAAGGGCAATTGCTGGATCATAAGGTAAGACTATATTCAGCTTTGTAAGAAACTATGAGACCATCCATACTATGCAATTTTGCATTCCCAACAGCGTTCCCAACAGAATGAGAATTCCTCTTCCTCTATGCTCTCAACAACATTTGCTATTTCCAGCTTTTTTTTTTTTTTTTTCCTAAGACAGGGTCTTGCTCTATTGCCCAGGATAGTGTGCAGTGGCATCATCACAGCTCACAGCAGGCTCAAACTCTGGGGCTCAATCAATCGTCCTGCCTCAGCCTCCCAAGTAGCTGGTACTACAGGCGTGTGTAAAATTAGCAATTTTAATTGATATACAGATATATATCAATGTTATCTAAATTTGCAATTCCTTCATGATCAATGATGCTGACTGAGCTCTTTACATATGCTTATTGCCATCTGTTTGTATTCTTTGGTGAGGCATCTGTTCAAATCTTTAGACTGTTTCTTAAGTGGATTCTTGTTTGGTTATTTTTAAGTGTTCTTTATATATTTTGAATGCAAGTCTTTTTTTCAGATATGTGGTATGAAAATATTTTCTCCAAGTGTGTGGCTTTTCTTTTTAATTCTATCAACAGAGATTTTAAATTTTAATAAAGTCTACTTTATCAGTTTTCTTTCATAGTTTTTAATTTTGAGGTTATGTATGAAAAATAATAAATAAATACAATATCACTAAATTTTCTCTTATATTTTCTTCTGGAAATTTTATACTATTGCCTTTATATTTAGGTCTTAGATCAATTTTGATATAATTTTTGTGAAAAGTGTAAGGTCTATAGATTTTTTTTTATACATACAACCAATTTTTCTAACACTGTTTAAACTGGTTTAAAAAATCTTTGAGCATAGAATTGTTTATATTATTTATATATTATCCTTTTCTTGATGTTGAGCCATCTTTCCTTTCTGATATGGATAATTTCTGTCTTTTCTTTTTGAAGTTGGCATAGTTAAAAGTTTATAACTTCTATTTACCTTTTTAAAAAGCAGTTCTTGGTTTTGTGGGCCTTCTCTACTGTTTTCCTGATTTTAATTTCACTGATTTCTGCTTCAACTTTTATTTCTTTATTCTGTTTGTTTTAATTTTAAATTGTTCTTTTATTGTTTCCTAAGGAGGGACTTTATTGATTTTATATCTTTCTACTCTTTTAATATATGCATTAATGCTATAAAACTCCCTCTAAGCACTGTTTTCACTGCATTTCACAAATTTTAAGATGAATTTTCATTTAGTTAAAATATATACAAATGTATGTGTGTGTGCAGTTTTTTTTTTCTATTTAGAATTCTTTCACTCATAAGATTTTTGGAAATATGTTGTGTAATTTTTCAACTATTTATATTTCCTGGCTTTATGTTATTCACTTCTAGTTTAATACTATTATGATAAATTCTGTTATGATCTGTTTTGACCATATATACATGGATTTCTATTCTTTATAATTTATTCACATGTCTTACGACCCATAGTGGTCTGTCTTGGCAAATGTTTCTTGTGAGCTTAAGAAAAATGTGTGTTATGCTGTTGCTGGATGAAGTATTTTTATAAATGTCAATTGTATTAAGCTGAGTGATTGTGCTATTTGGTCAATTATGTCCTCACTGATTTTCTGCCTGTTGAAATATCAATGGCTGAACGAGGGTGGTGAAACTTCCAAATATAATAGAGAATTTGTTTACTTCTCCTTGTCTATTTCTCTATCAATCTTTATCTCACATTTTAATTTTATTTTTAATTGACATATAATAATTGTACACATTTATGTGGCACAGTGTGGTGTGCCAATACATGGATATATTTTATAAAAAAGAAAAGGGTATTTAGCATATCTATTACCTCATATATTTATAATTTCTTTATGCTAAAAACATTCAAAATCATCTCTTCTAGTTATTTTGAAATATACAATATTGTTAACCATAGTCATCCTACTGTACAATAGGACTCCAGAACTTATTTCTTCTATCCAACTGTAATTTTGTACTCTTTAAACAATCTCGCTGTCACTGTCTTCCAAGCCCTCTCCCTACGATCTAGTAAACATTATTTCACTCTCTACTTCTATGAGGTGAACTTCTTTATATTCTCTACATAAGTTAGATCATATGGTATTTGTCTTTCTGTGCCTGGCTTATTTTATTTAATATAATGTCTTCTAGGTTCGTCTATGTTGCCACAAATGACAGGATTTTATTCTTTTTTGTGGGTGAATTATGTATATACATTGTGTACATATATCACATTTTTAATTTATTCATCTGTTGATGGAAACTTAGGTCGATTCCATATCTTGTGTATTATGGATAATGGTGCAATAAACATGGTAAAGTAGATATCTCCTGGACATACCAATTTCATATTTTTCAGATATAGACCCAGAACTGTAATTGCTATAGCATATGATAGTTCTATTTTTAATTTTTTGAGGAACCTTCATAATTTTTTCTTTTATTTTAATAGATTTAGAGAGTATAAGTTGAATTCCATTATATGTACAAATTGTATAGTGGTGGAGACTGGATTTTTGATGTCCCCATGACCCAAGTAGTACACATTGTACCCCATAGGTAATTTTTCATTCCTCATCCACTCCCACCCTTCCCCAATATGAGTCTCCAGTTTCCGTTATACCATTCTGTGTGCCCTTGTGTAGCCACAGTTTAGCTTCCACTCATAAGCAAGAACATGCATTTATTTTTCTGTTCCTAAGTTGCTTCACTTAGGATAATACCCTCCAGTTTCATGCAAGTTGTTGCAAAAGCACTATTTAATATCACAGAGTAGTACTCCGTGGTGTGTGTGTGTGTGTGTGTGTGTGTGTGTGTGTGTGTCTATCACGTATTCTTTATACACTCATCAGTTGATGAGCACATAGGTTGATTCCATATCTTTGCAATTGTGAATTGTGCTGTGATAAACATATGAGTGCAGGTATATTTTTGATAAAATGATTTCTTTCCCACTGGGTAGATATCCAGTAGTGAGATTGCAGGGCTGAATGGTAAATCTACTTTTAGTCTTTTGAGAAGTCTCCATACTGTGCTCTGTAGAAGTTGTACTAATTTGCATTCCCAGCAATAGTGCATATGTGTTCGGTTTTCACTGCATCCATGCAAAATTTGATTTCTTATAATGGCCATTCTGAGAGGAGTAAGATGGTATCTTATTGTGATTTTAATTTGCATTTCTATAATGATTGCTGATGTTGAACATTTTTTCATATGTTTTTGGCCAATTGTATATATTTTTTTGAAAAATGCTTGTTCATGTCATTTGCCAACTTTTTAAATTTTTTTTTTTTTTTTTGCGTTTTCTTGTTAAGCTGTTTAAGTTCCTTATAGATTTTTAATATTGATCTTTTGTTGGGCAAAATAGTTTGAAAATATTTTCTCCTATTCTGTAGGTTGTCTATTAACTCTTATGATTATTTTTATTTTTGCTGTGCAGAGAGAAGCTGCTTAGTTTAATTAAGTACCATTTGTGTGTTTTGTTTCTGTGCATTTGCTTTTGGGGTCTTAGTCATAAATTCTTTGGCTAGGCCAAGGTCCAGAAGAGTTTTTATTAGGTTTTCTTCTATAATTTTATTATTTCAGGTCTTAAATTTAAGTCTTTAATCCATTTTGGGTTCATTTTTGTATTTGGTAAGAGATAGGGATCCAGTTTCATTCTTCTGCATATGGCTCTTCAATTTTTCTAGCACTGTATTTTGAATGATCTGCTGAATTTCTCCAGTGTATCTTTTTGTCCTCTTTGTCAATCGTCAGTTGGTTGTAGGTATATGTTTATGGGTTTTTTTAAATTTCAGAATGTTATGGGATTACAAACATTTTGGTTACATATGTTGCCTTTGCACTGCCCAAGCCAGAGCTACAAGCATGCCCATCCCCCAGATAGTGCACTCTGCACACATTAATTGTGAATTTACCCATCCCGCCCACACTCCCCACCTGCCCGGCACCCGATGAATATTACTTCCACGTGTGCACCTAAGGGTTGCTCAGTTAGTACCAACTTGATGGTGAGTACATGTGGTATTTGTTTTTCCGTTCTTGTAATACTTCACTCCCAAGAATGGGCTCTAGCTCCATCCAGGATAATACAAGAGGTGCTAGTTCACCACTATTTTTTATGGCTGAGTAGTATTCCATGGTATACATATACCACATTGATGGACACTTGAGATGTTTCCACATCTTTGCAATTGTGAATTGTGCTGCTATAACATTCAGGTGCAAACGCCTTTATTGTAGAATGAGATTTTTTTTTTCCTTTGGGTAGATGCCTCGTCAGAATAATGGCCAAAAAACATATAAAAAATTGCTCAACATCTCTAATCATCAAGGAATGCAAATCAGAAGCACAACAAGATATCACTTAACTCCAGTGAGAATGGCTTTTATCAAAAATTCCCAAAACAACAAATGTTGGTGTGGATGCAGAGAGATAGGAACACTCATATCCTGCTGGTGGGACGGCAAACTAGTACCACCTCTGTGGAAAGTAATATGGAGATAACTCAAAGAACTAAACATAGAACTACCATTTGGTCTGGTATATGGTTTTATTTCTGGGTTCTCTATACTGTTCCATTGAATCTATGCGTCTACTTTTATGCCAGTACCATGCTGTTTTGGTTAGTATCTCCTAGCATATTTTGAAGTCAGCTAATGTGATGCCTCCAGTTTTGTTCTTTTTGCTTATGATTGCATTGGCTATTCAGGATCTTTCTTGATTCCATATGAAATTTAGGACTGTTTTTTTCTAATTCTGTGAAAAATTATGCTGGTATATTGATAAGAATTGCTTTGAATCTATAGATTGCTTTGGGCAGTATGGTCATTGTATCAATATTGATTCTTCCAATCCATGAGCATGGGAAATTTTCCCATTTGTTTGTGTCATCAGAGATTGCTTTCATCAGTGATTTGTAGTTCTCCTTGTAGAGATCTTATACCTCCTTGGTTAAATTTATTCCTAGGTATTGTTTTTTTTTCAGCTCTTATTTTGGTTCTCACTTTGGTCATTTTTGGTGTACAGAAATACTATTGATTTTTGTATGTTGATTTTTTAATCTGAGATTTTGTTGAATTTATTTATCAACTCTAGGAGTCTTTTGGAGCAGTTCTTAGAGTTTTCTAGGAATAAGATTATGTTATTAGCAAATAGAGATAATTTGGCTTCCTCTTTTCCTTTATTGATACTCTTTTCTTTTCTTCTCTTTTCTTCTCTGTCTTTCCTTTTCTTTCCTGATTGCTCTGGCAATGACTTCCAGTACTGTATTGAATAAGGAGTGGTGAAAGTGGGTATCCTTGTCTTGGTCCAGTTCTTAAGGGGAATACTTTCAACTTTTCCTCATTCAGTACAATGTTGGCTGTAGGTTTGTCATATGTGGCTTTTATTATTTTGAGCTATGTTCTTTCTATGCCTAGTTTTCTGAGGGTTTTTGTCATGAAGAGATGCTGGATTTTATCAGATGCTATTTCCACATCTATTGAGATGATCATATCACTTTTGTGCTTAATTCTGTTTACATGGTGGATCACATTTATCCATTTGTGTATTTTAAACTATCCTTGCCTCCCTGGAGTGAAACCCACTTGATCATGGTGAATTATCCTGTTGATGTGTTATTGGATTCAGTTTGCTAGTACGTTGTTGAAGATTTTTTTCATCTATGTTCAATAGTGATATCGGTCTATAGTTTTCTTTTTTTGTTGCATCATTTTCTGGCTTTGGTTAGCAGTGGTCCCTCACTGTCTGGTACCTGATCTTGGAGTGGTTTGGGGCAGGAGTACAGTGTCCCAAACTGCAAGAGCCTGATAAAAGGAGACATAAGTGAGTATGAACTCAAGATTGGTTGGTTTGCATATTAAAGGCATGGTCACAGGCAAGTTGTTCGCTATTTTTAGGAATTGGCTAATCCTGTGAAGGGCATTCCTTCTCTGGATCTGCAAGACACCAAGATTTCAAAGCATAATAAATCAGAAAATTTTTAAAATTAAAAAACAATTTTAAATTTGTATAAATTAATGGGCACAATAGTGTAATTTAGGTATATGGATAGATTACATAGTGGTTAAGTCACGGCTTTAGTGTATCCATCACCCCAAAAACATATACTGTACCATTAAGTAACTTCTTATCATCCACTCCCCTCCCACCTCTCCCATCCTTCTCAGTCCCCATCATGTATCATTCCACACTCTACATCCATGTGTACACATTATTTAGCTCCTACTTATTAGTGAGAACATGTGGTATTTGTCTTTCTGTGTCTGAATTTGTTTTCTTAAGGTAATGGCCTCCAGTTCCATCTATGTTGCTGCAAGTCACATAATTTTATTCTTTTTTATGGTTGGATAGTATTTCATTGTGTGTGTGTATATGTGTGTATGTATATATGTATATACACAATGAAAATAATATATATACACACCACATTTTCTTCTTTCAATCATCTGTTGATGGATACTTCTGTTGATTCCATATCCCTGCTATTGTGAATATTGCTGCAATAAACATGCAAGTGCAAGTATCTTTTTGATATAATGATTTCTTTTCCTTTGGAATAATACATGATAGTGGGATTGCTGGATCCAATGGTAGTTCTACTTTTGTTCTTTGAGAAATGTGCATACTGTTTTCCACAGATGCTGCACTAATTTACATTCCCACCAAAAGTGAAAAGTGTTCCCTTTTCTTTGAATCCTCACCAACTCTTTTTAATAATAGCCATTCTGATTGGTATAAGATGATGTCTTGTTGTGGTTTAAATTTGCATTTCTCTGATGGCTAGTGATGTAGAGAATTTTTTTTTTTCATATGCCTATTGGCCATTTGTATGTCTTCTTTTGAAAAATGTCTATTCATATCCTTTGCCTACCTTTTAATGGGATTGTTAGTTTTGCTTTTTGTTGCTGAATTGAGTTTCTTAGAAATTCTGGATTTTAGTCCCCTATTGAATTCACAGGTTGCAAATATTTTCTCCCGTTCTGCAGGTTGTCTTTTCACTCTGTTGATTATTTTCTTTGCTGTACGTAAGCTTTTCAGTTTAATTAAGTCCTATTTGTCTATTTTTAGTTTTGTTTCCTGTGCTTTTGAGGTCTTAGTCATGAATTTTTTGCCTACATTAATGTCTAAAAGAGTTTTTTCTAGATTTTCTAGGATTTTTGTTGTTTCGGGTCTTACATTTAAGTCTTTAATTCACACTGAGTTGATTTTTATATATGATAAGAGATAGGGTTCAATTTAATTCTTCTGCATATGGTAATCCAATTTATCTGGCACTGTTTATTAAAAAGGGTGTCCTTTCTTCATTATATCTTCTTGTTGACTTTGTCAAAAATTATTTGGCTGTAAATATGTGGCTTTATTTCTGGGTTCTCTATTCTGTTCCACTGATGTATGTGTTTATTTTTGTACCAGTACCATGCTATTTGGTTTATTAGGGCCTTGTAGTATAATCTGAAGTTGGGTAATGTGATACCTTCAGCTGTACATCTCTCACTTTAAATTCAAAGCTGGAAATGACTAAGTTTATTGAGAAAGACACATCAAAATCTGAGATAGGCTAAAAGTTAGGCCTATTAGCCAAGTTGTAAATGCAAAGGAAAGTTATTGAAAGAAATTAAAAGTGCTACTTCCATGAACACACAAATTATAGGAAAGCAAAACAGGCTTTTTGCTGATATTGAGAATGTTTTAGTGGTCTGGATTAAATATCAAAACAGCCACAACATTTCTTTAGGTCAAACTAATCCAGAGCAAGGCCCTAAGTCTCTCCAAGTCTGTATGCAATGAGAGCGGTGGGGACAGTACAGAAAGAAAAAAAAAAAGATTGAAGCTAACAGAGGTTAGTTCATGAGATCTAAGGTAATAAGCCATCTCCATAACATAAAAGTGCAAGGTGAAGCATCAAGTGCTGATGTAGAAGCTGCAGCAAGTTATCCAGAAGATCTACCTCAAATAATTCATGACAGTGGTTTGCACTAAACAACAAATTTTCAATATAGATAAACAGTCTAATTTTAGAAGAAAATGCCATCTAGGACTTTCATAGCTAGAGATGAGGAGTCAATGCCTGGCTTCAAAGATTCAAAGGACAGTCTGACTCTCTTACTAGGGGCTCATGCAGCTTATAACTTTAAGTTGAAGCCAATGCTTATTTGCCATTCCAAAAATTCTAGAGTCTTTGAGAATTACGATAAACCTACTCTAGCTGTCCTCTATAAATGGATCAACAGAACCTGGATGGCAGCACTTCTGTTCACAGGATGGTTTACTGAATACTTTAAGCCAACTATTGAGACCTACTGCTCAGAAGAAAAGAATCCTATCAAAATATACTTGGCACTGTACTTGTCATGGCAAGTACAATATTCAGCATTGTCATGAAAGATCAATGTAAAGAAGGGTGATTCACTCAAAGAAATATGGAAAGCTCAATACTTGGAGGCCCCAGTTACTGTGGAAAATGGGGTGAGGTATGGTTTTCCCATGAAGAAAGTCCTAAGAAAGAAGATTTAAAATAGAGAATAAGAAAAGATAATAAAATTAGAGTATTTACACTGATGGACCAATATCTTGGGTTTCTTTTAATAATTTTTATTTCAAAATATTAGGGGGTACAAAAGTGTTCTTGTCACATGGATGAATTGTGTGATACTGAAGTCAGGGCTATTAGTGTGTCTGTCACCAGAATAGTATGCATTGAACCCAATAAGTAAGTTTTTATCACTCAGCCCTCTTCCAACCTCTCCCCTTCTTAGTTTCCAATGTCCTTACGCCACTTTATGACCATGTGTACCCATCGTTAGCCCCCACATGTCTGTGAGAACATGTGATGTTTGTTTTTCCACTCCTGAGATACTTCACTTAGGATATGTTCTCCAGCTCTGATGGACAAGTATCTTATCGATAGATATAGAATGAGGTAACAAAGGAAATGGAAAAGATAAAATTGTCAACATTTTTGCATTATCAAACAATGCAAGAATGTTTCCCTGACTGAAAAATATGAATCTTAGGATTACTCAGGGAATTATGTGGCCCCATTCAATCTGGGGAAAATATATGTAATCATATACATGTATATGTATATACACACACATGCACACATACCTATATATATGTATGTGTACGTATAGATAGATAGGTGGTGTTAAGTTTCCTCACTGTAATATTTCTAAACACTGAGGATAAATTGAAAAAGAGGGAGCCCTAAAAACTCAAGAAAAAATAAAATGTCTTATAAAAAAGAAGAATCAAAATGTCACACACTTCTCAACAGTAACAACAGGAGCAAGAGAAAAATACCTCAAAATTCTGAGAGACAATTATTGATTCACCAATATTCTTTGCTTACTGAAACTACCAGTTGAATTTGAAAGTAGTAAAGTAATGTTTGGAACACTAGAGGACTCAAAGTATAGCTACCTTATATTCTGTCTTAAAAATCTACTGGAGAGAGACTGAAAAGGAGAGATTATACCCAGAAGAAAGAATGAAGATAATCTGGCAGACATTGCAAAGCAGTGTGTGGAGGACATTGTTGGTTAATTCCTATGATGGTCAGAGTAACTCCCTAGCCTCTTCTTACTGGACTATCACCTGAATCTGATTAATTAATAGCAATTTATAATGTTATACTTTTGTCACGTAGGCAAGTTATTATGCTTTATTTTTCAGAATTAATACCTACTTTTTGAAGTGGTTGTTATCAATTAGTAGGCAGTAAACACTTTTTGAATAAATGATCTTTACATATAATTTATCACACGTAATTTATTGGCATGTGGAAAGTAAATAGTTTTTTCTTGATACATAATGTTGTTATCTATCATTAAACATTAAAGTAGGTGGTAGATCAAACAGAATATGCCCAACATGAATAAATACCATTCTGGAACCTTCTAGCTTGCAGATTTTCTAAATAATTAAATAGATACAAACACATTCATAAGAAGGTGAATAGATTCTGTTTTCATCATGATAAAAAAACCACTGATATGTTCAAGGATATGATACATCCTCACATGAGAATTTCTTCTTATGAGTAATATTATGAGTTCTTATGAATAACATTAACAATGACAACATGCTTTTCTGGTCAAATGCTTTATTTTTTATTTTACAAAGAAATATAAATTAATTTTTATCACAATACATTTTAGGATCATGATATGATGAGATCCTTTTCCATTGGATTTCCTTTTTGTTTCTGTGTATATTTAATATTATCACTTATGATTCTCTTTAATGGCTTTCATTTTGTATCTCTGATGTGATTGAGATAACAATTCAGGATCTCTTTTAGCTTCTCTCTCTCTCACATACAGACACACAAGCATACTCCTGATATCTTGGCTTTGTGTTCAGTATTTTCCCCACATTACGAGGGCTGCCACATTAGCAATTTTTACTCATAATAGTTTTATATCATATTGGCATTCATTTTCATTAATATGACAAAAACCTCATTAGGAGAGACTCTAATTAGCATTTTGTCATGGAAAATAGTTTCTTCATTTTATATTAGTGCCGTAACATGAGATAACAAATGACTACTTAAAATCTTTTCAGCCCCTCCACTTGAGCAATGGAACATCTCCAGCACAGTGAGTAGGAGGATACTCCGGATGCTGTTATCTGCCTTTGTTCCAAGAGAATTGGTAAGTAACCACAGTAACAGTTTCAGCAACAAGTGAACACTACACTTGTGCTGAATATTGTATCGTCCTTTTCTACCATTTTGGAAGGGACCTCTTTTGGACCCTAAGAGTTTGTTCCTGGATATGATAAGGGGGAAAAAAAGATATTTATGTCTAGACTCTGAAGCTAATTAGGTCTTTAGAAAAGTTATTTCTGTTCCTGCTGCACCACTGAACAAAAACAAATAGTAAATGTATTTCCAACAATTTGTATTGTCTAGACCAGCATAATTAAGGAGAGGATTAAAGAAAAAAGAGCTCTGTGCTTAAAGGAATGGACCTCAATTTTATTAGTAAATTTTACCTATGATAAAAGGGACAGCTATGTGAATATTTTAATAGTTTTCCCATATCCTCAGAAGGCACAACTGTATTTAGAACACAAATGAAAAGGGAATAAAAATTTCAATTTATAAAAGAGATAAAGTATAAGAGAGGCATACATCTAGAAAAAAGCAAGTAAAATATTAAAAGCTTTGGGTCAGATATATCTACATTCAATTCCTATGCTGGCCCCTTAACTCCAGCATGGCATTGATCTATCTTTCTTCATCTAGAAAAATTAGATATATAGACAGTATAACTTTGTCACGGAGTTACTTTTAGAGTTCGATGAAATTGTTGAGTGTAACACCATCCATATATAGCCTAGTATATAATAAGTTCTAAACAAATAGGTTTTTGATTATCTTCTCTATTACTAGATCAAAATATTCTAGGGCTGAAATGTTTCCTAGCCATCATTTAGTCCTACCTTCCAAACTCACACTAGATGTTTTATTCCCTTGGCAATTTACTTAGTAACAGATGACTATTAGGGAAGACACATAATTTTGATTACTTTATAACAATCAGAGAAACTTAGGTTTATACTTGTACTGCAACAATATTTAGAGCTTTTGCTGAAAAGATTTTTTTCCTCAAAATCCCTTATTTATATAGATAGCTAAATATAAGCAAATATCCTCCCCAAAATGGTATTCCTCTTAATCTCACTTTATATTCAAGATAAATGGCAATTAAAAAAATACCATATAGCTGGACGCGGTGACACGCCTGTAGTCCCAGCTACTCGGGAGGCTGAGGCAGGAGGATCAGCTTGAGTCCAGGAGTTCTGGGCTGTAGGGTGCTATTCTGATCCGGGGTCCGCACTAAGTTTGGCATCTGTATGGTGACCTCCCGGGAGCAGGGGACCATCAGGTTGCCTAAGTTGGGGTGAAACCGCCCAGGTTGGAAACAGAACAAGTCAAAAAAATACCATATATATAAAAAAAGTGAAGAGATAGAGGCTGGAGTGATCTCAAGATTAAGTAACTTCATAAGTAAAAGCAGCCAAGATACAAACATACACTCTTTAAAGAAGATGTTATAATCAAGCATGTAACATGTTCATCATTTAATAAAAATTATTAGACAAATAAGCAGAAAAAAATGAGATCCATGTAGTAGGATAAGGGAAATTTTTTATATCTTGATGAGATGATATTTACATAGAACTATGTGTTTATCAAAGCTCATCAAATTTTACAGTTAATATCTATGAATTTTACTGTATAAAAATTTTAGCTTATTTCTTTTTAAAAATTAAAGGATCCAGGTTAGCTCTAGTTTTATACCTTAAGTAAAATCAGATATTAGGCTTAATCTAATATTCAAGAGGCAAACAGTAACTAGTATTCATATAGGATAACCAAGTTAAAAGTGGGAAAAACAAAGGTAAAGGTTTTAGAGTGTGGAGGAAGGAAATTGAAAATGTTTTGTTTTAGATTTTCAGAAGTTGTTCACTAGCATTGCATCTTGATCTCTTTAAGAAGGAAACAATGCCTTCTTCAGTGTCCATTTAGCTATTGTGTTTTTTTTTTTTTTTGGAACCTCTTTCAATAGTTATGAAAAATCATTAAATGTACTCTTGCTTATGGTTTCAAAATCTCTAGAATGTTTGCACTATAGAAAATTCTGTAATGTCGACAATCCCTTAAAATTTATTTGGGTGGTTTGATGCCTTAATACATTTATTTAACAATTTCACTATGTTCTATTTTCATGCTGACCAAGGGGGAATATTGAAATCTATACTTGACGAAGAGATTTTTTCTTTAAATTTTGCTCTTCATTCCTATTTTACATCATAATTTTGTGGTATATTTTCTAGAGATCTATGTTAGGTTCCAACTGACAGCTTGGTCCAGGGATAGACTGGATATTCTGTGAGCACAGAGAGCCCAGGAACAGCTGAGGCTTGGACTGATAAAGAATTCTATGTTGGAATAGAAGCAAGAATTAGTGGATTGAAACAAATAGGAGAGAAAATTTATTTGTTCAAGATGAAGGCTAAGAGCAAATCCTGGGGATAAGAAAAAATTTGGTTTTTATGTGGGGCAAGAAATAAAACTGTGAATTCGGTCAGCGCAAAAGCTGAATTGAAATTTTAAGTTGGATGACTTCTGGAGAGTAGTTTTAGGAATGGGGTCCTATTCTATTAAAATATACTGAATGTCAGAGGAACACCATGTTGCATTAGAAAAGTGGAGGTGATCTCTATAGTTGGAACATGTCAGATAGCCTTATTCTCTTTGGATAGCTGATATTGATTATGTTTGATCCCTGTCAGGTCCATTTTCCTTGGTACAGAAGATGTACTCTTTGTGGATCACTCAAGTTCATGATTGAAGGGAAGGAAACAGTCAATTCATTTTTTATAAATGCTAGAGGCTAGAGAAGGACACTTATACCCCTAATCAAGAGTGGGTGGCAGATGTGAGAATATGAACAAAATGAATCTGAGCTCAGAATCATCTTCATACAGATCATAACACACCATTTAAATGAAATATCAGAGCAATTGGGATAAATATGTATCACTTTTAGCTAAATAGAGTAGCATTTTAAAGTTACCTAAAATCAGGTTTTGCATTGATTTTGTCTTTTCAAAATACGTTCATTTAAATTATAAAATCCTGCACAGAATTTGACAATTGTGTACATGTTGCACAAAACACTTTATAATACTATATGCAAATATAAATGTCATATTGTCTCATTAGCCATGTGTGAATCCTTATTACAATAAAACCCAAATCTAATTTGGAGTTTTTACATAATATATTTTAATTCATTGATGAAAGATCTGCATTGTAATTACAAAAATTAATTTAATTAAGTCATCTATCTGATAACATTTATGCAGATTTTTATATATCCATCTAACATCACAGCTGATGGGAGTTTTAAACAAAATTTTATCCTGGTTTTTAATGTTTGAGCTCTCAAAATATAATTTTGGTTTTTAATAGTGAAGATAAATACTGATGCTATGGTGCACACATTACATAGTGGAGAAAATTCCTCAATCCTTTCTATTTCTCAAAGTTGTTTAATTCCACATCTCCTGTGACTTTCTTAGAGACAGTAATATTAAACTGCGATATAACTTTTCAGTGGAAGACATTTTTGCCTCATTAATACTTAAGGAAGATTCAGATAATTGCACCCAATTTAAACATGAGAAACTTAGAAAACAGAGACTGATTTCTCCTGAAATCAGTCAATTGCTAAGTTGAGAAGCTAGCCTCAAATTCTAGTCTACACTTATCTTTGTTTTCCTTATATACCCTATCATGTTTTATACCATTCACTTTGCCTTTTGATGAGCTAAATTATATATAGTTCATAGGATAAAAAAGAAGCACTATCCATTATCTATTATTACACTTTAACTCTGAAATTTAATTCAAAATTTACTATGTATGATAAAAAATTGTAAGTCTTTTATATACATTTTCACATATAGTCTTTGTAAAAACCTTGTGTGCCAAGACTTATGTGTTTATCTTGTTTTTCTTCAATGAGAAAACTAAGACACAAAGAAATTAAGAAAATTTCCCAAGGTTGTATAAGTAGCAGGTGGTAGAATCAGGATTCCAGTTACATGATTTGAGGCCAGAATCTGGTATTTAACCACTATCCTCATGTTGCCTTTGTGTAGACTCATTTGCCCAATTTAGGAAACTTATAAATGAGGGAGACTAGATTAACCTGTAATATTGAGTATAATTGAGGTAAAATAAAAATAGGACTTGTAATTTAAAGAGTTTAAATAACATCATAATGCTTGGTTTCCATTAATGTCATGTCTTTCCTACATTACAGTGTTGGAATAGAATGTGCTGTTTCAAGTCTTGATTGTTGATTAAAATGATTTAATGAGGGCAATGCATAAATATACCTGTTTCCATCCCAAATCTGATCTTATATAATAGGTTAAAAATAAATTTACTTTTTTTTACAACAAAAACTGTACTTGACAGTCTGTGTTCTCATTTTGTAAAACTTTATGGAGGTGGGAATTCAGTAGAAACTACTGGACAAAATTCTACAAAAGCACTCCTTCATAAATAGAGGCATGAAACTTGGAGATAAGTATTCTAAATTTCAAGCCAATTGCTCCAAAGCCTTGCAAAACGTCAGTGTGTGAAAGCAGGTCATTGTACTGAACCACTGCCAACATATCAGAGTAGAACATATTTCTTGTTGAAATGTAAATGATTGGACCCCGTACTCTTTCATTATATGTTTGACATTAAAGGGGATTTGAGGTCACTGTTTGATCTATGCTAAAAATAAAAACCATGGGCATTGGTTGACCTCAGTTTATTGCCTGGAAACTACACTTCTGTGTGTGTGTGTGTTGGGAAACCTTGGAGACTAAATTTCTAGTTCTAGTCTACATAGAGTAGAATTGCCTTATAAATATTAAACTAAAGTTGTATAGTCTACACATCGCCATGAAAAGGACATTTTATGTAGAAAAAGGAATTTTATGTTACAAATGGGTTTTGCATCAAATCATATATTTTATATTGAACCTCTATAGTTAAGTTGTTCTAGGTGAATGTTAATTATTTCCATTGACACCTTACAGATTGAGGATTGGGAATATGATTTATGTCTTCAAGAAATAAGCGTATGCTTATAGACATTTAGCAGGGTATTAGTTCTTTCTGCTACTTCTAACTGCTCTCATCCTCACTCCCATAATTTCCATAGAAAAGCCTATTCTGATTAGGTTTAAGTCCATAGTGCTCACTTGACCATATTATCCACTGCACAGAATTACGGCATGTTAATATACTGTATATTTGTGCTCTCTCTTCTTTCTTTCATACAGTTAGGGCACGTTTTTGCTCTGCATAGTAAGAAGCACCATCATCTTTTGGTTTCTCTCTCACTGAGGAGTAAAATGGTATGACTTCTGCATAAATGGTAAGCTGATCCAGCTAGCCTTCCAGCACTCCCTTCTTCTCACTTTCTATGGGGTAGTCAGAGAGCAGGTAATTCCTTAAATTCAGGTTTAGGCTTAAGGGTTAAAAAGAAATCTCATAGGCTAGATAGTCTCTCCAAACTTAACAACTAAATAAAAAGTTTAGATATAAGCCTAGATGAAATAATGATTTTCTTCCCTTTCATGATGTCTTTTATGTATTTATTTCTTAAATGAAATAAAAAAGAAAAAAGGTCCAGGTAGGGTTTGTGCATTTGAGGGCTTGTTATTTAATAATTCTTCACTCTCGTAATCACTTTTAATATTGTCTACTATCTTGTCTACTATTAATAGCATGCTGCTGAGGACAGCAGGAGATAGAAATATACTCAATTTATTGTTTTCTAAACACAACTGCCAGTGTGTTGAGACTTTCTGGTAGAAAAATGAATCACTTACAGCACTGGCTTGAGTAAGAATGAAACATCTAAGTAGGAAAAGCAGTGAGATCCAAACTATAATTGTCTTATTCACATAAATAATAAAATAACATGCAATAATTCTGCAATAAGCAGCCATTTGAACTTTCACCAATCATTTAACATCTCCAGAAGTCAGTTTCTTCTTTTGTGTTAGCAGGTTTTTAGATTAGCATATAAGTACTAACTTTTGCAGTCCTAACATATGAAGGACCTAATCTTAAACTCTTTAAGGTAAATAACTTTCTATTTCTCTTCCTAAATTATGGGTACCCTAGAATAAGTGAGAAGTTAGTAGAAACTTAGAAAGAGAAGAGATAAAGAATAAGAAAAGAATTACTCCAAAGAATCTTTGAATCGATGGCTGGATTAGAGTTCATCCACCTCAAGTGCATACCAAGCCCTGATTTAGAATGCAGTTAAAGAATTATCAGAGCAGACAAAGAATCTCTAGGTAGAACAAAAAAAACATTGTACAAAAGAGATATCTGGAAGCACCAAGTTGCTATTGTCTACTTCTGCACTATTACTTTTAATAGCTGAGGTCATTTTATGCCCTGGGTGGCTACATTAAAAGATCTTAGCCTTTAAGACACTCAAAGTCTTAGCCTTATTATTTCTATTCTCACTTACTTTCTTCTATAGCATGAGTAAAGGAAAAGGTTTCTTTAGCAAAACTCCTTTAAAAGGCTAACTGGTACATTTGACAAACTTGAAATCCTACCTAGCCAGTTGATTCCTTTGGCTTGATTTCTATAAAAATGTAATCTCCAGTGGAAGCAGTATAGCTTTATTTCGAGTGTTTTTGGTAACAGGTTTTATATAGAGTCGCCATGAAGATCACGAGCCCTAAAAGATGAAGCAAGAGTAAAAGAACCAAGAAAAGAGAGCTATGGGTGACAGCCATGCTAGCTAGATTTCCTTGTTAGAAGTCTGTTCTTTATCTCCTTAACAACGGATGTTGCTGGACATAAGCATCAGCTTTACTCATCAAATTCCATAGAAAGCTTTTATTTTTTTCCCCAAAGAAAAAATACAACCTTAGTGGCAGGTCAATAAATGGTGTGCATGGCTATAAAGCCATCTTATGTGACAAGGATAAATCTTTTAAGCAAAACCTACTTCCCATTCAAGATAGGGTTACAGCTGCCATAATAATTATAGAATTTAAGAATTGAACTGTGGAAGAAAAGTGCTTCTCAAGGGATGCATTTTGGCTCTGTATTGGCCCCACCCAAATATCTGAAACCCAATGGAAATTGTGACTTTACCTCTTAGTAGTGGTAAGATTCTAAGAGAGTAAAATTAGAAAAGTAGGTTTAGACTCTTGATGTGAAAACGTGTGGTAGGTGTTGAGCGAAAAGAATGTAGTATTAAATAAAATGGGAATGATTTTGAAATATATATTTTAAGCGTAGCAGATAAATCAGTCAAATGTATTTACTGAGATCATCCAATATCACTAGCACAGTTTTTCCCCAGCCTATTGATGCTATACCATATGTGACAGTCATATACATGTACATGAGAAATCTCTGGCGGATTCAGGTGATACACTGGCTTAAATAAGAGACCTGTGTTCTGTGTAAAGTTGAGCATGGGAAATCTATACCTTGACCTCATGTAACAAGCTTTCAATACAGTGTATAGAGGAGCAGTGGTTGAGTACCAGCCACATGGCACAGAGACTTAACATTTACTGAATCAAAGAGTGCATAGTCTGGCTTGGCACATACTATCAAAATATTAATACCCTTGTCATAAATTTATTTAATATAGTTGTTACCTCAGCATCCATTTCTAGGCCTAACATAATTTGTTTTTTTTTTTTCTTTCTTTCAGTGTATTATGGTGGTACAAATGTTTGGTTACATATGTTGCCTTTGCCCCACCTGAGTCAGAGCTTCAAGCGTGTCCATCCCCCAGAGAGTGTGCATTGCACCCATTAGGTGTGTATATACCCATTCCTTCCTCACTTCTCCTACTTGCCTGACACCAGATGAATGTTATTACTATATGTGCACATAAGTGTTGATCAATTGATACCAATATGATGGGGAGTACATGTGGTGCTTGTTTTTCCATTCTTGTGCTACTTCACTTGGGAGAATGGGCTCCAGCTCCATTCAGGATAATACAAGAGGTGTTAGATCACCATTGTTTTTTGTGACTGAGTAGAACTCCTTGGTATACATATACCACATTTTATTAATCCACTCATGTATTGATGGGCAATACATAAGGTTTTGAAAACACATTTGTACTCCATCACCAACTTAAAACTTCTCCTCCCTGTGTGGTTGTTTGTGATGGGGCCCACGTGTTCCTCATCTTATTGACACAAACCCCCACGTGCCCCACAGGTGCTGCTGATGATAAAATGATCAACACCAGAGTCCTGTAAATTAGGTCCCCTCTTTGCACGTGTGTTTTCTTTAACTAATCCACAACTTCTGTGGGAAAGCCTAAGGGATAAAGCCCGTGGACTTAATTGGGGCTTTCTGTCTTCCCTCCTGCTAGTTGAGCTCCCTGAGGTCTCCAGCCTTCCCATCAGCCTCCCATCTGCACGGCACCCCAACTGCACCGGGATCTGTAAGTACTGCCTTTCTTGTGTTTTATGCATTTTGGTTTCACTTCGTCATTGTGTCTCATCTGACCAAAACCCTGAACCAAACTCCCCCAGGCCTCTCCTAAAGAATGGCTCTCTTGGTTTGTAGCCACTCTGGAGAGAGACCTTAAGACAATTTTTTTTTTTTAAATCGTAACAATAAAAACCACAACAGCCCTCAGAAAATCCGGCTTTGTGAAGCAAGCTGAGGCAAGATGAATAATAAAAGAGAGAACGTTTTCAGTGTAGCTGGGTAGGTCAAGGGAGAAAGACTCTTACATATTTGGACCCTCTGTGTTCAAGGTTATTTTAGCTCATTCTTTCAACAAATAGTTATTGAGTATACCTAAAATAAACCACAATGCGTGCTAGGCATCTGCAATACAAAGATGAATTTGACATAGCTGTCTTTAAAAGTTCTCATTCTTTTGGGAGTAATTGTCATGTAAACAAATAGTTACATAGTACATCAGCTCCTCTCTTAAAAGACATAAGATAGCGTGTGGCACAGTAAATTTAAAATTAGAATATTAGCTCCCTATTATGTAATAATTCCATAATTGAATGGGGACACTGTTACTTCTGAATTTCTTCCTGGTGCTGGAATCCTATAATCCACAATAAATATATACCTACCAATGACAAACATTTTGAAAATTAAATATAGTTGTAAATTTAATCATGATTATTTGCAAAGATTTTTGAGAACTGTTCTCTTCAGAATTCTTTTAAAACAAATGTAATATAATTTTACTCCAGAATATGCTGCTGCCTTTATGCTTTGAGATTTGAAAATGCTGCGGGGAACCAGACAGATTTCATATCCTCACTCAGTAGATGATGTGCTTTTCTGAGCTCTAAGTGGCATGATTTTTTTTTTCTTGTATGAGACCCAAGATGAATTTTTGAATGTCAGTGTGGCGTTTAACATTTGAGAACCATATCTGATGAGTCTATTAGACCTTTGCAAGTCCTCTTCCTGGGGCCTTTTTCAAAGGAAAGCCATAGATATTTTGCACTAGGCAAGGGGGAAGCATGAACTCCTGAAAAAGGGGAAGTGGTTAAATTAAAAGCATTAAATTGGATGGGATGAGGAAAGTAATACAGTGATAATGGCCTATCTTAGTAACCTTGTGCTGAAAAGGGCAAGCTCTGTTGGAGTTCATGGTGGAAGCGCCGTACAAATTACCAAAATGGAAGAAATCACGCTTTTTAGGCATGAGAGATTTGATCTGAAAGCTTCTTTTACTTTTGTTCTTCTTCACACACAATTTCCCAAAGTAAAGGGTTAGAAAAAGTAACACCATATTCCTTCAGTCTGTCTTTTATTATGTACCTTTATAGTATGAGTGTTTGTTTATAGAGAAATAACAAAGCCTCTGCAAACTCTATTCTTCCTAAATAACCACATTTCTCCAACTGTTATTTAAAAGATACTGAATAGATTTTTTTTTAAATAGAATCTCTTTTATTCCTTCCCATGGAAACCATCACTTACATCTGCCACACATGGGTATTCAGCAAGATATAAATGGAGCAAATAAGGAGGGACTGGAACCTAAATAAAATGCATCCAAGAGGTAGAAAAGATATCAAGGGTGCTGACCTAGCTATAAGTGTGGAGAGTGGTGTTTATTTAGTCTACTGGACAGGCACAATGCATTGGGATTATTGTATCTTCTGTCCAGACAAAATGTCATCAAGTGGGAGTTCATAATGAAATTCTGCTTAATTCTATGTTGACCAACCCAGGGCGCATGCTACTAAATGTTCAGGAAGGCTGGGGGTGGAGTGGGAGGGGTTGGTCTAAGTGGTAATTGATTCTAGCTACAGTGATGTCCAGTGACAAACTTCAACATCTGCGACTTGAATTGGCAAAATCAGGGTAGGGTCTATTCCTAGGTGGAAGCAGAAATTCAAGCTGGTGCCCAGAATCTGAAATTAGAAGCAGGGACAAGGGCCTTTTTAAAGCAGTAAGAGAGAACACACGCAATGTGTTAAATACTAATAAGGCCCTTAAAAAATTCAAGAGATGTCTGGAGGAGAAATGTGACTAAGTTCTGAAAGAGATGCATAGACACTGATTACTGTAATGGTCTGGTAGCAGGGAGAGAGGTTTGCTTTTAGCCACTGTCATGGGTGATACAATTTGAACTCTACTTTCTCTATAAGAATTATAACATAATGGCAAGTGCTATTGTAGAAGGCCATAGAGGGTTTGTGGTAACATGGAGGAAGTGACCTTACATGAAATTCTGAGGAGGTGATGTTTGCATATCTGGAAAAATAACAGGTTTCTGGAAAGAGATATATTCAGAACAAGAAAACAAGGTGTTTAGATATGTAGTCGTGAATGGGAAGAGATATTTGGTGGAGCTGGATCTTCAGTTGACTCTGGTAGGGTGAAAGGGAAGGAAGGAGGAGTAAATGCAATTGTTAAGGCCTGTGCTGAAGGGCATAGCCAGGGTTCTATAAATGCTGGAAACCCAGAAAGATCTTTAAGCTGATAACAGTCATGATCAGATCACATTATAAGAAGATAATTTCAGTCACAGAATTTGAAAGCTCCAAAGAAGAAGAGTATTCTACAAGAAAAGATTTATCAAATTAAAACATATAACTGGAAATATAGAGAATTTTCTAGATAAATTCAATGACAAATGAAAGTGGGTACAATGGATAAGGGTAGTTTGGTAAGTAGGATAGATCATGTTGGGGAAGAGTGGGCAACAAGGAAAATGCTGAAAGAAGAAAAGTGAAGATGAATGTAATAATTTCTTTTTGTTAATCTGTATTTAGTATTTATTACATGCCAAGCCCTATGTTATACTCTCGGGGTTCATTCTCTCATATTCGTGTAGTACCCTTATTAAGTAAAAATTATTTCTGATTTTAGGATGAGGGACCCAACCCAGAAAATATAAATAGTAGTAATCAAAATTTGTTTGATTCCTGATCCAGTATTAGTGACAATTAAATTATTATTATACTCATGGGAGTAGAATCTTGGTGCAGAGGTAGAATCAATCCTCATAAATAGAATAAGCGATATAACAATGCAGCCATTATTGCTGAAGGAGGTGATGTTGACCATGACATTCTAGAAAGATCTGTGTTAAAAGCATTCTTTTGATACTCAGATTATTTAGAGAAAAAAAATGATCAGTTCTCTTTAAGACCCAATTTATAAATTGAGTTATAAAATCTAGATCTTTTCTGAGAATGAATACTCTAAACAGAAGACGAAGGTTATTAAGGTTTTTTTTTTTCTTTGTTTAGATGGAAGCAATGACAAGTGTTAAGTGTGAGCCAATTATAAAGCTGTAGAATAGATGAATCAAAAGGAAAGGGAAGGAAGTGGTGGAAACTTGCCCTGCTATTAATATTCATGGGCTTAAACTCATCCTCTAAGTGAAATTTATGGGAATGAAACCTAGGTTTGTGATGTTAGTAAAAAAAAAAAAGTTAAGTAAAAGTAGTTTGTTTTTCTGGATATTTCTGAACAGAATTCTAAATGGAGTTCAGGGATGGCAGGGCAGTAGGGGCAGGCTGGGACTGGCCCTTCTGCAATTCCATTTTCTATTTCAGACTTGTTTATACCTATAGTGGAGTATCCTGAACCTGGAAGGTGCTTGCTAAATATTTGCCTAACATACCTGAAATATATATCTAAACCTGGTCTCACTGTCTCAATAGCTTTTATTGTAATATATAACTTTTTTAATGGCACCACCTCAAGCCAGAAATCTGAGTTAGTCTCCATGATCTGTTGAATATATTCCCAAAGAATACCTAATGGACAATCACTTTTTCCTCTTATCCTCTTCATTATTGCTCTGTATCATTATAGTATTGTCTTTAAGGTATAGTAAAGGGCAGTGGTTCTGAATACAGATTTAGCTATCAGAGTGCCTATGTTCATATCCTAGCTGTACTGTGTTATTTAACCTTGCTACCTCAGTTTCCTCATCTGTAAAAATAACAATGATAGTATCAATGACAACTTTTTAAAGCATGTTTTTTTTTAAATAAATGAGTTATTTTAACACATGCAAAATGTAAATACCAAATACTAAAAAAAAAAAAAAAAAATCAGTTCTTATTAGTCTGCCCCTCGCTGCCTATCATTCAGATCTCTGTACTAATCTCCTCTCTGGTTTCTCTGAGCTTTGAATCTCATTACCCTCTAATATATTTCCCAAATTTCTATCACAGAAATTTTTAGAGTTTGCAAATATGACCTTGTGATCTCCTTCTTCAAAATTCTTCAGACTTCCATTGTTTAAATGAATTATAAGAACTCTAAATATATTATTAATAGAAGACAAATCAGGCCCTTGTGTCCTTTCTTCCTGGTGCAGCATTGCTTTCTGATGTTCCTCATAATTCATCCTTTCTCACTGGAATTTTCTCAGATATAACCAGCCTTTGCAGACCTACAATATATTTTGTGCACCATGTTCTTTCTAGAAGTTTGAACGTTTTTCCTTTCTTCACCCTTTCTCTTTCCTTCCCCCTTTCTCCTTCCTTCCTTCCTTTTCTCCCTTCCTTCCTTCCTCCTTTCGTTCTGTCCACCCTCCCTCCCTCTCTTCCTTTTTTCTTTGTTCTGCTTGCTTGATAAATCATTCATGCTCAGCTATACTGAAATACTGTCCTCAGCAACCCCCTGTTGCTCCTATGGACCTTTTAAGCTTGCCTGGCTTACAGCCATCATTTTACCAAATTAAATGATTTTGTTTGCATGTCTATGTTTGCACCAGATTCTAAACCCCAATATCTTCTACTCTCAGCATCTAGCACAATGTCTGACACAAGACAGCCATTAAATAAATGTGTTGCCTGAATGAATTATTCTATTCAGTATTTCTCAATTTGTGGATGAGAACATTAAAGTCCAGAGATTAGATAACAGCTATTTAGTGGAGGTTTGGGGGCTATTACTACAGTCTCCAGGTGTAGAATATCCTATGTGACCTGTTAGTTGATGTCAAGAGGTCACAAATAATACAATTCTATAATGCTGTAAAGCCATTCATGACATTTGTGCATTCTTTTTTTTTTTTTTACCTCTTACACTAGTTTAGACTGAAATCTTAACACTTAAACATAAGTATCAGATTATGGGTCCAGACTATTTGTTACAAAAGTTTAAAATAGCATAGTGTAACCAGTAGTTTAATAATTAAAATCCATCAAATAGCAATGTCTACGTTAACCAAATTATTAAGAATCATGTCAATTTTACCAAGTCCCTTTCTTCAACAGTGTCTGAGATGGTTTTCTTCTGCAGCCTTTTATTTTAATATAATATCTTTATTTTAAAATCACAGACAAAATAGACTTTGAACATCTGAGTTCATGTTTGCATATTCTCAGCATTTGGGAAATTTTTCCAAAAGTTTCACTAGGAAAACATTTGAAATTATTTTTACATTTGTATCTGGAAATTTGTTAATGAGTGAAACACCCTGGTTCGTGTTCTACATGGCCAGAATTTAGCAGTCACTATGTTAGCAGATCTAACACTTACAGAATGTTTTCTGTTCACTAGGCCCTGTGCTAAATGCTTTATAGCTATGAACTCATTAAAAGATTCTGAACTTTCTCGAGCTTAGCCCATCTCCATCCCAAACTCATCACTGTTTATAACATATATTATTCTCACAACCATATGTTCACTTACCTCTAAATATTCTTTGCTGTTATAAAAATGGATGCAGGGAAAAGATAAATGCCTTAGATAAAAGTATTTGAATAAGAGGCTCCACATAAATAAAACTAGAAATACAATAAACCTTTAAATTATGAATTTAATGTAGAAGAGATTTTTTTTTAAAAAAAGTAAGTACTAAAGCACCTAAGAGGTTAATACTTGGCTATAGATTGAATTTGGAGGAAAATTTTAAATACATCTACAGATATTCAGATATTGAACTTTACCCTAGATGTTTCTGTCATCAGATAGGCCATAGCTTTGTAACAGATATGAAGATCACATAGAAGATAAATTAGATTTCCACAGGAAAACCAAATTTATAGCAAAAGCTTGTATTATCTAAGGATATATATTTCCTAATGTAACTTGACTTTAATATTTCCATGATGTAAACTCAAATTATTCGAGCCCCCATTTATAATTTTAGAAATTATATAACTATCAAATCCATTCCAAACATTTTTTTTCAAAGCAAATAATATATCCTGAGAATACTTATTCTAGAAATTGACACTGGTCACAAATTTGAATTAAGGGTTATTTATTGTAGTTTATAAAGTGTGAAATCTATGAGAATGGATGTAAAATTATAAGTAAAAAGGTTAGTAAGAGCTACTAAGCTATAAATTATCCACTTTGAATTTGTCTTCTGATGCTGACTAGGGTTAATTTTTAAACTGAAATAGATGTAGTAACTCAGAGCATATTTTAGACTATGGTGGGAGTTGGGGGATAGTGGAGATTAGGTGCTCAGTTTGCATACATAGTAACTTCAAGGTAGATACATGCTAGAAATCTAAGTGGAGGTCTTGAGTGGTCAGTTGGATATATGGTTCTGGAGTTGAGGGGAGTAGAACAAACTTTTGGGGATAACGGGATCACAAGGAAACTTTGGGAAGTGTTGGATACGTCTATTTCCTAGATTGTGGTGATGGTTATAGATGTTTGCATATGTCCAAACTCATCAAATTGTGCTCCTTAACTATGTGCAGTTCTTTGTCCATCAATTATACCTCAATAAAGCTGTTGAAGTGGAAATAGACACTTAAAGAATGGTCAGTGTTTTTGTAAGTATTGACTGTCTTCTATATAGCTTAGTCTTATCTTTCATCAGATGGTAGAAATACTGTGGTACTCTCTTCTGGAAAACGTTGGTCCTTGTAACACTCATTTTCAAATTATCTTCATTTTGCTTCTTCTAATTTTAATTGAAGAAATAGAATCAAGTCTAATTTAGGCAGGCCTAGGACAAGATGTGCACAGGAATCTAGGGAAAACCATTTTGGTATTTCTGCAGGCTACATTAAGAAGTGTATGCACATCAATGAAAAAAGTGATGCCTGTCTTAACTTTTCTTCAATCAACGCCATTTTTTTCTCAGATGTTCACAAATGTAAACAAGAAAGAAAAAAGCTGAGCAGTTCTCCACTTGACTTTCTTTCTAAGTAGGTAGAAATTTAGTAATTTGCTAAGTTTATCTTTTTTAAAAAGGGAGCAGTTCCATAGCTGCCACTTGCTTATGGGTCTCCAGCAAGATAAGCATATTGCAGGATCTGTTGTCACTGTTTCTACCCAACTGCTGCTCCCTATCCTCAGCTTATAAATCCATTTTTTCTCTCCAATTTATTAATAGGTTCTTAGAATAATATGCACATCCATATACATACATGCCCTTGTGCATGCACTATACACTCGTACATTACAGGGGCACCTGGCTTCGATGACTGAGAAAATTATCAAGATTCTAATGGAAACCTGAATTATTCTACAAATCTATCGTCACATCCTTTTAGTAGCACTTTTGGGAGGGGGTGAAGAGAAATTTAACTTTGTGCAGAGGAGTTATAATATTGTAATAGATACATCAACTAGAAACAGGAAAATAAAATAACACTTTTTAAAAAGTGACAATATGACCTAAAATAGAAATTAGTAAATAAAGGTAAGTACATGTTTTTTTGAATAGACAAACCAAAAGACCACAGGTGCAATAAGCAAAGGGAGAATAGAAAACTTGAGATGACAAGATGATTTTTAACAAAATTATAGAAATATTTAGGAATAAACAAAAATCGGCTCAAAATTTGGATGTTTCATGGACAACAAAAGTGTATAATTTACAGTAATGAAAGTAGCTAATATTTGCATAGTGTTTTATACTTTGTACAAATATCACATAACTTAATTCATTTAATCCTATTGTATAATTCTATGAAATGGACAGCATAATAATATTCTTATGAAGAAGAGGCAGATGAATTCCAGAGTAAATAGTTAAATGGCCCAACATGCTACAGTCAACAAGAAACATAGTCAGAACTAGTGTATAATTGAGAGGGACAAAATTATAATCTTTTTATGAAGTTGAGGATACAAGTCTAGAATGGGGAATTAAATGGCATAAGACACGATAGTCAACAAGATGCACAATCAGAACTTACGTACAATTCCAAGGCATTATGTGCATCATTATTAACTTCGGTCTTTGCACTGAATGTTTTTTCCACAAGCACATTCAATTGACTATCTCTAACAGCCTGCACATCTATATATAATAATTTCTTTATCTAATTTTCACGCCACAAAAATTTTAAAATCCAAACAAGAAAAGCCTTTGTAAAACACCTTAGCAAAAGGATTTAGTGAATGTCTAATGTGATTGTTTGTATTATTCAGTAAATTAATCCATGAAATCATTTCCAGAAATTTTGTTTTTTAATTAAATCAGAGTCTATGCAAGACTGAGGTCAGTCGAACTCTTACTGAAATTAGTACTGTGTATTACTTACAGACTTACCCCAAATAGCCAAATAATCATGGTTTGGAAGAACAGAGGCCAAGTTTCAAGTCAAACATCTAGTGCAAAGCTCAGAAAATTCTGTACTTGTATTATTTCTAAAATATTTCCAAGATTGTTTTATCATTTATGGATAAGATAATGCTTCTTATAAAATAAAACAGAGTTTAGATAAAGCTCAGCACATCTTGAGGCATACATTGATGCTGTGACTCAACTATAGCTTGAGAAACTTGAAACTGCTCAAAAAACATCCTTTTTAAAGTACTGGTAATAATCAATGTGCAGCTTCTATACCCACGATAAATGTATAATTATATAATTTTAGGTATGTGATTCTTGCTATAGATTTGGGTATATTTACAAAGAAAAGATATACACATGAATTGGATGGCATTCAATGAGCTAATCAATTGTGCAAATTCCTCAAAGGTGAAGTTGAACAAGCTTATTTCATAAATTCTGAATGTAAAGGTAAAAAGAGAACAAGAGAACATCGAAGTGCTGATTTAATGAAGTTTTCTGCTTAATGCATAACCATGACTAACCACAGCATGGGGGAGCCTTCTGTTAATGAGGCAAACTTTCCTTGATACAAGTGAGCAACTAATAATGTCTACCTTTAGGGCAGATGAATCCATTATTTTAGTCCTGGTGAACAACAAAGAGTTGGGCTAAAACGGGAAATGTAATGTAATTGCCTCTCTTAAAGGAAAATCCACTCCCCTTTGAGATGCAGAATTTCTTCTCTAGCTTCACAGCAATGCTTTTTTTAAAAAATGCAGCAGGAAGCCAGGTGTGCCATAAAGTAAAATCAGCTTGTTTTTGTCTTTTTAGGTTATATTAACTGAATTAATAAACTGAGTGATTCCTCTAACTGCATCTCATTCTTAATACTGACTACTTCAATTTATGAAAAAATGTCCGTATTACCAGGAGTTCCCTTTTTGTGTGTGATCTAATCTGAACACAGCAAGGATATAAAATTAAATTCCATTTTCATTGAATTTCAGAAAACAAAACAAAACTCAAGAAAACAAAAGGACATAACAAAGTGATGGTTCAAAGAGTGGATTGGGGGGAATGTTTGGAAGAGAGATCCTAAACATAAGGCACTATGGGGCAGTGGAAACGAATGGGTTCTTACATGGAATGATGTAGGTTTGAACTCAGCACTCCGCTATTTAATATGTAAATGATTTTAGTCAAGTTTTTTAACCTCAGCTGATTTCCCATTTATGTAAGAGATGCTACCTTAGAGTGTAGTTTTAAAGCTTAATACATAGTGTCTCTAACTAGTTCCCATTTCCCATTCTCCACTTTTACTTCATTGTGTGTGTCTGGCAGTTCTCATTTTGTGTCCTTAGGAAGAGAATGCAATCTCACACTTTTAAAGTTCTTCTTCCCACTAATTTTGTTAAGCCCTGTAACAGGTGTTCACTGCTGTGCAAAGCATTTATAACCACGAGAGAAAATTAGCCCAGTTGTCAAGCCATTTTGAATTCCTGTGCACTCATTTATTTATATTCACTCAAGCTGAATCTTGGTATCAACACCCTCTTTTGATAATTACTATTTTAGCCTTAAAGACGTTCTAGCAGTCCATCTGTGATGAAACCAAATGGAAACTGGATAGTCTCTGAGCTGCACTTAATCTTGTTCCCACTAGATAGGACCAGATGATGAGTCCTTCCTTAGCAAACCCAGTTCCAATATGGAATAGTACTATGTTGGTTTTATTTGGTTATTTTCTCTTTAATTTTTAATTAAAAATAAATGAAATGTTAATAGACATAGGAAGGCTCAGCTGCTATAGTCAAAACCCAATGTAATTCAAATTATGGAATATGATAATTTAAAATAACTTGAAAATATTATGAATATTAATGGACCATAAAGCAAGTTAGAACAGATAAGACTACATGTGCATGATTTCGACTTCTATGTTAAGCATTGGTAATCTCAAACTTAGGTTTCAAATTTGATAGACTAAACATGTTGGCCTCTTCACTAAATCATTATATTCAAAAAGTTATCCCCATATCAGCCTTAGAACATCAATAAGAGCCATGACATGCATTAGTTCCTTTTCAGAATGAAATAGTAATGACTGCTTCAAGTTCCAGCCTATAGCAACCCTAGTACCATTTATGCTTCAGGATAAGGAAACTGTGAAACTGTATCTTGTGCTATATGGTTGTGTTGAATCACAAACCTGGATGTAACAATTATTCCCAGTTGATGACACCAAAATAAAGCAAAACAAATCATTAAGCTGTAAGTCCCATACTTGGCTATAAGAAATCACTATTTTATAGGGTTTCTTCTATAGATTTCTCTGGGACTCCATGAGGAATGCTTATATATTTCATAAATGTGTTCTAGTTACTTGTTACCTCAGCTAACTGTCTAGGAGGGCTCTAGACCATTGCCCTATTTTTCCTGTGTTCTCCTTTTGTCAGCCATACTCTTCAGGCAAGTTCTGCTTCTGCTAAACTACTTTACAACTTTCAAGGTGTGGGAACCTTTTATATTTTTCCCAAAGTGATTGCTGACTCCAGGCTTGGCCATTTAATAAAATTTACTTGAGGACTTGGGTAAACTGAGGGAATTTGAAGCAGTGAACTTTAAATCAGTAGTAATTAGTCTAGTCCAAGGTCCTTTAGAGGGATTTGCCCCTGGGCTAGCTTTTTCCTCCTCTCAGCCAGTTGCTGTGTTGCAGGGGCCAGTTTACAACCTCAAGGGAATGGGCATGAGCTTTCCTCTCCTCCCTAAGAGTCCAAGTCTCAACTTCTGGCGGTGGTGGTATGGAGGAGAAAGGGAGAATTAGGTGATTGTTTTAAAAAAAAATAGGTAATATGATGAAAAGCAGCTCTATGCATAATGATGCCAAATTTCATTGTTTTGCCAAATTTGGCTTTTCATTGGCTTAAAAGTCCATTTCAGAACAGAATTTTGTTTTATCATTGTATAACAAAATTATTTTATGCAAATAAAAGGCAGATTATAGTCATAGAGATTGAAGGTTGGGCAATATTAAGTAATTTCCCTGCTTTTCTAACCATCAAGACTTCAAAAAAAATCACTGGTTTAGAATCATCTTGCTCTCCCTATCACTTATTGCTAAATTATTTCACAGCGTTTGTTTCCATAATGTCCACTCAACATTTATATGAAGTTGTCTTTCCTTATCCCTAGTAGTAAATATGGTGCCTAGTACGACTTCAATGTTTTGCTGTTACCTGGAAAAACTAAACAGCTTTGGAAAAAGTCATATTTAAACAGTTTATAGAATCAGCTTTTTATGTGAGATAGAAATAATAATACTGGCTCTTTCAAATTCATTGGTTGCCTATTTAATCCTAATACACTTTAAACCCATGTAATTGGTGGTGTGAGTCCTTCTGGGTTTGACTTGGTGAGCCCTGGGTTTGATCAGTGGTGCCATTGTTTTCACTTTTATTTCCTCCCTGCATCTGGCCCCTACACACACACACACACACACACACACACACACACACACGTGCACACATGCCACCACTACCATCTCCTATGCAACTGGCAGATTAAGGATATTTGAAATGTCTGTCTTTAAACTATAATTTAGTCCACACATCACTTAAAGACGCTTCCATCAACCTGAATGATAACATTATAATAAAGTCATACCTCTTTGAAAAGGTAAAATAATTATAGAAATGAGATAGATCTTAAAAATTAGACTCAAAAACCACTACCAGCTATATTTAGTCAACAGACTTCAGTATAAAAGTAGATTCTTGCTGGCATTTCTTATTTGCAAATCTGTAATGTTCTTTTAGCTTTAGTTGATGAAAACAAAAAAAAAGTAACAAAGGTAAATGTTCACAAATGGCATATTTGCATATACATATGTAGCGTATGTAGCACATAAACACACAAAGTACAAAAAATAAATCTCACCCAAAAAAGGTAAATCTGATATAATGCTTATAATGTAGTAATGTAATTCACATTCATAATGATTCTGCTTACAGTACTTTAATAACTACATTGATTACATTTGGAATAATGAATTGCTTATGTTAATAGTAATTGGAATTTGCTTATTTAAACACCTATCATTACTAATTTCAGTTATCCAATAATGGGAAGTTAAGATTGCACAATTAAATGAATTTTATCAAGCTTTCTTTGGGGGAAAACACACATTCATTCTGATAAGAAAACTGATTTAATGCTGGGTTTGTTTTAAGCTAACCAATTTATTTTAAATTTAAAGACAGAATTGTAATTATGAAAAAGTGCCTTTTAAGTAGATTTGCCTAGTTCTAGTATGAACCCAGTACTATAGGAACTATTGAGGTTTTTTTCCACCTAGTAATTCATGTTTTTCTTAAATATTTTTAAATTGCTTTTATACTTATTTATCACAATGATCATATAAGTTAAAGATAATGTTTCTCATTTCACAGAAAAGATATAGAATTATTAATGATTAACAAGATCTAAAAGTAATGAATGCACAGAGGTAGTTGATGCTCACATATGCTTGATAGCTCCTTCTGTAGACAGGTTAGCACAGTATTTGGTACAGAGAAAGTGATCCCAAAATATCTCTATAGTGAATAAATTTTTGAAATAATGAAAATTGAAGTTGAAATTCAAGGTGAGTCTTCTGGCCTTTTAGTGACTAATACTGGTCCCTAGACATAATTGATTTAATCTTGGTAAGTGTATATCCTGGCCTTGGTCCTCACATAACAATACCAAGGACCGTGTACACATCTCTGTAATTGTGTGGGATTAGAATATTGTTCTAGCCCTAGTTTCTTCATCTATAAAATTTAAACATTTGTCTCACATAGTTGTGAGAATTAAGTAAAATGAATAATACAAAGTGCCTAGACCAATGTCTAGTGTACCTAGAATGCACTCAATAAATGAGAGGTAGTATTAGTCTCAGGTTAAAATAAATATGCTCATCTCCTGAGTATATTTATTCAACATTTTTAAATCACTCAATAAACACTAGTTATTATTTCACAGGGCTATATAACATCCTAACCCTAATACAATATCTCCTATATGATGTACAGTATCAATCTGTGTTCTCCAGTAAAACAGACTTATCAGTTCATGTAATCATGGAGACTAAGTCTCCAAATGGACACCATTTACCTACTGCATTAGTTTGCTAGGGCCGCCTTAACAAAGTACCACAAAGTGGCTGGCTTAAACAAAAGAAATTTATCGTCTTACAATCTGGAGGCTAGAAGTCTGGGATCAAAGTGTTAGCAGAATTGGCTCTTTCTGAAGGCTGTGATGGAAGAATATGCTCTAGGCCTTCTTCCTTGGAGTGTAGATGGCTCTCTTCTCCCTGTCTTTACATTGATTTATCTCTGTGCATGCCAACCTGTCCACATTTCACCTTTTTATGTGGAGGCCAGTCACCTTGTATTAGAGCTCATCCTAAGGATCTCACTTTACCTCTGTAAAGATGCTGTCTACAAATGAAATTACATTCTGAGGTACTGGGGGTTAGGACTTCAACACATGAATTTGACGGGAGGCACAATTCAATCCATGATACTTGCTTTCTAGTGTCTCCCAATGCCCCCTATAGTCTGTCTTCTCAAGAGGTAACTGCTACCTTGAATTTAGTGATTACAATTCCTCTTCTTTTCTTTATTTTACTGGCTATGTGGGTACAGCCAAAACAAAGTATAATTTAAATTTGAAAGATAATTTACTTTTTATAAGCTAAACCAGTAAATAATTTTTTTAGACTTTGTCAATATTATGTTTCCTGAGATTTGACCATGTTGATATGGAAGCTATAATATGTTCATTTTTATAAGAAACTATATCATTATTACCTATTTTGTATTTCATAAGTATTCATGTTGAATTCCGTCTTATTACAGATATGCTGCATTAGAATTCCAAAATATAAAAAAAAATTCCTGTTTCCTGATGTATAGGGACAAGAGATAGTTCAGAATATATACTTAAAAGTGGATTTGCAGGATCAAAAAATTGTGTATCGCTTTGTATTCAATCAGAGTAGCAAAAATACTACAACTATTATGGAATATAGAATTTATCAAAGGAATTTTAAAATATTATGGGAAGTGCCGTAGAAATAAATATCTGGAAAGGTTCAGAGAAAAGTTACTAACCACTTCTGATGTGGTTAAAAAACTTGGAGCTTGCAGGAAGCTAGGTATGTCCAGCTTCCTGCAAGTGGAATTGCAGAAGGCGTTGGTATAGAAGTCAATGGCAGTATTGGAGATAGGAAAGAAACCAGTGTTTTTTCCTACTCTCATACAGTTACCTCTCACACAGTTACTCAACACTCTGTCATTTGATGGCTATTTTCTCCCATACACTAACCAATTGATTCTCCATGGATACCAGCTGGGTGTCCTACAATTTAACTCAATTATGACACTCTCTACTTGGAGACAGCATCAGATCCCAAAGGTTAAGAGCTCAGTCCCATGAGACTGCTTTCCACTTCTGATGCCAATGGCAAGCCTCAGGTTTTACCTGTGCTTCTGACAAACTTGCTATAAATCAGGGTTCCTATCATTGTATCCTTGAATTTGATTAATATGCTAGGGCAGCTCACAGAACTTGGGGAAAGAGGTTTACCCATTTATTATAAAGGATATTACAAAAGCTCCAGATGGAAGAGATATATAGGGCAAGGTATGTGGGAAGGGGCACTGACCTTCCTTGTCTTCTCTGGGTGTACCACCGTCCAGGAACCTTCATGTGTTCAGCAATCTGGAAGCTCTCCAAATCTGTTTTTTTTTTTTTTTTTTCATGAAGGCTTCCTTAAGTAGGCATGATTGATTGATTAAATCATTGGCCATTGGTGATCAACTCAACCTTCAGCCCCTCTTCCCTCTGTGAAGTTGAAGGGTGGGATTGAAAGTTACAACCCTCTAATAACATGATTGTTTCCCCTGGCAACTAGCCCATATCCCTAGACTACCCAAGGAGTGCCTAGCCATTGATCATTTCGTGCACAAAGGCACTTATCACTTGGAGATTGGGAAGAGCTGTGTTCTAGGAACTGAGAACAGAAACCAAATATATAATATTTCTCCTCATATCACAATAACGCAGGAAGTTTGTTGGGTTCAAGGCTGGCAGAGAAAGAGAGGTGGGCTGAATGAGGAGTGAAGCAAAAATGAGGAAAAACTAGAACCAACTTGTACCACTGAGTCTGACGCTTCACAGATTCTAACCAAGTGACATAAATTTCGCAAGTGAAAAACATACAAAAAAGCGAATTAGGAGATTCACATTTCCAGATTTCTTAAATTAAAACAGTGTAATACTGCTTCATCAACTTAACTAGATAATTCCAAATAGTTTTCCAGAGTTGTACCAATATACCCCCCCAGCAGTATGTAAGTTTCTTTTTCTCTGCATTCTTAATAACACTTGATTTGTCAGGACTTTCTTTTGTATATCCAGTATGTGTAAAATAACATTTCATTTGGGCTTTCATTTTTATTTCTTGCTCATTAGAGGGGTTGACCATCTTTTACTTACTGTGCATTCACATTTTCTCTTCTGTAAAATGCCTAGAAATGGCATTTTCTCATTTTTTTCTATTTAGCTGATTCTGTTTCCCTATAAATTTATAATTGTTTTAATATTCAAACAATTATGTTTTACAAATATAATTGTTATTTTTTAAATAGTAATATAGTCATATATTTTTTTCTGGGTTGTGCTTTTCATGCCTCTAATTTTTTCAGTTATGGTACTTCAAAGATGTACATTCACTTCTAGTCACAAAATAGTATGATTTTAGAGATTAATTTTTTTTTCTTAAGCAACAGTAAACTTCAAACTTCTTCTCCTACTTTGAGCTTGCTTTATGCTGGAGAAGACTATAGTTGGACAGGAATTTGACTGGCTTTTCTTCTCTTTTTGCATTTCTTTACTTACTGCAAGTTGACTAGCCATGATTTTGGACCACTTCATTATTTGAATACACTAGAATGGGAGCATAATAAGGATGATTAAAGAAATAATAATTACTTGCCAAGTCTCATCCTGATTTAATATTGGGACTTTCTGGAGTTTTTATGTATTCAGTGCTCACTCTCTTTCAATGGTGTTTTTGCAGCCTCGGACTGTCCTTCCAAAGATGCAGGTGGTGTTTCTGTCTTTGCTTTTTTCGATCTGGTCACTTACATTTCTTCTCGCAGTCCTTGGGCATCTGGCCACCCATCTTTTCTGTGGAGGTCACATCACCCCTTTGTCCCTGCCTTAAGCAGAACTTAAGAAAACTCCAGCCTATTTTATTGAATGCCCACTCTGACCCATGAATAATATTTATGCATTTTTTTGTCCCCACTGTTGGTGGAAATAAAGCTCCCTCCTATTTCCATCACCATTGCTGCCTCTCCTGCATGCCTCAGGCTAATAGACCCACCCTCTCAACTTCAGATTCTTCAAGAGGAAGATGTTAATCTCTTGATTAACATTGTGGACTATCTACCTCTTCCCAAATGCCAAGAAATTCACAGAAAACCTTTAATATAGCTCCCTTAAAACCCGTCTAACCCAAATTAAAGTGAGGGAAAATCCCTTTCTGCAAAGGAGGGGAAAATTTACAACACTTCCTAAAGTAATCTACTCTCACAAATTCTTCAAACTCATTTATACCTCTGGTTAGGTATTGAAATAAGGATCTAGAAAACAATTAAGACACATTTTTAAATCTTGCAAATCCTCAATTTGGAATTTTGGAGGATGTGTCACAAATCGGTTTCTTCATGGCATTTTATATCCTCAATTAAATCTGCGACAGCAAAAGTCCCATATTAACCTCCCAGTATATATTACAAGTAAAAAGTTCCTGATACCTAGTACACTTTCAATGAATGGAATACTTTATAATTATCATTTCATAAGAAACAATTATATTTGGGAGCTAGATTATTCAAGAACATCAACTCTGTTTCAAAAAATTTTTAAAAAGATACTTAATTACAACTTCTAACTGGTTGCTTGCATTCATCTTCAAAAAGCCTTGTCAAGGAGGTGACTTACAAAGAACTGAGTTTTTCCCGATTGGTCTCTGAACAAACTTTCTGGAAGTAGAAAGGCAAATCCTTTCTTTTCTCTTCTACCACTGGATCTTACTGAAGACTATCCCAACTACCTCACTCCATATTAAGAAATCAAAGATCAAAAGGCTGTTTCTAAGCTTTAAATGTATTTTCTCTTTGCAAACCCATCTGGAAGCCAAACTCCCAGCTTAGTGGCTTTTTATCTCTGAATCTTTGCTTCAAATTCAGGTTTTGGTCAAAAGATCTTTTCTTATGAAATTTTTGGCTGCATATATAATAGAACTATTTTTCCTAGCCAGGCATTACATTAAAGAGGGAGAACAAGATGGAATTATATCCAAATTAGGCCTGAGTCCTAGCTAGGCCAATTATAGGAAAATTCTGCACAAGTCATAGGCCTTGTCCATTATGTAGCGATTCTCTATTTGACCATCTCTCCTATCCCCACCCCAAATCCAGTCTCCCCTAGGCTTTGCCTTGCTCTAAATCTGCATACTGCATCCTCTGGACTCCTTCCTGGCCAGCTTTTGGGTGCATTTAGGTTTAACCCAGTGGTGTGCTGGAGCCAACTCACACCAGCTTGCAAGAGTCAGTTTTGTGCATCTCTTCCCAATCCAATTCTGTGATATCACATCGGTACATTGAAAGCAGCCATGAAGGGAGTGGTTACACCACAGGTATTGGCAAATTCTAAAATCAAGGTTTCGTTTTTGCTTTGAAAGTCATTTTTAAACCTTTCATTTATCAGCCTCCCCCTGGTTTGGCAAATGGGAGGTACTGGCAGATAAGAGTGCAGAAAGAAAGGTTGAGATATTTCTTCCCCATCCCTCCTTGCAGTGCCCCAGTTTTGAAAGTATCCGTCAGCTCTCCTCTACAACTCCTCTCAAGTAGGCGCAGCACCTCTGTAGATTCAGCTCTCAGAAAATATGGTGATGCTAGTTCATCCTGCCTTTTATCCCCAGGGTTTTCTCTGTCGCCTGCTACTCTTCACAGTTTCCCTTAACACTACCCACAGCTCTCTAAGTAGTCCCTCCATTAAATCTCATTTGAACCATCTGGCATAAATTCTGTTGCCTTCCAGACCATGAATCATGCATCAATCATGAATTTTTCTCTGAAATGACCCAAATTCAGCCTGAGAATTTTGTTAAATATAGTGTCCCTGACAGCTTCTACCATGGTATGGGATTTGGTATGCAGGGTAAATTGCCTTTAGAATCCACAGCCTGGAATATGGGGTGGTGGCAGTGAGACTAATCACTAAGTCTAACATCCTTTGTAAAAGTTATAAATGTTCTCATTTTTGCATTGACTAATTGAAAGTTAAAAGGCCAAATATTTAGCTTTGGGCTACTGGTGCTCTTCCTAGCCCAGGCACCTGTAACATTGTTTTGTTTTGTTTTTTTTCCTTCTTCATCACAATGGTTTTCACTTTACTTGAGAATCTAAGAAACTTCATGGTCATTACTCTGCTTAATGTGCTGCCAAATAGCTCACCCTACTGATGTTATTTCACTAGGGGCAAAGAAAAAGGCATTTTATTTTGATTTTTTAAAAAAAATCCAGTTCTGATAAGAGACACGTAAGGAATGTGAATGTTGGCTCTCCCTTCTACAACCAATTAGTCATTAATTAGTCACCACTTTGGGCTTTAAAAAAAAATGCAGGATGCAACACAATTCCCCCCTCTTTTTTTTCCATTTTTAGCAAGGCAGAGTTTCAGACAGTAGCAATGGCATTCTTTGGTGTCAGATTTCCTTTTTAAAGGTTCGTTAACTTGGCAGATGTTAAAGCGTACATAATTTATTTCTTAGATAAAGAAAACAAACTACTTTTCTTTGCCCAAAAACCATATGTCAAGGGGAAATATTTTATATACTGGTTTGCTCAGGAAACTCATTTTCTTTGCATTTTTACTGCCAGTTTTACTTGATTCTCAGATCAACCTACTTCTATTTGGCATACTAGCCTTTAAAATAGCTTTGTTTCTGTTGTATTTATCACAACTAATTACTTTGTGAAACTGTGTAATAATTATTTATTTCTGGATATGGTGATGGAAAAAGTTCTCATTTTCCAACATAGGGACCATGAATGTCAGGTTCCAGTCTGAAATGTCAGTTCATAGACCAAGAACGACCAGACACACCTAAGTAAGGTGTGTCAAAAATGAGGTTTAATGAGGAAAGACAGGATTATAAAGCAAGAGCAAGAGACAGGTTTACAGAGAGAGAGACATACACAGATGACTAGACCCATTGTCGTTGCAAATGAGAGCTTGGTTATGGTCTGGGTCCTGTTTTATAGTGTCAGGATAGGGACCTTCCTGTGGCTCAGACGTCACCATGGAACCACTTTGATTGGACAGTTGGGAGTTATATGACCTGGGTCTCACTATGCATGTGGATTTCCTATGAGCCTCTCTGAAAGCCCATTTAGGGGGTAGTGAACCACAATGGCACGCACTTTTTTCCCTAGGAGACCCCGGAATCCCTTGCTGTTTGCCTAACAGTTTCTGCCTAGCTTTCACTACTTCATGCTTAGCTGCGAAGATAAAGATAAGTAGAATATGAGTCTATGAGGTTCAAAGTAAGAGCCAAGGCCAAGATTGTACTCCAGTATACCACTTTGCAAATATATATAGTCTAGTGATTCTCTTTCTCCTGAGAATCCTGGCTTATCAAAGTGAATGGCCTCTATGCCCATGAAGCTAAATTACTTTTCAGAAGCAATTGATAGAATTTGAAATAGAGTTAAAACTGCTGCTCTCAAGTTTTGAGGATGGGGATTTTTAGCAACTAAGAGTCTTTATTTTATATTTACCTCTAACAATGACAATGAGCAACGTTCTTCTCTTGTCCATTGATATACATTGACATGCATTTATAAAGTGTATTTCTCTGAACAGAAAAGTTAAATAAGGTAATTAACTATTAGATCCTAATAGAATATTGACATAGAAGTGGCTGTTCCTGTAAAATTACATAAAAAGGGCAGAAACCACAGCTTCTTCAATATCATTTTTCTTATTAAAAACTTTTTTTATCATTCTGTTAAAAGGATCATAGAAACAGGGCTATTAGCTTTGATTATCTGTGAATTTGAGGTATCAAGCCTATTGGGATAATAGAAACAGCAGGAAAACCCAGCATCCCTGGCCCAGTTTATTAGCTGACAACTAAAATATTTCAGATAAAACAAACCATAATCTTTGTAAATTTAAATTGTTTTGTGGCAATTATCTTTCCTAAAACAGAGAAAATAATCCTTTTATGGAAACTGTAAACTTAGGTATTATAACTAACTGCACCTGGGTAAAATGAAGCAACTTGAGGCAGGCTAGTGATCATACTTAATAAAAACAAAAAAACCAGAAAATCACAGATATCACAGGTGGGGGGGGGCCATAGGGATTAGACTAAAATTAGAGAGAAAACCTTTCAGAGGTGAGCTGAGAATTGGCAGACATTTTCTCTTGGGGCTATTTTTCATTTTTATGCTAATTGAGGACTGTTGATCAGGGTTGGCAACAGAAGGTTGTGACTAGGAAAGGTAATCCAGCAAAGCTTGACACAGTTGTATTAACATGGTTGGGGTGACAAAGTAGAGAATCTAGGGATTCAAATGTGACCAGTCTCCTAAGACATTGGCTGAATTTTGAAATATGAGGCTGACTAAAGAGCTTGTCAAAAGTGCGTAGAATTGGATGAACTGGGCTGTCCCATACAGCAGCCAGTAGCCACATGTGACTACTCAGCCCTGAACACGTGGCTACTTTAATTGAGACGTGCTGTAAGTGAAATATACACGAGATTTTCAAAGACTTAGTACAAAAAAAAGAATATAAAATATCTCAAATGTTTTTATATTAAATGCTGAAATTGTATTCTGGATTTATTGGGTTAGATAAAATACATTATTAAAATGTTATGTGTCTTTTTAACTTTTCACAATGTGGTTATTAGAAAATTTCAAACATAGGTGCGTCATATATTTCTATTGTTCAATCCCCATCTAGAAGGCAGACTGAAATCTTCAACTATCTCATGATGCTTAGGAACCAAAGATCCAAAAAGAGAAGGGAACAAAAATTACTCACTGATTCTAGGTATAACCTCAGGTGGAAAACTAGAATTGGAATGAGTAGGCTTGAAGACATTGCTCAAAGATAAAAAGAATCAGAATTTTTTTTTTCACGCTAAAGATGATTGAATAAATAGACTTGAATGGCTTCAAACATACACCAGTCTCCTCTTCGGTAGACTTTTAAGTTTTGAACCTGTATGGGGTAAGATGTTAAAGAGGTAAGCAAAAAAAAAAAAAAAAATCTGTTAAGACTAGAACTCAATCTCTTTTAGTTTATTAGGGCTGAAGAGGCAATGACCTACCAAGCTCTCAGTGAAAGCCGTGAAGAGCTACATCTTAGGAGGGGGTGAACAATAAGTAGTCTTAAAATTAACTAAAACTACAGTCCAGTCCTGACCCAACACAGTCCCTTATGAGATTGATATAACCAGCACTGCACACTGTCCACCTAATAGAGGGCTGAACCCTCTATGGTGGGAAGTAAAGATCATTTATCAATGCTCTGTTGATGCAAGATCATATGACCATTATCCAAAACAACAACAAAACAATGGAAGCATACTCACAGATATCCAAACATAGGAGTGAACAGATAAGGACTAAAAATAACTAGGATTAGGATAGTCAATAAAATGAGTAAAAATAGATGAAATATGGGAATTATAATAGAGAATCCATAAAGAATCCATTAAAAAAATCAAATGACAAAAAGTATAAAACTACAGCATCTAAAACTAAGAACTTGATGCAAACAGCAAACTGAACAAAAGACAGATTTAGTAATCTTAGGAAAAAAAAATCCTTTTTAACCAATAATATGCAGACAGTAGCATAAAAACATAGAAGCTTATAAAAAGTAGATGAACTTAAGAGAGCAACATGCTCAAAAGAATTAACATATACATAATGGGAGTCTCAAAAGGAGAAAAGAAGCAGGAAGATAGTACTCTGCTCTCACACCATAATCAACACAGGAGACCCAGAGACCAAATGTTTGTGTGTGGGTTCCCATACACCAAACAAGCAATTGGGTATCCTCCAAGTCAGTCTGGACCTATCTACATAGCATCAGATCCTGAAGGTTGAGGGCTCAGTCCCACAAGACTACTCTCCCTTCAGACCCTGGTCACAAGTCTGGGCCTCCAGAACTTCTGACTGACCAGCTTCAAGTTGGCATCCTCACAGCCCCATCTTTGTGTTTAATTAATTTTCTAGAGAAGCTCATAGAACTCAGGGAAACACTTAAATTTACTGTTTTATTATAAAAGATATTACAAAGGATACAGATGAAGGAGAGGCATAGGGCAAGGTATGGGGGAAAGGAAGAGAGAGCTCCCATGCCCTCCCCAGGCATGCCACTCTCCAGGAATCTCTACATGTTCAGCTCTCCTGGAGGCTCTCTGAACCCTGTTCTCTTGGGCCTTTTACTGAGACTTCATTGGATAGGCATGATCAACAACTGTGGAAATGTGATTGAACAAAAATGGTAGGATCTAATACTAATGGACTGAGTGGGGAAACCTGCCAAGTTCTGCATGTTCAGAGTCGTCTTGGCCTCTCTGTGTAGCAGTCCTTCCTCCAAGGCATGGGGCAGGACCACTTCTGAAACGGGGGTCTTATGACCTATAACCATACAAGGTAGGTCAGAGAATTTCTTTATGCCCAGCTCTAAGACAGAATGTCAGGGGAAGATTAGAGTCTGGCCTTGGGGAAAAAAGGAGCAGGGGAAGGGAGGGCAGGGGAGGGTTAGAGACAGATCCCATTTTCTGAGGCCTTAAAGCACCCTGACCTTATAACAATAGGCTGTAAAAAGGGCTATAGAATTATGAGCCAGGTACTGTGGGTGAAAACCAATATATGATGTAAATGATATTGTTATATATATCACAATAAAATACAAATAATATTCAAAGAAACAATGTCTGAGAATTTTCTAAACATGACAAAATACAGCAAAACTAATTCAAGGTATTCAGTAAATGCCAAAGGAAAAAAGACCACTTAAAACTGTTGAATTTCGAATATAAAGATAACCACTATAATAGTAGCAAGAAAAAAAGACAATTTTATTGGAGCAATAATTAGACTTATAGCTGACTTTCCTATAAAGATAAGTCAAAATATAAGAAAATCACGTTTAAACTCTAAAAGAAAATACCACCAATCTAAAATTTTATACATCGTGAATATACCTTGGTAACTTTCAAAGTTTGGCAACTATAAATAAAGCTGCTATAAAAATCCATGTTGAAGTTTGTGTTTGGACATAAATTTTCAACTAACTTGGTAAATACCAAGGATCAGTTGTAAGCAACTGTCAAACTGTCTTGCAAAATGCCTGTACCATTTTGCCTTCTCACAGGTGATGAATGATTCTTCCCATTGCTCCACATTGTGGCCAGGCATTTGGTTGTCAGTGTTCTGAATTTTGGACAGTCTAATAAGTGTGTAGTGGTATTCTGTTTTAATTTGCATTTCTCTAATGATAGACGATGTAGAGCATCTTTTTTGTATTTACTTGGCATTTGTATATTTATTAGTGATGTATCCAAGTCTTTTTTCCATTTTTCAATTGGGTAGTTCATTTTCTTATTGAGTTTTAAGAGTTCTTTATATTTTAGATTAGAGCCTTTTATCAGTTGTGTCTTTTATAATTTTTTTTTCCTGTTCTGTGGCTTATCTCTCATTCTCTTGATGGTATCTTTCACAAAGAAACTAATATTTAATATCTTTTGGATGGGTTACGTTTTTCAGCTCTTCAATAATTTGCTAATCTCTTTGAATATTATAGGCTCCACAAATTTTCTGAAAACCAATTGAGATACATTATTTTAACACCTCCTACATCAATGGGAGAAATTTTAGCAGCTACCTACATACAAAATTGTTTAGAGTTCATTGTCCTACAGTTCTATAACATTGCTTACCCTATTAATGTTTTTGAAAAAGAATGGATAATAAATATTGAACACTCTCTGTGTCGACACTGTGCTGATTGCCAGAAATGCATCACTTTCTTCTCATGTTGGCCCTTTAAGTTACTCTTACCATACCCATTTTCCAGAAAAGAAAACTGAGACACAGGTTAGATATTTTGGCCAAGGTCCTAAGTAGCAGAGGTAGTGTTCCACTGAGGTAGTCTGACAGCAGAGCTTAAGTCTATTATTTCACATTTCAGTGCTCAGCAATGCCAATCATCCTCATAAAGGAAAACCTCTTATTTACTACAATATTGTACATACAATAGTTTGGTAGAAATCCTTGTTTTTAAAAAATTACTTCATTTTATTATTTATTAAAATATACAAGCAATTATTTATTCTAGGAAAAAAAAATTACAAGTACAGATAGACCAAAAGGAAAAGAACTGCAAAATCATTCAACCCTTAATTGTACAAACTTAGTGATATTTTTCTACTTAGTAGAACTAATTTGTCAAACAGTCTGAACTGAGTGAAGTAGAAACATAATTGTCTTCTTCAACCACTGCCTTTAACTATGCAATGTTGAACATCTCTTTCTAGTCTTTAGTGATACTTTGGACAGATTTTTCTGCTTTCTGCTAAAAGTAATTCATTCCAATCTAGTCAATTTTCAGACCACAATCTCATAAATATTTGAATGCTTTTCCTGTCCTGCGAGTTTATGGTAGGACTGTGGCCCCAGAACCTTACTGGGATAGAGGGTAGGTCTAGTCTTTTACTCTACTTATACCACCACTGTCTTGTGCATTGTATGAATCAACACCTTTCTCTAGAATAATACGGACTGACAGGAGATATCAAAGAAAATTAAGTCTTCAACTTGCTCTTTCTACCACATTTCCTCTCTTTGGTTTGATGTCCTCTATGTGTCTAAGTTTCTAGATGTCAGCTCCCCCATGATGCTCTTATGTCAATTTTTGAGGAACCTCCTAACAGCCAAGTTCCCTTAGTTAAGAGGTATATTGCATTGACTTCCCTAAACTTCCTCTATTGTTATAGTCTACTTTTGTAAACTTCTGGGTTACTTTGGCCTCACAATGAGCCATCTTGGCGGGGAGCAGTGAGAGTGGGGGGGTATTGAAATGGTAGGGTAAATAGAGTCAAGCTGCCCTTCTACTTGCCTTGTGAAACGAAAGCATTTTTGTGAAATTAGAGTGAAAGAAGCCTCATTGCTGCCACTCTCGTTGCCATCTGTCTCACATTTCTTTATCTTGCTCAGATAGGCTTGGATATATCAATGCCCTCCAGCCAATGACCATCAGGGACACAACTGTAATTGAACAAGTTGCGTTCATTGCTCATAGCAGCAAAGGAGAATGTACACTACAGGGAACTATTGGAGTCTAGGTAAGAATGTGTTAGGACTTAAAGGATTTGGGCCTGTATTAGGTGATTTTTGTGGAGGATTTAAGGAAGCAGAGCTGAAACAAGTGGTAGTAATTCTAAGATTAGATAGCTTTATACATTTTATCTAGCAAAAGCAAAAACTGGAGCAAATCTGAAGCTATACTTGGTGAAGAAGCAGCCATCCCTCATATTAGCTAAGATAGGGGAGTACTTGGGTCACTTTTGTGGTTTGGACAATACTCCTCTTTTGTCTGTATTCACACATGACTATGAAATGGTCTTGCTGCTGCTGTCTTCACACATCACCATCAAAGAATGGCCTGTATAATATTGATGTTCTGTCATATTATTTAAGTTAAACAGAATAACTCAGTCCTAGCTGTGAGTGCCAGGCCAGTTCCTGGCAGCACCAAAGCTTCACTGATATACCAGGCTAGATCCTATATATCAGGGACTGCTTGCTGCTTTGTTCTTTCTCAGAGGACAGATTGCAAAGTTCAATGCTAAAAGCGGACTTCAATCTAATAATAAGCCACTTACTCTTCCTAGCAGGGCTGTGTTCTCTGAGTAAACATCTTAAAGTCCCTTTAACTTAGCTCATTATAAAGACTTGTGAATTTCAAATTTCTAACTCTTTTTGTAGACAAGCAAAGGGAGAGAGGTGGTGGTAAAAACCACATTCTGCAGCCTTACAACAATACAGCAGCTATGTGTCTGTTGACTTTGGTTGCTCTCTTTGAAAAGGCAGTTAAATAACATTTACTCTTCCAGCTTTGAGATGATTCTTAGCATTGACATAATTCTAAGATAATAGGAAAAGATCCATTCAATTTCCTATTATATGCACACACATACTCAATTATGTGTCTTATCAAAACATATCAAGCCAAAAAATATTATATAATCTATTTTAATCAACAAATATGTACATTTTAATTATGCAAATAAAACATTACTATTCTTACATATTTGAGGAATGAATTTCTCGATTTAAATCATTGTAAGAATAAAGGCATTTAAATTTACACTATTTTACTAATAGTTCTCTTTTCTGTTTTATCTCATAATAAATTGTTAGAAAGTCTGTAAGACACTGAGACATGAGTTGATCCTGGCAGAACTTGTACTTTTTCTATATTTTCAGTCAGTTGTATCCCTAAAAACTACATTACTGGATGATAATGGCATAGCTTCCTTCAGAAATGGTTTTACAAAATTAAAGTGCAACATTAGAACATTAGCTTTTATATATGGCCAAAAGGGAAAACTGTTGCTGAATGGCAGTCAATGGAATGAGTGTTGCTGAATGAAATTTCGAATTCTAGATCTAAGTATTCAACTGCCTATTTGTATTTCTAATACGCATCTCAAATTTGCTATGTCCAAAATTGAACTCTTTTTTTCCCTTTCTACTTAAACCTGTCTTCTCCATGGCAATTCCAATCCTTCAGTAATAAAGCCAAAACCTGGAGTTTTTCTTAACTCCTCTTTTTCTGATGCTGCATAAAATCAGCAAATTCTTAGAGTTTTAAACTCTATTCAGGCTCAATTCACTATGTGTCATCTCTACTATTACTATCCTCCACTCACTCTTGACCTAGTGTTTGGCAAAAGACTTCTAACTGGTTGATCTTACTATTTTGTTACTATCCTCAAATCAGCAGCCAGAGTGAACATGTTACAATACAGGTCAGATCTTATTAGTCTCCTCTTTAAAACCCTCCAACAGCTCCTGTTCTTATTCAGACAAACAGACAAAGTCTGTATAAGGTCCTTCAATGCCTTCGCTCTCTGAAGGCAGCCATCCTACTCTCCCCTGAACACTCAACTCAGCTACTGGCTTCATTGCTATTTAACCAATATGGTGGACAGGATTCTACCTCAGGGTCTTTGTGTTCCTTTCCTGGGTTTTGAAAGCTCCCCCTTCACACAGCTGTATGACTTGCTGTCTAAACTCTACTTAAAATTGTACCTTTCTTCTCTCCACATATGACAATCTTTTTTGTGTGTGTGCTTTTATCACCATCTAACATATTTTATATTTTATTTATTCGTATTATTTTTTTGTCCACCCAAAAGAACATAAGTCCTATGACGGCAGGGATTTTTATCTGTTTTGTGACTTACGCATTTCTCAGCCTAGCAAAATACCTGGCACATTGCAGATTATCAATGATTGTTGCATGAGTGTAAGTGTGTGAATAAATGAAAGATCCTTTTTCAGCGATCTGTAAATTTAGTTATCTCTGAAGTGCTTCCACATCTGTTTAAATAGAAATTGTTTTCTACTTCTAAACAAATTATTAGAATATCTCATACTTCCTTTGTCATATTTTTAAAAGCAAAATGGATCTGAGATTCTATGATTTTTAAATTTAATTAGGAAATAGTAAAGTAAAATGAATTTGTTAGTTTTTATATTATTAATTTCCATTAATAGCATTTATATAATTTTTCCATTTTATGTTTATTTTAGATAGGGAATTGAATAATAAGCTATTCTTAAATTGTGAAACGATTGTTCTTTCTGAATAATAGCTCTTAAATCCCTGATTCTTTATAAATGTTTTTATTTCTGAAATAATTTTCTAAAAGTATAAATTATAAATATAGCATTTGCACATGCTCTGAAAATACTTTATCTAAGTATTTCCCAGAAACTAAATGGTAAAGGTTTCACTTGAGTACATCAAACATGTTTAACTACCTATATTAATACTTTGAGTCTTGCATTTTATATTTTTATGCTGGAATGAAGTTAATTAAGTTTCAAGAATTACCACAAATGAAAGGTAAGATTCTGAAAATGTCTTCAAAACATTTTAAAATCATATTCTTATTTCTCCAATGGATTCTGTGTAATAGTCATTCTTCCAACATAATACTCTTCTGTAACACATGAAAATTCAGCACAGAAATACTAAGGTCCAAATGAAATAGAAGCCTCTGTTGTAACTTCCATTAAATGAATTTTTCATGGACTGAAAACATATGAAACATTGAAGTAAATATTGCTGGGGATCCTCCCAGATCACTTTACTGCCCCCAGCCACAGACGCTGGCTGCTAATGTTTCACACCTGCACCGTCTTCTGAGGCTTGACTAGGCTGATGACAGCCACCTGCCTGGAGAGACGTGGGAATGTCATGGCTCTGCCACCTTGCCCTCTAAGAGAGACAACCTTTATGGAACAGTTCACACTTCGAAGCTCCACCCAGCATTGGACTGATGCTGGATTTCTTCTAATGTGCTGCTTTTTCTGGATATTCCCATGGCATAACTTGCTTTCCTTATTTCCTTAATTAAATAGCTTACAAAAGTATCCCATCTCCGCCTTTGCTCCAGGGGACCAAAACTAAGACAAATGTAAAATGCTTAAATGTCCTTTGTTGTTGTTGTTAACACCATCTTCAAACACTGTCAAGTTCCTTTTATTCTTGGTTTATCATTTTTCCTATGTTTGATACTTTGGACACATTTATGGAAAAAGATACTTTTTGCACACAAAGATAGTACTTAAAATGAAGTTTATGATTATTCTCTGATATCCTATTGCATGTTACTAGTTCTACCTGAGGCATTCTTAATCTAAACTGGAAAAATATCTCATAAAGTTGGAAGATATATCATATCTAGATTCTTTTTCATCTTAAAGTTTTTTTGTGGTTACCTGTAGTATGTTTCATATCCTCTTAGACTTCTGTTTTTTAAACTATAAAGTGAGATTACAATGCTAGTTTTACCTAATTTTTCATAGTTACAAAGATTACATGAAATAATGTAAAAACACTTTCAAATATAGTTAAATTATATAAAGAATATGCCTATTGTCTATGCAAAATAAATTTTGATTCAAATTAAAATATAAAATATCACTATTGGCCATAGCACCTCTACCAATTCCTAAGCTTTAAGGAAATAGCACAGTTCACTGTTTTAGAAACAAATAGGTCACTAACATTTAATTAGCTGTTACTATGTGCCAGAATGTTAGATGCTTAGTGTATTTTTAGCTCAAATAACAATGGGCCTGTTTGGCTTAATTGCTGAAAATAATTTCCCTCAAAGTGACCCCCAGCTACATTTCTGAGAGTACCCAGTCTAATTATCTCAAAGGTATTTATGAACTGATCCTCGTATTTGTGGGTGCAAAGTTCTTCTCACATTTCTTTGGCATGGTGGAGGCTGCTGCTAACCTACTGTGAGACTGCTTACTTAGGCATGATAGTCTCCTGCCAGCAACTAATCTGGGCTCAGGGAAGTTACTGGATATTGTTTGATATCCAAGCATCAGTTTGAGACCTTACAACGTATTTAATGAAAAGACAAACCTTCTAGGACTGACAGAAAAGGAGCTAGAGGGTACTGTCACGCAGTGCAGGAAACATTGTTTCTATTCGGTCTTACACCTAAAAAAATTATATCCAAAGAGCATTTTAAAATCTGGCCAAGAGGAACACCAAGATGGCCAACTAAAGACACTGATCATCAGACCATCCTGGCAGGAAAGCAGGATATTGGACAGAGGAGACGGGAGAAGAGTCACAGCTCACATGTGGACCACAGAGATGGCTGAGGACCCCAGTGAGAATAGCTTTTATGAAAATGTCCCAAAATAATAGATGCTGGTGTGGATGTGGAGAGAAAGGAACACTTATGCACTGTTTGAAGGACTGCAAACTATTATAGCACCAACTCTATAGAAAATAGTATGGAGATTCCTCAAAGAACTAAAGGTAGACCTACCATTTGGTCCAGTAATCCCACTACTGGGTATTTACCCAAAGGGAAAAAAAAGTAATTTTATCAAAAAGACACTTGCACTTTAAAATTTATTGCGGCACAATTCAAAACCATGAAGATGTGGTATCAACCCAACCATCAATTCATGAGTGGATAAAATGTGGTATATGTATACCATGGAGTTCTACTCAGCCATTCAAAAAATGAATTAATTCCTTTTGTAACAATCTGGATGGAACTGGAGACCATTCTCCTTAGTGAAGTATGATGAGAATGGGAAAACAAACACCACATGTACTCACTATTAAATTGGAACTAACTGAACAGCACTCATATGCACAGATGGAAGTAAAACTCAGCAGAAATGAAACGGGAGGAGGGAACGGCTGCAATCACACCTAACAGGTACAACGTACACTATCTGCAGGGTGGGTGCACTTATAACTTTGCCTCATGCGGTACAAAAGCAATTCATGTAACCAAAACATTTGTACCCCTGTAATATTCTGAAATAAAAAAGAAAAAAAGATATGGAAAAAACCCAAGTGTCCAATGATGAATAAAAGTATAAAAAACTGTGATATGTATACATATATATACACGCTCATGTAGATATACACGCACACACACAGAATGGAATATTTTTCAGCTTTTTACAAAGCAGATCCTGCCATTTACCAAAACATAGATGATTCTGGAGGACATTAAACTAAATAAAATAAGCCAGTCACAGAAAGTAAAATACTCCCTGATCTCATTTATGTGTGGGGTAGAATCAAAAAAAGAAGAAAAAAAGAAAAAGAAAAAGTTGAATACACAGAGATAGAGAATGAAACAGTTGTTACCCGGGGCAGGGGGTAGAGTAGAAGGAAACGTATGTCAAAGGATACAAAGTAGCAGATAAGTAAGAGGACAAGTCTAGAGATCTAATGTACAACATGAGGATTACACTTAGTAAAAATGTATTATACTCGAGATTTTTGCTAAAAGTAGATTTTGGGTGCTCTTGCCTAAATACACACACACACACACACACACACACACACACACACACACACACACACACATGGGTAACTATGTGAAATGATGGATATGTTAATTTACTTGACTATAGTAACCACTGTCTCTATATATATCAAAACATGTTGTAAACCTCAAATATAGACAATAAAATTTTTTAAAAAGCAACACAAAATCGGGCCAATTGTATTAGCACACTTTGTAGTGTAAAATAAAGAGTGGGAGATGGAGAACTTTCTTGTTCCAGAAGTCAAGCAGTCCCCATTATATGTGATAAAATACTTTCTGCAGCAATAATTAGATCATGTAATTTGAGACTTTTTAATAGTAGCAGTAGTACGTTTGTCAAATGTGTCATTCAGAGACAAATAAACATCACTATATACTGAATGAACAGCAACAAAAAATTAGATTGGAATTGTTTCCTAATAGAATACCGCATGTCTAGAAATACATATAGGGACAATTAAATACAAATTCGGTGTCACCTCAGTGCAAATGGAAACTTACTTTTTATATGAGCTTGAAATCTCAGATAAAAATAAAAAGTAGAAATAAAGCAGGATCAAAGAAGAAAGGAATGTTAACATTCTGCAACCCTTGCTAAGGTTATCTGTACGGAAATAAAAGTTTTTTCTTTCTTTTTTTGCTTTGTTTTATATGTGGGCTAGAATACTTGTAGCATTACTCACTTGCCTCCACTGGAACTAAGAACAAATTCATACACATTATTCTGGTTTATATAAATCACTTGATTCCTATTTACTCTGAAATCCATTTTTAAATTACCCTCTTGATTTTTTTTTTAATTCCAAGTGTATTGATCTGAATTTTCCTCCTTACTGTCATTTATCTTTTGGGTTCTTGCCTTATCGATGTGTGTATACAAAGGCAGCCTTTCCTAGCCCCCTCAAGAGCATTTTAACACACAATTGTCCGTTCAAACCAATGGCCCTAACTATCTTCAAATCTCCCCGGAAAACCCATTTTATTTCTATTAACTTTGTAACTCTCTTTAGTGTATTAAAGAATCTTCAAAATAGCTGATAAAACAAAATTTCAGAAGAGCTATATTATGAATTTATTAATGAACAACTCGATAGACTTTCATCAATTTACGGTTGGGCATTATTATTAATACAATTGCATAGGGTACCACTTAAATTATGGGGGTGATAATCACAGTAATTATAAGAATTTTAGGATATTATCATATTTAATTTTCTTTTTGAACCATATTCAAGCCCAGTATGTAAACTGATGGTTGGAAGGGTTTCCTGGCTTTTTATTATACTATCAAAATATGAGGCAATAGGACAGCGTAAGAGCTCAGAATTTGGCTTCAGATCGACTTGGCTTTACCCCATGGGAGTTGTGTGATTTTATGTGAGATAACTAATATTGCTGAGCCTCCATTGATTCCTTTATAGAATAAGAATAATGAAATATACTTTATTTTTTTAAAACTTCAGCATATTACAGGGGTACAAATGTTTAGGTTACATATATTGCCTTTGCACTACCCGAGTCAGAGCTACAAGTGTGCCCATCCACCAGACAGTGTGCATCACAACTATTAGGTGTGAATTTATCCATCCCCTCCTCCTGACATATACTTTAAAAGTTTTGTTTTTGAAGGGTTGGCATATGGGAACTAATACCTAATAGCATCTCCCAATATTTATGGAATTGAGTTTTATTAATGATACAGAAAAATAAGGGGTGCTTCCATTATACTGTTAAAGTAGCCACTTTTTAAATATTTTTTTTTTATTTTTTTTATTTTTTAGAGATAGGGTCTCTGTCACCCGGCTGGAGTGCAGTGGCATGATTATAGCTCACTGCAGCCTCAAACTCCTGGGCTCAAGGGATCCTCCTCCCTCAGACTCCTGAGTAGCTGGGACTATAGGAGCTGCCAGGCTAATTTTTAAAAAAATGTTTTTAGAGATGAAGGCTTGCTATGTTGTCCAGGCTGGTCTCAAACTCCTTGCCTCAAGTGATTCTCCCACCTCAGACTTTCAAGTTGCTGAGGATACAGATGTGAGTAACCACACCTAGTTCTTATTTTTTACTTTATACTTTATAGAGATATATTTTATCGTATGTAAATTATATCCATTTTTAGAGTACATCTAGATACATTTACTAAACGTGCATCTATGCAATCATGGTATCAATCGTGATTTTGAATACTTTATCACTACCAAAAGTTCTCTACCGACCCTTTTTAATGAATTCCCCTGCAATTCCTACCCCAAGCAATTGTTGATCAAATTTCTATTGCTGTAGGTTAGTTTCGTATGTTCTAGAACTTCATATAAACGGAGTTATATAATATGCTGTCTTACATCTCTGGCTACACTAACTCAGTATAAAAGTGTTGAGATTTATCCATGTTGTTTCACAGTAGTTTGGCCCAATTTATTACTAATATTTCATTGTAAGGATATGCCATAATTTGTTTAACCATTCATCTGGTGACAAACTTGGATCATTTGCTGCTTTTGGTTGTTATGAATAAGGCTTCTGTAAGCACTTGTATACAGTTCTTTGTGTAGTCGTGTGCTATTTTCAGGGCTATGCAATTATACTGCTCAGATCTCCTTTCCGGAGAGCTTGCTCCAGGAGCATAACTGACAACTTTGAGCTGTCCCACCTTTGTATCTGCTGCAGTGGCATTTGTCAGTGCTCTAGGCTGTTCCTAGCCAATAACTAAGTGACCCTAGCTATTTTCATCCAACACTGGACTCCTCTAGCAGGCCGTGTTTGCTTGGGTATCCTATCCATCTGGCAGAGATGTTCTCAGAACTGCAGTGTGAGGTTATTCCTACCCGATCCTTCCTTTATTTTTCCCACATGTGTCAGACCTGCATAATGGCCTAAAGGCTCTCACCATATAATGTGCACCCCCACACCTCGCCCCTTTACCTTTTACATTTTCTACCAATAAATCTCTTGCACATATAATCCCATTTTGGTGTCTGCTTCTAAGAAAACTTAGCTTTTAATATTCTTTGGTAAAATCATAGGAGTGAAATTAACCATATGATGTTATGGATTCTGTGAGTAAAATAGCACCTTTGTTGCAAAGTCCTTAGTCTCTTTTAGCTGGCACAGCTTGTGTCTGGGTGGGTTATGCTATAACTTTACACTGGTTATGGGGTTATAGGGATGGCAGCCAGGAGAGGAGGTGGGGACAGATTCTGAGGTAGTCACTTTTGCCTTTGAAGTGAAGTAATTATGTATATTCTGCATTAGCAGGGTACTAGCTTTAATGGGCAGGGGTGACACACTTCTGTAGGCCCAGAAGAGTAAAGTTCTGGAGTTTTCTACCCAGATAATTCCATCCTATGTGTCAGCATCCCTGGTTTTCTAAATTAGAGCCCTGACTTTGGAATAACACAACTGTATGACTCTATAATGGGAGAAATTTTAGGTCTTTAGACCCTGGGCAACAGCTTCATAGGAGGAGGCAGCCTGTGTAGTTTATAAGGGGAAGGGGGAGTAAAGGGGAATGAACACCCAAGGAGAGCTGTTCTGTCCACACCTCTCACCAGCAACTCACTTGTTCTGCCTTTACCCCAAGGACATCTGTGCTAGAAGATAAAGTGTGGCACAGCTGATTCCTTTAATTAAGAGACAAAGATTGTGTCAAGGTAACATGAGGAGGGTAAGGTAGAGTGGAGGATGAATTTTAAAGGCTTTTCTCCCACCAGTCATCTTATTGCTAGTTTATCCACTCCTTGCCTCATCCTGCAACCACTGTCTTCCCATACCCCCTTGATGTCCACAGCAGTTACATCAGCACAGACTTCAATCTCCTCAAGAACTATCAGGTGTTTTTGTTTGTTTTTGTTTTTGTTTTTGTTTTGAGACAGAGTCTCACTTTGTTGCCCTGGCTAGAGTGAGTGCCGTGGTGTCAGCCTAGCTCACAGCAACCTCAAACTCCTCAGCTTAAGCGATCCTACTGCCTCAGCCTCCCGAGTAGCTGGGACTACAGGCATGCGCCACCATGCCCAGCTAATTTTTTTCTATATATATTTTTAGCTGTCCAGATCATTTGTTTTTTATTTTTAGTAGAGACGGGGTCTTGCTCAGGCTGGTCTCGAACTCCTGACCTCGAGCGATCCACCGGCCTCTGCCTCCCAGAGGGCTAGGATTACAGGCGTGAGCCACTGCGCCCGGCCTATCAGGTGTTTTTATATATTTTTATTATTTTTTTTTTATTTTATTTTTTTTTTGTTTGAGACAGAGTCTCACTTTGTTACCCGGGCTAGAGTGAGTGCCGTGGCATCAGCCTAGCTCACAGCAACCTCAAACTCCTGGGCTTAAGCGATCCTACTGCCTCAGCCTCCTGAGTAGCTGGGACTACAGGCATGAGCCACCATGCCCGGCTAATTTTTTTGTATATATATTTTTAGTTGGCCAGATAATTTCTTTCTATTTTTAGTAGAGACGGGGTCTCACTCTTGCTCAGGCTGGTCTCGAACTCCTGACCTCGAGCGATCCACCCGCCTCGGCCTCCCAGAGCTAGGATTACAGGCGTGAGCCACCGCGCCCGGCCGATGTATTTTTATTTTTAAACTTATTTCCTGAAATCCATTTTTTTCCTCTTTTTTTTCAATACTTTCTCTGAAGTTAATTTTGGAGGTTGTAGCTTGTGGTCTTGCTAGTTCACCATGTTGAGGGGACCAACATACCCTGGAACGTTTCTGGCCTCTTTGTTGATGTCACTAAATATCTGCTTAGTATTTGCTGCTGGGTGTGGCTCTTGGCCTCTACTCCCCATCTCAACTCCCCCAGCCCCCAAATCTGCCTCTTGTTCACATCAGCTCTCACTTGTACTGCAAAGTCCTCAAGGATAATATTTACAAAGTATAGTATGTCTTAGAGTTTACTTAAAAAAGAATCTGGACTAGAATTGAGCTATTTTTATAACTATACTCCTATTCATTTTCATTTAATTCTCCCTTGAGTGAAGAGGAGGGGGAGTGAGAGGAATAATACCAACATTTGCTTCTCATCCGTAGCCTATTTCACATGCTGAGCACATGAATATCATGCTGTGTGTCAGGGGGTTGGGGTGGAGAGCATGAATGTCTCTGTTCCAGGTTCCTTCCTTTGTTGTGGGCTCAGAAAATAGACAGCTAGGAAAGTCCTGGAGAATACTTGCATTCAGAAATATCAAGAAAGATCTGGTATCTGTTATCTATGGGTAAGAAGAATGGTTTGCCCAAGTGTTGGAGTGTTAAATCATAATCAGTTCCTGTGTGCACACAAAAAAGAGTAACAATTGGCAAATGCCTAGCACAGCTGCATTATTGCCTATAAAAAAAATGGGAATGAAACAAACTCATATCTAGGGTAAATGAGATAGTGAAGCCCTCATACTGCTGCCTCCAAAAATGATTTTTACTCATCATCAGTAATGAGAAAAATGTCTAAATGGCTTTAAGGGACATTTGAAATTTATGTGGTTTGACACTTAAAATTTTTAGAAACATCTAAAATAGCATAAAAAATAACTAAACCATGAGGTTAAAATATACTACAGTCCAGCTTATAAATCCATGTCAAGAAAAATTTATTTTAAAGGAACATCTCAAATAAAGTGCTAGTTTAAACTCTGTAGTCATTTTTTTTTTTTAGAACAAAACAGTAAAAATATCAAGGGAAGATATAATTGGTACACTCAAGATTAAAGCTTTACTCAGAAATACATTAGGATCGGCTGTTGAGTATTGGTATGTGCTAACTCATAACCAGAAACATTGTTTGCATATGGCACTAGGACTTAGCTCAATTACTTTTAATTATGATACTGTGTTTATAAATTCATAATAATGGTATCTGTTTCAATTTCAGCATGAGCCTTTTTTGTAAATGTTTCACCACTTGTTGCCTAATTTAATAGTGTACCTTTAGATACATGGAATTTTTAAAAAATGACAGTTCCAAATCAATTGACATTGAAAGACTTATAAAGTTTCCAATAGTGGCAAACTTGCTAAAAATGAATATTTTGCCTCTGTTTATATCTTGTAAGGAATCTTAAATTCCCACTGGAAGGCATTCCATTTTATGCAATTATAAACTCAGATAAAAGAATGGTATAATTTTATTTCAAAACACATACTTATGAAAAAGAAAAAAATGTATAAATGAGTTTCTATTTTCCAGACAAGAGACTCGCTTGCAGTTCTACATTGCTTTCCTCACTGCTCTAATCCATCTGGTTTTACCCTTAAGTTATTGATACATTTAGCTTGCTTCTTTAAAATCCAAGACAGCATTTAGTTCATTTCTAGCTTTTTAGATCCTATTATTCTTACAACTGTCATAACCAATTTCTCTTCCACTTGGTAGAGATACAGATACTAAGGAACATTTGAGTTAAACCCTGCTTTCTCCACCCTCAGAATTGTGGTGACAGCTACTATAGGGGCAGTGTGCATGTGTGTGTCCGTGTGGGGGTAGTGGAGTAGGACCTCCACAGGCTTCTGTTTGTATAAGTAGGTTCCTGGCACAGGTTCAAAGGCTCTTAATAAGTTCAAAGTGAAGCCCTCTACAAATGATACTTACAGTCTGTTTGAGTAAAAGCCCTATACAAATAGAATTATAATTAACTCATTTATTCATTCAACAAATATTTGTAGAATAGCTACCCTAGCTTCAGAGCCCTGAGATAGCCCCGCAGGGTATATCGTATTGTACAGATCACTGCTTCTACCTTCAAGGAGTTTCTGGTAAGGTATAAGGGAGATGAAACAACAGAATATCTGTAGTAAAGTATAAATAGAAAGCCACTAGGATTTTGCATTAACTCTTCTATTCAGTTTCTTAAGGATAATATAAAAAAGTGTTAAAATTCAAATATTATTCCGATAACCTCAAGTGTTCTGATACTTTCAGCACTTACTGACAGCACGGCCATAGCATACCCACATATGATATTAAAATGGGCTTTCTTATTTGCAAGCCCAACCATTAATCACCCCACACATTTCTGGGGTTCATTACTAATATTAACTCCTTACATCTGTTAGTGTGTTAAAAGTCACTTTCACCTACATTCTAATTTGATTCCTATAAGAGACTTTTGTGTAGGCAGTAGGAGGTACAGAGTTCAGTAGTTAGGGATATTGGCTCTGAAGATGGCTTACCTAGTTGAAAGTCCAGATGTACCTTTTATTACCCAGTGTAATTGGGGTGAGTTATTTATCCTCTCTGGACCTCAGTTTGCTTATCAAGGAAAAATACATGATAATCATAGTACCCAACACATCAGTTTGCTGTGAGTGTGAAATGAGTTAACAAAGGAAAGAATAGTCCTAGTGATATGTTCTAGCTATCACACACAGTAACACTTACGCCGTCTCTAGGTTCCACAACCAGTTTAGGCTACATTGTAATTATATCATGGCTTACTCTCTGAGAAATGGTGTATCTAGTTCTCATAGGTCTCTTTAATCCTGCCTGCTATTTTCATTTGTAATTTCCTTGCCCAGATACCTATGATCTCTGGATCTATAATTCAGTTATGTGCCGGCACTTTGTATTCTAATTAGAGTTGTTAAATCAATTTTCACCCATATGCTAACTCTAAGCAATTGCTAGTAGCTGCCTAGAACCCTGCATTGAGAGAAATTTTGAGACTCAGGAACAAAAAAAAAAAAAAAAGGCTTTACAGATCTGTCACTGATTTCTACTTCAACCACAGGAGAATGAGGAAGAACACAAATGGGGGGGGGCTTATTTTCCATCCCTGATATATTAATCCACTTCTTACATATAGTATAAATTATTAGGGTTTAGAAACTTTTGCAATTAAACATACACAACTGATTATGAAATCGTTTGCTATATTCAAGTAGGCAGTACAGGAGATGACATGTACAGGGAGTAGGGTTTTGGGGCTGTGATGATTAGTGTTCATATCTGGCTCAGTTTAGAAAGATCTTTTGATACAAACAGAGGTAAACTATAAACGAAGTGACACCAAAGAATATTTGTCTGTGTCCTCATTAGGAGTTTTTGGCAAACTATAAACAAATTTAAAATTTAATATGAAAGAAAAGAGAATAAACCTAGAACTATCTTGTTAATTTGTCAAGATCTACGTTGTTCACATCCTCCATGAGGGCAGAAATCATTAATAAATAACCACTAAGACAAAAACAAAAAAGTCACCGTAGTCTCATTTGCTTAATTTATGATGAAATGATAAAGTTGCATCATTTACAACCCTATTAATTTAAGATTTGAATAATTTAGACATGCTATATAAAATTTTTATTTCATGAAATGCTGGCTATAACTATTCCCTAACTAATTGTTTCAGAGTTTTAAAAGTAAAAATATATATCCTGAGCACATAGGGAGCATATATGAATAGTGAGATTATTTTTGTAGTCTTTTCTCTGACTCATGACTTTATTTTCTGTATTCTCTGTATTGTAAATAATGTAAAATTATAAATATTAAAATTTTTATATTTGCAATTTATTATTGTATATTGTGGTCTCTTAGACATTACACTTTTTAAAAGTCTCTTTAATGTTTGTGTAGCCATGACATTCTGAGCTCTCATGTAGCAGTAATTATATTGTGGTTTCTTTATTCAGACTTGCTTTATGCATCATCCCCCTTTTCAGATTATATTAGGCTTGTCCTATGCCTTGCTTTCTTGTTTACCTTTTACTTAATTGCATTTTGCCTTGTGCTGTGTGTGTGTGTGGCATCATATTGACCTCTTCATTTTTGTTTTAAATATTCTTAATTATCATCTACCCCTACACATATTTCTAATGATTATAAATCATTCTTATTTATGATACTTCATGCTATTCATATGTTCTTTATATCAATCTCTTTTTGCTCTCAACCAGACAGTAGCAAAGACTCTCAGGATTTTTCTCCATATCATTACCATGGATTAATTATAGCAAAGCAGTTTTACATCTAGTATTTATTTATGATTTCTTCAGGCTTTATTTGTTATCAACATCATGTTGACTGTAAAGAATAGGCATTGCCTTTTAGATACAAGTCTTGAATCTTTGTTACTGCAAATGGGATCCCCTAATACAGAATGTAAAACTTATGGAGTTATCTCAAAAGAAATACAGCAATTTCTTTAAATCGTATCTCTATTAAACTAAAAAATATGTGAGTATCTTTTTGTGGATTTCTGATTATTGCATAAAATTCTCCACATTATATGTTCTTGGTACATAATAATTTGGGGCAATAAAGTTATGAGCAAAAGCATGGACTTTGTTTCATTCATTCTTTCAACTATTCACTCTGAAAAGATTAATGAAATCCTCTGGAAATACTTATATAAATAAGTATATACTTAGTTGACAGACCACTTAGAGATAGACATGTGAACAGATCATTGGCATCCAATTTCGTAGATGGCACTATCCCTTTAAAATATGAAAGACTGGAGAAAGGGTTTCTAACCCATCCCGTGCAGGAAAAGGGATGATATGAAAGCGTTCATATGGGAGTTATACCGAAGGTAAATCACAGAGTGTAATAGGAATTATCCATCTAAATAATGAGGAGGGAGAGGAGAGCCTTTCAGACAGACACAGAAACAAGACAAACTAGGTGGTGGTGAGGACTAAGAGCAGATAAGTAGCTTAGAATTCTGGATTGATTAGATTTGGTGTGTTTGTATGTTTATCATGAAAGGTTGGAAGGGGAGGGAAACATGTATTGGATTAAGGTTTCCAGTAAAAGAAATGAAAAGTTTAGTTCCAATATAAAATTTTTCCTCTTTGTGTATTATTTATAATAATTAACACCATGTATTTTACTCTTTGCCAATGATCCCACTTTCGTAATCCTCTTTGTTACTAAGGAGAATCCTATGACGCTGGTTGTACTATAATTCCCATTTTACTATGAGGAAATTGATTAAGATTAATTAACTAGAGTCACAGAATTTGGAGGGGAGAAAAGAAGAATCCAAAAGAAGCACATCTACTTCAGAACATCTCTGTCTCTGCCTGCATCTGCATCAGAGTCGATCCGGACATCTATATTTGTATTCTTGGCGTCTATACTGCAACAGTGCTGCTCAGAGAAGAAATAAGGGTATTCCTTCTGTAATGCCATATATAAGGGAAAACTGAAATTTCTGTTTTGGTTACATTAGCCACTAGAGTGTAATCTTGAGTCCTTGGGTGGGAATAGTTAAGAGAGGGAATTGGTAGAGTCATGCAGTTCTAAACACATCAATTAGTGATAAGAACCCGACACACATTTCCCACTGGATGACTGGCCATGTTTTCTGTTCAGGCAGCACATTAATAAGATGAAGGATTGGAAAGATATTCACTACTTGCTGATTGCATCCCTGAAAGACATAACATCCTCAACAATGTTGCCGTAAGCCACCTTTGAACTGACCTGTTCAGAGTTCAAAAACAAACAAAAAGTTTAGTAATATATTCATCTTCTCTGTTTGCAACAATTTTATTTGAAGTTCACACACTCATGTTGAATTATACCTGAAACCACGTGTATTACTGCCGAAGACAGTTGTTATGGAAGGATAACCTGACTTTTTTTTTTTTAATTTAGCAAAGTCCATAACTGCACATGTACAATTTGTAAATTCTGCACATAAAATACAAGACATTAAACAACACCTGCACGCCACTTTTCAGAGGAATACTGGATGAGTGTATTTATTCTTGTTTCTTTAAATCTTTCCCATTTTATCCAAAATCACTCATCTGGCAAGGCTTCACTGTTGACTCAGAGAAGACAGCATCAGGGTATGTTTTGCCTAGAGCTCTGCTTATTCAAGATTATAAACATTCACAAGACACTAATCTTGAATTTCAAATAACAGGAGAAGCAGAAGATTATGTGTAAATTATACATATAAAGTGCTTGGTTTCTATCTCTGGAATATTAACCTAGATAAATATGCAGCAATGAGTGATGCTAGAAATGTACCTGTCATAAAATGGGAGACAATTGCTTTCACATCTGTCATGGAAAGAGACATTTTATCAAGTCTCTCAATAACAATCTGGAGGGGCACCAGGAAGTGTTTTGGCAGGGTTGAAATGCTATATCAACAGGGGCAGCCAGTGACAGGAAGCAGAAGTTCAAGCAAGACGGAAAAGTGCAACATATCTTGGGAGGCTTTTTTGAAGTAATATTGATAGTTAGACAAATTAGGGGTAATGATGGAAAGCTCTTCCCATGCCTGAAGGATAACTGAATTAAAGAGCCACAGACTCTTTAGATGTGAAAGAGCTCCATTAAGGTCAACTCATTCATTCCCTGCCAGCAGAAGATTGTTCCCTATAGCATATTCTATAGCACAATGGGATAATGTTTGAAAAAGGAAACTAAAAAGGTTTCTTTTGGACTATACTAGATAATCACTGCAAATCAGAGGCTCTCCAGCCACTCATCCTGTACTCTGTCCTAGTTAGCAAATTAAAATGATTAGTAGATTTGGAGACTCCAGGTCTAGGTAACAAAGGAGGCACTGTCTGTACCACAGTCATAAAGAAAGTCATTGATTTAATGAAAAGGGTGCAATAGGAATGGCATGAATAACAAGAATTACACACAAAAGAGCCCCTCCCCTAGGTGGACATGAGGATTAAGAGCTTACCCTTAATACGTACTATTTAAGCTGCAGTTAGCAAATCTCTGAAGTTGAAACCTTTAGCACAGGGTTTTAGATGGAGGAAATGCTTTGTTCTCTTTCTTGGGAATTGTGTGCCTGTAATGAAAAGATCTCTTAAAGGTGCCCAGAGTGTTGAAACTGAATGTGGGTTTCATAAAGGGTAATTGCTATGTCCTGACTGAATTCAGAGTATCCTGAGATCAGTGGTTGGGAATTTGAATGCAAAGGGCAAAGTACAATGAAGTGGGCCAGGGAGTGACATTCAGGACTACAAGATCTGGCTCTAGCCTCAGTTTGCTTTTCCAAAGACTTGTTTCCATATTAAGTCTTATTTTTCTAACCTTTCCTTCACAGCTATTAACATTATAAACTACAGCATCTGGCAAACAAGATTCTTTCCCTAAAATAAAGAAAAAGGACACATGTTAAGGGGAGGGAGCAGTAGAAAGACTTTTCTGACATTTCCAAGTCCTCCAAGCTATGAACGTGTTTTATACTTTTATCTGTGTGTGAGGACGTGAACCAGCATGGCACACAGAGCCAGGTGATTCCAAATCTCCTATCCTCAGTGAGCCAACTGGTTCTCAAGTTGTCAGAAAAAGAAAGGAGGAAAAGGAGGCATGATCCAGACATCACCTGGTGAGCCTCTATTCTAAAGGGTCAGTTCATCCCACTGTGGGCAGGATTGTATCAGTTCTGCTGAAGCCCATATAGAGTGTGGACTGGCTGTACTAAAATCATGAGCCTGTATCTCTGAGAGATAGGCATTCACATACATATTATGCTATTGCTGTTTCTCTTTGCATCAAATGATCAGATTTTGCATCCCAGTCTGTTACTGATTCACTGAGGCAAAGTCACTTCTCAGCTTTAGTGTCCCCTCCAGAAATGGAGATAATTACAACTGCTCTGTATTTCTTCACCGTTGGTGAGTTTTATAAACCATAAAATGCTATATTTAAACTCATTATATTTGGAATTATTGAGAATTATATGCCCCTGCTCATTTCCAATATTTTTGTTGACAAAAAAGCTACCTTGTTTCCTTCCTGTTTGTCAATCTGTTAATTTGCTTATGAATCAACTGTACACTATTTACCATATGCTTATGTTGTGCTCAAAACGGTGCTTAGCACAGTATGTGGCACTTGAGTTTAAAAGGTCCTTTAGTTCTATATTCTCAAAGGGGACCTACATATTTTCCTCATATAAGTGTGTTTTTCATCTCTAAATTCTTCATCTTCAGTTTTATTGAATTGTACTAATTCTGAAAAATGCAATAAAGCTTCTCTTTAAATTTTTGTGATGTATATCTTGGGGATGTGCATTCTTCTTTAAAGACATTCATTTTGCTCCTTAATTTTAGAAGTATCTTTTGACCATCTCTATATCATAATTCTATTAATCCTTTAAGACCCAGTTAAAATATAATTATCTTATGAAGTTTTATTAGATGACTTTTCAATAAGAATTTGGATTCTATCTAGAGTCAGAAGACATAAATCTGAATCTCAAGCTGGGTCCCAAATTGGTGCAAAGTTGAGCAAGCTGCTTAGATTCTCAAAACCATTTTTCTTTTAGGAAAATGAGATGACAGTAGTACCTATATCATGGACAACATGATATACTGTGTTTTCAACTGTTGAGCACTGGGTTTGCTACCTGATAAGAATATTATAGTTGTATCAATGTATTTTCCTCTGTATGGTTTGCCCTCTATATCCATGGGTTCTGCATCTGTGGTTTTAACCAACTACAGATTAAATATAGTTGGAAAAAAAATTCCACAAAGTTCCAAAAAGCAAAACTTGTATTTGCTGCATATCGAATACTATGTTGAATCCACAGGAATAAAGTGATGTGTAAGTATTGTAAGTAATCTAGAGATGATTTAAAGGGTACAAAAGGATGTATATAGGTTATATACAAATACTATCCCATTTTATATAAAGGACTTGAGCATCTACGGATTTGGGAATCCACGGAGACGGGGGCGGAGCGGGGGGGACAGGCCCTGGAACTAATCCCCCACAGATACCAAGGGATGACTGTGCTATATTTCACACTATTCAATTATAGCGTGTATATGTATATATTATAACATATTCCTCTTCTGTATTTTTATAAATTGAGAGGATGTAAGGATCAACACACCATTAAAGCCCAGGAAAAATATAACAGTAGCCTGCATTTACCATATGCTATACTCTGATCTTGGCAATGAATATACTTTATTTCAAGGCTTAAGGTTTCCTGATGTGAAATTTCAGCTATGGTAAGCATGCCTTCTAGATACAGAAATTAGCTATAGAGAGAGAGACTTTCTAGATAAGAAAGATCTTCAAGATTTGTGCCCATCAAATATTGTATCAGCAAGTACTAACAATTCCATTTGAGAAAGTGATCTTTTGGAGCCAGTCTAAAATGGAGACAGACAATATTTACCACTTTGATCTATGATGCATGTGTTATTAGTCTTTTGAGATTCACATTATATGACAGTTTTCACTGGATCAATGATATTTACCTCTGTAATTGTATAAAAGTGAAGAAGAGAAAGAGAAAATAAAAGCCAGACAGGAAAAAAATACTCTGCTTTCAGATGAACTTGGAAATGGAGAGCTAATGAGATGGAGAGTAATAAGAAAGACTATTCTACACAACAGGAGTTACAGGGGAGAAATTCCATTTACCAATATCAAAGTAATTAGTGGAGGGCTAGGATTAGGTAAGAGGGAATTACAGATTACAGATTCCCATCAGGAATACTATAAGAAGTCCATCTCAAGTTAAAAACAAGAAAGTAAATGCTTGGAACAACTATTTTGGTGAAGTATGCTGGAATTGCTGAAGGAAGAGGGAATGGCAGTTGCATGTGTGGGTGTGCATCTTGCTAGCCTCTGAGATCAGCCTCATGTGGTCCATCATGAAACTTGAAAATACGAATGCTGAGAGGCTACTACAGAAGTGAATGGGGTAGTGAAAGCGGGAGGCAATAAAGGTATGGACAAGAAGTTAAGCAGAGATACAACTGTGACACAGAGGTGCACATGGAAAGATTTGCAGAAACGGTTTTAATGTATTTTTAATGTGTTTGTAAAAGCTGTAAAAATCTTGGCATACTGCCCAAATGATCAAGGCTCGATGCAAGTAAGTCAGAGGAAAAGCTGGAGACAGATAGTTAGATGAACAGCATGGAGCATGCCATCAGCAGCTGAAGGGAAAATAAAGTTTATTAATTAGGGGAATTAATTGGATAACTGTGACTTTTGCCTTATGTGGTCAAAATAGATTGGGAAAACAGACTGTAAAGTGTATACAATTTAGTAGCTAAATTTAAAATATAGTCTTGTAACTGAAGCTAAGAAATCAGATGAAAAATGGCAAAGACCAAGAAGTATGAAACTCATACTGCGCTATCCATAACTGTCATATTTATAAGGCATATTAGTTAATGATACTTGTTTCTTAGGGACATTAGTTCAAATCAATCCAATAAAAGGATTGACCAATTGCTTGGTAACATATATAAATTAAATGCTATTTCAATGTAAAATGGCAGCTCTTAAGTAGATCTCACTAAAGATATCTATGCCATGAATTTCTCATGACAAAATTTAGCAGCCTTTTCTCTCTTAAACTTTTAAAACGGCATAGATTTAGTACTCTCAACAAATACGTTTTTCTACCGTTACATACTTTTTAAGTTTCCCTAATAGTTCTCCAAGACTATTTTTGTAGCATGTTTCTGAAACAAAATCACTTTAAGATCTCTACTTTTGTCTCTCTGCATTCATTTTAGTAGTTCATTATTTCATTTAATTTCACAGCCCAGATATGAACAGTACATCTATTCCCTTTCTCTTATTTTACACATTATTCTCAAATAATACCATTTTCAACTTATCAGAATGTCCATTCAATTTCTGTTATACAATTAACAAAACATATCAATTCAGATAAATAACTTTGTCCTTATATTTGAAGTTAAAAATTATTAATTAAAATACTATGTTGTTTTACAGTTAGCAAAGCCCTTCCTCATATGTTATCTAACATAATGCTTACTATGAACTTGTAAAAGAGTTATGATTCTTTTATAGATTTGGTATGGATACATGGCTTGTCTCTTTTTTTAGATAACTACCTGTAGAACATGGGCTTGAGCATTTTGACTGTCAATTCAGTATTATTTCCAAATTCAATACATTAAAAAAAGTTTCTAAACTCATATGACATGGCAGAAACGATGCTAATAACTGAAATATGAAATAGTTTGGTCCCAAATGCAATGAGCTGACAGTCTAATGGGAAAGGGTTGCTGTTTTGAGTCTATGTGGCAATAGCTTTGGGAGAGTTAAGTACAGAGGCAGTGGAGTTAAGACAGAGGAAGAAGGGAGAGTTCCTGAAGATAGATTTATTCAGCCTGAGTTAGAGAGTGTGAATGAAAGACAAACCACTCACAGTCATACGCACATGCAGTGTTCTGGAAGTGCGAGAGGGCACATAAATGGAGGAAATTTCACATATTACAGAGTGACTGAAAGCAGAGTGCAAGAGAGAAGTAGTGAGATACAAACACAGGACTAGATCATGTGTTTAGAGCTTTCAGTCATTGATTTTCAGTTAGCATTTTTGGCTTTGCCATATCCCTTCCATTATACAATGTCCTCCTGTGATTTGTTTGCTAATTTGAAAATTTCTGTAGCATATAAAGGAGACTTTTGTGTATACTGGGTACTTGGGAAAAGTTATCAACTGACTAACTCATGTTTTGACTCACAGTTCTTGGGCTCTGCTCCTCTCTCTGTTTAATGTGCAGCCCATGTGCCTGCAACAAATAAAGCGAATCATGAATACTTTAGTATCTGCCAGTACTAGCTATTAATAATGGGCCAGACTGACATTTCTTCTCTCTATCCTATCCCATTCCTTCAAGCATAGATCTGCTAATTAAGGGCAAACTATACTATCTGAGAGAAAATGACAACAAAAACAGGCTTCTGTCCACCTATTTCCATAGGCTGGTGAAAATTCAGAAAGTGGGTCTGTGCACGAATAAGTAATGCAAAACTGAGCTAACACTGAATCTCTGCTCTAAAACAGAAAAGGAAGCATTCATTTTTGGTGAAAAACCATTACAATTAGTCAGGGCGGAATTGAGGGCCACATCTATTCTAGAGAAATACCCTTTGACTTCCCTAAGTCTATAGAATTTTTATAACATTCATAAGAATGTCAAACCACTACGAAACATGTCGAGATCATCCCCTTACCAACTTCTCGTCTCAGTTTCCCAAATACTAGTACTGAATTGAGGATAAGACTTTTGGAATCTCATGTATTCAAAATCACTAATCACCAGTCACTAATGTTGAGCCTCTTGGCTGAAATCAGTTTTATACAGGAAGAGTATAGATGGAAAACAGTGTAGGAGCATTTCAAATCCATTTTTGTTTAATAAATTTGCTTATATCAAAAGAAATTTTGTTTCCTATCAAAAGTTTCATTTACTTGATTTTGCTTACCTTATAAATTTCAAATTCCTTAGATTTACATTCAGGGCCCATCATGTTCTTACCAAAAATTGCTGAATATTAGACTACTCATAATACTTTATGCATGTGATCATTCTTCATTTAAAATGAAGATATTATTACATACTTTCCATATACCAAATGCTAGCCATATACTGTAACTTCTAAATAGAGCTCTACTTATGCCTTTTTCCCCTAACTCTGCCCCCCAAAAGTGAGGAAAAATGTTTCATTCAGGTACATACACACATTTGTCTGCCATTGTTCAGGGTGAATTATTTACTTGGCAGCAATAAGTGAATTACAAATGGCGTTGAACTAGGGCAAGGGGTCTCTATTGATTAATCTTTTCTCTGTTTCCTTCTACTCACTTGAGAGGTATCCAAGCCATTAGAAGGGTAAGTAAGACCAGAGTTCAGCCCAGAGGAAAGAAAATATTGAGTATATAAATCAGAATAGGTCTATAAAGGTTAAGAACACTGGCTATAGGGTTGGATACATCTGGTTTTAAATGGCATCTCTCATCTTAGTAGTTATTTGGCCGTGAGCAAGCCTCTCTAAGTCTTTAACCTCTCTAAGCCTCAATTTTTACATTATAAGATAATTTTTAAAATTTGACCAGTATTAGGGAAGAAAAGAGATCACATGTCTTTTACACTGACTGTGTGCTGAGAACTGTGATACGGACTTAACAATAACATCTGCTTCCATGCTTGCAACACTTCACAGAGGCGGGCACCAGAATTGTCCAACATGTCTGGCAAACTGGTGAGATGAGACAATGTCTACTCATATAAATATATCAAACTCTTTTGCTTGCTGAGGGAAGTAGAAACCAGTTATGACAAGATTTCACTTTGAAGGGATTTAAGACAGTTTAATAACTTGTATAAGGACAGAGGTATAAACCTACTAAGAGTTTAGAAAATTGTAATTCACTTACTTTAAGAAATACATATGTGAAACTATGATATTAAAGAAAAATAATTTGTGGAACATTAATCCCACTTAATTATTAATTATTATTTCTATCACTTACAATATAGGCTTTCCTTAAGTATCTTTATACTCAATTTTATGAGTGAATCCTCTACTTTGGTTAGAAAATGTGAATATTTTGGCATGTATGTGGGAAGAACATAGGTACACTCATGTATGGTAGAAAGAACAGGATAAAAAAGGGAAAGAAGAGTGAGAAGGCTTATGAAAATCTGTGAAGAAGAATAAGATCAAGAAGGAAAAAAGAAAAAAATAGTTAGCATTAGTTAGAAAACTCTGGAGTCAAGTAGTATAAGGAGTTAAGCAGCAGTAAGAGTTCAATATCAGAGAACGAACAGAGTGAAAGAGAAATGGCAGAATGAGGGCAAGAGAAGGTAAAGACTTTATCAGGCAATGATGAGAATTCCTTAAATAAAAAGTGTGACCTAGAATGAATTGATATTTTTAGTTTAATGGTTACTGAGAAAGATGCTGCTGACAATTGTTGAATGAAGGTCACTCAATATTTAATTTTAGAATCTTTTCTAAAACTTCTTTCAATCTAGAATTTTTTAAAAATCTAATTTTTGATGAGAGTGTGATATGTAATTACATTACAAAATCAAATGTTTTCTGAGTCTTAACTGTGCTAATTAATGGTACATATTTAAAATGCTCCTGTCAACACACCCACTCACAAAAAAATTCACAACGCCCTTTTCTCTTGAATATTTTAAATTCAAATAATTTTAGAGGTAATATAAAGCAGCCCATGGGTATAAATGAAGCCATAATAACTATAAAAATCCAAATCCCACTGGTGTTTCCCCCATCTGCTCTTGTAGAATATCAAATATTTATGAGGGCCTCGGAGGGTGTCTCCCATGTACACAGAAGCATATTATATCTTACAACATGCAGCTGCCATTTCCCTATCTTCCTCTGGAGATCCACTGGAAACTTCCATGTCCTCCTGTCACCTTTGTCTCTTGTTATACTATAGGCCATGGAACCTTTGAAATGCCAACATTTAACTGTGTTCCATTATAAAGTAGGCAAACATTCCTTTCTCATAATTTCTTTTATATCAGTTTGGGGGCTGTTCTAGAAGCACTACTTATTACACAATAAATATTACAGTTTTGGAAATCATTACTTTAAGTTTTGTCTTCATTTCTGCTTCCCCAATCCCACCTCCTTGCATTTTGTCAGATAGTTCTCTGTAAGGAAATATGAGTGCCAGTGTGTACTAAAATAAAAGACAGATGCTCTTGAGAACCATCGGGCTGTTTTTAGCTTCATCCCTGAGGACAGACCTTTATTCCTTGGTCAAACTTATTGAGATGTGTTCCTCCTTCTCTAAGGTTGAATCTATTCTCAGGAGGCCCATAGATACTGCACAAAAATAAACTTTTGGCCAGTTCTTTCAGCCAGTTTTCTAGCCGAGCCCAGCAGAGGTTCAAGCTGAGATATCTGCTGCAGATTAAAGAAAAGTGATGATGGTGATGATAATAATAAATTTTAACCAAGTGTTTTATCTGTGTTGACAGTGTTTCAATGATATGAGTACAAAAATTTTAGAGTCAGAAAATACCTTTTAGAATTTTATGTTTTAAGCAGAAAATTATTTTTATTTTTCTTATTTCAAGCCGTTTGCTTTTGGCTAGTTTATCCATACACTATGTAAATGCCAAGGACACAGCACCTGTTTAGGAAATTGGCCTGGACCATTCTCCATTTTCACCCAACCCCCTTCAATGATTCTGGCCTCCCTGCCTTTCAGATTTTGGATTCATATTCTGGCTTTCAAAACTTGCTTTCAATTTTAGCAATAATTTCACTGTTCCACATTTGACTTAATGGTTTTTACCTTCCCACCTGGATTTTGGCACCACTTGCTCTGCTGATTTTATTCCTCCTAAATTTTTATGGAAGAAAAAGCAAGTAATGATAATTCCTTCTTCTTTCAATTGCGGTTACTCAATTTCACTCCCAGTGGTCCGGAAAAAGAGGGTGAGATAGTAGTTTGCATAATAATTAAACTGCCTAATTTAGTAGGTAATATAGCTGGATTCTAGAATGGTTATATGATTTCTCCAGCATGAGTAGATGGCAAACTCCATGAAGGTAAAAACCATTGTCAACAGTTTACTCACAGATAAGGCAATGTTATTCAACCTGAATTGAAGTTGATACAAATTATAAGTGGTAAAACAAGGACTTTATATAAAAGAAATATGTATATATTATGTAATTATATATAAATATATAGTTTCGTTGACATGTAGAGTTATATGTTAATAAATATAGTGTATATATATGAAATATGTGCATATTTTGTCTGGAATTAGCTGTTTCAGACTGTGCAGGGAAAATAGAATATAGCACAATAGTTGCACTCCTTTCAGCTACCTCTATGATAGATGAGAATGGGTGGATACTAGACTGAATTGAAAGCAAAGATTGGTGTCAATTATGATGATAGTCAAGCTTTATGTTGCTGGGATTTTGGGAAGCTATTGTAATCTACTCATTCTATTTAATCACCTTAACAATTACAAATGTAGTAGCTGAGGGAACATAAGCATCAAAAACTAGGTTTTAGAGAATTGCTCATGGCTTCGAAAATTTTTATCAACTAAAAAAAAAATCAATAATTTTGAAATGTACCACAAACTGGTGCTGAATGAAACCATCATGGCTTGGACAAGAAACAGAAGTGGTTTTATGCCCATGAATCAGTCACTGTCCCATCCTCTATATTCCTTTTTCTAGATCACCCTCATCTGGTCATGTTTTCATATTTAGGACAAATCTTTCCTCCCCTGTAAAAATGTTCCTTATACTCCTGCAATCATCTAGACCCTGAGTATACCTTGGGCCATGTAATCAGAACTTAATCACATTAATTTTTTAATTGTATATTTTATATTTTTATCTACTTGTTCTTCAAGGCCTGCCTCAAACATATTCTTTCTGAAAACTTCTAGCCTTTGCTTTATTTATAGCCTAAGCTATGGCTATGATCAAATTTTATTATGCTTGGATATTTAAATGAATATCAAACTTTTTCTAATTTTGGCTACCCGGAAACTGACAACCACTTCTGCTAGGAATTGCAAGATGAAGAAAATGGAGAGTAGATGTTTCTTCTCTCAGCTCTCTAGCTCCTATGGAAAGTGAATATTCCTTAAGTTCTGTCAACTACATCTTTTCACCTGGGATTTAGCTTTTAAATGAGTGTTACAAAATGCAAGTGCAGTTCAAAGATTTGGAAGAAAAATAGAGTCTAACAATAACACCAAGGTGAGTATTGGCCAAGTGTGCTGGAATCCAATAGCAGATTATAAGGTACCAAGAGCTGTGATTCTAGAGGCAGGCATAGGCTATAAAGGTGTAGTGGTAAGGAGATGAGATACATTATTAAAAACAAGTATTTCTCTCATTTTCATTTGGCTTTGCTTTGTTTCCTGACTATTTACCAAATTTGGACTATCTTCTAGACCATGTGACCTCTCCTATCCTTCCAATTAATTCATTTTGTGCTTAAGTTAAACAAAATTATTTATCATTATTTGCGATAAAGAAACTAACTTCATATAAGAAATTGAGTTCAGGAAATAGTTCATCAAGAAATGGAGGTGAGGAAGATTTAAAAAAAAAAAAAGATTTGTGAACTGGCCTAATTTGAGCATGAATCAATTAAAATTTTGTTAGAACAGGGACAAGCAATCTGACATCCCTGGTATGTAGTGATGAAATATCTAATTGAGTTGTCACCTCTATTCAGCTGGAATAAAATGCCTGATGCAGTTATCACTTTAGGTTTTAAGTTGCTTCTGACCTGAGAACTACATGAGGGCATGAAGAATTCAAAAACTGGGAAACAGGATTCTGCTTTTAATAGCATTAAAGAAATTAGGAAAAAATGACAAACATATGACCCTAAATTCTTAATTCATAGCACAGACTAAAACTGAAGGCATTTCCATGACTTTGCAAGAAGAAACTCGTACCTGGTTATTATGCTGAAAACACAGTTTAATTCTATAAAATTCCAAATTTTAATATCAGATTCATAAATTCAACAGATATTTTAAGTGAAAATATGATATCTATCATAAATGAATAGAGCCCTGAGAATTATGATGGAAATAAAGATTTCAAGGACTTTCAGTTCTTTGACTTTCTAACCTGTATGAACATCTATTATTGGATGAAACAGTATCTTCTCTCTTGTCACATCAGATTCTTACTTCCTTTTTGGAAGATGCTATAATTTCTTTAACTTAACAAGTTTCTTACAAAATACACTACATTTCTCTCATGCTCTAGCCCTCAAGTCCTCATTTCTTCTGAATTACATGGGACCCAATATGTCTCCTATTTCTAATTGCAAAGTCAAACTCTTGCAGGGAATTTGTATACATTAAAATAATTGCAAGGTCTTTCTAATTTGTATCAATAGATATCTGAAAAATACCTAGGAATGGATACAGAGTGATTTTTTTCCCTTAGGAAATAAGAATTTAATTTTAGATCAAGTGAATTTACCCTTATGTTCAGGGAATAATTCTAACTATTTGTTCAACTGTCTGATTGCGGTTTAGATTGAAAGGGATTATGCTAACTGAAGTTGAATGCCAAAAATCTTTTGATAAAATTAGCAATGGTTGTCACATTTTAGTGCTCTTCAGAAGATCTTTGTTTGTTAATATATGTTCTCAGAACTCACAGAAATCTAATTCATTAAGAATAGATTGATGCTTAGAAATATGCATTTTTAGGGAGCATTTCAGAGATTTCTTGTCATATGGTCAGAGGATCAAACTTTGAGATACAGAGGTATAAATCAAAAGTTTGGAGATAGGAATGTTTAGAGAATGTGTTTTACTAGTGATCAACCTGCATAGGGCCCCTAATTTTTTCCCTGAGTGTGATTAGAAGACAGTCATTTTTATTTTGAGAAATACAGTGTAAGAGAGTCTTGATATTCTTTGAAAAATGCCTTGGTGACTTTCCTTTGTAAGCTGTAAATTCTGGTTAGAAATGCTTCAGATCTGATTTCATTAGAAATGAGAGGACTCTATTGTGTCAGAAATCAGGGAGGGCCATGCAGTTAGCAAATGTAAAGTGGCACATTTACCTGCATAAATGTCAGGTCCTACAGAGACACCAGAATAGATTCATCCATACATAACATTGATTGGGACTAATTGGTAGGATCTGAAGGATAACAGTAGTTAAAGAAATCCACTGAAATTTTGCCTGATTTGTATCACATGTGAACCCCAAACAAAATCAGATTGCTTTGACTCACCATAAATCAGAGTTGCTTTGCAACATAATTCTGTACTCAGATTCTCTTCAAAGAAGGGAGAATTGAGTATTATTGAATAAGCAATTGGTAAAAACATGACAAATATATTCAGTGAGTCTTCTTCATTGCTCATTCCAGAGGGAGGTATCACCAAGATAAATGTGCTCTAGAGTGGGCTCATTTTAAAGATTTTTTAAATTTATTTCTTACAACTTGGAACCAAGAATGCCACTGCAGAATTTTAGTATCGTGGATGTTTATGAAGTCAGCTGAAACAAAGATATTTCTAAATACTGGCATGGTAGTTCAAGTGGATGCTCAAACAAATACCATGTTTATTATCATGATTTCTGCATGTATATTTGGAGCTGATGTTTCAACATCATATAGTTTCCATTTTCCTTCCTCCTTTGACTATGGGATAACATCTATTGTAGTAGAAAGAGCCAAGAGGAAGCCCCTGGAGCTCTCTGTACCTAGCAAAACACCAAATAAAGATACTACTCCATTTATGAGTCAGTAGCAGCTATAACATTGAAAGCTGTAGGCAGATAATCCCTATGATTTTTAAATTTCTAGTTTGACCTATGTAGACAGCAGGTACTTCTAATACTCCAGCAAGCAGTGGGTTACAAGGATCTTTATTTATAATTGACTAGGGAAATTGGAAGGCTATAGGAAACATAACCAATTGTTGGAAATGGAGGGGAACAGCATCCAGAACTATTTTCTTTAACATGTATAATGGTATTCTCTATTACATTGCACAGCCACTTAGCTCTAGAATTTGTAACAGCTACTTTGCATAACTCTTGGAAGATTATTGCCATTGTCATGTTTTATTGAGATAAGACTGTGTTGGAGAGCCTCAGCCCAGGGCTGGGTATTCCATCCTCCACTCATTCAGGAAAGATATAGAACCTCAGAACAAACCTTGAAACTGAGAAGGCATTCTAAGAGAGAATTTCTGTCTTTCACTGTACATTAGGCTTGACTATTGAAGAAATGAGGTGGTACAGAAAGTATTGCATAGTAAAGGAATGATGGATTTATTCACAAGAAGAAGGAAAATTAGTAATTCAGCAGAGTGTCTGCCTTATAGTGGACCATATGTACTAGATAAATGAACTATACCTGTAAATTGGAGCACAGGGTATATTATATTTCTTCCTGTAAGTTTTTCCATTGTTATCTCTGATTCTTTATTAAAGCTGTGTTTTTACTTTCCATCTGTTTTCTTCCCCCACCCCCACTTCCTTTTCATAAGTGTAAAGCAGTAACTGTCAAATTCTCTGCCTAAAAACACCTGGATGGTAAGTTAGTAATCTAGTAACAATGTAAAATAAAATTAAAGATTGTTATTCTTGAGATTTGGAAGAGGCAGGCCACATACTATCAGATGCTACTAGGATATCATCTTAGGTGAATTTTATAGCAATTTTTTTATTCTCTTCCCACCGTCCTCACATCCCAGAAAATTTCCTTATTGGAGTGTTAATAATGAAAAGGGAGAACCATGTTTTCTTACATGGGTTATAGCGTTAAGAGTCCTACAGACCTCTTCTCCCTCTTAACCAGCAGGACATTAGCAGATACTTACAAAATATCTCTGTTTTCAATTAGGATTCAGCCAGAGAAATAGAACCAGGCAGAAATATGTGTTAAGAGGTTTATTATAAGAAATTGACTTACATGTTTGTGAATGCTGACAAGGGAAGTCTGAGATCGGTAGGGCAGGCTGGAACTCTCAGGCGACAGGCATGGGCTGAAGTTGCTATCTACAAGCATAATTTCTTCTTCAGAATAGCCTCGGTTCTGCTCTTAGTCTTTCAACTGATTGCGTCAGGACTACCAAGATTAGGATAATATCGTTTACTTAAAGTCAACTATTATGGATTTCAATCACATCTACAAATACCTTCACAGTAATACCTAGAATAGTGTTTTGTTGAATAATGGGGGAATACAGTTTGGCCAAGTAACACATAATACCAACCTTCACAATCCCCAATTGATTAACACTTGTCGAATCATGGCAAAAAATATCATTATATCACATCTTATATAAATATTTATATTGCCAACATGAGTTGAAGGGTTTGATTGATTAAGGTTGAGAGTACTATTTTTTTCCCCCATGCTATACCTTGCCTTTGGGTGCAGGGAATTATCTGTAGTTTGTAATATTTTAGTCAGGGCACACAATTACATTTTGAAGTGAAAAAGGAGACCTGGCATAAGATAAGAGGTCCACAGGTTTAAATAACAGGCCCTAAGGAATTGTTCAGATATATGAACTAGATCATTTCCTGCCAGTGATTTACATAGCTTCCTGTGCTTTAATGTGTCGGGGAAAGAATTGTCTATTATAGACATTCATTAGAGTTGTTTGAACTTATAAAATTGTTGATTAAAGGTTTCTGAGTTTTGCTTCCCCGTTGTTCTCAACCTAAAGGGAAACCAGTACTTACATGAAAAATGCGTGGCTTTCTGTGTTACAAAATTTTATGTTGTGTGACTTAGCCACATAATGATATTCTGTTAATGTCTAAAGATTTCTTAGCACTAATTTCTTTGTAAATCATGTAATAATCATTTACACTCAATCTGACTTCTTTTACTCTTCCCATACCTAGCTTTTAAAAAGGTGGCACGGTCCTTGTTAGTCTAGTGGTGAGAAAGAAATAAAAAGAAAATAAATAAATAAAAAATAAAAAGGCTGCACTGGAATAGAGGAATGCCAAGGTATTCAATTTACACCCTGCCAGTGAAGCTTAGAGATTTCACTTAAAAGTTGATGTTGTCAATGCCTGCATCCATAGTTTCTAGAATGAACAAATGATTCCTGGGCTATGTTCTGTTAAAAGTATTATCACTATGTTCTTTGCTAATATTAATGTCTAAATACTCTGTCTATAGAAAGTTGATGATCAGAGGGGAGGGTGAAAGGAACTTTAAAAATATTTTTGGAATCTATCCAGTTTTCACTTTTCCACAACATTCATGCTTTTCAAATCCATAGTCATTTCTCAGCTGAACTATACAGCTTCACAAGTCTTCCCCTTGCATCTATGAAAATGTAAATATGATCATGCCAACACTTTTTCCAAAACTCTTTAATCTCTTTCCAGGGTTCTTAGCATAAAGGCCCATATCTTCAATATAAATTCCAAAAGCTTGTATGATTTGGCTTCTTTCTCCCTCTGAAGCTTTAACTTGCCAATATCCTTTGTATTTAAACTAAATTGGCCTTTTTTTAGCACTGTATTTTATTTTTCTCTCCTTTTTTTATTCCAGCATATTATGGGAGTACAAATGTTTAGGTTACATATATTGCTTTTGCCTCACCAAGTCAGAGTTTCAAATGTGTCCATCCCCCAGATGGTGCACACTGCACCCATTAGGTGTGAATATACCCGTACCCTTTTCCCTGTCCCACCTAACCAACGCCCGATGACTGTTACTTCTATATGTGCACATAAGTGTTGATAAGTTAATACCAGTTTGATGCTAAGTACATGCGGTGCTTGTTTTTCCATTCTTGTGGTACTTCACTCAGTAGAATGGGCTCCGGCTCTATACAGGATAATACAAGAGGTGCTAGATCACCATTGTTTTTGTGGCTGAGTAGAACTCCATGGTATACGTATAACACATTTTATTAATCCACTTGTATTGATGGGCACTTGGGTTGTTTCCACATCTTTGGAATTGTGAATTGTGCTGCTATAAACATTCAAGTGCAGATGTCTTTTTTGTAGAATGTCTTTTGTTCTTTTGGGTAGATGCCCAATAATGGGATTGCTGGATCAAATGGTAGGTCTACTTGTATCTGTTTAAGTTATCTCCCTATTGCTTTCCACAGAGGTTGTACAAGTTTGCAGTCTCACCAGCAGTGTATGAATGTTCCTATCTCTCCGTTTCCATGCCAACATTTATTGTTTTGGGACTTTTTGATAAAGGCCATTCTCACTGGAGATACATGATAGCTCATTATGGTTTTGATTTGCATTTCCCTGATGATTAGAGATGTTGAGCATTTTTTCATATGTTTGTTGACTATTAGTATATCTTCTTTTGAAATGTTTCTGTTCATGTCCTTTGCCCACTTTTTGATAGCCTTATTTGATTTTTTTCTTGCTGATTTTCCTGAGTTCTATATAGATTCTAGCTATTAGACCTTTATCAGATGTGTAGTATGTGAATATTTTCTCCCATTCTGTAGATTGTCTGTTCTCGTGATAGTTTCCTTGGCTGCGGAGAAACTTTTTAATCTTATCAGGTCCCATTTATTTATTTTTGTTATTGCTGTGATTGCCTTTGGGGTCTTCTTCATAAATTCTTTGTTCTAGGCCAATGTGTATAAGAGTTTTTCCAACATTTTTTCTAGAATTCTTATAGTTTCATGCCTTCGGTTTAAGTCTGTATTTTCTTTACAGTAGAGGTTCACATAGAAAAATCACTATGTCATAAATACTTCAAGGGCAACTATCCAAATTTACACACAAGTTTCACAGTATGTCACCTTCAGATACATCTTATTGAGTATGATGTTTTTGATTTCATCTTAATTAGTGTATCGCAGATACAGATACAAACGTTGAATTAATCATATGCCTCAGCTTGTGACATACATCTTCATGAATCCTTTTTTTTTTTTTTTGGAGACACAGTCTTGTTCTGCTGCCCAGGCTAGAGTGCCATGGCATCAGCCTAGCTCATAGCAACCTCAAACTCCTGGGCTTAAGCAATCCTTCTGCCTCAGCCTCCTGAGTAGCTGGAACTACAGGCATGTGCCATCATGCCCAGCTAATTTTTTTCTATGTATCTTTAGTTGTCCAGCTAATTTATTCTTATTTTCTCACTCTTGCTCGGACTGGTCTCGAACTCCTGATCTTGAGCGATCCTCCCGCCTTGGCCTTCCAGAGTACTAGGCTTACAGGTGTGAGCCACTGCTCCCAGCCTTCATTACACCTTGAAGGCCTGCCTTCTCTTACTTAGTTCCCCCTTCCATTTTTTTGCCCCTCTTGAAGACTACTCCAATATGTTGTTATACATCTTTGAATCTATATGTATCCTTAAACTTATATGAATCTGTATGTAAGACTTGTTTTTTCCATGTATATATTTGTAAATTTAACATCACAATTTAAAGTAATTACCAGTTTTACTTTGTATACAAAGAACGGTTGAATAGAAAAGCTTAAAATTAAGTCCAACTCCTTGAATTATAAGAAACCTAACTTGTTTTAACCGCTGAAATCTGGGTCTGTCCACACTTACACTATAGGAGCTACTCAGGCATTGATATTCACTTCTTACTATAGTGTAAAATATATTTTATTGTATATGAATTTATTCACTTTAAATTAAAAAACTTTCATTGGTAAACTGAAACTTGTATGAGTCTGATCATTGATGTATAATTTTCCAAATCCTACATTACATCTATCTTCTTTAAGACTGTCCTTGTACACTTCTATCTGCCTAGAATTTAGGATTCACTACTCTGTCCACACCTTTCCTCCCTTCTACATCCCTACACTTGATTAATACCTTATTTGTTCTTTAGTTTTCAGCTCAAAAATCTGCTTCTTAGGAAGTCTTTGACCCTCAGACCAAATAATGTCTCTGTTATATGTGTTATCTCTAGTCTACTTTTTCTTCGTCTTTATTTTAATACTGTAATTAAATATTTAAATATGTCTGCTTGTCTTCACCTTAGAATGTAAGTTCATTTTATCCTTAAGGCTGAATGTGATTTATTTTTTGGGGCTCTTACCATATACTCAATAAATATATGTTGAATGATTTAATGAGGAAGGCATGATTTTATAGAAAGCAAGAGTCATTATTGAGTATTTTTAAGAAAAGACTTATCTGAAGGTAAGAAGGTAGACATACCACTAGGGCCATATTTTCTTCTGAAGTTCTTGGTTATTCAAAACCAAAAATGAAAAAAAAAAAGGTGGGAAGGGTCAGGTTAATATTTTCTAGAGATATATACACAAATATAAGGTGAGTCTTACATTGATTTTTGTATATACAAAACTGCTTTGAGTGGTCTAATCACCTCTGTGATTATGGTATTCAGGTGACAGATAGAGTCATAGTCCAGATCAATCTGAAAGTGAGTCAGGTGCATCCACAGACCTATCCTGTAGTTATTTCCTGTGTCCCAGAATGTAGAGTGGGAATAGATATTAACTTGCAGAATCTCCAATTGATTTCTTCCCATATCAGTGGAGGACCATGGCAGGAAGGATCCCTGGAATTGTCACCTACCATGCCTCATCTTTCATCTCAGCCAAATAGTAACCAAAAGTAATAATGCATCCTTGGGGGAATTGCAGAAAATACTTGCATCAGTAATGTTAAAGCTGCATGAGTAGAGATCCTTTATATACCTTCACCTTACTCATTTCTGGGGCTAGTGAGAAAGCCAAATAACTACTGGAAAATGACTAGATAATTGTAAATTTATTTCATCAATGATAGTAGTCACAGCTACTGTTCCAGACTGGTATCAACAAAATATTGGTATGTAGCTATTGATCTAAGAAATGATTGATATTCAGTGTAATCAGTAAAGACATCCAAAACAGTTTGCCTTTCTCTTTCAGGAAAAACAGTATACCATTACTGTCTTAGCTCAAGCTTGCATCAATTGTCATGCTCTATGTCATCACATAGATCAAGGAAGTTTGATCATATTATTATTCTTAGGAATGTCATTTTTGTCCAATATGCTGATGATATGCAAATTGAACTGGTGAGCAGAAAATTGGAAATATCCTAGATAACTTAGACAAAAGAGTACCAGAACTTATAAGAAAGTTCAAGGGTATGCCATATCTTTGAAAATTCTAGGAGTCCAGTTTTCTGAGCATATGGAGAGATCTCTTTTAAAGTGAAAGAAAAGTTGCTCTTCTTTGAACCCCTGATTAGGCTGAAAGAAGAAGAATACTTGGGGAAGTTATCTGGATTTTAGAGACAAAAAAAGGATATGATTCTCTAAACTATTTACCAGAGAGTTCATAATGCTACCAGTTTCAGCGATGCCATAGAAAAAAAGCTTTATATCACATCCAGGCTGCGGTACAAACAGCCTTGCCACTTGGATTAGGTGATCCAGCCGACTAAACTATGCCTCCACAATCTGTATATAGAGATACAGACTGAAACCTTCAGTGAGTCCCAATGGAAGATCACAGCAAAGACTCACAAGTGTTGAAATAAGGTCATGCTATATTCTGCTAACAATAATTTTGCATTTAGTAAAACAGTTTGTATCTTTCAGTTAGACCAATGTAGAGACACAAGATGTCCATTATGAAATGTGTTATCCATTCAACTAGAAAGCTGGATGTGTGGGTAAGCATTCTATTAAGTGAAAATCATGTATCATGAATGTACTCAAGGAGGTCTTGGAAGTACAAGAAGGTTACATATGAATATGTCTAGTATTCCTATGGTATCTGCTTTAAACACTCCCACTCTAAACCTAAATGTGTGACCTCATGTGAGATTTCCTATGTCCAGTTAACAAAAGGCCCAGTTAACCATGTCTAGTCCTGGCATATAAATGACTTTGCATGGTATTTAGCACTGCTGGAAGTATACAATGTTGAACCACAACCTCACTTACACATGGCCATGTTAAATAAAATGGAAGGTAAACTTACCAGTGAGAAGAAATTTGGACAGCAAATCTGGTTGTCTACTTTGTCTCGAACAAGAGATGGCCTGGAGTAGGGATCCTCACAGACTCATGGAGAGTGGTTAATGGGTTGGCCAATTTTCCAGGAACTTTGAAAGAAGAATATAAAGTCTGATCATAAGGGAGTCTTCCAGAGAGGTATTTAGAGAATAAGCACACTGTGACTATGTCTGTATTCATATAAGTTCCATCTAGAGGATTTTCAGGATGGAGAAGCTTATCAGCGATCAGGTTGAGAAGCTGACCCATTCTGTAGACATCAGTAAGCCTCTTTCAGCAGGCCACAGTGGACCTTCACTGATGACATTCACTAGTCGTACCATGCGCTTCATCCCTCAAAAGCATCTGGATTGATAGAATTATAGAAAGACCTGTTGAAGTCTCAATTACAGAGCAAGCTACAAAATAACAACTCTTTACATTGGTGTACCTTTCTCCAGTGTATATGTCTTTTTTTTTTTTTTTTTTTTTTTGAGACAGAGTCTCGCTTTGTTGCCCTGGCTAGAGTGAGCCTAGCTCACAGCAACCTCAAACTCCTGGGCTTAAGTGATCCTACTGGCTCAGGCTCCTGAGTAGCTGGGACTACAGGCATGCACTACCATGCCCAGCTAATTTTTTCTATATGTATTTTTAGTTGGCCAGATAATTTCTTTCTATTTTTAGTAGAGACGGGGTCTTGCTCTTGCTTAGGCTGGTCTGGAACTCCTGACCTCGAGTGATCCACCCACCTCTGCCTCCCAGAGGGCTAGGATTACAGGCATGAGCCACCACCCCCGGCCTAATATATGTCTTAAAGTCCAATTTAGAGTGACCTTTTCAGATTTCCCAGTTTTCAAGGGTCTGGAAATCAAGTGGTGCAGGTGCACTAATATGATTTTTTTCTTCCTGTTCCTAGGCTTGGTCTTAGTGGGTTTGGAGGTACTAGTGCTCCAGAAAAAGTAATTTCTCTAGAAAACACAGTCTTGACTATCTTGATTTAGAAGCTGAGATTGCCCACCGACAATTTTACACTTCTCATGCTACTAAATCAGCATGCCTCTAAACCGCTATACTGGGCAGGATGCTTGATCCCTACAACCTAGAGTAATTAAGATGGTTGCATAATGTAGGATGTAGAACTATGTATGGAAAATGGAGAATCACTTGGGGGTAACTCAGTATTTCTGTGTTCAATAATAAAGAATAATAAGAAGCAGAAATAGCCTTATGAAGTTAGGTCCTAAAAGGACTTAGAAATTATAGTGATAGATATTTGAGTCATCCCTCTAGGAAAGAAAAATATAAAATAATTGTTGGCAGTGTTGGCAGAGAGCAGGGGAAGATAGAATATGATATATAAAAAATAAGCAGTGGTTACTGATGTGGGTCTTATTACCAGCTAGGAAGTGAGGACTTTAGCGGCTTTGTTTTATGTTCATTAATTTTGTTACCCTCTTTTTATTCTACAGATATGTACACCAGTACTATTGGTCATTAATTTTTACTCTTGTAACCATGCCTTGCTATAATATGGTGGCTGATGAGACACTGCCTTTTTCCTTCCAGGGAAAATAGGCATTTCTTCATCTTAATGAATTATAGGAATGTTGTCTGGTGATGAATGTTGAGTGTCAAAAGCACTAGTGTACCCACAATTGTTACTCTCTAGTTTTTTTTTGGCTCTGTGCTAAGAGAGGCTAATCTCTATAGAACACAATATATGAACCCCACTTTCTCTTGATTTCTGGAAAAGAACTAACATTAATTGAAAATAAGTAAAAGGAAAGAAAAATGAAGGTATGACTCTTCTTTGCTATTTCACGCCCCCCACATGGTGGGCTGTAGTTTGGGCAATGGCTGTACACCTCTACAACTGTAACTCCAGTTCATTAGCCTCTCTTCGTTGGCTCCTCTGACAGTTCTGCTCAGCCCCTTGTTCTGTCAGGCCGGTGGTGAGAATGGTGGTCAGAGCTTCTCATTATTGATAGTCCTTGGGTACTTCACCATCTATTTTGGATTTATTGATTGACCCAAACTCTATTATGGGCCCTTTTATTAAATTCTGTTCATGTAGATCCTTTAAGTATGCTATTGATTTATGCCAGTACTGTGACTGATGCAAAAAGTCTTTATAATTTTTTCTGACCCTTATATTTTAAGTTTCTATAGGCAAGAGATAATTTTCATACAGTGGAGATATAAAATATAATGGGGTTTTAGAAATTTATGTGGCACAATTTAATTAATTCTATGCCCCACACTATTGATTTTAAAATGCCATCCTTTATAATGCTGCAGCTAAATAGGGTGCTCTTATGTACATATGTAGTATTTAGATTTATTTTATACTGAGACATGCAAAGTAATAACCTTATAAAAAGAGGTGCATTTTTTAAAGGAAGAATAATTATATGGAAATGTTGCTAAGTTGCTGAGGAACATTTATCATTAGTTAAAAAAAATAATACCCAAAAGCCTCTAGAAACTACAAATATGACTTTCATACTTACGAAGTCATGGTCACATTATTCTTTTTCCAAGAGCACATCACAGAAACTTGTTCAGTCTCCCTTGTGACCTTGTGAAGGAGAGCAAACATGTCCCTTTGTCACCTAAAACATTTTATTCATTTCAAAATGGCCACCATGACACTATGGCTATTTTAAGCTCCCCATTGTTTGTCTAAAATAGATTGTGCTGGCAGAGCGTATGTTCTGAAAATTGTTTGCTTGGTGTGCTCATTACTTCATGTCAAACTTTCAGAATGGCAATTTCTAACACTTTCTAAACATTCTTTTCCCAAACAGGTCAAGTGAATGATGCTATTTAAGTATGTGGTTTGTGGACTCTGGGCGGTGAGAGAGTGAGGCATTAGTCTGAGTGAGAGATAGGCACACCACACTCAAAGACCATCCCTGCATCATGATATGAGCCAAGTTTTATAGAACTGTGGAGAATGAAAATCAGGGATAAGACCAACTAGTTTTCAGTTCTTGTTAAGGTAAGGGGAGAACTTGGCATATAAATTACAGAGAGTTAATTGACATAGGTTGTATAAAACAGATACAATAGGTCAAAGAATGGGTTTCTGTTTCTAACTTTTTCCTCACTCCACCTTATATTCCATACTGACAGAAATAATATCCATAAAGCAAATTTAATTATGACACTAATTTGCTTGATGACATCATTTTTAAATATGTCTTCTTTGTGGCTTCTTATTGTTGATGGAATCAAGTTCAATTCTCATCCTAGCTCTCCAATCTTATTTTCCAATAGTCCTGTCCACATATAATCTAGATTTGTGGTTTTCCATTACTACTGTAATGTGTCTTAAATGTTTCACCATTTTGATAAACATATAAAATTTACTTTTGTTTCAAACTGTGTGCTGAGCTGAATTGCTCAAGCAGTGTGTGTAAATCAGCATTTGGTTTGTAGCATGCAAAATTTAAGTCACAGAGCCAAGGAATGATCAGAATTGACTGGAATGTGTGAGACCTTGCCTACAAAAGGTTATAAATCCCTGCTGTGACCATGGCGAACATACGAACAGCACTTCGTATGTCTTTACGACATTATTCTTCCGATTTCCTTTGCTGCAGTATGAGTCTAATGCCTACTCCTTACTGTCCATACAAACTAAATTCACACCTTTATAGGGAAGTCTGATTCTCCTGATACAATGTTTGTTACCCTCTCTGTTCTCTCAATTATTTCTTCATGGGCCATTAGCTCAGGTATCTGATTATGTTATGATTCATCTGTTTAAGCTCTAGCAAGTAAACTTCCTCAGGGTAGGACTACAATTAATATCTTTAGTCTTAGCACCTAAAAAAATACCTTATCTCCTTGCGGATGCTCCAAAATATTTAAGAGGTAGTCATTGCAAACTGGAATCAGGAATCTAAATACATGTGCGCTTTAAGACAAAAGCAGCAAAACACTAAAAACCACAAAATGAGCTTAGATTCCAGGTTAGAACTTATCTACTGGCGTCTTCCATATGTCCTAGCTTTCATTCAGATGTTTACGTAGGAGACAATTTTAGTTAAAGAAAGGGTCAAAGCCTTTGAATATGCCTTATTTCTGAAATGAATGAAGGAGGAAAGCTAGAAGGCTAGAGTTTGAGTTCTACCTCTGCCATTATCTTTCTGGGAGGCCTTGAAAAGAACAATTGCAAGAACACAAAATTCCAGTAACAGTACTTCATTAGCACCATCAGCAATAGTTATAACTGATAGAATGGAATTTGTACTATGTGTTTCAAACTGTCAAGCATGTAAACTACCTAAACAGTTATTCAACTATAAAATAAAGAAATTGTATTTATTAAACATAGTAGGCAGAATATTCTCAGTTTTTGTATGTTCTATCCAAAATCTTTCTGAGTATAAGATTGTTGTTGACACCTAGAGGAAAAGCAGAGGAGATAACATGAGAGACGACTTTCAAATTTTGGGAAATGATGAATAATGGCTAACCCAGTACAGCAGAGAAAGCTGAAATACATCAGTTGGCAGAGGCAGAAGCCAGCAATAAGCAAACTTCTTTATGCTGCAAAACCATGAAAAGTCTTGGAAAGTGGAGGTACCATTTCACTCTGAATGTGGGAATAAAGGAATGTGGAATGAAAACAGGAAGAATATTTTAAACTGTTAAAAAAGCATTTAGATCATTTTTTTTATTTCAGCATATTACTTGGGTACAAATGTTTAGGTAATATATATTGCCTTTGCCCCACCTGAGTCAGAGCTACAATCATGTCCATCCCTCAGACAGTGCACAGCACACCCATTAGGTGTGTATATACCAATCCCTTCCTCCCCTCCTCTCAGCTGCCCAACACCTGATGAATGTTACTACTATATGTGCATGTAAGTGTTGATTAGTTAATACCAATTTGATGCTGAGTACATGCAGTGCTTGTTTTTCCATTCTTGTGATACTTAACTCAGTAGAATGGGCTCCAGCTCTATCCAGGATAATGTAAGAGGTACTGTATAACCATTGTTTTTTTGTGGCTGAGTAGAACTCCATGGTATACATATAACACATTTTATTAATCCACTCATGGATTGATGGGCACTTGGATTGTTTCCACATCTTTGCAATTGTGAATTGTGCTGCTATAAATATTCAAGAGCAGATATGTCTTTTTCATATAATATCCTTTTTTTCCTTTGGGTAGATGCCCAATAATGGGATTGCTGGATCAAATGGTAGTTCTACTTGTAGCTCTTTGAGGTATCTCTATATTACTTTCCACAGAGGCTGTACTAGTTTGCAGTCCTATCAGCAGTGTATGAGTGTTCCTGTCTCTCTGCATCCATGCCAACATTTATTGTTTTGGAACTTTTTGATAGAAGCCATTCTCACTGGAGTTAAATGACATGTAATTGTGGTTTTGATTTGTATTTCCCTGATGATTAGAGATGTTGAACATTTTTTCATATGTTTGTTGGCCATTAGTCTATCATCTTTTGAAAAGCTTGTTCATGTCCTTTGCCCATTTTTTGATAGGATTGTTTGATTTTTTTCTTGCTGATTTTCCTGAGTTCTATATAGATTCTAGTTATCAGCCCTTTATTGGATATGTAGCATGCAAATGTTTTCTCCCATTCTGTAGGTTGTCTGTTTGCTCTTGTTATAGTTTCCTTCACTGTGCAGAAGCTTTCTAACTTGATAAGGTCCCATTTATTTATTTCTATTGTTGCTATGATTGCCTTTGAGGTCTTCTTCATAAATTCTTTGCCTAGGCCAATATGTGTAAGGGTTTTTCCAACATCTTCTTCTAGAATTCTGATTGTTTCATGCCTTAGGTTTAAGTCTGTTATCCACCGTGAGTTGATTTTTGTGAGAGGTGAGGGTGCAGACCCTGTTTCAGTCTTCTACATGTGGGTATACAAATTTCCCAGCACCATTTATTGAATAAGGATTCTTTTCCCCAGTGTATGTTTTTGTCTGCTTTTTCAAAGGTTTGAAGGCTATATGAGGATGGTTTTATATCTGGGTTCTCAGTTCTGTTTCATTGGTCTATGTCTCTGTTCTTGTGGCAGTACCACGCTGTTTTAGTTACTATAGCCTTGTGGCATAGCTTGAAGTCTGGTAAATTGATGCCTCCCAATTTTTCTTTTTTTTGTTCAACACACTCTCAGTAACTCCATCTAGCAAGGTCACCATCTCTTTAGTTTGGCAGAAAATGAATCTACTCCATGGAAAACTAAAACTAATAAGCTCTAGACTTGGACATGTTGAGGGTATGTGAGGGTATTAAAACAGGAGGACCAGGTAAATGTCTTCTTCCTAAACTTTGAGACTTCCTCCCACTTCTCTCACTTAGCTTCTTAGCCTGAGATCCAGGCTTATATCATCAATTAGGAGGAACTGTATGAAGCAAAATAAAAAAAAACTTCTAATTCTGATATTTATGGCTAATCAAATGAAACAATTTAGTGTCCACCAAATACATAAAACCCATTCATATTTGTGGCATACTCACACTATAGATGTTCAGTTTCATTGTTAAATAAGTCAATCTGTCATAAGAATGGACAGCTAACACATTTGAGAAAATTATCTACATTTAAAGACAGACGCCAAGTGTGTGTGTGTATTTAAACCAAAACAAAAAGCACTGTGAGGATAGATGGACAATTTGGAGAGAAGAAAACTTCAAAAACAACAAATACAGCATGACCAGCAACTGTATTATCAAGAGAAGATATGGCATCATGCTATATGTATATTTTTAAATGGGACATTCAGAGAATTTAGAACTAGGTATTGAAAATTTGTAGAAGTGCATTTTAGTAGAAATATAATAATTTTTGAAGGCTTATTTGAGGAAGTTGAGGATCTGACTTAAAAGCTAGAAGAAATGGTGAGTAAAGCCAAGTGAATTAGAGATTTAAACTGAGAATTTCAAAATACGAAAAAAGATAAAATGGATTGGAAGCTATTATCAAATATATTATCAAAATATTAAACTTTTCCTGAATAAATGTGACATGATAACAGATTGAAAGGGCAACTCACCGAGGCCCCAATGAAATTAATAAAAAATCATCCACAAAAGTCATATATCTGTGCAATTTTAGAACTCTAAAAATAAAGTGAAACTCCTGCACATTCTAAAGGAGATAATATCTATGCCTATATATTGACATCTACATGTAGATGCACATATACATTTATCCAAGAGAGAACATAAATATAACATCAAAGAACCAGAATAAACAGCACCGTTTCCTAGCTTAAAATTTTACACTGAGACAAACTATTGCAGTGCAGTGTAGAATGAAGACATTTTTAGATATGAACTTGGGCATTTTAGCTCCCATGCATTTTTTTTTTTTTTTTTTTTTTTTTTTTTTTGAGACAGAATCTCACTCTGTTGCTCGGGCTAGAGTGCCATGGCATCAGCCTAGCTCACAGTAACCTAAAACTCATGGGCTCAAGCAGTCCTCCTGCCTCAGCCTCCCAAGTAGCTGGGACTACAGACATGTGCCACCATGCCTGGCTAATTTTTCTATATATATTTTTATCTGTCCATATAATTTCTTTCTATTTTTAGTAGAGATGGGGTCTTGCTCTTGCTCAGGCTGGTCTTGAACTCCTGAGCTCAAACAATCCACCCACCTTGGCCTCCCAGAGTGCTAGGATTACAGGCATGAGCCACCGCACCTGGCCTCCTATGCATATTTTTAAAGAGTTTATTGAGATATGTTCCATAAAAATAAGAGTAAATTAAGAAAGTTATATAATTCAACAAATACTCTAATACTCAAGAGGTTCAAAGAGAAATACCAGGATGATAAATATGTAGTAGTCTAGAAAGTTCCTAGTAAAGACCAGTGTAGGCAGATGGAATTTTTAAGAGGGTTAAAGACAAAGAAGAAGAAGAAAAAAATCCCTGCTTGATCATCTGACCACATTGAGAGGAGATTTTCAGCTCTTTCCAAGAGCTTGGAAAATGAATAAATGCTAGGTATTAAAATAAGAGTAGAAAGGATTTGTGGAGTGCTAACTTGTGACAGGTAACAATACTAAGTGTTTTGTACATATTAACTTACTAAACCTCACAGCAACCATATAAACTTGGTAGTTTTCTTATCTTCATTTTACAAATGGACAAATCCTAGGAGAAACAAAATAAAATATAATCATACAATGATATGTGGCTCATCAGTGAATAAAATCTAAATCATAAAAATACAAACTGAAATATTTAACCAAAAATTATGAAATTGCTAGGATAAAGGTAGAGTAAGGAAGGTGTTTCTGTGTGAGGACAGGGCACAAAATGGAATAAATATAAATATAAGATAATTTCTGGTCTTCCATAGGAGGAACTCAATAGATAATGTATAAAATTGTGAAATCAAGAAAATAGCATCATTTTCTTAACAAAAAGAACTCCTCTAGTGTATGTGGGCCCCTAGGATTGGTGAGGCCCCAGTTTACATAAACAATTTGATTGAAAATGTGTGAGAAAATTCACGGGCCCATGTCAAATATGAAGATTTGATTTATAAAAGATGTAGAGAAGAGGAGGTACTCACATGTTTGTATCATAGTGTCCTAGTGTCATCTCCTGCTATTCAGGTCTAGGAACCAGATTCTATTCTTTACCAACAAAAATGCCATCCTGGAAAATTTCATAGCTACATGAGAAAAGTACAGCAATATTGTTATTACTCATAATGCTATGTTTCTTCAAGACCTGTCTGTACTGAAACAACAGAGGTTTTCTCTACAGTTTTCTAATTCCACTCATTTAATGCTGGTTACATTACTGTCTGTGAACATAGGTTTCAAGTGACTCTCAGAAGTTGTTAGTATATCACATTGATGATGATCACAAATACAAGTCTTACCTAGAGTGTGCAGGAGTATGTGAATGATAATTAGTTTCTTCTTTTGTTAAATTTACCATTTAAAATTTTATAGTGTAAATGTAGAAAAACACCCTTCCAACCGTGATGACCTCTTACACTCTTTAGACTATAATCCCTGAATCCCTAGGATGTGATCTCCTTTGATGTTGGCCACATCCCTACATTCTATCCACCACCATTGGCAGGAAGGTAAGTGAGGAGAGATGGGTGGAAGGGCTGTTTCTTGCCTAGCACAGCTGAAGACTGACCCTGGAGCATGATGTCTCCTCATCCACTGGAAGCCATAGAGGAAACTGATTAGAAGGGCTTGATTAGAAGGGTTCTGTAGAGCAAAGCCTTGCGAATGGCTTGGAGGAGATGGCACAGCCACTCCTGGAGGACTGCATGACAAATGGTATGGCACTAGTGGATGGTACCAGCAGCAAGGGACATACAGGGTAAATGCCTGTCATCACTACACCCTACTATTGGGTGCTGTGACCTGAGCCAGTGGGGTGATGGAACACAGATGGGTGAGTGGATCACATCCATTGCACAGGCCTAGATGTGTGGCTCTAGGCCAAGGGTCAACAGTGGACTGTGGGTAGCTCACAGTCTGAACTGACTGGGTCTGATGTAAATGAAAGAGTCACCCCAAATCAGCAAGTTGGCCCCATTTTGACAGTTTAATCTTACATGATCCCAAGAAAGAAATACTTACATCATCTAGCAGCAGTCATGTGATCATAAGACCACTTTCCTAGAACTAGATCTGTGCGTTCCTGATCTAAGGGTGGTGCTGATGTGAAACATGGAGGCAAATACAAGAAGAAACAGAAAGTTCAAATGTTGAGCTGATTTATCTTGAAAGTAAGACTAGGAAGGAGAAAGAGTAGAGTCAAGGGATGGTTATTGTTCATAATAAGCCTTATAATACTGTATTCCTTTTTAAGTTCTATAGATATATTACTATTAAAATTTAAAATTTAAGAAGTGAAAATATGAATGCAGTTTATTTTTAAAGTTTTTTTCCAGCTCCAAATTACTACAGGTATATAAACTTATAGATGAATACATTATAAGATGTTAGAAGAAAGATCAGTTGTTTCTAATTTATCTTTAAATTGGTACGTTCAAATACATCATGATTGTTCTCATAGAAGCCCAGAAGTCAATGACAACAAAGTGAGACTTTAACCTAAACCAGTCAAAGAAAATAAAGAGGGCAAAGCTTAGTATTGTTAGAAGTATAGAGTAAGCTAAGGCCAATATTGGGACCAAACTGTGGATCCAAGTTTGCGTATCCGTGGTACTGTGCCTTCCAGCCCCGTCTTCCCTCGGGCACCTCTGCTAGCTGTCAATTAAACACCAATAATGAGGACACTGATAACAGCTTAAGAAATGCTTCTGTCCTTTGAGTATTTTCATTCTAATAAGGGATATCTTATTAGACCAAACTATTTTAAACTCCAGTGAAATAGTCTGAAAACTAATTTTAGTCATTGTCATTGGCAATAACAGTGATATTTTGAGGACTTATAAACTCTTCACCTACCCTCAAGTTTTGGTTTATAGTTGGCTGCATTGTGAAGCTAACCCAGGTTATACATGACATTATAAAAAGGGTCAGTGTTTTAAGGTAAAAATTGTGCCATCCTGAGTAAAACAGGATATTTCAATTTGTACTTGTGTGCAGTCTACCGTGTAGCTACAGTTGTTAAGAAGTGTTTTCATTACAAATATATTATCATTTATTTCAAGGTAGCATACAGGCTCTCCTACACATACACACGGATGTTATGTTAGAACTCATTGAACAAATCTGGATAAGAATAGAGCATAATTTCTTGGCTGTGTCTCAGTAAAACTAACCTGTATAAATAATGTGTGCACGCACACTTGCAGATAACGTGCACACTAACATTAGTGAAAGAATCATTGTTTATATGTGAATTTCAAGAAAAATAAAGTTTACCTTATATCAAAAATAATTTAAGTGTTCTTAAAAAGTGATTTTCAAGCTATATCACCATTCCTTTATCTTTTAAAATACTAAATTGAACTTTTAAAGTATTTCAATGATGCACAATTACTGTCATACATGAGTTGACATAATAAATTATAATTCATGCCCTCTGGGTTTTGTCCATTTACAAATATTCTGAGTAGTCCCAGAGAACTCTGCTAATTATTTCTTTTTTGTTGTTTGTTTTTGTAACTTTTTGTCTTTTTATCACCGGTAGGCTATCTTGTCTCACTTTTCACTTCTATCAATATGTTCTCTTTTAGCTGCTATCTATTAATATTTATCATTTTTTTGCATCAAATACATAGTACTCAACTATTTTGTTGAATTAAATTACATTGTTCTCTGCTTTTAAACAGTGTTAATGTAAAGAAATAATGAAGTATTTTTACTGATTAAGACCCATGCTTTTTTTTATATATTTTTATCATGGGCTATTTAACATTACTCGATCAATTTTCAAAGGGACTCAGCACTGAAGTTTAAACTACTGGCAATAAAAATTCAGTTAGTTCTGGTCAGTGTGAGAGTCCAACTAATCAGTGATACTTGGCTCTTTCTGTGAGTAGCTGAATATCGTCATGCAAAATGTTGAATGTTGCGGAGGCTGACAGTATTTATAAGAGGATTTGAAGCTGTCCCTTCATAATCCGCAGGATGAGCTTCTGCCTTAAAATTGCTCTGATCCAAAGAACTTCTGGCCCATGAACAGTGTATGTCTGACACTATAGAAGTTGGTAGTTAACACTGATCTTTTCATTTCCTTCTATTGTCATCACAGCCCTTCCCTTCAAAGTAAATTTTCCTTTGAATATCTATTTCAATGCTTATTTCCCACCCCCTCATGGTGGTAAGCAATTGCACAGAGAAATTAGAAAACTGGAAGCTGAGACCATGTTTAAGAGAGTATATTTCATGGCCTCATATTTTAAAGATCCCTGAAAGTCTTATCTCCAAGGAATCAAGGCAGTCAAGTTTGACTTTATGGTTACCCTAGGCATAGCTCTTTGATGGATTAAACAGTGCTTTTGTCAAATTGACATTTGCTGTTTCAGTGACACAATGTGCACATTTTAGGCTTGTATTCAAAATGGAAATTGGACTTTAGTATGTTAAAAATAAGGTCCAGGAACACTAATAGCCACATTTATGACTTGGAATAATTTCTAGTTATAGTTCTAGAATAATAGCACTGGGAATATTTGCGAAGAAAGCAAAATACTGTTTTATCAGAAGGAATGATGGCATCAATCTTAATTTGAATGACTATTTAAAAAGGTTACTAATACAAGTTCCATGGAAGGGCAGATTTCACGTGGAAGATCATGTTTCCACGTGACTCTGTGTATCAACTGGGGGAATTCTCAAACACATTTATAATGGATGCTTGTCTAGTATAAAACTCTGAAAAACAGAAACAGTATTCTATTCATATTTTGTCTCCAGAATCCAGATGATCCCTGATAACACTGCACTAAGTATTTATTGAACGGAACAGATATGTTTCTTTAAATGCTAAGATACTAATTGATAAAACTCACTTGGTTCAGGTGATATACTATTTCAGTAAGTGCTTTACTACGTTTGTGCTGCTATAAAAAAATAACCTGAAACTGGGTAGTTTAAAAATGAGAAATTTATTTTTCACAGTTGTTGAGGCTGGGAAGTCTTTGATTATTCAGGGTGCTGGCATGTTCATTTATCTGGGAAGTATTGCACAAAACAGATGGGAGAAATGCTGCATTCTCACATGGCAAAAGGTGGAAGAGCAAGCTATCCTAATGCTGCATGAAGACTCTTTTATAAAGGCCTTAATTCCATTCAGGATGGAATGGCTTCATCACTTCTTAAGGGCCCCACTGCTTAATACTATCACAATTGGAAATACCTGAATTTTGGGGGGGACACATTCAATCTATAGCAATGAATTTTTTTAACTTCTGTTTACTGAAGCAGTTTTTATTTGATTGATGCACACTATGTTACACGATTATGCTATAAATACATTTCTTTTGTAAGAGAACTACAGAGCTTTATGCCTACTTATGAAAATTACATATCAAGCATTAGAGAAGCAAAACGCTGATGTCTAAATTGAAATTCAGTGAGATATTTTTCTGTCTGAGATTTGAAAAAGCGGTCCAGAGAATGAGGAATAAGAAGCAAAAAGATACAAACAGAAAATAGGCAAGAATGCTGAGTCCTGAAGTAAACTCTATCACAAAAAGCATAACAAGATAACCTGGATTCTCAAGTCATTTAGTATTCTGAACAAGCTTTGAAGAAGCTGACAGCATTTATAAGTCTCTGGAAAGCTTTTCAAACTCTTGGGAGGTCAATTTAGTTACTGTTTCTGGATTCCTTATGAGATCTGATTGATTTTCTATTTTCATGTGAGGAAAAGAAAAATAATTAATCTTTCTGCTTATATTTATAGTGAACTTTCCATAATTTAGAATATAAAGAGGGAGTTTATTCCCTAGTTCCAAAAGAATCAAAGAAACATGTCTAAAGAAAAAAAATTACCTTATTTTTATAGTGGTTTTATTGAAATATGGTTTACAGACCATTAAATTCACATTTAAAATATATAGTTCAATGGTTTTCAGTGTATTCAAAGTTGTGCAACCATCATCACAGTCAATTTTAGAACACTTTCATCATCCCCCCAAAATCTCCCCACTGCACTGTTTAATAGTCACATACTATTTTCTTCTTTCCCTTTACCTGTAGTCAACCACTAATTTACTTTCTTTCTCTATTGATTTGCCTATCCTGGACTTTTCATATAAATTTAATCATATATGATCATTTATTACTGGCTTCTTTTATGTAACAAAATGTTTTCAAGGGTCATCTATGTTGTAACTTGTATCAGTATTTTCTTTTATTAGCAAATAATTTTTATTGTATTGATATACCATGCCTTGTCTATCCATTCATCAGCTGATAGACTTCAATGTTGTTTCCACTTTTTAGCTTTTAAGAATGATGTTTCTATGAACACTAATGTACAAGTTTTTGTGTGGATATGTTTTCATTTCTCTTAGAAGTGGGGGTAGTAACTCCACACTTAATATTTTGAGGACCCATCAGACTGTTTTCCAATGGTGAATGCACCATTTTACATTTCTGCTAATGGTGTGTGAGGATTTCAGTTTCTCCACATTCTTGCCAAGATTTGTCATTAACTGTCTTTTTAATCATAGTTATCTTAGTAAATGTGAAGTTTTTCCTCATAGTGGCATTTATGTGCATTTTTCTAATGGCTAATAATATTGGGAATTTTTTAATGTGTTTGTTGGCCATTAGTATCTTCTTTGAAGAAATGCATTTTTATTCCATGGGCCATTTTTATTCCATGAGCTGTAAGTATTCTTTCTGTAGTCTAGATATGTCATTAATACATATAAAATTTGGAAATATTTTTCATTCTCTGAATTATCTTTTTACTATCATGATAGTGTTGTTCAAAGTACACAAGTTTTGAATTTTGATGAATTTTAATTTATATATTTTTTTCTTGCTTGTGATTTTGGTGCCATAAGTAATCATTGCCTAATCCAATGTCTGAAGGCTTAAAATTTTTCCCCAGACTTTTTTTTTGTTTCTTTGTGTTTACCACTTATATTTAGGACTTTGGTCCATTGAGTTAATCTTTGTAAATGTTGTAAAATAGGAAACCAATTGATTCTTTTGCATGTAGATTGCCAGTTGGACAAGCACCATTTGTTGAAAGACTTGACTTATTTGGCAACCTTGTGAAAAATCAATTGACTGCAAATGTGAAGGTTTATTTTTAAAGTCCTAATTCTGTTATTTTGAAATGTATATGTGTGTGTGTGTTTCTTTATGAGTAGTTTATTTTACTGTGTGTATATGTGTGTATATATGTGTATGTGTGTTTCAGTCATGTTGCTATAAAGAAATACCTGAAACTGCGTAATCATAAAGAAAAAAAGCATGTGCATATGGTGAGGGCCCCAGGCAGCTTCTACTTATGGTATAAGGTGAAGGGGAACCAGCATGTTTAGAGATCACATTGTGAGAGAGAAAGGGAGAGGTATAAGGCTTTTTCTTGACTACTGGATCTTGTGCTAACTAATAGTTAGAATTCACCCACTCCTGAGGGAGCACATTAATCTGTTCATGAGAGATCTGCCTCTATGACCCAAATACCTCACATTAGGCCCCACCTTCAACATTGGGGATCAAATGTCAACATGAGGTTTGGAGGGAACAAATATCCAAACCATAGCATGTATATGCATATTTATATCCTTTACTCAGTACCACATTGTCTTAATTTCTATATCTTTGCAGTAAGTTTTGAAGTTGGGAGGTGTGAATACTATAGTCTTGTTCTTTTCTTTTAAGAGGGTTTTGGCATCTCGGTACCTTGAATGTCATATGAGTTTCCATTTATTTAAATTTTCATTACTTTTTTCAACAGTGTTTTGTAATGTTCAGAGTATTAGTTTTGAAATTTTTGATTAAATTTATCCCTAAGCATTTTATTCTATTTGCTGCTACTGTAAATATAATTGTTTTTTTTTAAATTTGATATTTGGATTATGCCTTGCATGTATATAGAAAGAAATACAAATTATATATGTATATCAATCTTTCATGCTGCAAACTTGCTGAATTTGTTCATTAGTTCTAATAGTTTTGTGGTGGATTTCTTAGGGGATTTTACAAACAAGATCATGCCTTCTGCAAAGATACATAGCTTTACTACTTCTTTTCCAACATGGGCTTCTTTTATTTCTCTTTCTTGCCCTATTGCCCTTGCTAAGACCTTCAATATAATGTTGAATAGATGCAAAAGAGAACATCATTGTGTTTTCCTGATGTAAAGAGAAAATATTCAGTCTTTCGCTATTAAGGATGATGCTTTCTGTTGATCTTTGGTAGATACCCTTAATCAGGTTGAGGACGTTTCCCTGTATTAATAGTTTGTTGAGTAGTTTCATAATGGAGGTGTGTTGGATTTTGTTAAATGCTATTTCTTGGTCTACCGAAATAATCTTTTTTGTGTGTGTGTCCTTTATTGCATTGACATGTTACGTTATATTGACTGATTTTTATTAATACATGTTAAACCAACCTTGCATTCCTGGGATAAATTCCATGTGGTTCTGGTGTCTAATTTTTTTATATATGGCTGGATTTGGTGAGCTAGTTTTTTTGTTAAGAAATTTTGCCTCTAAATTCATAAGATGTATTAATAGTATTCTGCAGTTTCTTTTCCTGTGATGTCCTTGTTTGGTTTTGTATTAGGGTAATACTGGCCTCAGAGAAAGAATTGGATATGTTCTGTCCTCCTCCTTTATCTTTTGTAAGAGTCTGTGAAGAAATGGTATTAATTCTTTAAATGTTAGAGTTCACCACTGAAGTCATCTGAGCCTGAGTGTGTGTATTTTCTTTGTGAGTAATGATTTTTTTCTAATTATTAATTCAATTCTTTTACATACATCTGTTTAAAGCTTCTATTTCTTTGTGAGTCACTGTTGGTAGTTCGTGTCTTTCTAGGATTTTGTCCCTTTCATCTAAATTATCTAATGGCATAAAATTGTTCATAGTAGTCACTGATAATATTTTTTGTTTCTGTAAGGCAAGTATTAATAGCAGTGCCCTCTCTTTCATTCCTGATTTTAGTAATTTGATTATTTTCTCTTCTTTTCTTCTTCAGTCTAGCTAAAGATTTATAATTATTTTTAATCTGTTCAATAAAATGACTTTTGGATTTATTGATATTCTCTATTTTTTCTATTCTGTATCTTATTAGTTTCCAATTCAATCATTATTATTTGCTGCTACTTTCTTTGGATTGAATTGGCTCTTTTTTCCTCAAGTGTCTTAAGGTGAAATACTAGATTATTGATTTGAGATCTTTACCCTTTTACAATACTATCACTTACAGCTACAAATTTCTTTCTAAATACTTGCTTTAGCTGCATTCAATAAGCTTTAGTGGTATGTCTTCATTTAATTTGCATCAAAGCGTTTTCTAATTTCGTTTGTGATTTTTTTTATTCATTGGCTATTTAAGAGTATGTTTAATTTTCACACATTTATAAATTTCCCAAAGTTCTTTGTGTTATTGACTTCTAATTTTATTCAATTTTAGATAGAGAATATGTTTTGTAGAGTTTCAATTATCTTAATTTATTGAGGCTTATTTTATGGCCTAAGACATACTTTACCCTGGAGAATATCTCCTGTGTTCTTGAAAAGAATGTGCACTATGCTGTTGTTGGGTAGAGTCTTCTTTAGATGTCTGTTAGATCTAGTTGGTTTATACATTGTCCATATTTCCTATTTCCTTATTGGTTCTTCTGAGTAGCAGTAGTTTTTTTTTTGTTTGTTTAGTAACTGGCTGGAATATTTTAGTAAAGTCTATTTGCCCTGCAGTATGAAGCCTCTGAGGTTGCTCCTCAGAAGATATGGCTCTGAACATGTTAACAGTTACCCTGGCATGGCAGCAGTTTTAGCAGAGCTATCTTTGACTGTATCTGTCCCTGGTCACACCCAGTTGCAGGCTAGGTGCTTTATTATTTTCAAAATGCCTTGTGACATATATCATTCCAATTAAATTGAGGGCCCTTTGCTCACACAGTATTTGGAGCCAGCATATGAAGTTTTTGTAACTCCAGGAGAACTCTTAGTTGTCTTGTTCCCCTCTTGTTTCTGATAAAGTAGCTAGCATATGATTAAGCTTGGTGTTCTTATGAAGTTACCTCCATTCAATTGCTGCATCAACATCTTCGTTGTTTTTGAAAGCACTGTTAGACTTGAACTTCCCCCACACTCTGCTTCAAATAAAGTCACTCCTTTCAGTAAAGCTCAGAGCTCTCTGTTCTTAAGAATTCCCTCTGCCCCAGATAAAATTCCTGAGCCATGTTCCCAGAGCTGGAGTCCACAATAGTGGACTCTTCTTCTCTGAATGATTCCTGCTGGGCAGGGCTTTGCATCTCTGGTTTTCTAGGTATGCCTTTTTCCAACAAATGAAATATGGAACATCTATTCTACAAATGAGCTACTGGGGACCTCAGTGTCCTTGGCATGCTGTGCCTAAGGTAGGATTTCCACACATGAGTGGGGCTCAGTGGATGCAGGGAGCCGCTGACCTCTTGGGGACATTCACCTGGAATTTAGCTTCTGCAAAGTAACCAAGGGGAGGGAGATAAATTCTGATGGCTTGCTTCTTCTAGGAAAATAGGGTACTCTGCTGAGTGGAGAGCTGTAGTTCTTGGCTGCACTTGAGTGAGGGGAAGTTTCATCACATTAAGCTGAGAGTAGGGAGGGGAGGTAGTAGGTCATGGTTCAAATGCAAGAGTCTCACTGTTGTTACTGAGTTTTAGAATTTCTTGAATAAATGTTTGTTCATTTATGGTATGCCCTTAGATACAATTCCAGAGACATTTTTTAAAAAATTATTTTTATGAGTTATGTTTGTTTCACTGGGGAGTGTTACATTCATCTCCTTATAATGCCATTCCAGATGTAGAATTCCCTTATATCTATGTCTGATATTCATAAGATATTTGTAAATATGTAATAGATTATTTGACAAATTTGGAGGATAGTATACATTACTATGTAATACCTTACTTATCTGAGTTAATGCAAGTGTTTAGTTTCTTCGGATATAGTGCAGAAAAGTTATGATTTCTCTACCGCATGGCCTCAAGAAAAATGAGAGGCAAGTAACTATTTCATGGCATTTTTTGAGTGACTGAGATAATTGTAGGATTCAGTGCAAAATATACACAATTACAATATTAGACAAAGACGTACTTACATAAGCTATCCTTATCCAGAATATAGACACACACACACACACACACGCAGTATCCTTATCCAGAATATAGACACACACACACACACACACACACAAACACACACACACACACAGAGTTATTTCCTATCAACAAAGAACTTTAGGCTAGACCTGCACTTACCCTTTAAATGACTTGGTTCTGAAAGATGATACTTTCTTTAGTTTTTGCTTCAACTTATTCACAGTGGGTTTAATTACTTGGAACAAAAGAGATCTGGCTGATTAATATGCATATCAAATGCTCACAAATTATCCAGCCTGCGAACACCAAGTTTCTTTGTGATCCACTGATAACAGTAACCTGAACTCTAACTTCTAATGCATATATACAAGTTTGTTGACATTTGACCATTTCTGTTTCTTAATGAACATTCACGTTTGAAAAATTACCCTGATTTGACTAATACACATTGTATGCCTATATCAAAACATCACATGTACCCTATAAATATATCCAACTATTATGTACCCATGATAAAATTAAAAATAAAAATAAAATTTTAAATATATCCTGGTTGCCATCTATCCTAATGGTTAGCAGTTCTGCTTTGGAATACCATAAAGCCTTGTAAATCATTTCTTATGGTCTTATAACTCATTTATCTAGTCTACTGCTGCTATTACCTTAACTCTTTCCCTTAAATGTGGTATTGGTACTATTTCTTGATTCATCACATATATCTAATACCAATCTGCAATGGTTAGCCAAACTCTTCTGAAGCCTTGGAGAAACAGACATAAATTTTCATGTAGAGAGAAAGAAAAAAACGTAAAGACTTCTGTTAATAGATTCTAGAATTCATAAGATAAAAATCTCAGGAGATGTCTTACTAACCTTCCCTGGTTAATCCAGTCTGTCATTGTAATTCAAGATGACATACAGTATCATGTACTTTATTCCCATGCTTATAGTTCAGGCCGACAGCCCCCTTTTGTTTCATTAAACTGAAATGAAATGAAATTTTTCTTTAGCTCTAGTCTTAGGATATACTTCTGTCAAATGTTGTCAGATGGAGTTGTAAAATGTCAAAAATCTTTTATAATCTCACCCACAGTATTTCAGTTCAACCATGTCAGAATATCTTCTCTTTAGCATATCACTTGTCTTTTACCTTTTCCTAAAAAAAAATTCCCTAAAAATACTTGAGAAATAGTCAGTTTTCTCATTTTAAATCTATATAAACATTTACCCAAATCAACAAGAAGAAAAATATATGGACCATACTTTTAGCATTCCTAGAAATGAGAGAATACCAATACCTTCAAATTACCTGAAAGTAGGGAAATTTCAAGACAATGGGCCCAGAGTGTATAAGAAGGAAGGATTTAAGATTCCATGAAAAAGAAGAGGTAGGCATGGAGGAATAAGATGAAACACATAATATCAGAAACAGAGAATCTAATACTAAACACAAACCTAATGAGCACACTTTTTGTATTAAGTAAGGTAGGGATTGAAATTGATGGGGAGTGGAAGCATTGTCTTTGAGGAAGCATAGATTCTGGGTGTAATTAGGTAAACAGAGTAGGTGTGATTAACCATGGAAAAATAGCATTGTAGGGGAAGAAGGAAATAAGAGAAAAAACTCATAATTCTAAAGAAATAAAAAGTTAAAAAGAAAACATGCCTAATCCCCACCACCACCAAATATCTTCAATTAAAAATAATGTACTTCCTTTAATCAAGAGGAGGCACTTATAAAGTAGGAGATACAGAAAAATGAATGTCTTACAAAGTTACTATAAAAAGAAAATAGAAAATGTAAAATATTACAGCTTATATTTTATTCAAAAACTAATCAGAAAAATAGTAATACAACTCTTCAAATGGAATTATATCTTGTCATAGGAGCCATTGTAGATATGAAAAAAAAAATCTTGAGTTAGAAATTCAAAAATTAAAACTGTATGGGTTAAAAATTGCAAAAACTTCAATGATAGTTGTTTGTTTAAACTCAGGAAAGAAATATAAGAAAAAGGGCAAAATCATATGAGAAATAAAAATTAAAGACCAAGATGTTCAAGCAAGAATATATTGGTATGAACATTTAATAAGGAAATAAGGAATATTAAAGAAAAGTAGGAAATTAAATACGAGAATGAATATAATTCAAGAAAAGAGTAAAGGGTTAGTAAGCTGAACTGGAGGACATGTAAGTAAAGAAGATCCAGCGTATAAATATTGGAGTACCTGAATAGAAAAGCAAAACTAAATGTAACAATAGAGAAAATAAAACTCTTTAAAGTATAATCCAAGGAAACTTGCTTGAGCTAAGACTGAAACTACATGTTGATAGGGCTCATTAGTACCTCATAGTCTTGACAAGCACAATCAATTCTGATATATATTCTAGTTAAAGTGCCAACATTTAAAGGTTGGAAAAAGAAAATCCTTAGGACTTCCAGACAATAAGATCAAATAACTAACAAGGAAAAAATATTTATTTTTCTCAAAAATGTATAAAGCAAGGCAACAGTGAAGCAACATTTTTTAAGAAATTTAAAAAAAGAAAATATGAGGCAGGGATTTTATGTTAAGCCAAGCCATCCTTAAAGTACCAAGAACATAGAAAACCAGTTTACAACATTTGAGAACTCCAGAGAACACTAGGCATGGGTGCTGTTTCTGAGAATTCTACTGGAAGATCAATACCATCCAACAGCAGATGCTTGGGAAACTTTAAAGAAAAGATACTGAATCATTTATCACTTCAAATTGTAGAATCAAGACCCAATCAAGGATGGTAACATAAATAAAAGAATATCATGTAAATACTATATGGTTTGACAAATAGAAAAAAAGTGCTACTAAAATGAGAGAAGGGCAAGAGAAAAAGGAAAAATGACTCAATTCATTCACTACTGGGCAGGTTATGTGTAGGGGTCAAAGGATACCATTTAATATTGACAGAAAAGCCATGAAAGTTTGGATTAAAAGTGGGTGTAAATACAAAGATAACCATTAATACCAACATAACAAGTCATGTCAATCTACAAAGATAAATATATATCAAAGAAAATATAATTAAAAACTTGAACTTTTATAAAATTTTGTTCTTAAAGTTTTTTGTGTTGTAGGATTGAACAAATGAGTAAGCGGGTTGATATTTTTGGGAGCTGTACTTTTTATAAGCTACAAAATAGATTATACAACTCATTACAGGTTGAGAATCCCTGCTGAACAAATTGTAGATTAAGAAAGACAATAATTTTTTTAAAGTCATCAAGAGGGCTGACTAGAGGCACCTGGCACTTGCCTCCTCCACAAAGAACAGTGACAAAATTAAAAAGTACATAAAAAGTCCTCTTTTAAAAACAAAGTGTGATCTGTTCTGGAATGCTGAGAACATAAATTTCAAATTTCATTATAGTGATCAAGTCAATAGTTGTCAAAATCAAATATGTCACATTTCAAATCCTGCAGCATGTTATTCAAGTATATCTTTCAAGTTGAGCCACTTTTCTCTATACCTATTGCCCACTTATTCAGGCCCTCATCATGTCTGGCTTTGACTCTTAAAGCTTCCATTTCAGTAATTATCAATATTCCTCCTCAAGTTATTATATTTAAATAAAAATCAGTATCCTTTTTCTCATTTAAAAATCTCTTTAATTGCATGTTGACTATATTTTTAAAAATTGAAAATGAAAACATCCCTTTTCTACTGAACAAAACCCAACCATAGATTATCACTCATCAGTGCCTTCTGTGCATCTAACTTCTTGCTTAACTTTTACTTTCACATGGCTACATCACTGTTGTTTTAATTTGCAGCTCTGAGCCTTCTTACGTGCTACTATGATTACCTAGAATATCTTCTCCCCTCTTTTTTTTCCGTGCAAACTTTTGCTCATTCTTTAAGATCCAGGCCAAATAGCCCAACAGAGAGACCCTCTCCAACCCCACAACACTTTTTCTGTTTATGTTAATAACTGTAACAGCATTGCCTCAATTGTGGTTTATTTATCTTTTTTGATGATTCTGTTTCTCACTAAATTATAAGTCTGTTGTATAGGTAGTGCTTAGCTTATATTTTGTGTTTAATACTTAAAACCTTATTAATGAGTGGGCATAGGGATGGATGGGTGGATGGAAGAAGAGAAAAATGATAGGGTTAGGACCAAAGAATTAGTTCAATGATCAATTATGTTCTCTTATTTCTATATCTCTTGTATAACTGTTACCAATCCATCCTTCATCTTTACTTCTGTTCTTCACTGATTAACGAAACTATTCCTTTGTCTGTCTACTGTGTGGGTAGGGGTAGCCCAATCCATTTCTTCTCGATCCTTACCAGACAGGATGAAGAAGTAAATCCAGAAGCCTTTTATAGCAAATAATCTGAGCATAAACCACATCATGTTATCATGGGATATTTACTACTAATTGATATTGGAATTAGCTTTTTTCCCCTCATTTCTATCTAATTAAAAATAAAGTGTTCTTATTCACAATATGTGTTTACTTCCTTTTGTCAACTTAGTAAAATAAATTATTTAGTCTGGATAAAACTTAACCTTAATATGATTACCAAGCTTCCCATATTCCAGCATGGGCATGCCCACAACCAAACTTTGAAGAACACTATATTTAATAGGGTTTAATTATATCTACTACTTACAAATCTCTCTTTAAAAAGTACATATTACTTTTAAATCAGTAAGAAAAAATTCTGTTTTAAAATATTTTTTGTGCTTATTTTGGTTTACTTTAGTTCCTAGACTTAGGGCCAATGCTTAATTCTACATATATTCCAGCCTCTTGAAACACAGTACCAATCTAGCAACAGAAAAAAATAAAAGTTTTCTGCCTGCAAGCCAAGCAGTCAAAATGTTAACAAGGATCTTTGATTCCATAAATAAGAGTTTCCTTACTAGAGGTAAAATTTCTAGAAACTCCTGCTGTGTAAGCTAGAAGGCTTCAAGCTGAGCTCTTTTTTTAGCAGCAAGTTGCCCTTAGATAAATTATACTGATGACTAAGTAAAACCCAGGTAATGTGAGACCAGAGTATAGCTAACATTTTTCACGTCATGCACCATTATCAGACTCAATGAAGCAAACCTTTGGAGATCAAAGAATAAACCTTGTCCTCACTGCTTTTTGCTGTGCTGAAAATTTTAACTGCTGGTTAGTCTATTTTTAACTTATTTAAATGGAGCCAACTGCTTCCTGGCTCAGAGGGTGCTGAGCTGAGAAACTACAGCCTGGCTTGTATGCTTCGTATCATCTAAGAACTCGATGCCCTAGATTTCACAAGGCAGACCCTGTTTCAGGACTTACAGGTTTAAGACCTGATTTGTATTCCCTGGCTCCAATGGAAAGTAACTTGAAACCAATCTAATTGGAGAGAAAATTCATATTAAGTGATACTAGATTGAAAGGATTGAATAACAATTGATATGTAGACCTAACATGATAGACCATAAATAGCCATACTAGATCCTTGACTGGAAAGGAACATGATACATTTTTAATTAAAAATAGTGAAAAATAATTACACAATATTACATATTATGGATTAATTGTGAAGTTATGTTGGAATTAAGATTTATTATGGCTGAAAGAACTGGTTTGCTGTTTTGGCTAGTTACACATCCTTAGAGGGTCTAAAGTTTGTTTGGGAAAATTCCTGGTTGGAGCAGAGAACTGCCCACTATAAGCTCAGACTGAAGGAACAAGCAGACCACTCGAGGCTGGTAGGTAATCAAAGATTTATTCAGGGAGAATTTACATACAATGCAGTCTTGGGTGGCAGCAAGAAAAAGTGTACCTCTGTTTGTAATGCAGGCCTGTCTAGCCTTTTCTACCATGAAAAGAAAAGGGAAAGGGGGAAAAAAAAGTCACTAATGGGTTAAGCCATCTGGTTGCTTTCTTAATCTATTTACTCTCTACACAAGGGAATTATTTGTGTTCCCAGCAATCAGGGCAATATTCCTAAAGTGGGGGGCGGGATGCTCTGAGCAGCAGCAATTATCTTGGCATTTGTATGTTTCCTTCAGTCACTGTGTCCTAAAACTCACTTCATGGTCTCATACCCAGAAACATTTTCACAACACTCTGCTCTTTGTGACCTGCATTATATTTTAACACACCGTATTCCCCGAGAGTCCCTGGCTGCTACTAGGGCCTCTATGGTGAGGGCGGAGAGGTAACTCGTAAACTTGGTGCCTCATTGCAGAATGAGTCCACAGCAACAATAGAGACACCTATAGGAAAAAAGGAAAAACAAATGAAGTAAGAAAATGATAATTAACAAGTATTTTTATTTTTAAAATGTTTAAATAAATTTGACAATAACTGTTTTAATGACAGAGTAGGATCACTTAGAGCATGTATCTGTGATGCCATGTGATGCACTACAGTGATGATATTACCACTTTTCTTTACAATGCATGCATACAACGTTCTGTTCTGTTAGTGGCACAGGTTCCACCTTATGTCACAATTAAGATGTCTAGGGCCATGTTATTTTGTAAAACAGTCTTTTTTATGAGAACCGTTTCTGTGTTCAGTGCTAGAATGTCCTGTCTACTGTCCTCGAGAGTTTGGAGAAAATCATAAATGTCTTTATGGCCTATTTTTTTATATACTTGTTTGAGAAATAAAGAGGGCAGCCAGATGATCATACCAAAAGAAGACAGATATCCCCCACCGGGTTCTGAAGTATGAGTGATTCGCAGCAGTGTTAAGTTTATTCTATACTTGTTCCATTACTCAGGGGACCCCAGGGGTAAAATGCCCTATCCATTTAAGGGTAACCAGGGCCACAGGCTTATGCCACACAACGATTGTGTTTCATTGGAGGCCACCCCAAACATGCTTGATCATCTTCCAGTAGGGGCATACCAGCAGAGCTTAGCAAGGTAACTGTGATGTTACAGGCAAAATGAGGCACTTGATTCATGTATGGAGTGGCCTTTGGAACTTTTTGTTTCTTTTCTTTTCTTTTTTTTTTTTTGGCTATGATTCTTTTGTTTCCAGCAGAAAGGGGCAACTAGATTCAACTTTTTATATAGATTCACCTGGGGTTATTGACATAAATTTAGTATTCAGACTTGTATGAATTTTTTGTGGTAACTCTTTTACTAGTTTTTGGACTATTTCAGACTTCTTAAAAATTTTATTTTTTTGGCATTCCATAAGAATGGGAAGGAGTTTCCCTTGTTTAATAAAGTATCACAGCTGGGCCATTCTGTGGGCTCTTACCTTGTAATATCTGTGGTATTTAGGTTCCTCATATGTTTCTGTTTCCCCCAAAATAGATGATCACAATGCAGCCTAGTCAGTTTTCTATAAAGCAGATATCCACCACAGCAGACCAGAAACTCCAAACAGTGGTATCTGTGCACAAATTCAACAAACTGATGAATTTCTCATTTGGAGGCAAGATACAGCACAATGCAAGAACTCTTTAAACTGTGTCTCAGTATGTTGACATTTCATGTTAGCAACAGGAAACTAGGGACAGAGAAACAAAAATCTGGTGGATATTTTTAAAGGCAGATTATCTTCAACAAGGATTACACTAGTGGGTTGTTCTTGAGTGGTCAATACAGTAGCTGCTGAGTGGCTTCCCTGGAGGAATATGCCATACATGCTGGCCCAGGGAGATAGGAGAGCCTCCCATAACTACAGTCACTGTGGGGGTATATACCAGACAAGGAGACTACTGACTTCTCCCTTATGCAAAGTGCAGGTACCCCTCCATGGGTATGTCATTACTTCAGGCCCAGGGTCTATTAGTATGACTAGAGTCCAGGTCTGTAAGGTGGGGTCCTTTGCCCCCTGCAGGATGAAGTATCCCACCCAGCCTGGTGCAGTATCCCATGCCAGTTTCCACTGCAGCAAGTTGTCTTTTGGTTCTATGTTTTGACAAGTATGCATTGCCATAATAAGTTTAGTAGGGGCCAACTGAGGCAAGAGTGTCTTACTCTGTTTGCCATGCTCTTACACTTATTGGGGGCTCATCTAGCTTTCCTAGCCTGTCATATGGGCCAGCAGGGACCACTGGGTTTTAATTTATAGTACCTTTCAGCAACACTTTCATTTAACTGGCCAGGTTGGGGAGGAGTGTCCCTTGTTTGATAAAGTATGTTCCCAGGAGGAACATGCCATACATGGCATGGGCCATTTGGTGGGGTCTTACCTTGTAATATCTGTGGTATTTAGAGTACTCGTATGTTTTTCTTTCCCTCCAAAGAGATGATCACAGTGTAGCCAAATCAGTTTTCTGTAAAGCACATACCCACCACAGCAGACCAGAAACTCCAGAGAGTGTTATCTGTCCACAAACTCAACAAGCTGCAACACGGTACTCTTGCAAATCAGTGTGGGGTTTTGTAGCCTGTCCCATATGTCTTGCTACATTTCCTGTCCCCAAGTAGGCTTTCCATAAGTATGTACTCCTCCTTTGCCCATTGTACAATCTAAAGAATTGCTCCTTTCTTGATGGCTCAGCCATCAGTGCTCAGTGTCAAAGCCAAAGTTCATGCATGGGTACCATCCACACAGCCCACAACTCTGCCCACAGGCTGTTCTGACATTTCCTGAACTTAACTCAAATATACAAATCCTGTCTCAGGAGGAAATGCTATTGTTGTCTGTGAGGAAGGGTTGCCTTTGCTGAATTTATCTGTATACCATGCCCCTAAAGAGGTGGGCCCCCCTTTTTTTCCCTTACTATCAGTGGTACTATTTCAGGAATCTAGGGTACGATAGGTTCCAGGTCATGATACAAGCATGGCCCTGGGAACATCTGTATTTCCTCTGACAGTGGGCTTGTAGATAGTGAGGTATGTGGGAGGTACGCATGCCGCTTTGTAAGTATGGGGTCTGAGCAGTGGAAGAGCATGGTCTTTTGAACATACCACCTACCCACCCCTTGGTGGGATAAACAGACTTAACAGTGACTGGAATGTCTTTGTTTAGGGGTTCAGTTAGGATACTGCTATATACCACAAATAGCTGCAGTTCTACCCTAGAAGAGTGTTGTTTAGATCTTCCCTACAACTGTGACCAAAATCCTAATGGAACGTGGATTTTGTCTTACTGCTGCCCTAGTGCCCATCCCATTCCCTCTCTGGCAATAGATATATTTATTTTATAGGGCAACCCCACCGTGGCTACCTCTGAAGCCTTAACCTATTGCACCAAAAATTTTGCCTGTTGTTCTAGTGTCTGATTCCTAACTGCTCCCTTTTTATTTAGACTATGTAGGGGCCTGAGATATTGAAAGCTTGTACTTCTTTCACTGTTGTGGGTGAGGCCTGGATCTTATCTATTAACCATTTAGGCACTATTTGATTCTTACCTGACCAGAAGACTTCTAGAAACCTTGTGGTGGTACCTGGTCCATGAACCCTGTGAGGATTCACTGCTCATCTTTGTGACGGGAGATACTCAATCATCGAGGTCAGGTTGGGCTATAAGAGGGAGAAGTCCTCAGAGGTTGTGTCATTCCATTTTGCACTGCTATAAAGGGAATACTTCAGATTGAGTAATTTATAAAGAAAACAGATTTATTTGGCTCATAGTTCTTCAGGCTGTACAAGAAGCATCACACCAGCATGTGCCTCTGTTGAGGGCTTCAGGGAGCCTCCACGCAGGGCAGAAGGCACAAGGGGAGCAGGCGTGTCACATGGCAAGAGAAGGAACACGAGAAAGAGGAGGGGGTGCCAGGCTCTTTTAAACAACCAGCTCTTGCGTGAACTAGGAAAGCAAACACTCACTCATTATTACGGGGAGGGCACCAAGCCATTCCTGAGGGATCTGCCCCCATGAACCAAACACCTCCCACCAGGCCCCACCTCCAACACTAGGGTTCAAATTTCAACATGAGATTTGGAGGAGACAGAAAATTTCATAATTAATATGCATAGAAATAATTTCTGTGTCTGATATGGGTTGGTGATCTAATTTTATTTTTCCCACTTCATTTGGATAACCAATTATACAAGCACAATGTGTCAAATGGTCTATTATTTCACACTGACCTCTATGGCTTCTGTCAAATATCAGATTTCTCTATCGGCATGGCTGTATTTCTGTCTTCTCTATTTTATTTTATTGGTCAATTCCTTTACAAATACCACATAGATTGATTTGATATAACTCTGTAGTAAGTCTTGATATTTGTCAGCATACATGTCCATACCTCACTCTTCTTCTTCAGAAGTGTCTTGGCTATCCTTGGCCCATGGGATTTTCCACATAAATTTAGAATAAGCTTGTTAAAATTCTTTAAAAAAATCCTGTTGGTATTCTGATTGGAACTGTATTGAATCTGGGCATTTTGATGAATTTTGGAATGATTTACGTTTTTAAGATATACTGAGCCTTCTCTCTATTATTGTGGTATAACCCTTAATTTATTTGGTGGCTCATGCCTGTAATCCTAGCACTCTGGGGGGCCAAGGTGGGAGGATTGCTTGAATTCAGGAATTGAAGACCAACCTGAGCAAGAGTGAGGCCCAGTCTCTACAAAAAATAGAAAAAATTAGCTGGTCATGGTGGTTTGCACCTGTAGTCCCAGCTACCCAGGAGGCTGAGGCAGGATGATTGTTTGAGCCCAAGAGTTTGAGTTTTCTGTTAGCTACGGTGATGCCATGGCATTCTAGCCCAGCTGACAGAGGAGACTCTGTCTCAAAAAAAAAAAAAAATTATTTGAGGACTTAAAAATTTTTTTTCAAAAAAGATTAATAATTTTCTTCATAAAAGAACTTGCATATCTATAATTATATTTGTTCTTAAGTGCATTTTTTAAAATAATTAAGGATGTTGTTGTAGTTATTATTTTACATTTTTAAACTGTTTGATCCTGGTCTGGACGATGAAACTGCATATATTAATCCAGACAGTTAACAAAACTCACTTGATTCTAAAATTATGTCCTTAGATTCTTAGGTGTTTTCATTGTAAATAGTTATATCAACTGAGAAAGATACAGTTTTATTTCTTCCAAAGGAAAAGAAGTTGTAATATCAAAAAGACAACTGCACCCAAGTGTTAATTGCAGCACAACTCACAATTGCAAAGATGTGGAATCAACCTAAGTGGCCCATCAATTGGCAAGTGAATAAAGAAAATGTGTGTGGGGTGTGTGTGTATATACACATACACCATGGAGTACTACTCAGCCATAAAAAAGAATGAAATAATGTCTTTTGCATGAACTTAGATGGGACTAGAGAACTAAGTGAAGTATCTCAGAAACGGAAAAACAAACATATGTTCTCTCTAATAAGTGGAAGCTAAATGATGGATACATATAGTTATATAGTGGTGTAAAGGACATTGGAAACTAAGAAGGTGAGAGATTGGGAGGGGGCTAAGGGGAAAAAAACTTACCTATTGGGTATAACGAGCACTATTCTGGTGATCGCACACGAAAAACCCTGACTCCAGCATCATACAGTCCATCCATGTAACAAAAACATGTGTAGCCCCTTAATATTTTGAAACACAAAAAATAAAATCGTTACAGATGTGTTTATTTTCCTGATCTTTCATTACTTACTAGAATATCTAAAACAGAGTAAAATAGAAGGGTAGTAGTTGAAATCAAACAATTAAAAACATAATTACAAAAAATAAGATATTTAGGAATAAATCTTTTTCTTGCTTAAAATCTATATTCTTGTGATAGGCTAAAAAATGATTCCACAAAAGATAACCATGCTTCCATTCCTGGAACCTGTGAATGTTACATGGCAAAATATCCTTTGCAGATGTGATTACGTTAAGGACTTTGAGTTGGGGAGATTATCCTGTGTTATCCAAGTGGGACCTAAATGTAGTCACAAATGTCCTTCTAAGAGAGATGCAGACAGGGATTTGACACAGGCAGAAGGGAAGACAATGTGATCAAGGAGGCAGAGATTGGAGTGATGCAGCTACAACTCAAAAAATATCAGCAGCCATAAGAAGCTGGAAGAGGTAAGACAAAATTGTTCCTTAGAGCCTCTGGAAGAAACACAGCCCTATTGACATTGTGGTTTTAGCCTAGTTGTAATGATTTCAGACTTTTGGCCTCCAGAACTGTGAAGGAATAAATGTCTGCTGTTTAAGCCACCTAGCTTATATGAATTTCTTATAGCAATCACAGGAAATAAAAAAAATTAATTCTTATTTCTTTTTATTTGGAATAAAGTTTGCTGCAAATTCTTTTTTTTATTATTTCAGTATATTGTGGGGGTACAAATGTTTAGGTTATGAATATTGCCTTTGTCCCACTCAAGTCAGAGCTTCAAGCAGGTCCATCCGCCAGATGGTGCATACTGCACCTATTAAGTGTGAATATACCCATCCCCTCCCATGTGCCTAACACCCAATGAATGTTATTACTATATGTGCACTTAAGCGTTGGTCGGTTAATACCAATTTGATGGTGGGTACATGTGGTGCTTGTTCTTGCATTCTTGTGATACTTTACTTAGTAGAATGGGCTCCAGCTCTATCTAGGATAATACAAGCAGTGCTATATCACCACTGATTTTTGTGGCTCAATAGAGCTCCATGGTATACATATAACACATTTTATTAATGCATTCATGTATTGATGGGCACTTGGGTTGTTTCCACGTCTTTGCAATTGTGAATTGTACTGCTATGAACATTCTAGTGCAGATGTCTTCTTTATAGAATGTCTTTTGTTCTTTTGGGTAGATGGCGGTAATGAGATTGTTGGATCAAATGGTAGTTCTACTTGTAGCTCTTTGAGGTATCTCCATATGACTTTCCACAGAGATTGTACTAGTTTGTAGTCCTACCAGCAGTGTATGAGTGTTCCTATCTCTACACATCCACATTAACATTTATTGTTCTGGGACTTTGTGATAAAGGCCATTCTCACGGGAGTTAAGTGGTATCTCATTGTGGTTTTGATTTGTATTTCCCTGATGATTAGAGATGTTGAGCATTTTTTCATATGTTTGTTGGCCATTAGTCTATCTTCTTTTGAAATGTTTCTGTTCATGTCCTTTGCCCACTCTTTGATAGGATTGTTTGATTTTTTTCTTGCTGATTTTCCTAAGTTCTGTATAGATTCTAGTTATCAGTCCTTTCTAGTTACCTCCCAGTAGGTTGTCTGTTTGCTCTTGTGATAGTTTCCTTGGGTGTGGAGAAGCATTTTAATTTGATCTGGTCCCATTTGTTTGTTTTTGTTGTTACTGTGATTGCCTTTGGGGTCTTCTTCATAAATTCTTTGCCTAGGCCAATGTCTAATGGAGTCTCTCCCACATTTTCTTCTAGAATTCTAATAGTTTCACAGCTAAGGTTTAAGTCTGTTATCCACCGTGATTTGATTTTTGTGAGAGGTGAGAGGTGCAGATCCTGTTTCAGTCTTCTACACATGGCTATCCAGTTTTCCCGGAACCATTTATTGAATAGAGTTTTTTTTCCCCAGTGTATGTTGTTGTCTGCTTTGTCAAAGATTAGGTGGCTATATGAAGATGGTTTATATCTGGGTTCTCAGTTCTGTCCCATTGGTCTATGTCTCTCTTCTTGTGCCAGTACCATGCAATTTTAATTATATGCCCTTTATGAGGTTAAAGATGTAGGGCCTATTCTTACTGTGTTAAGGGTTTTTGTAATGAATGGGTGATAGATTAAATAAAACAATTTTCTGCATTAAGTATTTTTCTCTTCATTAATAACAACTCATACACACATTCTTCTAAGGATAAATTATATTTGTTTTTCTAGGATAAACTCTACTTGAACATGATGAATTATCTTTTACTAGATACAGTTTGGTAAAGATTACATAGAATTTTTTATCTATATTTACTAGTGAGGTTGACTTGTGATATTCCTTTCGTATACTGTACTATTTGGGTTTTGTATGTAAAACATATTAGCTTCAAACAATTAGTTGGACATTGCTTTCTTTCTTTCTACCCTCTGGAAGCGTTTAAATAAGAATGAATGATCAGTTCCCAGGCCAGGTTTAAATTTATACAAGGAAGGTGATATCAATGCCCAAAACACAATTTTGAGAGCATTGAATTTAACAGATTGTGTGTGTGTGTGTTTATGGTACTATGGGGTGGGTCATAACTTCACTCCATTTAACAAAGTAGAGCTAAATGTAAATGTAGCTCCATTACCAAGCTGCAGGGAAAGTTAGATGCCTTTGCCTTATCTCCTTGTAACATGATAACTAGGCCTCTGAGAAATAGACTACTGATATTTGCTGTGACCTCTGGGCATGTAAACTTATGATACTTGTTTGAAGCATTGTCTTTATGAAATACTGCAGCCAATTGCAGCTGTCTTGCATAATTTAAAAGTACAGACTCTAAAGTCTGCCTTCCTGGGTTCACATCTTAAATCTCCACTTTTCTATGTGACTTTGGTAAGGTATTTAATGTCTCCCTGACTTAGCTACCTCATTTGTAAAGTGGAGATAGTTCATATGTTTATTTTGAGGCTTAAGTGAGTGAGCATATGTTAAAGCACATAGGATATTTTCTTGTACCTGGGAAAGATTTTATAAGCATCAGCTACTAATATTTTTATCATGTTCTGTACTATTTTCCATCTAAAGACATGAAAATATTTCACATTAGTTCTTCCCAGTGTCACGACCTTACTGTATGTGGCAGAAAACTCCTCATTTGATATTTGGAGTAGCTGAATTTTGAAGGTTTGTGACCTGATTATAAATAAACTAGCCTATGAGAGGCTAGCTGGTGACTAGAAGCCAGATATTACTACAAGGAATGGCTTTTTGTATCATGTATTACTTCACCAACTGTATTAAATAAAAAGTGAGGAATTTGCATTTAATGTGTGATTTGTCTTTTGATCCATATGTTTTCTCCAATTCTGTGTTGTAGTCAACGTGCTTGATGAAATCACTGATAATTAGTACTGCACTGAATTATTTATCCTTTCATTTTAAAGGTTTAAGTAGAATAAATTAAATTGTTGACAGTAAAAAATAGAGATGTGGTATCATGTTTTTCTTATTATAAAAGGCTTCTCATTTCAATTTCTCATCTTTGCTTGTTAAATAAACTTTCATATCAGTGCAGCATAGAGCTAAGACTGACTTCTGTTACTATTATCAGATAATTTTCTATGAATTGTAAATGTGTCTCCAATTTTAATATATGGATTATATTCCTCATGCTCTACAACTATACATTTTGTAAAGTGTAGGCAATATTTCATAGTCTGCACTTCTGTGTTAAATAATAATAAATAGCAACACATTTTTCTAAAAGAGGTATGGGCGAGGATTCCAACAGTTTGAGCACAGTCTATCACATTTTTTTCCAAATGGAATGTTACTTTTTTGGTCAATCGGGGCACATCTGGCAAAATATTTTTATTGCATGTAAGTATCTCCATCTCCTCTTATATTAAACTAGCTGATGCTCAGTATCTAAAACTGGATATGTGCAAATTAACTCGCCAAGAAAGTAGGAAATATTTTTTTGGAGGTGGAATGTGAAAAAAATAATGTAAATTCTCATGGTTTCTTTTTTACATAATTGCTTTAAAAATAAAAAGGTCCCAGATAGAATTCTTATGCCGAATATAATAGGAAAAAAAAGTGTCTCAACTGTGTTTCAAAATAATCCTGAAATATTAGAAAGTTTTTAGACTTTATTTGTGTTTTGTAATAAGATGGTGTGATTTTTTTTTTCTCCAAAAGCTAGAAAGGAAAAAAAAGGAGGAGATGAAGTATGAAAGGAGGGAGGAAGGAAAAAGGAATGAAGAAAAAGTCAGTTTCTATGGTGTCCATTACCAGCAGTGGTTTATTTACCCTTTAGACAAAATCAAGAATATACATGAGTGTAGATAAATAGTATATTTTAGCTTTATGTCCTTCAAAAAGAAAATAGATGGACATATATTCAACTGGAGTAATAGATTTTGATGTTTATATGTGGCATTATACATATGGCACAGTTATAAAACAGTACATTACAAATGAAATAAGATTAGCAAACTGATAGTTATTGAAGCATTAAATTAGATAATGTATGTAGGGTTCTTAGTATAGTGTTAACACTTTGCAGTTGTTAAATGCAGGTGCTACTGATACTATTATTACTACTAATAATAGTAATAGTAGAAGTAGGCTCTTGAGATGAAACCAAAGGCAAGATAGTTGGGAGGTGATTTTCCCAAGTGGTTTGCTTGTTTCAGAAGAAATGAAGAACCTTCTTTAATTAATCAAGATAAAGTTATTAATTAATGTTTCAAAACTGAGATAAATGTACTTGAAAGATGAATTTTAGAAGACAGTAAATGATTACTACAAGACTTCAGGACTCAAGATAGTATATACTATTTACAAATATTTTAAAAAATTGGATTAACACAACTGGAATAAAAAATGGTCTCTGAAGAAATTGGATTTAGGCTAAACTGTGATGGATGATTGGAGTTGCACCTGAAGAAAGGTCATTGTCAGAGCAGTTACCAAACTCAACCCAAAATGTTGCTGGAAATGAAAGACCTCAAGTGGATGGGCAGTAATAGAAATGGCCACAACATGGGAGAAAGATAAGGAATGGCTGACAAGAGTATGAGACTATACCAAATGTAATCAGATTAACAGAAAGCTGGTAATAAGTCTACATTTCATCAGGCCCTCACAGAGCTAACACTTAGGCATATTATTATTAGTCTAATATGTTATTGAAATTAACAACTCTAGCAAACTTATTATTTTTTAAGAATAATATTCAGAGATGTTTTTCTTACATCACATACTATCTTCATTACAAGACCATCTAGGAGAAATTCTTACCTGATCATTGTTCTAAGAATGGTACTTCCTTTGAATAATTTATCTAATTCTAATTTATAGATAGGAATTGTATAATTTTAGCCATTTCTATGTTGAACATTAGAATTGAAGAGCCCAATTTTACTCATACAAAAATTGCCTGTGCATAGTGAAACAGAAATGTACATAGCAGTAACCGAGTATCTTGGTTCTTATGGTGGCTCTTGAATTTTTCAGCTAATCACACAACAGTTATACAGGGAGGCATCTAAGCAGACCAGTCTCAATAGAGCAAAGTAGGAATAAGAGAAAGGAGAGAGAGATGATACCTGTGAAATTCTATAGAAATTATTAATCCCTCTTGCCCACCTCCCAACTATATGCGGCATATACACACACATGCACACATACACACGCACACACACATGCACACGCACACAGTGGAGCTACAGGAAGGAATGTACTCAGCATAAGGTACAAAATCAGTCTTCCATTAATTACTTTCCTCCCTGACTATCTTTTCTAGGCTAATTAGGTACTTGCTATGAAGGTAAAATGAAAGCATGCACAAAATTAAAGAAAGGAAAGTGCAGAGAATATGTGGGAATAGAGTGAAAAAAGTTTCATTGGTTCAAGCCCAAGGTTAATTTGGAGTAGAATTAAACAATAAGACTAAATATAATGTTTAGTAATAGATGTAAAAGTTCAGGACAGATGTTGTAAGTCTCTGAATATAACACAAGAGTTTAATTTTGTTCTTAAGAGAAACTATTTTAGACATTTGTGTAGGGCACTAGTGTTATCCTAATGATATTATAGGAAGATTAATTTGGTAATGTACACTCAGTTTATTCTAAATTTTTTATGGAGTGCCTACCATTTTTTAGATATTAATATTATGCTAGGAGTTTCAGGTGATATAAATTGACTTTGTAATTAAAAGTTTAACTGGGATGTGTTTAATAGTTACTATGGAATAGGCATAGTGCTAGGGGCTCAGAATCAAATGGGGAAATGCAAGGATAAGGAAGACAAGAACACAAACTTTAACATGTTTGATTTAGTTAGGTTCATGTAAATAATGTGTAATCAAATGCTATGGCAATTTGAAAGAGGCAGAATAGGGATTCTTTTCCCCAATGTATGTTGTTGTCTGCTTGTCAAATATCAGTTGGCTGTATGTAGATGATTTTATATCTGGGTTTTCTGTTCTGGTCCATAGTCACATGCAGAAGAATGAAGTAAGACCCCTATGTCTCACCATTCACAAAAATTAATTCAGGATGGATAAAAGACTTAAATATAAGGCATGAAACCATAAGAACTCTAAAAGAAAATGTAGGAAAAACTCCTCTAAATTTTGGCCTAGGCAAAGAATTTATGACTAAAACCCCAAAGGTAGTTACAGCAACAACAAAAATAAATAAATGAGACTTGATTAAATTTAAAAGCTTCTGCACAGCTAATCAACAGAGCAAATGGACAACCTACAGAATGGGAGAAAATATTCACAAACTATACATTTGATAAAGGGCTAATATACAGAATCCAATATACTCAAATCAGGAAGAAAAAAAACAAACAATTCCATTAAAAAATGTGGGCAAAGGACATGAACACGAAACTTTTCAAAAGAAGATAGACTAATGGCTAACGAACATATGAAAAAATGCTCAACATCTCTAATCATCAGGGAAATGCAAGTCAAAACCACAATGAGATGTCGTTTATCTCCAGTGAGAATGGCCTTTATCACAAAGTCCCCAAACGATAAATGTTGGTGTGGATGTGGAGAGATAGGAACACTCATACACTGCTGGTGGGATGGCAAACTAGTACAGCCTCTGTGGAAAGCAATATGGAGATACCTCAAAGAGCTACAAGTAGAAATACCATTTGATCTAGCAATCCCATTACTGGGCATCTACCCAAAAGAACAAAAGACATTCTATAAAGAAGACATCTGCACTAGAATGTTCATAGTAGCACGATTCACAATTGCAAAGATGTATAAACAACCCAAGTGCCCATCAGTACATGATTGGATTAATAAAATGTGGTATATGTATACCATGAAGTTCTATTCAACCACAAAAAACAATGGTGATATAGCACCTCTTATATTATCCTGGATAGAGCTGGAATCCACTCTACTCAGTGAAGTATCCCAAGAATGGAAAAACAAACACCACATGTATTCACCATCAACTTGGTTTTAACTGATCAACACTTAAGTGCACATATAGTAATAACATCCATCAGGTGTCAGGCAGATGGGAAGGGGGAGAAGGGGATGGGTATATACATACATAATGGGTGTGTTGCGCACTGTCTGGGGGATGGACATGCTTGAAACTCTGACTCAGGTGGGGCAAGAGCAATATATGTAACCTAAACATTTCTATCCCCATAATACACTGAAATAAAAAAGAAAAAAAATGGGCAAAAGACATGTGCAAAAGTTTTTCAAAAGAAGATACACAAATGGCTAGAGACACATGAAAAAATGCTCCACATCACTAATCATCAAGGAAATGCAAATTAATAACACAATGACATATTAACTCTGTTAGAATGGCTTGTTTTAAAAAAGTCCCAAAACAATAGATGCTGGTGAGGACAGAGAGAGAAAGAAGTGCTTATATAGGATGTAAATTAGTGCAACCTCTATGGAAAACAGTATGAAGATTTCTCAAAGAACTAAAAGTAGAACACCACTTGATCTGGCAATCCCACCACTGGATATTTACCCAAAGGAAAATAAGTCACTTTATCAAAAAGACACCAGCACTCGAATGTTTATTACAGCACAATTCACAATCTCAAAGATGTGGAAACACCCAAGTGCCCATCAATTCATGAGTGGATTAACAAAAAGTGGTATGTGTACTCCATGGACTACTAGTCAGCCATAAAAAGGATGAATTAACGCCTTTTGCAGCAATTTGGATGAAACTGGTGACAATTGTCCTTAGTGGATTATCTCAAGAATGGAAAAACAAATATCACATGTACTCTCTAATAAATTGAAACTAACTTATGGGCACACCTTTGTACAGAGGAAAGTAAAAGTCATTGGGAATCAAGGAGGCGAGGTAGAGAGGGGACAGGCGAAAACCCCCCTAACAGGCACAATGAACATTGTCAGGATGATGGGCATACTTATAATCCTGACTCAAGCATTTCAAAAGCTATTTATATAACACAAACATTTGTGCCCCCTTAATATTTTGAAGTTAAAAAAAGCATGAGAAATAAATATTTAAAATAAATAACAAGTCTTTTATAATATGGAAAAAAGAGGTAGAGGTTACATTCAATTGGCTACAGAGGACAAGCCACTGCTGGATTCCTCAACAATGTTGGTGCTGCCCTTATTATCACATTACTTAACAATTGGTAAAACTAAAAGCCCTGCAGCCCTCCTGAAGAATACTGTCAGCTTCTGGTATCTTGGTCTTTTATAATAAATCCCTTTGAGCAAGCCTACTTCTGGCAAACTTCTGAATCTTTGTGGATAGTTAGAATATGCACTACTTTCTGCTTATCAGGCTCTGTTAGCCTGATGACATCAATCTAGTTGACCCTCATGATCACTGAAATGTTAAGATAAGCAAGGATCCTGTGACATATATTAATACAGAGAGCCGGAGAACTGATCACAAATCTCTAGAACAAGATAGTGAATGTTTTCTTGAAGAGTGTGATTGGGGCTACCATCTAGTGAAGTTTAGAGTATCCACTGATATCCATTATCATCCGTCAGAGTTTGAAGGTCCATACAGATGATTTAAGCAGGAATATTATGGGAAACACAGCTGCTGTACTGTTTAAATCATCGAAGGAAACATCAATCTCCGTATTTACTTAGTAATGCTATATTGTTTCTGATTTACTGTCTTGACTCATCTTGAGCCCTTATATCTTCCTTGGCATTATCCCAATAATCTAATATTTAATATACTTGAGAAAGCCATTCCCCTACCATGAACCACAGATTTATCCTGTGGAATATGGAAGGTAATCATCTCTGACCATTTTGGTACTGGATTTCCTGTGATGGGCACACCACAGGGATAGAAGCTTAAAAAAAAAAAAATAGTGATACTAGCACCACGTACAGTATTGAGCAACTGATGTGTGATAGGTGCTTTGTATATTTTAACTCATTGAACCATCGCAACAACACTATGAAGTGCCAATTCTGAGTCCCAGTTTACTAATTGGAAAACTGGAATTCAAAGATTTTAAGTATCCCACCCAAAGCCATAGAGGTGGGGAACCATAGAGCCGTGATTCTATCACACCAGTTCATTTAGCCTTCTTCTCCACCACCTACTCCACATATCCCAATAATGGGTACTTAGACTTGGCCTTTCTTACAGTGTTGCATCTTACATCACAGATCATGAAAGCAAAATAAGTATTTTCCAAGTTATTGAGTGTATCTGTGAAGTATACATTTGAAAAGCAACTCACCACAGGCTGGGTCTATAGATGCACCTAAAACACTGACTAATGCGTTTAGGCCAAAGAATCATTTATCATCTGACCTCTGTTAGCCCCATTCTAATCAGAACATCATGATGGAATATTGTATTCTATACTATTGGTATCGGTTCAGACCCTAGGAGTCTTTGAAAAGTCAATGTATTTTTCTTCCTTTAGAGCACAGGTGTCATAAAAATTGGCTCAGGTCCCTTGGAAAAAGAATGTAGGCATCTTTTTAACATGTTGTATTTTCAGGGCAGTTTTCCTCCTCAACAAGCTCTGGGTCAATGAATCAACTTAAATCTTGAAAGTAAATGAGAAAGAATGATTTTTATTGTAACTTTTGATGACAGTTTTCTGTCTGCCAATAATTAATTTATATTTTGCAAGATGAACAGGTTCTTAGTTATTTGTCTGCTTGTCTCAGCCTGAAGAACATTAACTCTTCCAACAAATGTCTGTAGGTAAAGGCATCTTTGCTGTGGTTCCAAACTTGCTATGATTTATGTTAATCAGATCCACTTTGCTTACACAGATTAAGTGACACCTAGCTTCTGGCATTCTGGGATCCCATTATCCCCAATTTAAATTAAGGAGCTTGGTTCCATAGAAGCATCTCCTATTGTTAACCTTGTCTTCCAAAGGATGGCTAAAACTGAACTTCTCATAGGTTTCATTGTCTTCTTTATCAGGTCATTCCTTATTTGCCTAGTAAAGGGTTCTACTGAGCAACATGTTCAGGTGGTACATTCTTAGAGCTTACCTAGAAAGTCCATCCTAATATTACTACTTTTCTGAGTTTTCTGATCCTTTCTGCATTAATATAGTACAAAAGTTTCACATTTCGTTTGCTGAAATATTTTATGTTCATGTTTCCAGTAGTCATCCCATTTGACTCTAAGGACTGGCTGTAGGTGTCATTTTGAATATATTTAATCCCAATTAACAGATAAGTGCCCCATGTCTTTAAACTCTACTCTCACCAGCCCTATATGCTACTTGCTCAGCCCAGACCAACATATCAAATCCGCTTTGGTACACACTTCCTCAGTTTCTGTGAATACATATTAATCAGGTTTTGCATCTTGGGGCTACACATACACACACATGCACGTGTATATTATTACCTCCCAGAGAAAGCCTATACTTCTTTGCTTGGGCTGTCCTGGACTTTGAGCCTAAAATTGGCCTGACAACAGTGATGGGTGGCAGATGCAGTTCTTAATTAGAACAAGCATCATCTTTCTGTGCGACACCTGTTTTAGTCTCTGTTGTGCTCTCTAGCAAATCTAGACTCTTCTGGAATTGTCAGAGGCTGCTTCTACCAGACTTTAAAGTTGAGGAGTATTTACAGTTTTAATATTCCCATGCTTATCTATCAAAATATACACATTCCAGATTCCGTTTCCCATCTGGGACTTGATTTCAATATCAGAAACCTGTTGACTATAAGTATTACATTTCCTTTTAGCTCTGTCAAATACTGAATGTGATTTTCTACAATCTACAGAAGGTTAGAATTTTCCTAAAAGCTACTAGAGGAATCCTTTAACATTCTTAGTATGTCTTAAATTGGTAATTGGCTGATCTGATTATTTCATTTTTATTATGAATTCTGAGGCCAATAACAGTATGAAATCTAAAATTCTTACAATTTGTAAGTAGCACTACAAAAAAAATCACAATCAGTGCTTAGCCCCACATTATGTTCTACACAATTCAGATGCAATTCTCCTCCAATCTATAGACTCAATGTCAGCAGACTTTTCCTCTTTTTTTGAAAAAAGATGAATATAAAAAATTCATAGAAAAATGCAAATGATCTTGAAGACCCAAAACAATTTTGAAAAACAATGTGCCTATTTCAATGTTTCCTATATAGTGAAAGTAATTAAAATAGTATGAAATTGATATAAAAACAGACATGGAACAATGTAACAAAATAGAATTCAGAAATAGACTCCTTCCTACATGTGCAATCAATTGATTTTAAAAAGGTGCTGAGGTCATTCAATGGGGATGGATGATATTTTCAATGAAATATATTGAAATAATTAAATATCCAGAACTGGGGAAAAATCAGCATTCACTTTATACCATTCCTAATAATTAACTTGAACCATAACTCTAAACATAAAATCTAAAACTATACAACTTCTAGGGATAAAATAGCTGAATATTTTTATGTCCTTGGTACACAGATATTTCTTATAGAAGACAGAAAACAAGCTAACCATAAAAGAAAGAAAATGATAAACAGTACTTAAAAAAGAAAGTTATCTTTGAAAGATAATGTTAAGTAAATGAAAATACAAGTAGACGAAATACTATTCAACAAAAGATTTATATCCAGAATATCTAGATAACTCTCAAAAGTCAGTAATACGACAACAAATTAAAAATTGGGCAAAATATTTGAACAGAAATCTCACAAAAGAAGATATACAAATGGGCAATAAAAACACGAAAAGATGCTTAGCATTATTAGTCATCAGAGAAATGTGAATTAAAAATACAATGAAATACTACTACAGATGCATGAGAATGGCTAGAATTATAGACTGTCAATATCGAGTGTTGAAAGGAGTAAGTATTGCAACTTGATCTCCCATATATTGCTGGTAGGAGAGTAAAATGGTACAACCACTTTCAGAACAGTTTGGTAGCTGTTGTAGAGACACATCATATGTGCTGTTTATTGATGTATTGCCCCTCAGTTCTGAATGTACCCTTCAGTTTATGCTCTGTGATAAACAAAGGGATACCATTAAACATATTTCATTTAAAGTGAATTTATACACTATAGAGGCATGCATATTTGGGAATTTAGTATAAACAGGATTTTACTGTGTGAAAAATGCACTCATATTTAAAACAAATGATTCATTTGTAACAGGATCAATTTAACATATTCATGTGCAAATGTCACTGAAAGAATACTTCTATGTAAGTTATACATCTGCAATAATATCTGTACTAATAATAATACTGAGCAAACTTTACCTTCAAATACTGTAAAAAAGTAAACTTTAATTCAGCTCAGGCCAAAATAAGACAAATTGTGAATTGATTTATTCAGAATAAAGGAGTTTTTATTAAGGGTAAAAAATAAATAAAAATGAAGTGACTTCGGTGTTAAGTTTTCTCAGTAAAAAGTGCCAGAAGAACATTGCAGGAACCTCAGCTTCCTGAAATTTCCCACTTGGACCTGAATAAGAGGTGGAAGTCCACAGATCACCGGTTGCTTGAGGCCAAAGTGGGGATAGGACTGACCGCAAAGTGGTGGGATGGTGCCATGTGGTGATAAAAATGTTCTATATCTTGAATACAGGGGTGGTTACATGGGCTCATCAATCTGTTCACTTAAGTAGTATACATTTCATTTTATATAAATGATACCCTAATAAAATTTATTTTAAAATAAAGATACGATGTGTAGACATGTGAAGGGAACTTTGGAGTGTGTTTCAGAAGACCTGGATTTGATTCACAGTTCACTATGTGAACCTGACAAAGTCATCTAACATAGATGCATTCTGCCCTCCCCCAAAACAAGCACAGCATACTCTATCCAGCTCACGGCAAAAGATGTGCTAAAAAATATTCCATGATATTGAGCCTAAAAAGGAAAAAGAAGTACAAGGTTGGGGGTAAATAATGAATTTGGCAGCTGCACTGGATTAAGAGTAAAGTTTGGCTACAAGAACCAAAAGCCTTAATCAAAACAAAACAAAAGAAAGAAGGATAAATGCAAGAGTTACAAAACAGGAATCTAGAAGGAAACAATTAAGTCATTTATGTGTTAATTCAACATGTGTCTAGTGATGCACACATTTTGTATCAAGTTTTGTGCTAGAGTCAGGAGATACAAAGGTCTTTGCAGTTAAAAAATAGTCCAGTAGGTATGTAAAGCCCTGCATATATAATTGGATAGTATATTTTATGGATGGAGGTAATTCCGGAGTGCTTGCCAATGTGTTCCACTGTGAGAGCAAGACCTGGATAAAAAAATACCAGATTGATTGATTAGAAGAAGTAAGTGAGAAAGAGATGCCTATATGATTCCATGATGTTGAGCCAAAAAAAAAAAAAAAAAAGAAAAAAGAAAAGAAAAAAAAAGTACAAGGGAAGTGCAATAATTAATTTGGTAGGTTAAATACTGGTGATCAGAATGCTGCCCTAAATAGATTACCTAGTGAGCCCACAAGACTTGATAGTGGAAGACATGGGGCATAGATGAAATCTCCAGGAAGAGGATTAGAAAGGAAACAACAGAAATTCAAGACAGTCGGGATTAATTAAACACAGGTTCCTTTTCCTCCAAACGAAGCCCTTTCCCCAAAATAATTTCTTTGGACTAGAATGTAGTCATTCCTTGTAAGATGATTTTTATGAGGAAACGTAGGTCAAAGTCTTCCCTTACAAATAAAATTCTGAAGAACTTGTTTCTTAAAAAAAAAAAAAGAAAGAAAAAAGAAAAAAATTCAAGTATTAACAGTCAAAATTTAAGTGTTATTCTTAACGAAGAAGGGTCAAGATGAAGAAGATGCAACCGTGGTAACTATTAGGCTGTAAGCATCTGATACATCAAGAGTGTTCAGATATGATCCTGAATCAGAGATACTGGCTAAGTTGGCTTTGGCAGCAGTGTTTAAACTATATTGCATTAATATGATAAGTAATGGCAAGCAATAGTGAAGTTGAGAATGATGCAATTAAAAGTGCTTTACATTTCAATAGTTTTATGGTTGTGAAAACAAAATTTTTATGTATTCTACTTCATTGAGTTTTTATAATCTTTTAAGGTGGGCAGGATAGATATATTTATCCACGTTTTCTATTTAAGGAAATAAAAGTTCTATGAAGCTTAATGAGTTGCCTGAGATCACACAGCTAGTAAAGACAGAAATGGGACAGACACCTGAGTCAGATTCCTAATGCAATGCAGTTTCTGCTATACAGCTGAGTACAAGACAATATTTTCCTACTTTGTGCATGTACCTAATGATGGGAACTATGACAATTACTTATTTCACTCTGGGAGATGAAGCACATTAAAAGTGGACTAGGGTAATGGAGGTGAAAATAGGGAAGGCCATGAGTTTGGGCATGTGCAGAGCTTTTTGGGTTAATATTCCAATATGCCTCTCTTCTGATGATGGATTTCAGATAATAATGATTATCACTGTTGGAATTAATTTTCTATATGGCTATATTGTAACCATTTAATCTAACTGATTTGCTTTTACTGGCAATTATAGACTCTCACTATTAACTTAATGAATGCATGCTTTCCTAATATCCATGTATTTTATGTGATATTTAGAAGTTTGGGGCATAAAAACTATAAAGGAAATCTACATAAACCACATTAAATTATGCTTCCACTAATACTGGGAGCTTCAATAATACTAATGCTGACCTCCATATCTAAATAAAATGCTGCTACTTGCAGTGCTCAGGATATATGCTCCTTTGAGTAAAAGTGATGGATTGGTCCTGGTCCATCTACTCTCTGTCCCTGGATTTAACTTGTAGCATGATGATGAATATTTACAAGAGGGATGGCCTAAGTAAGCAGTATTATTTTTGGCCTTGATGAATATAAGATAAATCTATGACGCTAGCAGCCTCTATCCATCTTAGGGGAACATCAAAAAATATTATATGAAAGTGATTTAATCTATAGGGAGAAAAAAAGTGCTTTTAGACCCACATAGCAATATAATTATGTTGTATAGTATTTGACACATCTTGTCTTTCTATAAGGAATCAGATTAATCTACATCATAGCTAAATATAAATGAATTTTCATGCCTTGTATATGTTAAGGTCATGAGCAACCTAATTCTTCTGGAGCTAATAATGTAATAATTAATATGTTATCCAAGAGACTGTCCTTGGGAAGAGGAAGAAGTACAGAGTAAATATATCCCTCAGTTTAGAAACCGATTCCACAGACTCAGAGAAAAGGAATGCCCAATGTTAATTTTTAAAGATAATTTTCATGATTAAAATTGTTTTCAATAAATTATTCTCAATATACAGTTTCCTTACTTTCACTTCTGTTGCAGTTCTTAGCATAGTCTTCCCTGTATCATCATTTTGTGATTTTCTTAACTCCCCACTTAAGAATGATCTTTCAAAATCCCAACTGAGTCTTGTTTTCTTGTTTTCTGTGGTATCTCTCAAGATGCCTCTCAGAGTAACCTGATCATAGTGAAGACTGAATGAATGCTTCTTGAATAAAAAAAAGAATGAAAGAATAAATATACTAATTACTGAAAGAGATAAAATTGATCTATAAGGGGACCTCACCCCTGACCTTATTCTCATTATATCTAAAGGCTACATGGAAGAAGTATATTTATTTAAATATGAGTAATATTACTTATCAAAGCCCTACTATGTACCAGCCACTGTCCTTCACACTGAGAAATTAGCAGTGAATGAAGCAGATAGATCTATAGCCTAATGGAGCTTACATGCTATAGCAGGAGACAGTACACAAACAAGCCATAGAGTGTGTGAGTGAGATGGTGATAAGAGCTAGCGAGGAAAATAAAGTAGAAAAAGCAGATAGGAAGTGACAGGTTGGGAACATGATGACTTACACTAGGGAGGAAAGGAAGGAGGACCTCACCATCAAAACAGGTATTTGGACAGAGACCTACTGGAGGTAAAGCAGTAAATCAGGAAAAAGAAAGTAATTGGAAGAGTCAACAACTAGAAGGGTACTCATTTTATTTTTAGGGCATTCAATACGGATTTCTTTCACTATTTGAGCTGGCTGCAGAACCAGTATCTTCAGAAGATCAAGTTTCTGTTAGAGAATGAAGGAGAAGGGAACATTCTGAGGTGCTGAAACTATAGGGGCTTGTGCTGATCAGTGTCTGTGAGTTATAGACAATGGAAAGTTTTCAGAAGATGGGAGGAATTGGGAGATGGGCTAAAAATTGGAATGTGCAGACTTGCTTGTGGGTTATGTTGGGGGAAGGAAGGATGGCTGATATAGGAAATACTGATTTTTGTAGTGTGAGGTTAAGAGAAGCATAAAGAGTGGAAGTGAAGCTATATGTGTGAGAAAGAAGGCTGGGTAGATCTTTTAACAGGAAAATGTAGAATTCTTAGACTTCATTATTACTGCCAGTGTGGAAAGTGGGGAGAGACTGACCCTCTCCCCAGCTCCCAGGTGTTCCCCCCCCCGCCCCGTTCCCCATCTTCCTTGTGTAGTTTTGTAGTTCTATCTTCAATTTTGCCAGTGTCAGCATAAAGTTAGGGAGGAAGCAATTTTTGTTGGAGCATGAGAAGCTCATGGGCTCTGTCCTAAGTGTTTTTTGTGGGCTTGTTCTTTTCTGGATGTGTTTCTGTTCTTGTAGCTATTGGTCATGGTGGTAATAAATATTTCCTGCTTTTAAAAAAAATACATGTATATACGCTGCTTCCCTCGATGTTTATTTACAGTTGTTTACTTAGTGAAATTCAATCAGCCTACAACAGTGAGGAATCAACTGACATCAAGAAAAGTGCAAGATCTTGCTATGGCCATGCGATTATTAGTTGTTCATGAACAGTTAAAAGCCCTTTTTAAAAATTCTTCCTATTAAACTCTCTAAACATTAGCAACCTTATTTATAAATAGAGAAAATAGTATGAAATTAATCAGGCTGTTGTGCAAACTAAATGAGAGATTCTTAGCACAATATTCTGATTAGACTAAGGACTCAAATATATTCATAATTACTATTAATATGGACATTAAGTAGCATCCAGGTGAAAGTGTGATTGCTTGATCTCGGCTAACTAGTCATAGTTCACAAAATCTAAAAAGTGTGTCTCCAGAAAGCTTATACATTTTGGCTATAATATTTTGTTGTCATTAATTATTGTATTTATTATTCTCAATATATAGCTCAAGCTCCTATAGGAAACTGTCTATAGATGAATTACTTACTTGATCATAAACATTTTGAAATAATTTAACAAATCCACCTGTATTTGAATTCACAATGAGTTTTAGTAATTACTTAACAAAAAGATTTAAGATCATAACACTGAGCCAGCTTTTCATTGCATTTTACCCATTGTCTTTGTAAAAATGTGTTCCTAAAGATTTAGTTGGAACCCTAAGACATAGCAGATGATAGCCGTATTTACTCCATTCAGGCTAACTTAATATCATATCTGTAAAAATATCAGAGTGATGTAAACGATACAAAGGTTCTTTTTAAAAAGAAAACATTGAAATTGTAAATAGTCACTGTAATGGACACTTGTTGAATATTTATGTGGCATTTATTTTCCCTCTTCCTCATTTCTAACAACATTATTTTGCTTTAGGATGCCATTACTTCCTAGAAGTATTACACTTACATGATTTGTGTGGGCCTGACCTATACCATGTTTAGCTCCAGGATGAGCTCTGATGGATATAAGCAAATATCACAGAAATGGGAGTGATGATCTGTAACTAAGCCAATCAGATCATGGAATTCCGTTGAGTATAGTTACTTGTTCAGTGTTAGTCCAAATACTGCAAATCTAAGGACTTGACGTTTGATGGTGAAAAAGATGTTCAGGAATATAAACAAAGAAACATTAAACCTAGCTGCCATCGACCACCAGGTTGCAATAATGACCTAAGTCAGGCTTCAGATACCATCTTCGGATGAAGACTTTGTGTGAGGGAGGGAAGAGCTGAAACACAGAAATGGAACAGTTGTTTGAATATTACTGAATCTGGCACCCCCATTACCCCACCAACTCTATATTTTCAGTTACAAAATCTATTGATTAAGCCATCTGGAGTTCAGTTTTCTATTACAGCTGAAAGCATCCTGAATAATATACTTCTTTTAGCTTGTCTACTCACTATTTGAAATGTAGTTATTTCTTGAGGTTCATATTAAGATGTTTAATAAAATTATAGCATCCTCAGATATAGTCTAATGTAGAGGTTTATCTTATATTTTAATGTCACAGACATCATTGCTAGCAACTGAAGCATAGCATTTCAGTATTTAGTAAGGAGAACAGAACAAAAGAACCCACACCAGGTAACTAAATAGAAGACATTTAATACAGATGCCAAATAATGAAACTGTTAGAAAAATTGTAAGAGCAATCAGGAAATGTGCGGTAACTCTGAGACTGGCAAAGTAAGAAGCTGTTCTCAATGCTAAGGCTGCCGTGACCAAGGGAGGACGCTGTGCTACCACCGTCTAGCAGCCAAGGTTACAGAGCAGACATTGCAGCCATGCTAGATTCTATTTGCAGAAGCTCAACTACAGAAGAGAAATAGTCACTGCTAGAGAGTTGCCAAAAGTAGGGATTGTGTTGGTGGGGTGGGGGTCGGGCTTTGGGCTTCTTCCTTCCTCTCACCCTCTAATCTCCTGCCAGTAGCTTCCATTGGTCAAAACAGTTGGCAGAGTTACCTGTAACAAACAAAATACAATACAAAACAAATTCAAAAACTTAAAACAGTCAGCCCTTCTGCCCAAAAGAACAGAGTATGAATCTGTAACAGATAAACTCCAAATCTCAGTGGCTTAACAAACATGAAGTTTAATTATCACTCAATGAATATTAATCATAGGTTTCAAGTCAGTAAGGGCACAGGATTGTTGTATCTCATGACACCACCATTTTCTAAGTCTTCATAGTGTTCCCTGCTTAACTGGCAGAGGAGGAAAAGAGTTGGAAGATCATACATGGGAGGTCTTATGTTCCAGGCCTGGGTATTATGTGTCTTACTTCCCCAAGTGCTCCACTTGTTAGATCTCAGTCACCTTGATGCAGCTACCTCTAAGGGGTGCGAAGTACAGTGTAGTCATGTGTCCATTAAGAAAGTGAATAGGTTTGGTAAGAACCAGTTTGTCTCAGCCACAGATATACTGAATTTATAATGATCACAGAACAAACCCTTCTGTTTTGGCAGGCTATCATGATTATAATGTTATTTCTATGGAGCTGACATCTATTAAAAACTATGTGATTTTTATATAGTGGTCTTATTCCTGGAAATTTCAGTTTTCTTCAAATTATTCTTTCAAGTCACCTGAGTGTCCTAGTCACCAATCTCAGTGTGACCTCTATTTTATCAATATTCATATGCAGAAGACATTCATGGTGTAAAGCTACCAGATGTACCTAAGCAGGAATCACAGCTTTGACACTTAGTGTGTGACCTTGAAAAAGTCAGTTACTCTCTTTTGACAATAATATATTCATCATTATTATAAGGTTTTTAACTCTCAAGCAAGTCTATGCTGAACCTCCAGGAATTTGTCAATTACAGTTTAAGTATTCCTATTTCTTTTCTCCTTTTTCCCCCCATGAAGACCTGGATTCAGCAGTGGGTTGATGTTTCTGGCTCCAAGTAAGTTGTGATTCTCTGTATCCACCTCTCTTTCTTGTTTAAGGAGCAATGGTTTGTACTGTGACTTCAATTCTCTGATGGAGGTAAGAAGAGTTGTTTTTCAGTTTGTTCAGCTTTTTGCTTGTTGTTTAGATTGGAGTGACCACGTCTAAGTTATTTTACATGTCCAAGAGGAAACCAGAGGTTGTTTGTATTTTTAAAAGGCAAAGAAACTAAGACACACTTGTTTGCTAAATATTAAGCAAATCTCTTTTTAAAAAATTGTTCTTAGGTCATAACCCATCATGTAAAAGTTTCTGGCTCATAGTAGGTACTCCATGATTTTGTAGCATGCATGAATGAATGAATAAAATATTGCCCAATGTTTCATATCAACCAGGTGACAGTTACGGGACTGGAACCCATTTTTTCTGACTTACTGATAATGCATACCAATTATTTAGTTTGTATTACTATCATAAATATCATAGTTATTTATATTTATTTGATATCTCACCAGAAGTTGGCTCTGATTCTTTCGTTTCCAAGGCATATCTCTGAAAGAGAAAGGAGTCCATCTTCCCATTTCAGAATGTTTTACCCATCTTCATTTTTGCTTGATGGCCAGTACTTCATTAGTCTCTTCCTATAGTTGTGTCACTTAAAATAACATCTACAAATTAAGAACAATCTATACCAGAGTATAGATTGCAGAAAATAACTTCTTTGTTTTTCTCTAAGCTTACAGGATACTCTCTCTTTACTAAAATGAAGGATGTCTGTACTATGGCAGGAGCTTAAGTGGCGTGATTGTAAATGACATCCTCAGCAGCGTGTCAGGAGAGGTAGAATAGTTCAGGATATGAGTCTTTGTAATATAGAAAGATCCGGGTTGTCATTAATGGAATCTTCGCATTAGATGAGCCTCAGAATCATTTATTAACTCACCATTTATTTTACAAATTAGGAAACTGAGACACAGAGTTCTTAAATAAATTGCTTGAGGTCATTAGTGGCATAGCCACAGTGAAAATTCAGATCTTCCTGCTAATGATTAAGTGCTTTTATTTATTTATTTTTTTTGTTTTGATTTTATTTTCTTCTTCCTCTTTCCATCCACTAATACCTGCTGTCTTCAATCTAGTCAGTTCTGTTCTTTTCTATTTGGTTGAACAAAGCAACGCCTAATACCTGGTAGGTGATCCTATAAATATTAGTGATAATAATGGCAACTGTTTTGTTAGATGGGATTCTATGGCAAGCTATTTCTTTGGCTTAATGTTTAATTTATTCTACCATCCTGAATTGGAAGAGATTGATTTCATTGCTTTACATTTTGGTACATAGTAAACATTTCTGTTAAAACCCTGGAGTCACATCACAATGTCAGCCTCCATGTAGCTACACTTCGCAAAGAGGCTAATGGAAGTTCATCCTGAGAGTAGGCTGGGTCTCACAGGATGGAACGGCTTCTTTCTGACATCATCCTTCAATGTGTTTTGAGTTACAGACATTGAGGAACAACTTCAGAACTCTCTACTTTTCATGGCTTGGGATAGAAATCCTGATTTCTATTTCAAGCCATATCCCTGAATGGCAGAAGAGCTCTGAGCCAGTCACTCTCCCTGCTCATTTTTGCATCTTCATAAGGAGGATAAGCAAGAACACCTCCCCTCCAACTTACCTTACGGGAATACCCTGAGGACTAATGAGATCACATGCATAAAAGCACTTGTAAGAAAGAATAAAATCAATTATTTCTTCTTATTAATCTCATGAGATGTAAGTCATGACTTTATAATGTGGCATTACACCGCAGTTTCAGGCATTCAATGACAACTTACAAAAATCTTTCTCTGCTTTGTAGTTGTTCAGTTCTCATAAACGGAATAATAGTGTGGGGACGATGAAGAGGCTTTTTCCAAACTCTGCAATAGCTAAGTCTAGAAAATTCATATAACAAGATTGGATGTTAACAGTGGAAGAGACCTTGACCAAACTCTTATGATGCAACTGTCCCTTATACAACATCTCTGGCAGGTAGTAACCTAACCTCTGCTTGAATATTTCTAGGGATTACAACCTCACTGCCTTCCAAGATGGTCATGTTGGAAAACACTGACAGTTACAAAGTTCACTCTTTCTTGATGAAACTGTAACTTGCTTACAACCTATGATCAGTATGCCTCACCTCCATCATCTTTCCATGATCTTTCCTGTATTATAGGACACTGAGAGATCTTATTTGCTTATCCTGATTAAATACACTTTATTTCCTCATTCATTTTCCCACTTTGGTTCCTGCTTGATGTGGCCACTCTCATTTGCTTATGCTTTATATAAAATCTAGTGTTCAGAACTTGATCCAGTACCACTGAGCATTGTAGGCATGTGTAGTGCCATGGAAATACGCCACTTGGCTCTCCTTTAAAGTCAGAAACTGCCAATCAGCTGAAAGGAATACATCTCACAGATAGGCTCCACCTGCAGCACCTTTGGGACCCATGGCTGCGTGTAAGATCGGTGGCCCTAGCTAATAACTGACTTTGCTAGAGTACTAGGGCCTGGCCATTTCTACCCAATGGATAAACCCTCTGTAGGCCACCTGTGCTTATGAGCTCCTGTTGGTATGGAGGGGACATTCTCAAAGCTGCATCACAGAGTGAGGCACTTCCTACTCAAGCCTCCTTCCATCCCTTTTCTCTTCATATATGTCAGACCAGCATTGCAGTCTGAAGGTTTTTCTTGCCTACTCTTTTTCCCATTCTCTTTTATCTTTTACAGACATTATTCTAGATACCCCTTCTATTTCTAACTCTGTGTTGATATCTGCTTTCTGGAAGATACAACAAATTTAAGATGCTACCTGCTTAGCCTTGATCTGGACTTTTCAAACATCTTTAAAGTAATGGGTGACAATAGTCAATGACCCACATTAAGATTATAGTATATAGAAGATCTTGGACTTTCTCGATTACTCCAATACGTAATCCATTACTAGACGATTTGCTTGGAGGTATCACCATCACTCTGGGCACACGCGATACTACATAAAATTTTCTACCTTCCTTCCCACCCCCAGAAAGTTTTAGTTAGGGGCTCATGAGGTATTTCATACCTGGCATCAGGTTCTGCAAAAGTTCTGTAAGCTTTATAAAGGCTATCATACTATTTATACCTTAGGCACTCATATATTCATTCTTGAGCTTTTTGCTGAGACAACCCTACTTACCTACGTGACCTTTAATCTCATTGTTTATCTTCCCATTTAGGACTTCACCTCACTTTTATCCTTAATACTTATAATTACTCTTCTGGCTTTGATCTTTGAAACCCTTTCTTGAGTACAATTACAATTTTTCTAGGTAAAATCTGCATATTTTATAACCCAATACCTATAATAGAGGTATCTTTCTGTGCATTTTTCTGACTTCATGACCAATAATCTTACTTTTGTGTATATACACACGATTAGGTCATTAAGTATGAAATGTCCGATTTCAAATCAAAAGTGTAGTTTATTATATTTCAAACAAGAAGCAGTACCATTAATCAAAGTATACGCCTAAACTATCAACATAGTTTTTACATCTTAATTATAGCTTGCTTATGCCAGCAGTGAAGAAGCCTGGAGAACAAGTGGCTATGAAATTGCAAAGGGTATTTTCTACAGCTTGTTGAGAATTGAACGTTTTCCTTTGAAAGAAGTGGTCCAAAACCTGGAAGAAGTGGTAGTCAGTTGGTGCAAGGTCTGGTGAATATTGTGGATAACAGAGAGTTTCCAAGTCCATCTTCTGTAGTTTGAGCAGTGTTGCTTTTTCTGACATGTGGTTGAGGGTCGTCTTGCAAGAGGATTGGCCTGTTTCTATTGACCAATTTCAGCTGCTTAATCACAAGCATACTCATCATTTCATCCAATTGGCTGCAGTAGACATCTGCTGTAATTCATTAACCAGGTTTCATGAAGCTGTAGTGGATAGTACCAGCACTGGACCACTAAACAGATACCATTAGATTTTTTTAATGAATATTCGGTTCTGGATTGTGTTTTGGCATTTCATCTTTATTCAACCATTGTGCCGAATGCTTGCAATTGTCAAAAAGAATCCATTTTTCATCACACGTAACAATATGGTGTAGAAATGGTTTGCCTTTATTTTGCAACAGCAAAGTAAAGCAAGCTTCAAGACAATTTCTCTTTTGATGCTTGTTTAATTCATGCAGTACCCATCTATCCAGTTTCTTTGCCTTGACAATTTGTTTCAAATGGTCCAATATTGTTGGAATAGTACTTCAAAGCTTGCTGCTAATTCATGTGTAGATTGAGATGGATTTGCTTCTACTAGAGCCTTGAGCTCTGCATTATCCACCTTGCTCTCAGGTCACATACATGGCTCATTTTCAAGATTAAAATCACCAGAATGGAACTTCTTGAACCATCAATGTACTGTGCATTCATTAGCCACATCCTTCCCAAACACTTTTTTGATATTTCAAACTGTCTGTGTTGCATTGGTTCCACGATGGAACTCATATTCAAAAATAACATGAATTTTTGAGTTATCCATGGTTTCACAACAATTCTTCTAAAAATAATTTGAAAGATAATCACAAGCCAAAACGGGAGTTTGAAAGAATGAGAATGTTACCGTCACAATAAAAAAAAAAAAAGTGTCAAAGTGAAATATCAGAGATACCAACTGTCAAGCTTAGTACTTAAGGAAATTGGATATTTCATACTTAATAACATAATATTTCTCCCAAGTAAGACATAGTATAATAGTAGCATTTTATAGACATTTGATTTCAGGTAAAAATTCAGGTAAAATTCTGTAGTACAAAGAGTCAACATTGAAGTTTGGTAGCAGACAGTGAAACAATCAATTTCCCCACAACCCTACATTTTTTTTCTTTTTAACTTTCCTCAAATTATGCTCTAGAGGCAATGGGTTCAAAATGCGGGTATTGAAGGAAATTGCTATGTTTAGTATATGAATTTCTATTTAACCAAATAAAAACCTGAGATTGTAGTCCAAACCAATCTCACAGAGAGAATTTGAATTAGGGTTCCTGAATTTCAGAGATGCCTTGTATTTATTTAAGAAAAGATCTTAAACATCAAAGAAGAATAATTTTTTTTTCCAAGCCAAACTGTATCCAGCTTTATTAAAGATACTTTTCATAAACAATCATGGTATTTCAGGCAGGACATGGGCAGACAATCGTTAACAGTATACAACAATTTTCAAACTCCCTTCTTCAGTGGTCTACCAAAATCAGAAAGCCACCATAAAATCCAATGAAGTCTTCATTTGATGCTCTGAACAGGGAAAGTTTAGAGTGAGGGTTGACATTTCACATTTAGCATGTTGTTTAACAACTTTTCACAAGCCGACCCTGACTTTCAGGAAATGAAATGAAAATGACAGAATTTATCTGAAGATCCACAACCTACAAATGGAACTGCTGCTCTTTTGAGGGGCACCATCTCAGTGGTGCCACCGGAAAGTCCAGATCACCCAACATACTGGTAAGCAATTATTGGATGTCAGGCCCCAAGAGGTGTCTGGGTTTAAGGGAGTTAAGACTACGCTGAAGGCAGAGAGGGAGAATAGGACATAAAAAGAAATTAGTTTTTCCATACCACAAGGCATTTGTGCCAAGGTGGCTATGTGTCAACGTCAGGGAATCCCTCCTCCTGAGAGCCAAGAGGGAGTCTCTCAAAAGTAGAAGGGAAAGGTGTTTTCCCCATATGGATCTAGCTTTGGAGACATTCTATTAGTGACATATGCCCCCTTCCCCCCCCAAACAACAATGAAGTGTTCTGTGTGCTAACAACATAGCTTAAAAAAAATTAAAAAAGTAAAACAAAATTCTGCATTTTTATAAAACTTGATAAAAAATAGTATTTCAAACTGTACAGTCACCAGAAGTACACAGTTATCAAAAATGCACACACTTCACTTGGCATCTCCAGCACCTTCAGCTTTCTGTGCCTGGTCTGTTTTGGCATCTCTGTTTTCTGCAGGGTTATTTCCCTCCTTGCCAGCGTCAGCTTTTCCCTTTTTCCCTTTGGGTACCTTCTCTCCCTTCTTTGCAGGGGCCTTTTTAGGCTTGGGCTCTGGCTTTGGAGGAGCAGGTTTAGCAGACAACCTTGCGGATCTTCTCTGTGGTTCGTCCTTTGCCTTGGCTTTATCTCCTTTAGCATCCCCTTCAGCTGTTTTCTTGGGCATGGTGGCCACGGCGGCAGGCCGTGGGCACTGGACACGGGGATGCAGCGGTACATGGGCTTTGGTCATTCCGGGGGTCGTTCTCGCCTCCTCTTCTTCACACTGCTCGAAAGAAGAATTAACCATGTTGTAAAAACGTAAGCTGAGTCTCCATGATGGTAAGGTACCTTACAGAATATGTTAAGAAAACCATGAGCAGTTATAGGATGACTAACGCAGAATTGAAAAATAGCACATTGTAGTAATCACTGTTCTCAATTAACTGTCATGTACATGTTCAGTAAATATTTTCTTGTAGCAGTGATTTTAAAGTAAATAAAAAACCCAGAGGTTTCTACTTTAAAAATAAAATTATGAAACCAAAGGAAATGAATTTTAAAAAAAACTGAAGAAAAATGTAAAGAAAAAAACCCAGAGGAACAGCAAGATAAAGCGCTGCTAGGATATGAAGAAAAGTTTAAAAATGTAAGAGATTGAGGAGAATAGGAAAGCTAATTCAAGCATGCCATTTACTTCTTTTGCAGGATGTCTATTTGTGACTCATAGATAATTTATAGAACTATTCAATTAGCAAGTTAGACATGAGTGTGCCTACATCTGCCCATGCAGCTGAAAGCAATAATCTCTGTACGGTGGTGTTATTGTTGATAAAAACTTTCTGTAGCAAGTGCAAGAGAAATTAGTTTTCTGCAGAGCAGTTGAGAGAGAAATGTGTCACAGAGAGGAATCTTTAGAGATTCAAACATGGCAAATAAATCTATGGTCTGGAGTGGAAACCCTTAGGCACACAGATGCCTCACTCAGAGGCACAAAGTGAAATATTCAGCTACAGTCTTCCCATTTTGGTTTAAATCTTTGGGTACTTACAGAAAATGTGTATCGAGCATATGGTTTCTGCTCTCTACTTGTTGTCCTTTGCCATTTCCAAGGTTGTTTCCCACTCCCTGCCTGCCAGACTTTTCATGAATGTGCCCCATCATTTGTCAATTCAGTGGACCGAATTAGAGATTTAATGAAAAGAGGCGCTCTAACTTGTGAGGGGTATTTGAACTTCATGTGAGAAGGCTTTTTTAAGTTTGATATTTGATTTTAAGATAGGGTTTCACCTCTTTGCACTAATTCTGTATCAAGTAATGCAGCATGTTAGATAATGCTATGTCATGGAAATCTCGGATACAGGACAAATAGATTTTATTAGAGGCTCTTGAACTGAAGAAAATGCAAGTCCTTTTAAAACCCTAGTCCTTATCTATTACATTTCTTGTAGACAGATAGCTGTGAGAGAGATAGGCGAATGAAGAGTAGTTCAAGCATAGCCTATCCATTTTGTTGGCATTATAGCTTTTCTATTAATTCATACGGATATAAAATATTCAATGTCTGCCTTATAAATTAGTAAATAGAGGATATATGAATATGTATTTCATTTTATACTCCCTGGGATAGCCATATGGGACCAACTACTTTATTAGTAATGCAAGGGACAGTAGTTATGTGTTCATATTTCAACACATAAGACTTCCATATCGTGCTTGGAAATTATTAAACTATCTCTTTGTATATTGGAGAAAAATAAATTTCAGGTTAAAATTAAATATATTAATTTCTATAAGTGAGGAAAAGGGACAAAAATATTTTTTTCTCGAGAAAAACTTTGCAGTGTTTCCTAAAGGAAAAATTACATATTTACTCTGTCATATTTGCTTTTGTGTATGTTCATGTTTCAGCTCCTTTGAATCTCTGTAGGTTGCATGTGTGTGTGCATGTGTGCATGCCCTTATTAACTTATTAATAATTTGTTTTCCTAATTTCCTTATGAAGAAAAAAAACTATAAAACATAAGCCTTCTACCTTTTTTCTATATAATTTATCTCCCATGATATTTACTTTTATTTTAGCCTTCTTAAAACTCATTACCTTCGTTTCTACAGATAGTGATAATTCCTCAATGGGTTGTTGGTGATTAATTGAGACATGTTTTGTCTTAAGCATCTTTAACATTGATTCTTGATGAGTTGCCATACTGTGAACATTTTATGGCTCCGTTACTAACTTTTAATAACATTTAATAGCATTTATTTTGTCCCTGTAACTGAGAAGTCATACAATGCAATGTTTGCCATTGGCATGTTAAATAGGGCAGGTTATGTGAGCAGGCTAGAGCAGGTTAACATTGGAATGTTAAATAGAGCAGGTTAAATAGAGCAGTTCAATGTGCAGTAGGGTATCCTAGTTGCTCTAGAAGAAAAGAAGCATGGCCTAAAAGTAAGCTTACCCCTAAACAATGTTAGATGTTGGCTGAAATATGTGAGAAATTTACCTTGTAATTATTTAAGAAGTATTGTCTGGGAAGAAATAGCAACCCAAACATAGCAACATATAACTGATGAGTGACCCGGTGAATCTCGTGACGGCTATTTAGAGACATTATGAGCTATTTTTATGATATAGCAGTAAGACTTGAATTGTGGATGACTTGTTTAATATAATTTTGGTTTTATAAATCCTGCAGGTATGCAGTTAAGTATTCTAGTATTTTTATAGTATTTAAAATCGTTCCATAAGCACAGATCATTGGGCCTATCAGAGTGTATGCAGAGTTGGTACACATTTAAATAGTTCATTCTTTTCCTTCATTTTTCATTCTTTCTCACTCTTTCTCTTTGCCACAACTGCTAGCTATTTCTTTATTTTTACTTTGGCCTTTGACTATTTTATTAGATTTTTATTCTATCTCTAAATCAAAACTAAGTCAAAATATAATAGCTTATCTGACCTTTAAAAAGGTGTTGGTGATTCTTTGCTAAGAAACTTTGTCTGCCAGTACCCTCCCTCATTTGGCTTTCTTAAACCTTACACATAATGAAGATGAAAATGGAAAGCAAGCAAATGTAGCGATTCTGAAATTTGCTGAATTTCTTTTGGGTATCTCATTTTTTTTTTTTAACCAAGAAGTGTATCAATGTCAAGTTTGGTTCTGTCAAAGCACTAAATTACTAAGAATAGCTTTTGCTTTTGAGAAGTTCAGTCATTCTTTCCAAACTTTGTAAGTGAAAGTGTATTTATGACAGAGTAAAGAATAATTGGTCAAAGTAATGTTTATAAATTATGTATAATTATACAACACTTGGATACTTCATTAGGTTTTCTTGTGTCATGGTTGAAGATTTCCCTGAGTAGTATTAGCTGAGATGTTTTATAACACCTTCTTTCTTTTTCTTTATATCTAAGCATGATTCACAGAGAAATGTTACTATTGTTTGAGATAATTAGAAAAATAAGCCTTTACCATTTATTAAATAACTATTTCAAAAAATAATAATATACTTTATTAGTATTCATATCTGACATAAATAGTACTAAAATCTTGGTAGACATAATGAAAACTGTTCTTGATATTTTTAATATTGTTAAAAATAAAATGGTATAGTTTTATTCAAAATTCCATATATGGTATATTCAGTCACCCCTTTATTACAGTATTTTACAAGTGGAGAGCTCATTTACTAATGGTTGTGGTATCATTCTGCTTAAAGTAGTTGAAAATCTTGATCCACTCTCTTGTAAGTTAATAACGGGATTCATGCTGGATTTGTTTCAGATATATAACATACTGTAACACTTAATGCTCTAGAGTGATTCAGTGAAACATAGGCCAGAACTTAGCATAAAGATATGAATGTCACCTGTGAAATCAACTAGCTGGGTTCAGAGATTCTAACTTTGTCACTCACTTGCTCTTCAACCTTAAGCCTTTTATATAACCTCTATGTTCCCTAGTAAATTGAAAGTAAAAATAGCAAGTCTCCCATATGGTTATTTTGAGGACTAAATGGATCAATACACATAAATACAGTTAAAATGGTGCCTGTTATACTTAAAGCACTCCAATAAATATTAGCAAAAAATTAATACATGGCAAATATAGAAAATTTCTTTTCATTGTCGAGTGCTCAAAAGGTGTACTTTAGGTATTCGTTCTGAGGATATTTAAGAAAATGAGGTCAAATATCTTGGAGTTTTTTAGTAACATTTTTTCATATTGGGTAGATCGTAATATGAACTTTTGATTTTGGAAGTTCATATTAAGGAATTGACATCTAAAAATGTGCTTGGCTTGCTTCCAGAGGTCCTGTACCATGTACTACTTAGAAATACCCAGAAGCAATGCAAAAATATGTATCATTATAAAGATTATGATTTTATTTTTTTAATTAGAGATAGGATCTTGCAATATTGACCAGGCTGGCCTCAAACTCCTGGGCTCAAGTGATCCTCCCACCTCAGCCTTCCCTGCAGCTATGGCTACATGTACGCACTACCGTGCCTAAAATTAGGAATTTACAAGAGACTTACACATCCACATCTCTTTGATCTTTTAACAACACTGAATGTAGGTAACATGATAATTTTCCCCATTTTATTAACGAAACAAATGAAAGTCAGAGAGACTAAGTGATTAAGTCTTTACTACTTCTTAGTGGAAAAAGAATTTTATAAATGACAGTTAATGAATCTTAAGCTTTTGCACCTTCAAAGGTGACATATGAATAATAAAAGCTACCCTTAGGCAATAGGGAGAGAGAAAAAATATTCCTTTTCCCCATCTTTGTACTCCCAAAATCAAACTCATGATATCCCCTCTCTCCATCTCTATGGTTTTCTCTAGTTTTCCTTATCTCAATGAAAGTCATCATACTTTATTCCATTTAGCAGGTCAAAACTTAGGTGTAATCCTCAAGCCCTCTAGTTTGATTCACTTTCAGTGCCTAATCCATCACAAAATCCTGTCCATTAAGTCCATGGTGTTTTCTTTGTAAATATCTATTTATTCTTTCTACTCCACATCATCTCCTCTGACACTAAAAACATTTCTCCTGTATATACTGTTATGATAACTCACCAATTAATGTCTTTACATCTTCTGTTGTCTACATTACAACTGAAGTGATCTCTAACTATAGGAATCCTATCATTACATTTTCAACAGAAAAATCCTTGACTGATTTACCTGTTCTCTTAGGATAAAGGGGAACGAAGAATCTTTAACATGCCTATGTGGTTGTAGGATCCACAAGCCCATGTTGGCCTCTTCATCGTGAGGCTTTCTCTGCCTGGCGCAGGTTAGACTACACCATGCTTCTTCCCTTCTCAGCCCAGGGCTGTTTCTAATATGATTTGTCTGTTTGGAACTCAACATCCTACTACTCTCACAGCTACACCCATCACCCCAGTCCTGCCAAACAATGCACCTTTGATACCTGTCCTTCAGAGGTACTCTAGGCAGTGTTCTTTCAGGGTAAACTTTTCTAAGCCCAAAGACAAGGTCAGATCTCTCTGTAGATAGTGTCTTTTAGCACATTATACTTAATCTTCATTGAATTTGTCATAGCTTAAAAATATTTATTTCACTGGTGACTTGATGAATGTTAAGCTCTCCCACCATAATTATTAATATTTATCAGAGTTTCTTTTTGTTGTTTTTATGTGATCTAGCGATAGTGACAGGTAATTGAACACCTGAAAGTATCTTAATGGAAACAATGGGTAAATGACTGGATGAGCCCTTTATATTGTTATATTTTATCCAACTATTCACTGCTTGGTATTTATCTATTATTATAGAGAATGAATTCTAGAAATATTTCCCTACATTAATGAGGAAGATCACCACCAATATCAAAGATTTTTTTTTTGAAATCAACCAATTAATTTATTGTAAGAAGACAAGATATGGCTTATAATACCTCTAATTTTTCGTACCAGTAATGACTTTATTAATATATGTGTGATAGTAAATAGTTTCACTAAATATAAATTGTATATGAGACATACATTTATAAGTAAACATGGTTTTAAATTATATATGACATATATGTGACACATATGTCATATATGCCTCTATAAAATAACAAAGATGAACAAATATGTACACCTCAGAAATCACTTTTGTTACGGATGAGTTTTCAAGTATGTAAAGACTTCATTGTAGCTGCTAGCACTTGTACTTGGTGTAGTTACAGGAAGAGTGCTGAGATGAAAACCAAACATACTTGGGTCCTAGTTTTGGTTTTGGTTTGAATTCGCTCTGCAATATTAAGAAAATCACATTTTGAACAGTCCGTTTTCTCATTTGTGACTTAGGGGACTAGGCTACTAGGTCTGTCAGGTGCCTTTAGCTTCATAGTGCTGTGATTTCTCTTGAAATAGATTTAACATTTCTATGATAGTTCTTTCAAATAAATCCAGAAACATTTGAGGGGATGACAAGCGAAGTGAATGGGGTGAAGTTTTGCACAATTATAACAATATGTTTAGAAAAACACACCATATGTTGATATGGCTTCATTTTTGATAGCTGACAACTTCATATTATTTTTAATATTTCATGTAACTTATTTCAATTATTTGAGCAAATTTTTCAAACCCACTCAAAAATACCATTAGAACCTAACTTTTTAAAATATTCAAAACATATAATAGGTTTTGTGGATTTCCACAAATTAGGCAATTTTTTGATAATCAAAAAAATCTCTTCAATGGATAAAATGGATGAGAATGTGAATGGATGTTCTGTAGTTAGTTGAACTTAATCCCCATGGGATTTCAAACAACTTCAAAAATTAAAGATCAATGAGGCAACTAAAAATCAAAATTACTTTAAAAGAGAATTAGGGTCAGGCAGGTGGGAGTGGGGAGGAAGGGATGGGTAAACTCACACCTAATGGGTATGGTGCATACTGTCTGGGGGACGGTATGCTTGTAGCCCTGACTCTAGCGGTTCAAAGGCAATATATGTAACCTAAACGTTTGTACCCCTGTAATATTCTGAAATTTTAAAGAATGATTAAAAAAAGAGAATTGGGTGTTACTTGATATCTGAAATGAGACTTATTGCAGTTGAACCCAAGATTAACTTTGAATTTTTGAGCAACAGTGGCAAAACCAAAAACATGCTAGTTTATTCTTACATGGTTGTCATTACGTCTATCAAATTTCAAAAAAACACAACTCTAAGAACATAAATGAACTTGACACTACTTTAGACATATTTTTTATATTTTAAGATGATTAAAATGTCCTTCATAATTTTTGGTTCTTCATACTCTTTGGGAATATCAAAATTGTATTCTAGATGAATTAGTGGTAATTTCTGTACTGTATCTGTTAATAAGTCATGAAAAACAACTTATTCTCACTGACATCAGGGCCTAGTCATGGCATTCTTCCCTTTTATTTATGAGTGTAACAAAACTTAGAGTTTGATTAAAATTATAACCATTATTCAGAATCTTAGTTCTTTTCCCAAGAACTATCCCAGTGACAGCCTTAATATGTTTCTTAGTGGAAAGCTCAATGCCTGGGATTATGTCCAGGTTTTTGACAGCTGTATATATCATGTAAAGGTTGAAAGGTAGGAGACAGCTTCCAGAAATAATGAGTACCTAGATATCCGATAGTCATCTTAAAACAATTTAGTTAGAGTTGGGAGGCAGCCAGGAATTGAAATTGAAGATGCAAAAATTAATGGAATAAGATAAGGGTTGTAAATCACAAAAATTTGCATGCCATTGCTCTTTTGTAGCAAGAAGATTGAACAATGATTGACATGACATAGGTATTAATTTGAGGAGATAGAGATATGGAGGTAATAGGATATGATTGCTAGATTAAATGTATAGAATTGATATATTAAAATAGATTTGAAGCAAAGAAAGGACAAAAAATATATTAATGTAATATCTTGAGTTTTAACATTCTATGTGGATAATCTTCTATTAATATATTAGAGGGACTACATTTAAAAAACACAAGAGTGTAAAAAATAATAAAGAATTGATTTTTAAAAGAAATTTCAAAGGGTGCTAGATACAGATCCCCTCAGAATGGGTCTGAGACTTTGCATATATTTATTAAATAAATTTTCACAGTTATTTTTATGATTTCTAACACATTAACTGATTATTATATAAATTTTCCATCATCCCTTATAAAGCCCAAGGCATCAACAAAATATGAGGAAATGTGAAGAATTTGTTCAAATTATTTAAATCTCACTTATTATATATTCTATAAAATTCAAATTTCTTCCAGTTATCAAATTAATAGGAAAATTAAATTTATACTTTGTGCCCCATTTGTTGATTACATACTATTATTTGTTTGCATGTTACCCATTCTCAGTATCAAGCAGGATGAGTCTATATATTTTTTTCTCTTTCTTTTCGAGAAAAATGTAGAAGAAGTTGAATAATGGGAGACAAACACTATTTATTGATTCACTTCTCTAACAGTGCTTATTGTTTCATTCTTCTTGAAATGATAGATTTATGACCCTTGATAAATGACTAGGAAGGTTGTTTTGGTTCACTGTGCTTCCAAAGCTCATGAAAAGGTTTGCTTAATGGATAGCATGCTCACTGAATCACAGGACGTGTTAGTGCACTTTCCACAGTACTGATACATTTGCTTTTAAGTTGTAGCAACAGATTGGGACAATAGCTTTTTCTACACTGAGATGGAAACAATGCAGGTAGAATGATGTTAACAAGATGTGTTCTTTTGAGAGTGTGTTTGTGAGAGAGAGAGAGCACTTTTCTACATTTTAGTCCAGAAGAGGTGCTTTCTCAATACCAAAACTGAAGCAAAAGGAAGATAAAAGTTGAGCAGTAATTTGTGCAGTACAGCAATGCTTGTGCATTCTAACACTAGGTTTTCTAAATATAGCACAAGATATGGGACAAAATATAATAAACATTTAAATACGAGACATAGGAAAGAACTTAAGAATATTCTAACCACTTCAGAAAAGGCATATACTTTGTGGTGCTTACTTTTCCGTTCTTGGGATACTTCACTTAGTAGAATGGGTTCCAGCTCTATGCTGAAATTAATATGCTGAAATGAAAAAAAAAGGTATATACTACACAGGTAGTATGCAAACGAAAGGGAACTTTCACACAAGGGGTGAAATTAAAGTGAAGAAGGAACGCATTTTATCTGGACTCACTGACTACAAAGGGCTCATGTGCTTTAATTAAAATAAGAAACCCCTAGCCAAAAGCAAATGGCTGTTACCTCCACGAAGTAGAATTGCCACAGCTATATCCCCTCTAGGCTTAGCTGCCATTACTCCCAGTGGAAAACCCCTGAAAGAAAATACTGGCTCAGAGGGAAGGAAAGGCATAATGAACCCGGAGGGGCTAAACTCTGCTTGGATTTTAGCTTAAAGAAAGCCGAGAAAGCCTGATGTTGACCTCTATAAACACAATTTTAATTCTGTTGCTGCTTTAATCGGGTATGGAAATCCAGAGGAGCGTCCCTCACATGAAAGGAATGATAACAATGCAGAAAACAAAAGGAGGCAAACTAGCTCCTGTCTTTGTTCTTTCCTTATGTACATATGTGAAATTCATACCTAGTTGCTAAATCTTTTTTCTTGTCTTAGCAGGAATAGAGAATGATGTGTTTTTTATTTTAATTTCAAAATATTGAGGGCATACAAATGTTTTAGGTTACATGGATTGTTTTTGTAATGCTTCAGTCCCAGCTATAGGTGTGCCCATCACCCTAATAATGTTAATAGTATCCGTTAAATTGGTGTATTCCCCTCCCCTCCTTCCCCACTCCCAAGGTTGATATCCACTGAGTTTTACTTCCATTTGTGCACATGTGTGCTCATTGGATAGTTTCAATTTAATACCGAGTACATGTGGTGTTTGTTTATCCATTCTTAAGATACTTCACTTAGGAAGATAGTCTCCAGTTCCATCCAGATCCTTGCAAACAGTATTAATTCATCTTTTTTATGGCTAAGTAGTACTCCATGGTATACATATACCACTTTTCATTAATACGCTCATGAACTGATGAACACTTGACTTAATTCCACATCTTTACAATTGTCAATTGTGCTACAATAAACATTCAAATACAGGTGTCTTTTTTATTAAAAGTCTTCTTTTCCTTAGGGTAGATATCTAATAGCCGTATTGCTGCATCGAATGGTAGGTGTGCTTTTAGTTTTTTGAGGAATTTCCAAACTGTTTTCTATAGAGGTTGTAATAATTTGCAGTTCCACCAACAATGTATAAGTGTTCCTTTATCCCTGCATCCATGCCAGCATCTATTGTTTTTGGTTTTTAAATAAAAGCCATTCTAACTGGGGTAAGGTGATATCTCATTGAGGTTTTAAATTGCATTTCCCTGATGATTAGTGATGTTGAGCATTTTTTCATATGTTTATTAGCCATTCATATTTCTTCTTTTGAGAAACTTCTGTTTATGTCTTTTGTCCACTTTTTAATAGGGTTGTTTGGTTTTTTCTTGCTTATTTGCTTGAGTTCTTTGTAAATTCTGGTTAGTAGCCCTTTACCATATGTGTAGCTTACAAATATTTTCTACCATCCTGTAGGTTGTCTATTTGCTTTGCTGATTATTTACTTAGCTGTGCGGAAGCTTTTTAGTTTAATCAAATCCAATTTATCAATTTTTGTTGTTGCCATAATTGCCACTGGGGTCTTAGTCATAAATTTTTTGCTTAGGCCAATATCTAGAAGAGTTTTTCCTACATTTTCTTCTAGAATTCTTATGGTTTCATGCCTTAGGTCTAAGTCTGTTATGCATCTTGAATTAATTTTTGTCAGTAATGAGAGGTAGGGGTCCTGTTTCATTCTTCTGCATGTGGCTATCCAATTTTCCCAGCACCATTTATTGAATAGCTCTTCTTTTCCCAAGTGTATGTTGTTGTCTACTTTGTCAAAGATCACTTGGTTGTAGGTAGATGGTTTTATATCTGGGTCCTCTATTCTGTTCCATTGGTCTATATGTCTCTATTTTTGTACCAACACCATGCTGTTTTGGTTACTATATCCTTGTAGTATTGTTTGAAGTCTGGTAATGTAATGCCTCTAGATTTGTTCTTTTTGCTTAAGATTGTTTTGGCCATTCAGGCGCTTTTCCAGTTCCAAATGAAGCATAGACTTATTTTTTCTAGATCTGTGAAGTATGACTTTGGTAACGTGATGGACATTGCATTGAATTTGTAAATCACTTTGCGGTAGTATGGACATTTTAACAGTGTTTATTCTGCCTATCCATGAGGATGATATGTTTTTCCATTTGTATCTTCTGCAATTCCTTTCCTTAGAATTTCATAGTTCTCCTTGTAGAGGTTTTTCACCTCCTTGGTAAGTACATTCCTAGGTATTTTATTATCTTTGTAGCTATTGTGAATGGTATTAAGGCTTTTATTTGACTCTCAGCTTGACTGTTATTAGTATATAGTAATGCTACTGATTTATGTATATTGATTTTGTATCCTGAGATTTTGCTGAATTTAGTTATCAATTCTTGGAGACTCTTGGTGGAATCTTTGGGGGGTTTTTTAGATATAAGATCATATCATCAGTGAAGAGTGATAGTTTGACCTCCATTTTCCCCATTTGGATACCCTTAATATTTTTCTTTTGCCTTATTGCTCTCACTAGGACTTCCAGCTCTATATTGAATAGAAATGGTGACAGTGGGTATCCTTGTCTTGTTCCAGTTCTTAGGAGGAATGCTTTCAACTTTTCCCCATTCAGTACAATGTTGGCTGTGGGTTCGTCAAATATGGCTTTTTAAATTCTGAGATATGTTCCTTCTATGCCTAGTTTTTTAAGGGTTTTTACCATAAAAGGGTGCTGGATTTTGTCAAATGCTCTTTTTTTCCAATCTATTGAGATTTTTGTCCATTTTCTCCACATTCTCTAGTTTATGTGCATAGAGATTTACACAGTACTCATGGATGATATTTATTTCTGTGGTATCAGTTGTAATGTCACTTTTTCATTTCTGATTGAGTTTATTTGGATCCTTTCTCTTCTCTTCTTGGTTAAACTAGCATGAGGTCTGTCAAACGTGTTTGTCTTTTCAAAGAACCAACTTTTTTGTTTTGTTAATCCTTTGTATTTTCTTGTTTTTCAATTCATTTAGTTCTGCTCTGACCCTTACTATTGCTTTTCTTCTGCTGGCTTTGGGATTGATTTGTTCTTCCTTTTCTAGTTCCTTGAGGTGTGACATTAGGTTATTAATTTGTAACCTGTCTTTTTGATGTAGGCATTTAAGGGTATGAATTTTCCCCTAAGTAATGCTTTTGCTGTGTCCCATAGATTTTGATAGCTTGTGTCTCCTTTGTCATTCAGTTCAAATAATTTTTTGATTTCCATCTTAATTTCATTATTGACCCAATAATTGTTCAGCAGCAGGTTTAATTTGCATGATTTTGTGTAGGTTTGAGTGGTTCTTTTGTGATTGATTTCTATTTTTATTCTCTCATTGTCTGGGAAGGTACATGATACAATTTTGAATTTTTTGAGACATGTTTTGTAGCCCATGATATGATCAATTTTGAAGAATGCCCCATGTGCTGCTGAGCATAATGTATATTCTGTAGTTTTGGGGTAGAATGTTCAGTAAATACCTTTTAGGTTCATTTGATTTAGAGTTTGGTTTAAGTCCCTTGTTTCTTTATTTCTTCTCAGCTTTGATGATTTTTTGAGCTCTGATAGTGGAGTGTTGAGGTCCCCAGCAATTACTACGGTGCTTTTTATTTGTTATGCTTTATGTATCTTGGAGCTCCAGTGTTGGGTTCATATATATTTAGGATTGTTATGTCTTCCTGTTGAATTGCTCCCTTTACCATTATATAATGACACTTTTTGTCTGTCTTTACCTTTGTTTGTTTAAAGTCAATTTTATCTGATATGAGAATGGCTACACCTGCTCTCCATTCATTTCTGTTTGCATGGAATATTACTTTCCATCCTTTCATGTCAAATCTGTATGTATCCTTGTGGTTTAGATGTGTTTCCTGGAGACAACAGATACTCGGGCTATGTTTTTTTACCCATTCGGCCAGCCTATGTCCTTTGAGAGGAGTATTCAGTCTGTTAACATAATTGATAGCATTGATATGTGTGGTGTTGTTCTGTTCATCCGGTTAGGTAGTCCCTTTTTTGCTTTGTTTTACTTCTTGTTCTATTATTTTATAAGAGTTGTCAATTTTGGGGTTTTTTAGGTGGATTTACACTGGTGGGAATCTGTTGTGCTAATCTGTGTATAGTGCTGTTGTTCTGAATATATTGTGCAGAGCAGGTCTGGTCATGGAAAATTCCCTCAGAATTTGCTTGCCTGGAAAAGACTTAATTTCTCTGCCTATTGTGAAACTAATTTTTGCAGGTTACAAAATGCTAGGCTGGCTGTTGTTCTGTTTAAGGTGATTACAGATGGGGCCCTAATCCCTTCTTGCTTGTAAGGATTCTGTTGAGAAGTATGCAGTTAGCGTGGTGGCTTTTCCTTTGTAGGTTATTTGATACTTTTGACTTCCTGCTTGCAGAATTTTCTCATTCATTTTGACTTTGGCCAAGTTGATTACTATGTGTCTTGGAAATGACCTATTTGCTATGAATCTTCCCAGCATCCCTTGTCCATCTTGTATCTGTATGTCTGAATTTATGGTGATGCCAGGGAAATTTTCCTCAATAACATCCTTGGTTAGTTCTTTCTTCTTCTCCCTCAGGGATACCTATAATTCAAATATTAGTTCACCGTTGCAGCTACCTTTCTTCTTCTCCCTCAGGGATACCTATAATTCAAATATTAGTTCACCGTTGCAGCTACTTTTTTGCTCTTGAGCTCGATAGTGAAGGAATGAATGATTACTGGAAACATAGTGTTCTGAGAGAAGGGGAGAGACCAAAATCTAAAGGAGAAAATGGCCCCCTCAGCTAAGTTCCTTCCCATATTTATTCCCAAGGACACAGGCAAAGGGTCAGGGCCATTTGCTAATTTCTTTAACTTCCATACAGCTCACCTGTTTTCAGCTGACCTTTGCACTCAGCAAACAAGCAGCTTTGGGCAGACGTTTTTGCCTGAACCTTTTTCACCTTTCTCACCTTTCTCATGTTCTTTCCATCTGTCCATCCCTCCTTTCTTCTAGGCCCAGCCCCTACAGTTCACTTCACATGCTCCCATATCTCTTTCAGTCATTGTTTAGACTTTTTTATACTCTTCTCTGCTGCTTTGAATGATTGTGTTATCTCAAAAGCCTTTTTTAAAGCTCTTATTCTCCTTGGGTTAGCCTGTTGTTAAAGCTTTCTGCTGTGTTTTGAAATTCCCTAAAGGACTCTTAGACTTCTTTAAGTTCTATTATATGCTTTCTTATGTTGTCTAGTTCTCTAGTGTCTTTTTCGTTTTTGTTTGTTTTTTTTTTTCATTGACTTCCTGAGATATTTTTTGGCTGCTGTTTGTTGGTTTTCAACTTTTTCTTCAATTCCATTCATCTTATTTCCCATCCATATTCTGAATTCCATTTCTGTCATTTTGGCAACTTCCTTATGGGTGGAGTCCACTACTGTAGCTCCATTGTGTTCCCTTGTGGGTGTTGAACTATTTTGTTTTTTCATGTTGCCAGGACTCTTTTGCTGGTTTCTTCTCATCTGGTTCCTCTTCTCCCAGCTCCAGGTTAATGGTATTCAGGGCACATGTTCTCTTTTGCTGGGGGACTCTCTTGAACCAAGTCCAGGAGTGATGGCTGTTCAAGGATGGTGGCTCCTTAGTGAAGTGTTAAACATCAGGGAGGTCCTGCCAGCCCAGTGGTAGTAGTGGGGACTCAGTAATGGGGTCTTGGGGATCTGGCATAACTCTGGAGTCTCATGGGTGGAGTCGCAGGCTTAGAGGAGGCCCAGGAGCTACAGAGGCAGAGCCTCAGACTCAGGCACAGTGAGAGATTCAGAGCTGGCTCTGGGGATTTTGGGGGCAGAGCCGCCCTTATGGGGAGCTGTTACACCAGTGTGGGGATTGCTGACGCCCAGGTGTACAAGCAGGGGTTTGTCTCAGTGGTTCAGTGTCCATGTAGGCAGGCCAGAGCTGCTGGTCAGCCAAGGTTCTCCCCCAACACCTAGGGCTCACTAAGGCAGTTGTCCCAGACTTCCTAAGTGGTGCTTGTGGCATCTGAGGCTCCTCCTCCGTTTGGCTCCCACGTGGGGAGGAGGCGTGCTTGGCCCCAGTCACAGGGAACACAGTGGAGTATCTGTTCCCTCCCTGTCCTGGTGGAGATGATGCAAAGGCTATTACTGGAAAGCTGGGTCCCCAGCAGACCTGGTTCCATGCACCATAGTGATCAGGATGTAGTCGTTGCAGTAATCTGGGATTGGCAGGCACCAGATCTCTGCTGTAGCTGCTTTCTGGTGGAATGTGTTTACACAGACTCTGAGCAGCTCTCCAATCCTCTCAGAAGTCTGCAGTGGAAGAGGAAGACCCCTCACAGCTCAAGCTGCCTGTAACTTTTGTTTCTCCCCTAAAAATCAGTGTTACCTCAGGTTGCCTCTATTCTGCTGTCTTCACCTCTTCCCAGTAGTGTGAATTGTATTGGGACGCCCAGCTTAATCTCTGAAATGGCAGGTGATACTTGTAAGAATCAGCCATGCCCTGTTTGATTGACTTGGTAGGTGCTGTGATGAGCTAAAAAGAGTTCTCCTTGTTGGTGGTTGATTCTTGCAGGAAAAAGCCAACTGCCAAGATGTTCTTTTATACCTGTGATAAACTCTAATCCCTCAAGTGGAGCACTGGAATGCCCCAGACTTTGAGAGGGGCCCTGTAGCTCCCAAAGGGTTGCTTGATCTCCACCACAGCAGAGGTGGGTGGAGGAGCCAGGCAGGGCCTGGTTACCTTGTGCAAACCTGGAAGGCTCTACAAAGCCTTGGCAGGGCTCAGGAGCTGCTTTCCCAGCCACTAGGGGAGCTGCTGGGAGGAGGGTTAAGGCAGGCTCTCCAGACAAAGAAAGCCTCTCTTGAGGAAGGGTCTGCAATTCCTGACAGCCTGGTGCTGAATGCTCTGCACTCAGTTGGTGTAGCACTGCTGGGGGACCCTCCCTAGTCGAACAGCACAGCTTTCCAAGGTCGTTTTCCAGTCTGCTAGGAAAAAGCCGCTGGGGGAAGAGTCAAGGCAGGATCACCAGACAGGAAAGGCTTCTTGTGAGGGAGGGGGCCGCAATTCCGGACAACCCGGCTGCCTGAACGCACTGGGCTTTGGTGCTATGTCGCTGCCAGCTCGGTCCTTCCTGCCGGACAACGCACCCTCGTGCAACAACAGCTCAGCTTTCCTGTGGGAGGGGATGGGTGCTCTCCCAGATCGCTGTATCTCAGACCCCCACAGTATTCTCCCATCAGTTCCACCGACGTGGGCTCTTGCTTGCCTCCCAAGTCCAGCTCCCAAACTCCAGAAACCTGCTTGAGTCCTGCGGGCACAGGATCAGGCCGGTATGTCTGACCCACTCAAAGTCTCTGAGAAATGCCTGCAGGCAGGGAGCTCCCAGATCGGGCACCCAGAGCCACTGCAGGTCCTCAAGGGGAAAGGCATGGAGCCCACTCTCTGTGGGAAACTCAGGCAAAAAGCTGTGCCAGCTGCGGCGAGGTGGCTGCGTGCCAAATTCCGGGCTCACATGGGTGGGGAGGGGCGGGAAGGATAAGCATCTGAATGGGAGTAAGCGGCTCTTCCATCTCTCAGGTCACTCTCCTTCGAGGGGAACCCCACAGGGACTGTCCCAGCTCTGGGATCATGCAAGTTCTCCCCACAATTCCGTGGTTGCTGCAGTGCTTAGGCTCGTGGGGGTGGTAAAGCTCCCAAGTAACTTGGTAGCCAACTGATTACCAAAGGAGTGTAGGAAGAAGAGTTCCCCCTTACTCCTTCACTGGGCTCAGAGCCTCTCTGGGTTTGAACCTTGCAGATTTTTTTTTTTTTTTTTCCTTTTTCCACTTCCTTCCCTCCTTCACAATTGTTCTCCATGAGGTCCTGGGCATGTTCCGGCACTTCTATGATCTACACCTGAGGGGCATCCCCTCTCCTTTCCCTTCTAAAATTTGAGTGTTTTTGCTGGATGCCAAGTATGTATTTCTGCATTTAGAGAAGAGTGTTCCCAAGCATAAGAAGTGCAGTTTCATTTTATTCATATCTCATCAAACTCTTATCCAGAATTTTCCTGTGGTCAAATTGTGTCTTGTAAATGTCTATATAATATCATACATATTTTTAAACAAAGAAACAATACCATCATTTGAGGAAGTATGCTTTTATTTTGACTTGCAAGTTTACAGGGAATAATTCAAACTTCTGCATTAACAAGTTATGATAGGTTGCTTTGAAGGAGAGAAAAAAGTAAGTAGTATCTTTCCTCAACCACCACTAGGTGTATGACTGTGACCCCTATAACAAAAGACAGATTAACAAGAGGAAAGCCTACGAAGTTATTTAATATCAGTTTTACTTCATATGGGAGCCTTCAGAAATGAAGACCCAAAGAAACAAGGAAAACTATATTTTATGCTAAGTCAGATGAAGAAATACATAGTTGTGGAAAACATGACTGGACAAAGGGAGATCCACTGGAATGGGAGGGGAGGCTTAACAAGTCCTGTTCATATTCTTCAGGTTCTTCTTGGCGTTCCTGTGTTACACTGATTTCCTTGGCTACAGGGCAGGGCTCCTCTGGAACAAGGTTCCTCCTTCAGAGGAGAAAGGGGAAATCTTTCTAAATTTTATGGCTGGCTTCTGCTGTTTTCCTCAAATGCCAAGGAGCTATATTTTGGGATAGTATGTCCTTAACACTACCAGCTTTATGCACGGCAATTGGCAAATGTAACATCAATGTTGTTGACTATGTTAAATAGGTTTTCCCTATCACTTCTAGAAATAATATTTTAGAGGGAAAAAATCATGCATCAGTCATGTTAATAAAACTTACTCTTGTCTTCAAATTCTTATTGCTCAACATTTGCATTAGAGAATTAATGAAATGAAATTATCCCAAGACTTGTTGCCAAAGAAAATGTTTAGCAAAGTAGGTGGAAATGAGGAGTAGCATTCACATTTTAAAGGGGGAAAAGGAATTCGTTAAAAGCACATTCACACATAAGACTCAAGGGAACTTATTTTGAGAGAAATCTGAAGAAGGTGTTTTCACTAACCACTTAAAATTCACTGCTTCGGTGTATCATACAGTATGTTGTTTTTCGGTTATTTTGGTTTCCCTCATGTGCTTTGTTTTTGTCATCCTTTGTGTAAGAACCTGATGTTTTCACTTATCATATTTCTTGTGTGACTTAATTTGTGAATGTTGTGAAACACATTTTTATGTTACATGAAAAATATGATTTATTCCCCAGTTTATATAGTTATTTTGACAAAATATAGATGAGTTTAACATGTACACTGTTTGACTCTGGTAATCAAATCTAACTAATATACCTCAAATCATCCTATTTCTACTAACACATTGTTTACTAATTTGCATTTAAGCAAATAAATCCAAGTTAAGTCCATATTTTCAGCTATTAACATTAATATTTAAGACCCAACATACTTTCTTCATTTAACTGTCTTAATAGGCTAGGTTATGATATGGTACCAAATAAAGCTAATATTTCAGTTGCTTAATATAATAAAGGTTATATCTTGCTCATAGTATGTGTGTGTCAGGGTGTGGCTGGTGGCTCTTTTCTATGTGGTGGTTTTCCTCATATTGGGGTCTAGGTTAACAGAACAGCCATGACCTAGAACATTGCCAGAAATCTTGGCAGACAGACAGGAGAGTGTGGCAAGTTATGCAGTCATAGACATATTAACTGGAATAAAAAATAACTAGACTATTTTTGAACTGTCCAAATTACTGTTAAAACAGGCAAATAAAACCTCATTTGGGAATTAAAGATTTTACTCTAATATCAAATATTTAAAATTTCTTGGGGGGGAGGTGAGACTGGGGGAAGGGGGACAGTGAGAGAGGGAAAGATCATGAATTAGATGAATAGTAGCTTGACATTCGAACTCCCTGCCATCCACTACAGGATTCTGAGGGCAATAGGTCTAGAGAACACATTTGCCAAATGTGACAAATGAATACTATACTATTGTTTGTGCTGTAGCTCCAAATTTCACATCTTGATGATGTGAGTCTGGACTAGCCAAACTCCTTGAGACTAGTCAGGTAAAAGCAGCCTGCCCCATCTCCCCCTTCTATTCATCTTATTCTTATACCCTTGGTTTGCCAAGGTGGGCGCCTCCATAATGGAAAGTTCAGGACCCCCAGGTTGCACGCAGCAGGGAGTTCTAAAAAAGAAAATAGAGGAGAAAATGGATCCAAAAAATCAAAAAAGCCAACAAACCAGAAATGTGAATTACCAAGAAAGCCAGCTTGCCATTTCCATATGTCTTTCCCAAAAGCTATAACCCTCAAGAACAACTAAAACCATGACCTAAATTTGCCAATGATCCATATCAGAACTTTTCTGGGCTTTGCAGTCTTCCTGGAAGTAGGAGTGCATGTTTAAAATCCCCTGCATTTAGTTTGAGTGTAGACTGATAGAAGCATGGGGACATATCTGGCTTGTGCGACCTCTCAAGAGAAAGGGCACACCTGACCACCCAATGAATCTGGAAACTGCTAGCTAAAGGGAACGCAATTAACCTAGTGTGACAGGAAGCTGAGAGGGAAAAGAGGAGACAGAAACAAAGAGTTCATTGGCATCAAGAAAAAGACTTGTATGTGCATACCATTTTCCCAGGCAGGGCTAATTCTTACCCTTTCAGAATAAATCTTTGTACTAGCACTTGGATAGGTACTTAGTTTATCTATCTGGTAGTCCGTAGACAAATAGTGTACACTTTCTGAATAAAGAATATTGGTGATTGCAGATTCTCCTTTCCTGCAGTTCTTATTCCAACCCCTTTGACCTCTATTACAGAAAGTTATTTTTGTTGATAATCTATGGTTTTAAACCTACTGACAGGCCACTCCATGTGGTACGTTCCTGCTAAGTAACTTAATTGAGATCAGATTAGTCTGAGACAATTACCTAGATTAACATATTTATGAAACCAGCCTTGGCATTGCCTGAAACATGAAAGCAGTGAGAATGGACCTAGAAAAAAGAAAGAAGAACTCTCCCCACCCCCAAAATAGGATTGGTTTGGAATAAATGTCATAATTATTTCTTCTATAATTTATAGATATACTTTCATTTCCATGTTTTGGTATTAGAATTGTTAACTTTTCAGTCCATAGTATTTTTAAATTATAACTATAATTAGTACACTTTAAGCTGTGGGTGGTGATGCAATAGAGAAATCAAATAAAGTTTTAAAAATCAAGTTTTAATAGCAACAGCAGTTCACACAATTAAGCTAGCAATTCAGTGAACTGCATCTTTTACAAATTCCAAGCTTTGACACATCATGGGGTGACTTTATAGCCTACTGTTTTCACATCCTTGTTGATATCTTGAATTAGTCAAGCATCTGTTACCCCAATGAAATCAGATATCTATTTCAATACTTTTGTTTTCAGCATTGCAGTTGTGGTCTGATTGCTTTTGTGTATTTACATAAGTGAAAAACATTTTTATAATACTTTCCCATATTTATTTTTTCTCACATCTGTTTTTTAACAAAGAATAGCTACAAGGGATTTTTTTTCAAGCTGATCTATACAGAGGTACATTCTCTCAATGTTTCCATTTACCTGCTTTCTCATTTTTGCTGTGAGAAAACTATCCAAGTCAAAAATGGAATTTATTCTGACACATAATTGAGTAAATTGGCAGGTATTCATTAAATGGTGCTTTTATAGTCTCATAAACCATTGTCTGGGTTCTATATCATTCTATTTTCACTGTAATGCATCAACAAAAAGTGAGGGGTTAGCCTAAGGAATCTAGGTAATCTTTAGTCAGAATACTTCTAAAATACTTTAATGAGATCAGGGATATTGAAGATATCAGGCATGTGAAGAAAAACAAACCAAAAAAGCACAAAACCACAGTTTTAAATCCCATACATCGGCCGGGCGCGGTGGCTCACGCCTGTAATCCTAGCTCTGGGAGGCCGAGGCGGGTGGATTGCTCAAGGTCAGGAGTTCGAGACCAGCCTGAGCAAGAGTGAGACCCCCGTCTCTACTAAAGATAGAAAGAAATTATCTGGCCAACTAAAAATATATATACAAAAAAAAAAATTAGCCGGGCATGGTGGCTCATGCCTGTAGTCCCAGCTACTCGGGAGGCTGAGGCAGTAGGATCGCTTAAGCCCAGGAGTCTGAGGTTGCTGTGAGCCAGGCTGATGCCACGGCACTCACTCTAGCCCGGGCAACAGAGCGAGACTCTGTCTCAAAAAAAAAAAAAATAAAAAAAAAAATAAATAAATCCCATACATCAAACCTGTTAATAAAGTGACTTTAGTCAATATACTTTTCACTAAATTTTGATTTTTTAATAGTATAAGAATGACACATAAATATTTTCAACTAATGTGAATACATTTCTAAGTTCTAAGCATTAGGGGAAAAAGTCTTGAAATATATTCCTTTTTATATTAAGCTCAACAGCTCATCGTTGAAATGCTTTAGGTTCAAAATGTTAAGCTCACAGAAGAGTGACTGGTATGAAAAGAAATAGATATCTGTCTTTATATTGTGTCCACATGTCATAAGATTGTCTGGAAGACTATCATTTAATGCTATATCTTTTTTTTAATTGTTATTGTTGATACATTTGCATCATGAGTATGAAAAACAGACACCCCCTCAATAAAAAAAAAAAATAAGGCATACAGCCATACTGAAACTACTCTCTATCCAGAAAAAAAATAAACAAAAATTACATTAAGAATGTATTGATTATATGAATGGCAAACAACTTTAAAGTAAAAGCAAATATTATCCATGGTTTATAAATTCTCAGTAGAAAATAACCAACATGTTTCAATCAATCACAAACAGAGGTGATGTTTTGCACATTTTACTAAGACCACAGCAGATTATAAATATAACTAATTCTCCATAGTTTAGTGTCTATAGATCAGGAAAAGTCAATTATTTTATTTTTGTCTCCAAGTATTTACTAAAAGACTAGGAGGGCAGAGAACAGGGGAAAGTGACTGATCAGTTAAAACATGTCTTCATTTATATATTATAAACAATCTAATAAAAAGCTATCTAGGAAGATATTCTTAATTAGAGGAAAGAACTTAGTATTGCCAGTGAGCACATAGTCTGACACAGGGAGAGATTTTACTTGAATCTAGGATTTCTGCACCTGGAATTTATATGGGTACTTATTCACCATGAGATTGCTCAAAAAGAAAACTGAAAGGAAGAAACAAGTGAAAGCAAAGGCTGGAGATTGTTAAGGAGGCTTTTCTGTCCTTTCAAATTGAGGTGTAGCTAAGACAAGAGAGTGGGAGGAATGGATGGAAAACCATTCATTCTATTTAGGATTCAAAATAAATTGTCAGCTCCTTGAGGAAGTAAAAGGAGGATAAAGTAAGGAGAATGCGGAGGCTGCAATTGAGGACCCTAGGGATTCATTAAATGTGGTTTCATCAGTCACACATGGCATACTCAAGCTCTATATTTTATGGGCTTTGGAGGAGGAGTTCAATAATCTTTCAGTAGTTTTATTTCTTTTAGGTTCGTTGTGTCAATTACTTGGATGGTACCTGATTTTTGCGTAAGGCAGATAGGAACGGACAAGTACACCTTTGTGGGAAATACGTGAACAAAAGAAATATTAAATAAACCCAGTCCACATTTGATATTTCTATTGTTTGGTCGACTGTCTAAGACTTCTGCGGAGACAATTTGTTGAGAAGATCCATCCAAATTTTTAAAACCAACCTTTTATTTTCTGTACCAGTTCTAATTCTAAGATGTTATTCAAAAGAAATGATTGCACAGGTGCACAAAGATATACAGAGATCTAACTGCCATATATTTATGCTCACAAAATGTTGAACATAACTAAAATATTCAAAAAATAGGATAGATGGAAATGTTACACTGTCTCTACAATGTGAGTTAATATAGAGTAATTGATACTTATAATTATGGAACACTTATGATAATATGTTGCTGAAAGAAAAAGCAGGTTTCTAACGTTATGATCTGGTTTTTAATTATCTTATGCATGCTTGTGTAGATTGAGGGAGGGTTATAAAAAATCAAACATAGATATGAAAATCTAACAAACTTCTCTGATGGAGAATCATTGACTATTTCAACACTTTTTCCTTGAATTTTCTAAGCTTTCTTCAATACATATTGATCACTTTTGTAAGTTTAAAAAAATGGTAGGAAGTAAAAATGTGATAAAAAAAAAAATCTTCCAATTACCCAGAGTAGCAATATCAAATTTGACATGTAAAACTCAATACTTATTTATATGAAGGTGTGGCTTGCAATTTATTAGTCAAAATGACATTTGCAGAATCCATTGTCATTAGGGAATCATGATTTCAAGTTCTGAAAGACAAAGATTATTTTTGTGTCATAATCCTTTTGGTTTATGTACCTTCACTGAGTCAATATTACCCACTTAAGTCATGTCTAGAATAAACATACATATTTGACTGACAAGTTTGGATGATGATTATTGCTGACAATATTACCAAAAAAGAAGTCTAGCATCCCAACATCATTCCTAGCAAACAATAAATGACAGATTGTATGACTTTTTGCCTCTCTTTGATGGTTTTGCAAAATGAATATATTTATTTCAATCTATTGCAGGTCAAATAGTTACAGATATCTTAGCTAAAATGGCAACATTGTTAAGAATCATACAAGGAGGCTTTATTCAAAGTCATTAAAGTACTCTAAGATACCTTGTATTTGTATATCAGCTCCTCCTTTTCAGCCTGAGTCATATTTGGTCCTCCATCCTTTGGATTGCACAGCACCTGAGTTGGCACATACACTCATTATGGATGTGTTTGCTTCTTTATGGGTAATCTGGTTGCCTTTTTGAGATCTCCTTTGTTACAGTGTACTCCTGTTTGTGTGTCTCATGATGAATTTTTAAAAATATTCCACAAAATGGTGTGGTTCACCATGTTCTGCTTTATGAATACTATGTAATGTAACTAAAAGTAGAAGACATAAATTCTTCTCTAACAAAGTAAGTTAATGATACGGCCTTTAAGTCCCTTCTTTGGTGATGGTTGGCCAATTTGTTTAATTGTGAATGAAAAATACATCTTCAGAAATATCTAGGTACAGAATTGGGCAATTTGGGCTTGAGAATATAACAAAGTATTAATAGAAGAATTCAGTTAATCCCCATTGATTCTTTGGCATCTTCTACATATTGACTGCAGGTATTTGGGCCAGGGTGACAGAAAACCTCTTACTTGCTGACTTATAAATTAAGGATAAAATATTTTTACACTAGGAGGAAGAACCAGTGAAATAGGGTTGAAAAAGGATGCATGGAATGTAGAGTTACACAAATGTAGATGTGGTTCCTATTTCAGGTGTTAGGCATGTCTCTTTGAGCAGGTTACTCAACCTGACTTTTGTCTCCCTATATATCACATGCAGAAAACAAAGTGTAACTTATAGTATTGTAGAAGTTAAATGTTTTTTTCATGTAAGGAAACAAACCTAATTCTTGTCATGTAGTCATTGCCTTTCTCTCTAAATGTCTAAAATGCTATGGGTGAGCATGCTTGTTGGAAATGAATTTTGCAGACATTGCCAGTATCATACCTTGTTGTATTTAGCAGGGAATGTACAATCTTTTGCTTGTCTGGTGTTATTTTAAATTTGGCCATGGAAACTTAAACCTGCTCATCAATAGTGTTCCTGGCTACTTGTACTTTTTGTAATTCAGCTCTTCTGCTTCCATGAGACCCTGTCTATCTTCAATCTGTGATGAGGACCAAGTCTTTTGACCTTCATAAGTCTGATTTTGCCTATCTACAGTATTAGAATAATAATGGGAAATTACGAAACTTAAGTGAGATAATCTATATATGGGGCTTCATAGAATATAAAATGCTATGCATTTATATTGCTATATTGTAGCCGCTACTATTATATGTAGATGCTTAAATGTTCTAAAAACACTGATCAAAATTGAAAATGTTAGCATATTTGCAAAGTAAAGCCTAAAAGAAATAGATTAGAGTGTCAAAATGGCATGCTTGTAAATGATTGAGCAAAGTAGCTTGGTGTAGTCCTACTAATCACATTATTTAAGACATAGGGGCACTAAGGACCACACGGCACAAACAGTGGTGTGCTTATGCCAGTTCATGCTGATGCCAGCTTGTACTTGCTCTTGAGAGCTGACTGTCCTCATCTCTTTCCAACTCCAAATTCAGTGACCTCATGCTGGTAGCTTGAAATTGGCTCAGATGAGACTATTTCACCAAGGAAAGTAGGATGGTACAAATTAACAGCTGGGTCTCAAACCAAAAAAAGTTCTAAACATTTTACATGCTGGTTACACTTGTACAAGCATGCCACTGGGCACAGCCTTCTCTATGCCCATAAAGAGCATATGATGTTTGATCAAATTCCACCAGATATATTTGTATATAATAAGGTCATTTAAGAAAGTAACATTTTTTTCTAACTTAGAAATGATGTGTTATTCCTGACAAGGTGAATTCTTTTATATCATATTATGAAATAGAAAACACAGCCAAACAAGATGGTGGTGCTCAGTTGCTCAAAGATTCCTGGCTTTCAAATTAAGGTTTCTGAGATACCTAATTGTTATGTAAAAGCTTTAAGGAATGACGGTTACACCAGTAATTGGTATTTGCTACTTATAATTCATTTGACAACAAAGAATCTTTTTACTTTGTGTATCTAGCACTTTTTTTCAGATGCTGAGGTATAATTTAGTCTGCCTATTACCTCAATGACAGTGCAATTTGTTTCTAATTCATCAGGCCTTGTGGATTTTTATGTTTGAATTTATAATTAGAAGATGCTTCTTTTGAAAGAAATACAAGGGCTGAATTTTTATGTGTTCATTTCCTTTCTTTATATTCCCATATACTATCACTATATGACTTCATTTTATCATTAACAAACTTCTTAAGAATACTGACAACACAATATAATAGAAATTCTTTCACAAGAATTTCTAAGATTAACAATTAGGACTGAAATTTCTCTTAATTTAGATGAAATTATCTCAAATCTGTTATGTATATTTAATAATGGAATAATAATGTCATTTCAATTAAAAGGACACAAGGTTCTTTCCTATGTGTTGAGTCATATTCTCCTAGTATCAAAGTTACTCCCTTGTCTTAAGTTAGACATCTTTAAAATATAGGTTCCAAGGCCATGACCAGCAATCTAAAGCAATTGTTAGGTACATTAGGTACTTAATAGAGTGAATTTAAAATCAACATTCACTCAGAAAATTATATGTACTAAATGACTATTTCATGGATAGTTCTACACTGAGGCCTTTATTTGAAAGTACATAATATATGGTTTGTATGGAAGAAAGAAAGGGCCCTGAGGAGTACACAAAAATATGATACTCAGGACTGTTCTATAAAAAAAAGTCCCTTAAAATAGTGAGTCAGTGGTATAAGTTTCAGAAAAGATGAAAGATGTGATTAATTTAAGGTCAGACATTAACCATGGCCTGAAAGATTCACTATCCTATTAACATTAACTTCCTGAAAAATAGATTGAGTGCTTATTATTTCATTTAATAGAGGAGAGCTCATTTAGTGACAGGTCTGCCTCTACTGGCATTATTAACAGTTAACAGCAAGTGCCTTTACAGCAAAAGAGACTCCAAAAGAGACTACAAACTGGAAATACTTGCCTCATGGCTATTATAAAGATACATTTTTAAACCATTTAATTTTATTCATTAAACTATTATGTTCCAGGTATTATGCTAGACATAAAAGAAACAAAAGAGACAGGATCAGACACTGTGGAGTTTATGGTCTACTTAGATCATTCCTTCCTTTATTTATTAAAAAATGTTACATATGCTGCAATATTAGGGTGCCTATAATATATAATAAAAGGCAGCTTTTATTAATATAAGTTATCTGAATTTCTTTTCTTTGTACAGATACACATATGTTCATATACACTCACACCCCTGCAAGTATGATCTGTAATACTTCCCTCCTTGACCTCCTTTAGTTGTTACAGTTTCAAAGTTGCTCTTCAAAGTACAAAAATATCTTCAAGCTAAATAGTCTTATTGCAGAATCAAACCTGATGAAAAAACGCAAAGCCTGACATTGATTTACTACCCAATCTTGCCCTTGGGTATGCGAATCACATTGCAGTGTGTTTTAGAAAATCATGTAGCACATTTATGAGTTGGAGTCTTTGGAGAGAGGTTGTCCCCGACAAGCAAATGTGATTCATATAATGCAAAATTTAGGAATGACTGTGTAGAGAACATGTTCTTAAAGACTTTCCATTCAGAGAGGTTACATTCCCTTGGAATATAGCATTTGGAAAACTTCAACCCCAGCAATCTGAACAACATACTGTTCCTTTTCACATACAGGCATAATTGCTCCCCTTTGGTTTGACTGCACAAGGGACAAAGAATGAAGAAAGTGTTCACCTTAAGCATTTGTTGATAATCTTAAATTTCCCTTGACATTTATTGTTGGACTCCTGTGAATATAATCAGGTGAGAATTTAACACATGTGCTACTGGCATTTATCAAGCCTATTTCTATTAGGAACATATTACACATGATATATGTGGCTGAGAAAGTAATATCCTAACCAGTTACTTAACCACTACCCACTGTCCTTCCAACATCTCTTCCTGGACATATTTCTAACATGGAGGACTGTTGCTCCAGACTCCATAACATAATCTACCTGTAGCTACTTACCTTATAGGTTTAGTTCACACCTTGGGGCTTTATCTCCTACAGGCTTGTCACCCAGTTGGGTTATTCTATTCAATTAAGAGCGGTAATGATTATTTTAGTGTGGAAAATGGATGTGATAATGATTCTACTCATGAGATATAATTTCTTGGGGGCATATTTCATATGTATGAAAAATAGCATTAGGGGTTAATAGCACTGGCTTTGAATCACATAGGTATAGGTTTGTCATAATTCTAACTCTCAGTAGCTCTGAAATTTCTGCCAAGATATCTAACATCTTGACTTCATCTATAAAATGGGAATAATTATTTCAGGGTTGCTAGGAAAGTTAAATTATTGTACATAAGAATTTAAAATTGAATCTGGCACAATGTATGTGCTCACAAAATAGTAATTTATTAGGTCTGGGGCATTTGGGGAGGATAGTATATATATACTGTATATATAGTCAGTGATGATATATAAAGGGTTTGTTTTAGGTGGGCTTTGTTGCTATTTGGATGTTAGACATCTAAGATTTGGATTAGAATTGTATTGTTCTGGCTGGCCATGGTGGCTCACACCTGTAATCCTAGCACTCTGGGAGGCCGAGGTGGGAGGCTTGCTTGAACTCAGGAGTTTGAGACCAGCCTGAGCAAGACCCCATCTCTACTAAAAATAGAAAAAATTAGCTAGGTGTGGTGGTAAGCACATGCAATCCCAGCTCCTTGGAAGGCTGAGGCAGGAGGATCGCTTGGGCCCAGGAGTTTGAGGTTGCTGTGAGCGAGGTTGACACCTTGGCACTCTAGCCTGGGCAACACAGCCAGACTCTGTCTCAAAAAAAAAAAAAGTATAGTTCTTATAGGAAAAAGAGCATACTATTTTGAGGATATTCAGGTAATACTAAATGAAAAATCTTTTCATTCTTGGCTTATTTGGGATAATTAGGATGTAAATTTTTCAGAAAATTTGATATTTTATTTAAAAAATTCTATGTTACTGAGGATATTCATGTAACTGTATGATTTATATGTGTGAATGCATATATAATAAATGCTGTCATTATTATATTTGCATACTTATGAATACACTTCAGGAAAAGCCCTTCTGGAATGGCAGAAAGAGGACCTCTGAACATCTTCTTCATAAATGCAATAAATACACTAGCAAACATTGTGACAATTACCCAAGGATTGTGATCTAAAGAGAATTTATTAAGGAAAATTGCTGGATTGCTGGATCTTGGTAATAACAGTAAGCTTTGAGGCATTTTAACTTGTCCTATTCCCGTTTTTTTGTCCATACCTCTGCAGTAACCTTGGCACCCTACAGCCACGACACTGATAGCTATGAAAACCAGCTTTCTAGCAGTACCTAGAGGAAGTAGAATGGGTTCAGAAACCCCCTTCACACACTCCCCCACCCCCTGCAAAAGGTCCATACCTACAGAAGTGGCACCATTTGACCTGTCTGGCAGTTACCTAGAAAGGTCCATGCTCGTCTTTATTTGACCTGACTCAGAGCATACTCTGAGGAATATCCCTAACCCCAGAGCATATTTAGAAAACAATGGCAATTGCTTAATACTGCTGTTACCTAGGGCTAGGACCAATAAGAGACTAATCAAAAAAAATAAAGGACAAAGTAGGAAATGAGATGTCAAATGGCTTTAAAAACTTTCCCTGTATTTCCATTAATACAGAAAGCCACATGCATGTTCAGTGCTTTGCACATGCTCAAGAAAGATCCTAATAGCTGACATCTGAATGACTTTGAGGCTCTGCACAACCAGGAAGGTAAGGATAAGGCAGAGTTGTGAAATTAGGCTCCCAGTAACTATTTTTAGTAGTTTAATAGACAAAAATAATACTAGCCATACTAATTTCTTAAGGGATAACAATACAAAAAGATTTAAATTGCATGGTCACCACAAAGCAAAATCTTATAGTAAAACACAAAAGATAAAAAGGAAGTAAAGCATGCCACCTAGAAAAAATTATGTAATCACAAAGGGAAGACAACAAGAGAGAAAGAAATGGACTGCTACAAAGTCAAAAAGCAATGAACAAAATGGTAGTAGTAAGTCCTTAGCTATTAATAATTACCTTGAATATAAATGTACGTAGTTGCCAATCAGAAAGCATAGAGTGAAAAAAAAGAGACCCAATGATATGCTACAAGAGTCTCACTTCACCTGTAAGGACACACAAAAATTGCAAGTGAATGAATAATGAAAGCTATTCCATGTAAATGGAAACCAAAATAGAGGAAGAGCAGCTATACTTATATCAGATAAAATATACTTTAATTTAAAAAATCTAAAAGGAGACAAAGTCTTTAAATAACAGTAATCAAGAGGATATAACAATTGGAAATATATATGCATCCAACATTAGAGCACCTAAATATATAAAGCACATATTATAGAGCTGAAAGGAGAGAGAGTCTGTAATATAGTAACAGTAGATGACTTCCATACCTTTATACAATGAACAGATCAAGAAAGAAAACTACTAACATCATGCTTAGCAACCAGACTTTATGTCAAAGGATTTAACAGACACATACAGAACATTCCATCCAACAGAATACACATTCTTCTCAAGTACATATAAAAAATTCTCCAAGATAGGTCATATTTTAAATCACAAGACAAGTCTTAACACATTTAAGAAGGTAAAAATCATATCAAGTATCTTTTCTGAATAAAATGGTATGAAAGAAATTAGTAAGAATTTTGAAAACTTTACAAATACATAGAAAATAAATAGCATGCTCCTAAACAATCCATGGGGCAATGAAGATATTAAAAGGGAAATATACAAAACTTATGAGATGCAGCAAAAGAAGTTCTTAGAACGACATTTGTAGAAATAAACGCCTATATGAAAAAAGAAGAAAGATCTCAGACAACATTAATTATACCTTAAGGAACTAGAAAAAGAACCAAGCCTGAAGTTAGAAGGACATAATAAACACCAAGAGCAAAGAACTGAGTTGGTTTTTCAAAATGGTAATGAAGATGGACAAATCTATATCCAGACTAACTAAAAAAGAAAAAGACTCAAAATCAGAAATGAAAGAGGAGATGTTACAACTGATACCAAAGAAATATCAAGAATCACTCAGCCTTCAAGGGGATAAGAAACCCTGGGTGTACATCCCTCCAAAGGAGATACTGTTTCCCTTGATTGGGAGCTGAGAGGAGAGTGAGCCTCATCTTCTTGGCCACATACACTGGGAATAAAACTTCTAGTGTTTCACAGGGGAAAAGTAAAATGCTTTACAAGGTAAAGGAGTGGATCTTGACTAAATGAAAGACTAGAAGCATCCTGTGCACTCTACTCTCAAGGAGAGAATTCTACCTATGGATGGTTCTTCTTGGAAAGAACATTGCAGAGAGCTGCTTGGAGTTTGTATGGAGACAGTTCACTAGAGGGTGGGTGCAGCAGGGACTTGGTGGCTACTGAGCAGAGGTTACTGCAACTGATGCTATTCTGAGCCATCACAGACAGGGCACCAGGTTTGAATGGGGCTCAGCTTTGCAACACCCCTGCCAGGCTAGGGAGGGAAGGAGCAGAGTGGATCCCCCCAATGCCATGCCCTGGGACTGAGAGCCAAGCATCCATCCTCTCCAGCCTGGGATGTGAGCAGAAAGGGCAATTCATGAGCCACCACACCTGGCTGAAACATCCTTTAAAAGATACTTCGCAACTTAAGATTTGGCTTTTTAAAAATATGATGTTTCTTTTTCTATCTAGGGATTTAATTGGAAAATCATCAACGTTACACATTTTAGGTGGTCCTTTCTATTTTTAAATTTAAGTGACTTCAAGGATTATGAATCTGGCTGCTTATAAATTAAAGGTGAAGGTAATCAATGTGTTGCATTGTTACATTTTGTCAATTGAGAGTGGGTTTCTTGGTTTTAGTGTACGAAAATTTTTAAAATAAATTTTAATGTTTCTCTTTTAAAAAAAAGCCACAACCACCACCTCTGAAGGCTTGCAGGGACTGCCTCAGTGGGACAGGAGTGGGGCGATAATCCCAGCCACCGGGTGACCCTGGCCTGCAGCCCTACCCCACGTGGCTCCACCTCGGTGGCTTGTGTAATGACAGAGTAGTCCTCCCACCAATAAAGTTCCACCTCCATGGTCCCCATGCCACCAAAACTACCCCCTACCCATGTGGTTTCACCTCTGTGATTCCCACACTGTGGTCTGACCCTGTACTCTGCCCACATAGTTCCTGCCCTTCCACCAGGCTGCACCTTTGTCTCTGGGGCTCTTGCTGCACCCAGTCCCAAAGCTCTACCTCTGTGGCTCCAGTGTTCCTGCTGGGCCTGCAGCTCCACCCCTGTAATTCCAGTGCTAGGCTTGGACCCCCCCACCTTGGCCGCCATCATACCTGGCCCTGGTTTGAGCAATCATGCACAGACACCCATCACCACTGCCTAGATAGCTTCACCCTATTGCCACTGTCACCCCCACGGGGAGACCCTGGGAAAAATAATCCCCTATAATTCCAGCCTCCATGGAGAAGGTCTCACCCTGTCCCCATTTGAGCTTCCAACAGTGATCTAGGGAACAACCCACCACCGCACATGAAGATCATCCAGCACTGCACTGAATTGTGACAATCCCAGGGGAATGGGACAAAACAAAACAGCTGCACTAAAGGCATTCAGTGCATCTACCCCTTCCCTGACAGGTCAGCATTCTAAAGTAGGACACAAAAGTTCCATCTAGGGAAATCCTCTTCTTCTCAATAGGTAGGACAGCTCCCAGCAAAGAATAGGCACCCTGAAAACCTATCATCTCTGAGCTCAGAGCTGAGAGAAGAGGATTCAGATGAAACCAGCAAAAGAACTCTAGCAACATGAAGATAATAAAACATTTTGACACTTCCAAGAGATCACAATGGATCTATAGTCATGGACTCCAAACAAAAAGAAATTGTCAAAGTATCAGAAATGGAATTCAGAATATAGATGGTAAATGAGATGAATGGAATTGGAGAGAAAGTTGAAAATAAAAGAGCCCAAAAAAATTTTTTTTGAGGAAATCAATGACAAAAAGCATGACAACATAAAAAAGAATATAATAGAGCTTAATGAAGGAGTCATTTAGGTAATTTCAAAATACACCATAAAGATTCAACAGGCTAAATCAAGCAGAATAAAGCACATCAGAGCTTAAAGGCAAGACTCTTAAGCTAACCCAGGCATTCAAAGATGCAGAATAAAGATTGAACAATCCCTAAGAAAAATATGGGACAATGCAAAGTGAACTAATATATGAAGTATAATAGGTATCCCTGAGAGAGAAGAATAAACAGCAAAAAATTTGAGGGAATTATTGACAAAAACTTCCATGGTATAGCCAGAAATTCACACATCCAGATACAAAAAGGTCATCAAACATCTGGAAGATTCACAGAAAATAGGACATTTCTAACACACGTAGTAATCAAGCTGTAATCAAAATGAAGGAGAAAATTCTACAAGAACCAAGATGAAAGCAACAACTACCCTACAAATGAAAACCCATAAAGTTAATGGCAGACTTCTCAGCAGAGACCTTTTAAGACAGAAGGGATCAGGGCCCCATCTTCAGTCTTTTTGAACAGAACAACTGTCAACCTAGAATCTTATCTAAGTTTCATAAACAACAAAGAAATAGACTTTTCCAATTGTCAGTAAACACTGACAATTTGTCATGACTAGAGCTACCCTATGGCAAATACTGAGGACTGCATTATACATGGATCAGCATAATAGATACCCACCAGTGTAAAACTACTCAAAAGCTAAGTGTCAGAGCTCCTATAAAAAATAGCACAATAAGGAAAAGAAAGCACCAAGGTCCTATGCATCATGATGAACAGAACAGTATCTGACATATCAACACTCAATGTGAATGGTCTGAATGCTCCACTCAAAAGACATAAACTGGCTGAATAGATGAAAAACCACAACCCAAATATCTGCTGTGTTCAGGAAACCCATCTAACCCACAGAGACTCACACAGACTCAAGGTGAAGGGATTGGAAAAAAAAAAAAATTCATGCAAATGGAAAGTAGAAGAGAGCAGGAATAGCCATTCTCATATCAGATAAAATAGACTTTAAACCAACAATGGTAAAGAAAGACAAAGATGGTCATTATTTAATAGTAAAGGGAGCAATTCAACAAGAAGGCATAACAATCCTAAATATTTATGGACCTAACACAGGAGCTCTAATTCAGAAAGTAAATCCTATGAAATATGAGCAAACAGATAAGCAGCATCATAATTGCCAGGGACTTCAACACCCCACTGACAGAGCTAGACAGATCACGGAAGAAGAAAATCAATAAAGAATTACTGGACATAAATGGGATTCTAGAGTAAACAGGCCTAACAGACATTAAAAGAATATTCTACTCCCAAACTACTGAATATACATTTTTCTCATCAGCAAATGGGACATTTTCCAAGACTTATCATATCTTAGACAATAAAACATGTTTCAACAAATTTTAAAAAAATGGAAATCATACCGTGTATATTTTCAGACCACAGTGAAATAAAACTAGAAATCAACTTCAAGAGAAACATTCAAATCTACACAAAGTAATGGAGATTAAATAGTCTGCTGCTGACTGATTCATGTGTCAATGATGAATGGAACAACAAAAGGGACATAAGCTATCAAAATACATGTGATACAAGAAAAGCAATTGTAAGGGGAAAATTCATAGCCTTAAAAGCTTAAATCAAAAAGACAGAAAGATCACAATTTAACAATCCAACATCACATCTCATGGAACTAGAAAAAGATGAGCAAACTACACCTAGCAGAAGAAAAGAAATAAAGCCCAAAGTAGAACTACAGAATGAAAACAAAAAACCAATACAAGGATCTATGACACAAAAAGTTGGTTGTTTGGAAAGATAAAATCAATAGACCTCCTCCTACCAGATTAACCAGAAAAAGAAGAGGAAGAACCCAAATAGTCTTAATTAGAAATGAAAAAGGAGATATTAAAACTGATACCACAGATATGCAAAATATCATCTGTGAATACAAAAATTTCGACACACATAAACTACAAAATGTAGAGGAAATGAACAAATTCCTGGAAACTACAGACCATTATCCCTCATGAATATAGATGCAAAAATCCTCAACAAAATACTAGCAAACAGAATTCAACAGTACATCAAAAAATAATTCACCATGACTAAGTAGGCTTCCTCCCAGGGATGCACGGATGGTTCAACATATGTAAACCAATAAATGTGATTCACCACATAAACAGAAGCAAAAACAAAGATCGTATGATCATCTCAATAGATGCAGAAAAAGCATTCAACAATATTCAGCACCTATTCATGACAAAAACCCTCAATAAACTAGGCATTGAAGGAATATAACTCAAAATAATAAAAGCTATATGTGACAAACCCACAGCAAACATCATGCTTGAATGGGGTTAAGCTGAAAGCATTTCCTTTAAGAACTAGAACACAACAAGGCTGCCTACTGTTAGCATTCCTAGTCAATGTAGTGCTGGAAGTCATAGCCAAAGCAAATCAGGCAAGAAAAAGAAATAAAGGGTATCCAAATTGAAAAGGGGGAGGTCAAAATACCACTTTTAGCTAATGATATGATCTTATATCTAGGAAATCCTAAAAACTCCAAATTCACCAAAGTATCAGGTTACAAAGTTAATGTATGCAAATCAGTAGCATTTCTGCATAGTAATATAAGTCAAGCTGAGAGTCAAATCAATCTCAAAATCATTCACATAAAATACTTAGAAATATATTTAACCAAGAAGGTGCAAGATCTCTACACGGACTACCATGAAACACTGATGAAAGAAATCACAGATGACACGAACAAATGAAAAATTATCTCATGCTAACAGATTGGTAGAATCAACATTGTTAAAATGTCCATATTGCCAAATGATTTACATATGCCATGCAATCCCCATCAAAATATCAACATTGTATTTCACAGATCTGGAAAAATTAATTCTACAGTTCATTTGGAATCACAAAAGCCCAGTGCATCTTAAGCACAAATAACAAACCTGGAGGTACTGCATCACCAGATTTCAAATTATACTACAAGGCTATAACTAACCTAAACAACATGGTATTAGTATTAAAGTAGAGATGTTAACCAGTGGAACAGAACAGAGAACCCAGATATAAAACAATGTACTCTGAGGAAAAGAAGCCATTTTCCATAAATGGTGCTGGAAAGATTGAAACAGGACCCTTATCGCTAGCCATATTAAAAAAAATTAATTCAAGATGGATAAAAAAAACTTAAATGGAACCATAAAAATTTTAGGTAAAAATGTAGAAAAAACTCCTCTAGACAGCTGTATAGGTAAACAATTTATGACTAAGACCCCAAAGACAATTATAACAATAACAAAAATAAATAATTGGGGAGTTGATTAAATTAAATCATTTCTACACATTAAAGAAAATAATCAATAGAGTGAATAGACAACCTACAGAATGGGAGAAAATATTTGAAATCTATACATTCAATAAAGGGCTAGTATCCAGAATCCACAAGGACTCAAATATTGTTAGTAGTAGTGGGACTGCCAACCAGTACAACCTCTATGGAAAGTAGTATGGAGATAACTCAAAGAACTAAAAGTAGACCCACGATTTGATCCAGCACTTCCACTACTGGGTATTTATCCAAAGAGAAAGAAAAAATCATTTTATCAAAGACACTTACACTCAAATGTTTATTGCAGCACATTTCACAATTGCTAAGATGTAGAATCAACCCACATGCCTATTAATAAATCTGGTATATGTATAGTGTGGAGTACTGCTCAGTCATAAAAATATGCTGAACTAATACCTTTTGTAACAACCTGGAAGGAATTAGAGACCATTATTGTAAGCAAAGTATTGCAAGAAGGAAAAAACAAATACCACATATACCTACTATTGAATCAGAACTAATGGATCAACTCACATGCACACATATAAATAGTACTAAAACTCAACAGAAACCAAGCAGGTGGGAACAGAGGGCAGGTAAATTCACACCTAATAGGTACAATGCACACTGTCTTGGTGACAGGCACACATATAACTTTGATTCAAACTGCACAAAAGCAAATCATGTAACCAAAGCTTTTGTACCCTTGTACTATTCTGAAATTAAAAATAAGAAAGTGATGAACAAATTATTAGTGACTCAAATTAAGCTTAAACATATGTCATGTCTGTAGTAACATTGTGAATAGCACACTAAACAAGGGCATATTATTAACACAAAAACCAGGGTGTATTTGTATTCTAAAATATTTTCTCATTTAATCTACATACCACTATAAGTTTTACAGATAAGGCAACTGAGACCTCAACCAATTAAATAACATGCTCATTGTCACAGGGGTTATGGGTAATCTAGCCAAGATTTGAAGTCTAGTCCCTATTGTTTTAAGTCATTATGAATTCCTTTTTCAGTCTTTTATGGTATAGCACCACCAAGAAACCATAGATCGTGACTAGAAGGAAAAAAAAAAAAGAACATTACATACAAGAATCAAATAGCATTACTTCAGTGACTGATGAACATCTATTTTGTGAAAATTGGATTAATGACAATCTGATTCAGCACAGAATTCACTTAAGTCATTGACGAATGAAATTCCAACATACACATTTGGTGTTCCATTCCTAATTAATATTAAATAACATATGTATCAGCATTCATGTTGCAAATATACCTGATCATCATTTGCAGTCAAGTTAGCAATAGAGATATGACTTTGGCAAAAATCAATCAACAAAAGTATTCCGTGAGAATCAACAGGCTATATTAAACTTACAATAAATTATGTGTACCTTATTATAATATAATCTAGAAGTTTTACACTGTACATGATTTGTATTGGCCTAATTTCTAATAAACTTACATATATACATATTCAAAGACTGTCTTTTAGAGATCCAGTTGGTAAACTCTTACCAACACACCACTTCCCTCATATCACTAAATACTTCTTTAAATAACAATGTTGCTTCCTTTCATTGTCCATTTCTCTCTCTCCCTGCGTGTGCATCCTATATATATAAAACCCTAATTGATAGCTGCTTCTCAGTATCTGGCTCTTATTGATACTAGTCCCTCCCAGTATAGTCATTCTACAAACCCCAGACCTACTGCCACAGCCTAGTAACTATCACCTTTGTTTCTCCTCATTTTCCCCGAAATTCCATTCTGCACAATGGCTAGACTGTGCTGTTGTAATTATAAGTCAAATCTCCTTACTTCCTGTGTAAAGTTTTCCATTATCTTCTTACTGCTCTTAAAATAACATCCAAAATCTTCCCATGGCTCACAGGGGCCCTGTATATTCTGTCTCCTCTCTCCCCAACATCACTGTCAGGGTTGGTCCTGTGCAGTCACACAGGACCCTGCGTTCAAAAGGGTCCCTGCTTGGTTAAATCATCCTCTGTGGCTGTCTTGAAAGCCTTAAGTGTTTTTAAGCAACTTGCTCTCCCATTTTCACTTTTTATTAGGACCTGCTAAGTCTGTAGCTGGACACCCTCATTAGGCTTTGGCCACAACAGCCTTATTTCCTTTCCTCGAACACTACAAACATTTCTCTCTCAGGACTACGGCCATCCACATTCTGTCTTTCTAGAAAGATCTTCCCTCAGCCATTCTCCAAACCGTTTCTCTTTGTTATTCAAGCTTTGGCTCCATGTCAACACTTTTGTAGAGTCTCATCTATCAATCTAAAGAGGCAGCTCCTTTTTAGTCACCCCTTGTTGAAATAATCTTGTTCTTTTAATGGTTTACTTGCTAATCGTACATCACCTTCTTTAGGATTTTAACTAAGAATAAAGTTTTTGTCTATGAAATTCAGCACTGTATTCCCAGTGGCTAGAATAGTGTCTAGGATGTAGCATTCAATAAATACTTGCCAAATAAGTAAGTAACTCTATCCCTTTCTATCATTTACCATGACACCGCTCTAGTAGCCTCATCTGAAAACCTTCCCATAAGTAACCTCACTCACTAGGATCCTCTCACATCAGTCATTGAACTGATCCCTCAGCATTTGTTACAGCTTTTGGTTCTTCATATTTTTCTTCTAGTAATAATCTCTGTTTTTTGGGAGATGTTATCAGACTTCATAAGAACTCTAGAAAGGAAATTTGCCATGGTTTAAGAGATTAGGGATGATGTTCAAATCATGGTTATACTACAAATGGCCCTTGTAATAAAGGGCAGGTTACTTCAGTAATCCAGCCTCTAGTTTCCTTATCCATAAAAAGTACAGTATTCTATAGATTACATGAGAAAATGTGTGAGAAGAATTTAAGATAGAAACTTCTCAGTACATATTGGCACTAACATTTATACGTTTCCTCAGTTATTGGAATTATAACTACTGATGATATGTAGGTATCTTCACTCAGCCATAAGTTATGCCTAATGTGACACAACACTAAATTGTTTAATCATAAAGAATGAAATTGTGTGTGTGTGTGTGTGTGTGTATGTACACACATGGGACCTTCTTAAAATTGAACTATTTGTTTATATATTGTTTCAAAGTGTTCCATAGATATATATACAAATAACATTTTAATTCTGTGAAGTTAAAATATGATTTAGTTCTAGTATTTCTTGTAATTATGCTTGATCAATTTCCACTTTTGTCATGCAATTCTACATCACCCTGAAGTTTCAATGTTTCATATAACCCTAATCATATTTGCACACCACACACAAATATTTCTGTAAGCAACAATAATATTCTGTAGGGGCATTTTTGAATCTTTTCTATTTTTGAGACAGATACACATTTTTCATCACTAAGAAGAAAGCAAATATGTAAAAACAAAAACATCAACTGGATTTTCCAGCAATGCCTATTGACAAAGATGCCATAACATTTTTAAAAAGGAAGTGAAGAGCAGAGTTGAAATGCTAAGAGCATAGTTTATTGTAAATGCCTGAATCAGAGCAAACAACCAGTGAAAGGTCAACATAACAGCCCATTGATCTGCACAAGCACATTTGCTAAACCTAGTCATAAATTCCCCAAGAGCCACAGCAGCAATTCCTTCAAATATTTGTGATATCTTTTTGCATGAGGCAGCTGACCAGAAATTATAGCAGAATTTGCCCTTTATCGTTGTTATCACAGTGCCAGTAAACTGACTCCACTGTAAGAATTTTAAACACCATTATTTCTACAAATTTAATTTTATTGAACCCACATTTGAGTGTTGTGTCTATATGCCAGTGAATGACAGCCCTTTGGAAATAGTCATTAATAATTTTATTAATAATATATTGCTGCTGTGATTAAGGAGTTCAGTCTATTCAGCGAAGAATTATTAAACAATGTGGAAATTGTCATAACAGAAGTAAGCAAAAACTGTTAGTGGAAAACATAGGTAATCTTTAAGTTTTTCTCTCTTTATGGTGATGTGGTTATGGGGCTAATGAAAAATTTCACAAAAGGAAATATATTTGAGATGGCCTTTGAACTATAAGTAGGAAAAAACCAGAAACAGACTTGTCCCAAAAGAGGATAGGACACACTGAACAAAGAAAACAAAATAAAGGCACACTGTCCAAAAAAAAAAAAAAGAATAGCAGGGCTGTGGTAGAAAAATTCTATAGGAACTCCAGTGTCCATGCTACTAACACCTACATTATGCCACTCAGTATAATAAATTAGCAGATGATAATGAATAAAGATGTAAAAGTCAACAGAAACAACAAAAACAAAAAAGGACTCAAGACTTCACAATCCAGAGATGAATAATTTCCGTTCTGTTATTGAGCTGACCTTTATTCTCACTCCCAGTTCAGCCAGTCATTACTCAGAGCTTACAATCCAAGGTAAAGATTCCCATATTTTAAACATATATGGTATAACTCTTTGGTTGTTAGTAGGGTTGCCATACAAAATACGGAACACCCAGTTAAATTTGAATTTCAGATGAATAATTTTTTTTTTAGTTATGAATATGTCCCTAGTATTGTTTTTCTCTGTTGTCGTGTACATAGTTACTTTTTAGTTCTCCAGTTGCTTTTAATAATTTCTTTTACCATAAATTTCTGAAATTTGATTAAGATATCCCTTAGAGTGATTTCTATTTGTTTATCTGGATTGACTTTGGATTTCTACACTGACTAAACTCTATATGCTATACAGTATAACTTTATTTCAGATATTGTTTTTTTTTATTTCAGCTTATTATAGGGGTACAAAAGTTTAGGTTATGTATATTGCCCATGCCCCCCCAACCCCAGGTCGGAGCTTCAAGTGTGTCCATTCCCCCCAGACAGTGCACATCACACTCATTATGTAGGTATACACCCATCCCCTCCCCCCCACCCCTCACATCTGCCTGACACCCAATTGGTGTTATTCCCAAATGTGCACTTAGGTGATGATCAGGGAAACCAATTTTCTGGTGAGTACATGTGGTGCTTATTTTTCCATTCTTGGGATACTTCACTTAGTAGAATGGGTTCCAACTCTTTCCAGGAGAACAAAAGAGATTCTATATCATCGTTATCTCTTATAGCTGGGTAATACTCCATGGTATACATATACCATGTTTTACTAATCCACTCATGTATTGATGGGCATTTGGGTTGTTTCCACATCTTTGCAATTGTGAATTGTGCTGCTATAAACATTCAGGTGCAGATGTCTTTGTAATAGAATGTCTTTTGTTCTTTTGGGTAGATGCCCAATAATGGGATTACTGGATCAAATGGTAGGTCTACTTATATCTGTTTAAGGTATCTCCATATTGCTTTCCACAGGGGTTGCACTAGTTTGCAGTCCCACCAGATCTACAGATTCAATTCAATCCCTGTTAAATTACCAACATCATTTTTCACAGATATAGAAAGAATAATTTTACACTTTGTATGGAACCAGAGAAGACCCCATTTAGCAAAAGCAATTTTAGGCAATAAAAACAAAATGAGAGGTATTAATTTACCAGACTTCAAACTATACTACAAGGCTATGGTTATTAAAACTGCATGGTATTGGCACAAGTGCAGGGACACAGACCAGTGGAACAGAACAGAAAATCCAGATATAAAACCATCCTCATATAGCCATCTAATCTTTGACAAAGCAGACAAAAACATACTCTGGGGAAAAGATTCCTTATTCAATAAATGGTGCTGGGAAAACTGGATAGCCACATGAAGACTGAAACAGGACCCACACCTTTCACCTCTCACAAAAATCAAATCACGGTGGATAACAGACTTAAACCTTAGGTATGAAACTATTAGTATTCTAGAAAAAATGTGGGAAAGACTCTTATAGACATTGGCCTAGGCAAAGAATTTATGAAGAAGACCCCTAAGGCAATCACAGCAACAACAAAAATAAATAAATGGGACCTAATTAAATTAAAAAGCTTCTGCACAGCCAAAGAAACAGTCATGAGAGCAACCAGGCAACCTACAGAAAGGGAAAAAATTTTCACATGCTACACATCCAATAAAGGACTGATAACTAGAATCTATTTAGAACTCAGGAAAATCAGTAAGAAAAAATCAAACAACCCTATCAAAAAGTGGGCAAAGGACATGAATAGAAATTTTTCAAAAGAAGATATAAGAATGGCTAACAAACATATGAAAAAATGCTCAACATCTCTAATCATCAGGGAAATGCAAATCAGATATTGTCAATTTACATGTACAAAGCTGAGTATATTCTATGTGATGTAGATGTCCAGAAAGTGCCAGGGAGAAATTAATATGTATTTTATCATCCTACCTACTGCTTTCTGTATATTATGAAAATTCATAAGTATAAAATCTCCATGGTAATTTAACCCCAAAGTACTTTGTCAGATAATTGTGGTTAGTATTCCTCACAGTACAATGTAAAAATATATCAAGATTTTTAAAGTTGAAGGCCCACTTAAAAATTATTCTAATGCATGGGCATATATGTTTGCACACACAAGTACAAACACAACCAGATACTTGTGTACATATATGTACGTACATATTTTTTTCTTAAAGGCTTAGTATGGCCAGATGTAATAATATATTAATAGTATTTTTTATAATGTTGTCTTGATATAGTTTTGGGGCCCTAACTAGAGGCTGGTCAGTTTTCCTTCTTAAACAGCTGGTTAGATTCATATCCCTGGCCACTTCCTTTTGGGGCCCTGACACTCCATGCCACTACACACCTGCCCTGTTCTCCCCAGGCCAGGTACCAGACAACCAGGTATAGCTTCTACTCCACAGAGCTCACTGAAATTATTCAAATTAGCCAATTCTAAACCTTCTTGCCCTGCCTCACCTTTTCTTCCCTGCAGAAAACACAATAAAGGTGGCTGCCCACAGTTCCCCTCTCTCTGCCCGGCGTCCAATCCCTGTGCTTCCCCCCCAGCCTCACCATGTAACTATGGACCATGCAACCATGGTTTAAATGTATGCCAAGTGTGTTCTTTGTCCTAGGCCAGGAGCCATTATAACCAGACAAATGATCAAACTTCCAAGGCTTGATCTAATTTTAATAAAATAATACAAAAGATAAAAATCATTCAGTATACTCATACAAGCTTTTACTTACCACATTTTCACCCCTCTATTAAACATGAGGGTATTTGGAATGAAGACTAATATGGTCATATATTTCCTTTATTTAAAGGAGAAAAATGACAATTTTTAGAATCTCTGAAAAATACCATTTAAAATAGGATCAATTAAGAATACAGTCTAGGTTTTTTTTAATGTAGAAGGGATTGAGTCTAGTTTTAAAATTGGAAAGGGATTTAAATCAGAAAATTAGAGGCTTATAAAACTTTTGAAAGAATGGAAAGAGTAAAGATAAAAGAGGAATAAAGGTCAAGAAAGTGACATCTAGCATTCAGGAATTTAGGAAAAGCAGAAATCACTTCTGATGAACTCAACTCTCTGTAGCACCAATGTGGATGATTTGCCAGGGATGTCCAAAGCTACTCGCAAAAATTTCTTTTGCCTTATCTGCTGAAGCCTTCATATGCCTGCAAATGCTCTAGCAGCAATAATATTTTCTGCTTATTTTTTATCTTTCAAATTTTGTAGGCAATAGCTTTCTTTGACAATTTACAATTTGAAGCCCTGCTAGGAGGGTTTTTGAAATATGTAGTTTCCTAACATCCCATCTCAGTGATAGAGAGAAGAGCACTGAAAGGAGAAGAGACAATCTGGCCTGCCATCTCTTTCACTATCAAGCATCCATACAGTCTCTTGTCAATATTCAATTTAAAAGAACAATGTCAACTGAAGTGGTGTTCTTTATAACCCAATAAAATTATTCATTGTGCAAACCAAGATGCATTCACCCTCTCCCTGAAAAAGGAGAGACCACAACCCAATCAGTCACTGTTTCATCCTAGCATGTTGTTCTTTTTGCTCCTTTTTTAGTCAGAATGCTCCTTTGATATACTAGAAGACATTATTTTGACCCTGATTATTTTAACACACCTTATTAAAAATACTAGGGGAAAGAGAAGAATAAAAATGGTTAATATGTGCAAATGTATGCATGAAATATGACAGAAAATGTTTAGTTACTGCAGACCTTGATTAAAATTATTAATGAGGCTATGATTGTTATTAATAATATTTTTCATCTACTGCTTCACTTCTCAACTGATTTCTTTCACTTTTTTCTTTTCTATTGAATACATCTATTGAATAAGTTCTGTTTGCCCAGGAAAAATAGACTGACTGAAATCCATATGACAGGTCATCTTGTCCATCTGATTAATGAAGACTCTCTATAACTGGTGCCTTTTTGTTAGTAGCCATATGAAACTTAAATATGCTCATATCTGTTTATTAACTGCATACCACTTCCACAGATGCCTTTGTCACCAGGTCTTCTAATTTTCCAGACCTTGTGCATCCGTCCAAGCTACTAGTATTTCCCATGAGTGTGAGACCTAAATTCTGACTACTTTCCGTCTGAATTAAATGGACAAATATAGGTAAAGTTACTTGAATACTTGTCTCCTGAGAAGACTTATATTTTTGTGTTCAAGCCATACTCCTTACTACACTGAGTGGGACTGTAATGTTGTACTAGTATTTCTAGCTATTGCTAATATATATAAACTGAGCCCTATTTTTTATTCTTTAGTCAGCTCGTCATAGAAAGAGTTTCATGAAACTATAGGTGTGAATGGAGGGTGAAGTGGGCCAGTGTAGCAGGAGTAGGTTGTCATTTAGTCCAAAACTCCTGCTCATGCAAATTACTGTCACTTCAGGAACATTTTGAACCTCTTTCATGTGTACGACTTCCAACTAAGGATGGAGTACTGCAACACAACTTTATGATTTGGTGGATCAAATAGTAACTATTTCATTTTGAGTAGCTGAAGTTACACGGTCACTTGTATTTTATGTTCAAACTTCCAGCCTCTACTGTGTCGCAATAGCAAAGTAGGACATGTATCATAAATAGAAAATAATACTTATTTTCAGAAGATGGCATGGCTTTGCTCTGCACTAGGCAAAAATCAAGCATTGGGGTTCTGTGATTGGAGCTTGCCAGAAAACCTCTAGAGCATCTGATATGCCCCAAATATTTAGAACACTAATCAGCTGGGTCATCAATGCCAAATGGCAAAGCAGCTTGCTTCTGCAAATTAGAACAGCTGTAGATCTTTATCTTGCTCTTGGCACCATTTAAAACTTGCAATTTTATCAATTATTCAATCAATCAAAACAGGGCATACAGGGAACTACATGTTTCCTCTACTATCTAAAGAGTCCAATTACAAATGTGCCCATTTCTTAGTGGTAAGTAGTATAATATTATATTGTTGCAATATATAACAAATTTGCCATTTTAACCATTTTTAGTGTATAATTCGGTAGCATTGATTACATTCACAATGTTTTGCAACTACCACTATCTCTTTCCAGATCCTTTCATCACTCCAAACAGAAACTCTGTATCCATTAAACAATAACTCCCCACACCCCTCCTGCCCTAGCTTCTTTCTGTCCATATGAATGTGCCTGTTCTAGATATTTTATAATAGTGAAATGATATATTTATTTCATGTCTATGATATTTTACTTAGCACATTTCTGAGATTTATCCATGTTATAGCAATGCATAAGAATTTATTTTTATGACTAAATAATATTTCAATTATATATGCCTCATTTTGTTTATTCATTCATCTGTTGATGGACACTTGAGTTGCTTCCACCTTTTGACTCTTGTAAATAATGCTGTAGTGAACAGTGATGTACAAGTAAAAGCTTGAGTCTCTGCTTTTTATTATTTTGGTTATATATCTAACCCAGGAGTTAAATTGCTGGCTCATATTTTAATTATATTTAAATTTTTGAGGCATTACCAAACTGTTTTCCACAGTTGTTGCACCAGTTTATATTCCTAATAGTAAATGCATAAGGGTCCAATTTTTCTACATCATTGTCAATACTTTTTTTAATTTTTAAATTATAACCATTGTAGTATGTGTGAAGGGGTATATTATTGTGTTTTTGATTTACATTTTTATATTGAATAATGACATTGAGCATCTTTTCATGTGCTTATTGGTCATTTGTATAACTCGGACAAATGTCTACTAAAGTTCTTCATGTTTGTCTTTTTTGTTGTTGAGTTGTGTTTTTTTGTTGTGGATATTATACCCTTATTAGATACATGACATGCAAATATTTTCTCCTCTTCTCTAGGATATCTCTAAACTCTTGAAAATGTCCTTTAGTATACAAAATTTTTAAATAGATTATCTTTTTTTTCTTTTATTTATGCTTTTGATGTCATATTTAAGAATTCATTGCCAAATCCAACATCATAAAAGTGTGCCCCTATGTTTTCTTCTAAAAGTTTTAGTCTATGTCTTATATTTATACTGCTTCTGCACAGCAAATAATCAACAAAGTGAATAGACAATCTACAGAATGGGAGAAAATATTTGCAATCTACACATCCAATAAAGGCCTAATATCCAGAATCTACAAAGAACTTCAACAGATCAGCAAGAAAAAAACAAGCCCATTAAAAATTGGGCAAAAGACATGAACAGAAGCATTTCAAAAGAAGGTAGACAAATGGCCAACAAACATGAGTGGATTTACAAAATGTGGTATACGTATACCATGGAGTACTACTCAGCTGTAAAAAGAAATGAATTAATGTCTTTTGCAGCAATTTGGATGGAAGTGGAGACCATTATGCCAAGCCAAGTATCTCAAGAATGAAAAAACAAACACAATATATACTCTTGGATAATATGGAACTAATTCATGGGCACACATGGGCACAGAGAGAAGTAAAAGTCATTGGAAATCAAGAAGAGGGAAGGAGTAAGAACCTACCTAAGAGGTACAATCAACAGAGTTCAGATGATGGGCATATTAATAGCCCTGACTTAAGCAATATAAAAGATATCCATGTCACAAAAAATACTGGTACCCCCTCAATATTTTGCCATAAAAATAAAAAACCTAACAGAATATTTAAGTATTTATTAAAGTATTTTAAGGATCTCCCTTTAGAGAAATAAGTCTCCCCTTTATTAAGGAGCTTTGAATCTGTTCACTGTCTTAGTTCTAGAAATTTGATTAAATTTCATGACCTACTTTTGAGCTAGATGAATTATCTATTCCTAAAATGTAGAGACTTTCTTATTTTCTTTTTAAAACTTGGTCACAGATCATGTATATATTTAGATGAATACCTACCTATTTTAGTTCTAGGAATGCCATGGCTTATTCAGCATCACTAAACACTTCACAGGTCACATAAATTAGATTATCACTCCAGATCTACTATCTAATATAATTACCATGTGTATTATGTCTCTGATGTTTGAGAGCTATGACTTAACTGCTGCCACTCTGGGACACCATTATTTTTATTAAAATCAGTATTTTGGAACATTTTCTACTCTAGTTGCTGAACTGAAGATAGCCACTACAATATTTTAATGATACTAGATATCTCAATAGTATGTATTACAAAACCTTGAAGAAAATGTACTCCACATAAAGTGTTTTCCCACCCCCCCCTTCTTTACATTATGCCATACTCTAAATTATAGAAATTCTGGCATCTCAATTTTACTTAACGTGGGGTTTTACTGCACATTTCTAGTAAGAACCAATGTTCTATATTTAGACATATTCTACACCCATATTAACAAAGTTCAAAAACAAGCCCCAAAAAGATACAGTGAAGGAAAACCATGGAGGTTTTCCACATTAGAAGAGCTTGGAAAATGCTTTGGGCTTTTCACAGACCATGATAAAAAAAATGCAGAAAACAAAGCCTACATATATTTACAGACGTCAGCCAGAAATTAGCCTGCTTGCAAAGTTTAGAATTCACCCAGACCAATCCTTATTTATAACCAGTTGCAAATTTGGAGATCCCCAACATCAACCTCAGGTTCAATAATTCAGTAAAGGGATGCACAGATCTCACAACAGCCACAATCCTTGTGGCTATGGCATATTACAGTCAAAGGATGCAGATTAAAATAAGCATAGGGACGAAGTACATAGTTGAGGTCTTGAGACAGGAAGGCATGGAGAGCCTAGTTAATTATTCCCAGAGGATCCATGTGAAAGGTGCCTATTACTCCAAGCAATGATGTGTGACAACAGGCACACAGTTTGCCAATCAGGGAAACTCACCCGGGCACTGGTTGCCAGCATTTTCACTGGGGCTAGGTCTTGTACACATGGTTCACTGCCACATAATTTACTTGTCTTCATTCCTTTTAGACTTTAAGCTGATACGCTCTGGCAGGATGTTCCAATAGCTTAGAGGTTACATACTCCAGGAGCCAAAGGTAAAAGCTAAAGCTCTATTTGGGCAACGTTAATCCTTCACTACACACTGGAACAAACAAAATACAGCACTAGTGAAGGGTAATCAAACAATCCAGAATCTATATAATGCACTATTTATAATTTCCAATATTTAATCAAATTTTCAGGTTATATAAAGAAAATATTGCAATTAGCAGAAAATGCTTTACAGCAATTATTATGTATATACTTAAAAAATTAGGAAATATCAAATAATTAAAGGTAAACATAACTTTAGCTATCATATAGGTAGGGGATTTCAGCATAAAAATGGAAACATAAGTGAGATTCAGAAAGGAATTACAGAAGAGAAAATTACAATCACAAATTAAAAAGTCACTGGAGTTGTTTAACAGCAGATAGGAAATGGCAAGTCAATAAACTTGAAAACGGTTTAAAAGATATGCTCAATCTGAGGAAAATATTAAAAAAGGAAAATAAATAGAGCCTCAAAGATGTTTGTGATAATTAAAAAATGTCTAATATACTTATACTAGAATCCCAGAATGAGAAAAGAGTAATATTGAAGTAAAAAAAAAAAAAAAAGAAAAGAAACAGGAGAAAAAAATAGAAGTCAAAAACCTCTCATATTTAATGAAAAAATCCAAATTATGGATTGAAGAAGATCAGTGAAACCTAATCTGAATAAATATAACGAGAATTAAACCTAGCCACATCATAGTACAATTTCTGGACAGAAAATAAAATCTCAGAAGCACCCAAAAGACATTATGGACAGGGGACATGGATGAGAATTGTAGTGACTTACTAGTAGAAACAGTGGAGGCCAGAAAGGAAAGAAATGGCATCTTTACACTGCTGAATGACAAAAATTATATCCACTACTGACTATATCCTTCAAAAATCAGTTTAAAACATTTTCAGATATATGAAGCTGAGAAAATTTTTTGTCAGCAGACCCATGCTACAAGAAATAATAAAAGGTATTTTATACCAAATGGAAACTTGGATATACTGGTAGGAATGGAAAACAACATCAGAATTAATAAATGTACGCAAATATAAAAATTCTTAGTGGTTAGTAATTTCAAATTTAAAGTACTTCAACACTACATAAAACTTCTGACCTGAATAAAGTATTATTAAGCAATTTATGCATTTGTATGTTACTTTTTACCTATCACATCATTTAAAATTATCTCTGCAAAGGTTATAAAGTTGGAATCAAAACAATATTATATCATGTTCTATTATATCATGTTCAGTTCGGTGACCAAACAATAAAGATGGAAATTTAACTACCTTATACTATACCAAAAACAGATTTAAGTATTATTTTTATAAAATTATGTATTATACTCATAAAAATGCATTGGTTTGTTTTTATAAGTTTTGTTTCCTTTCAGTTAATAAGAAAAAGTTTTTATTTGCTATTTGTAAGTATTTCTGCACAATTACAAACTGTTGGTAAAAATATAATTTACTCCCATTAAATAAAAAGTCTACCTGGCAATAATTATTATATTTTCTATTTAATATTGGATTTTAAAGTGCTAGCAACATCTACATGTGTTATGTAAAAATTTTTGATTAGGTAAATGTGATTTACAAATCTAAAACTGATCTTGGTGAATTATGTTCACATGCCTTATTCATGTATTTTAATATCAGCGCTCACCATGCTTTCTGTGAGAATATATGGTGACGCTATTACTGAAATTGAAATTGCATATTGATCCAAAAAATCACTATCACACTGCTTGGTGGAGGCCAGTTCATAGAGCCCATTTGATGTACAGCAGAAAGAGAACAGAAGATTTTCTCCAAAGACTGCTTTATCCTCCAACTACTTATGGCAGCATATAATTGGTAAGGCAATATTCTCCTTTAACTAATTTTTGTACAGATATCTCTCATTATTTAATTGACTGAGTAGAGAATGTTACTTTTGTTTTAGCTCAGGTATAAAGAGAAAACATATCCAAACACTCTCAAGGAAAGGGAAGAGATTAAATGTTAAGATGAGAACTTCACATTTTAGCGGTAAGGTTAGAAAGTTTGGAATGGAAGTCTGTGCTTTCTGATAGAGTCTTTGAGAAATTGGAAAGAGAGATGGCACATAGAAAAAAAATCTTCTCTGGTAAACACTTCTTTGCCTTGAAACCTTGAACCCCTGGGCTCAAGGGATTCTCCTGCCTCAGCCTCCTGAATAGCTGGAACTACAGGCACACACCTGGCTTGTCTTTTCTTTACTGTTTAAACAGAATGGAAATCATCAGATAATTCCTGGAGTAAAGGTAGATATTTTATACTGTTCATTTTTGTCATCATTATCAACATAATCATCATTATTATTCTCATTAGTCCTTACGTTAAAAATATGCACAATGTATAGCATTTTTAAACATAGTAAGTTATTTCACATTGATACTTGACATAGTAAAGCAACAATTTATCTTATAAATGAATATAGTTAATTGATATTTTATAGTCATGTCCTATAATGAAACACATTACTATTGTCAAATAACATGGGTCTGCCATGGCTCATAAATATGGAAAAACATTTACTAATTACAATGGTACATGCCTCATTTCAAAAATACATTTTTTAAAAAATGGGCAATTTCCTATAGTTTAAATGTCTTACTCATTTTTACCTTTCTACTAGTTTCAATCTTCTTTCTTTTAGCCAAACATTACCATTTGCATCTGAACTTTGTCAGAATCTGTGATCTACTTTAAGTTTCATATGCTGTTCATGAATGAAACCTCTAGTCCATCATGCACAAAAATGTCTTTTTATCTTAACAACAGACAGTTAAAGTGATGCCTTGCCTTCCCTGTCCAGCTGCGTTAATGTCTAGACTCAAACCCAACTCTTAATTATGTGTGTTAACCTTTCTTTTATTTTCTCCAAGCTGGAGCTCTCATGAAGCCTAATACTGAACAGGATGTGATTTCTCCTATTTTTCCAATTTAATTTCTTTTAATTTTTTAAATTTACATGAATTATTCTTTAACATTGTGTTGTATTTTTTCCTTGTGGCTCATATGTCTAATTTTCTATTCAGTGGACATATACATTTTATTGCTTAATATTCCTTTTTAAAATAGTTGTGCTTTTATTAGTCTGCTTTGTTCTCTCTCATTGCAACTGATGGCATATTTTATAAACACAGCTTCTTTTGCATTCCTCTTGCTGTTTGTTGAAGAATAGGTATTTGCTAAGGACATCTGGAATTGCCTTAGGTAATACTAGTAACAATCACTAGTATTTATTGATACCTTATTGTATTCCAGAATTGATGCCAATCATTTTATAGGCAATTTCTCACTTAACCCTTAAAACATAGTATGAAGTAGAATCTTTAAAGGTGAGAAAACAGACTAGAGTGTGTTATAGAGACAATGTTATTTTTTTCATCAAATTCTGTTTTAGTTTTGATTCTAAAAAGAGGGAGACTATGTTACCCAAAGTTCCTTGCAGTTTGTTTGTAGGCATATGAACAGATTCTTGCAATGAGATGTTCACAGGGATGAAAAATGCCATTTTTAGTCAGGTCATAAGTTCCTGAAGGTGATAGTTTTAGGTTCCCTCTTTTTGTTCCACAATGACTTCAAAGGCCACATTATTGTCACGGCAATGCCATTAGATGGAAAATGCCTGGATCCCTAAGATATCATTTGGAAAAGTGCTGCCTGATCAACATGAAAAAGAAATAAAAGTTAATTATGTTAAGCTCTTAAATTTTTGAGTATATGTATTATGTCTATTCTGACTACTAGTGAGTGAAGAGTCCAGCTCTAGGCAAAAATCTTATGTGAAACCATTCATGACTGACCATAGGCAATTGCAAAGGCTTTGCCTCCCAAGCTTTGTTTGGAAAAATTACCCTTACCACACCAGATGTGGTGGGCGGGTAGTGCCTTACAGTTTCCTGAGTGAGTTGCAGCCAAGAGTCCTTCCCCCTTTGGGCCAGCCACATGCATACATGTGTCTGCATTCTTAGCTCAGGCACCTCCATTTAGAGGTTCCTTATCAGAGGAGGGGGTACTTCAGCTGAAGCACTTTTTGAGGTACCTATGTGGATACCTCCTTATCAAAATGCTTTTCTCCATTCTGACTCAATACTTCTCTCCACATCTCCCTCCCCTCAAACCAATAAAGAAGCCTCTTGTTGAGGCATCCTCAGCAGTGAGACAAGTTCTGTCTTCTGTGCTCACTCATCTGACCCTCACCCCCGTGCTGTGCTGTGGAAGGAAATAGAACAGTAGGCAGGTAGCACCGTTTTGTGCCCCTTGCTTACACTGTCACAGGAAGTGAGTACAAGCTTGTTATTTTCAGTTTGGCTCATTATCCTATTTGACTACCTGGACACCTGGCAGCTTGACAGGGAGATGTTAAGTAACCAAAAGTTATACTTCGTAAGTGCCACAGTTTTGGTACCAGCACCCCACTCCTGATTCCAAAACTATTTTCTTAGCAATTTACTACCTTTACTCTCTACAAGATGAAGGGTTAAATTAGTGTGTATCTGAGCTTTACCCAGACTGATCAGTCTCTGTTACGGTTGTCAGAGCATAAGATTTATATTGATTTCGGTTTTGAGAACTCCTAGCAAGGTGTATAGCCATTTAAAATGTTTTTGTTGCTTTGCTAATAGACAGCTTTTTTCTAACAGTCATAGAACACATGGATCTGGGTGACAACGTTGAACAAGTATTTACTTTCTTTAAAACCAGACTGCTGTTTAATGATACTTATTTTCCTCAAAATGTACATATTTTGTCCGTAATTAGAAGATGTAAGTATATGAGTCACTGGACATATAAATATTTTTTAAATTTCAGAAGAGAAAAATTTGAATGTTCATAAAAATGCTTTTATCCTTACAAAATATTAATACAAATCCATTAGATATATTTGTTATACTCTGGTTCAATTATCATTCTGTATTGTCCTCTGTAGGTAGTGTCATCTATTGTTACATCTGTTTTGTAGCAGGAAAAAAAAGTTTAATAATGTCCACTTATATTTCTTCTAAGACCATTAAAAAACCCCTAATATTATAAAAAGAGCAAAATAATTTTTTCAACCCACGCAGGTTTTTGTGCTATAAAGACTGAGAAATAAGATTAGAAAAATGTTCTGCGTAAAATGACAGAACTAGTTAGACTAGAGCCTAAGAGTCACAAAAGCTTTTAGTCTGTGAACTACATCTTATTCTGAATAACGTGACTCCAGCTGGAACAATATCCTCCCACTTATGACCTTCCTTGTGTACGCGAACAGCACAACTGCAACCAAGTGAGCCAGACAGAAAAACAAAATAGTGGACCAAACTCAAGTCATGTCTACAAAAGTAGTCTTCTGTGTCTTATTAGACTTATATTTTTCACAGAACATCTTCAAATGCCATGTTAATGGCTGGGATCCATATTTTCAGAGACTTACTCAAGTACCAATCCACATAATTCACTTAAAATTTACTCAGTGTCTACTACATACAAGGTACTATGCTGGTAGCTAGCACTAGCCCCTGCCATCATGGACATTATACTTTAGGTGGTTGAGGTGGGAGGCAGAGAATAGATAGAGAATATATAGGGGGGATTTGTTATGTTGATTTTATTGAACTCTCCTATAATCCAAGGTGTAACATCTTGGCCATAACTCCAGAAGATCCAGCTTTTGCAGACTAGGCTCTCTTTGGAGCAGAGCCTGAGATAAAATTTAGGGTGCAGGATGTTTATTAGGGGATACTCTAAAAGAAAGCAGCATTTGTCAGAAGGAAAAGCCAAGATATAATCGAAATCTGTATGAGACCTTGGCTGTTGCCGGTGGAGCTTGTGAGCTAAAGCAGACTATCCAGTTACCTCAAAATAGGCTATCATGGCTGGGCTTCTATACCACAGCCTTGATAAGTCACTGAATGTGGACCACACATACCCTAAAGAATGTGGCTTCCTACAATTCCTCACATAGCTGACAGTTGAAAGACATTTATTGAAAGCGTTCCCAGCATCCGTGGTCCCTTGCTTCCTTAAAGGAATATCTGTATGACACATCACCATATGCATAAAAGTCATCTCCTCGCTCTGCTTGGACCTATACATCTGGGAAAAAAAATCCTTCTTTAAAAGAGGATGAAGATGGTGCATCTCTATGTCCAGCCCAATCACTTTATAGCAAAGGAAGTGCATCAGTGTGTAAACTATAATATAATCCACTGCTCCTATCACATACCACCACTCAGAGTGTTCTGGTCTCATAGTAATGAAATGGTCTTTCTAATCTATAGCTAGAGGACCAGCTCTACACTAGAATACCATTCTCAAGGACTCAGTATACCCTAAAGTCAATAGCCCTTATGTAGTTTTGTGTCATTAACAGATAACATACATGGGATCTGGAACAAAAGTGTGAAATGTGTGTCCCACTTATCATTCCAGTGAGATACTTGGGGAATTTGTACTTCATGTTCCTGAGACTATAGACTGTGCACATGGTAGACAACCTGCTTCTCAGAAGGGAACCATTCTACCAGTGACACAGAATGAGATTCATTAAATTTTAAGGAGATATGAAATTTCAGACTCTTTAGTTCAATTTGGGACAACTCTGAAGGGTTACTCTAGTTTTGGAATTCCCTGTTGGCATTGACTGAGGCATCTATTGCACTGTTGCAGAACCAGAGACAGAAGAAAATGAGACCAGGGAATGAGCTGAGTGCGATCATTTAGGACCGTATAGGTCATGAGACTTTGGTTTTTATTATGAGTAAGATGGGAAGTCCTTTCAGGGTTTGGATCACTCTTGCTACTTCACAGAAAATAAACCCAGCGTTGGGGGGAGGGGTAAGAATGGAACTAGGAAATGTATGAAGTCCAAAAGTCAGCAAGTTGCATTGAAGAGGGTAGAAAGAACTTTTACCTTACCTGTGTTACCTTTCCTCCAACCTTAGGCAGCAAAGCATGGAAAGAGATACCCTCTGCTTGGGGAAGAAGAGGGAAGAGAGCATCAGATTTTGCCTTGGAAACCAACCCTGGGCTCACAGCAGCGAATCCAGCACCAGCAAAACTGAGCCTACAGGCCCACTCCAGTGCCAGGCCAGCACTAGGAACAGACCAGTCCTGGTGGCCCCAGGCTCTGGATCATCCCCAGCATTGGGCTGGCCCACATGCTCTAGGCTTCAGGCCCATTCCAACACCAGGCTGGCACCTACATGTCCAGAATACAGGACAGCCATTGTGGATACAGGCCCAGGCCTACCCAGTGCCAGGACAGTTCTTGAAGCCTCAGGGCCACCCCAGGTTCCAGCCCAGCCCAGATACAGATACAGGTCCATAATTTTTAATGGACCTACAATATAAAAATGTAAATTGTGACATCAAAAACAAAATGGGGGTAGAGAAAACATGTAGTTATTTTATGTAATCAAAGTTAAATTATTACCTTAAAATAGCCTGACACACTTTTATAATATGTTTTATGTAAGCCTCATGGTAACCCCAAAGCAAAATCTTGTAGTAGAGATACACAAAAGATAAAAAGGAATCAAAACATAACACTATAGAAAATTAATCATGAAGACAAAAAGAGAGGAAGACAGGAACAAAGGATCTACAATACATTCAGTAAGAAAGTAACACAATGGCAGTCCATATCAGTAATTATTTTGGGCCAGGTGTGGTGGCTCACGCCCATAATCCTGGCACTCTGGGAGGCTGAGGTGTGTGGATTGTTTGAGCTCAGGAGTTCGAGACCAGCCTGAGCAAAAGTGAGATCCCATCTCTACTAAAAATAGAAAGAAATTATATGGGCAGCTAAAAATATATATAGAAAACATTAGCTGGGCATGGTGGCGCATACCTGTAGTCCCAGCTACTCGGGAGGCTGAGGCAGGAGGATTGCTTGAGCTCAGGAGTTTGAGGTTGCTGTGAGCTAGGCTATGCCATGGCACTCTAGCCCAGGCAACAGAGTGAGACTCTGTCTCAAAAAAAAAAAAAAAAGAAAAAAAAAGAAAAAAAAAAAGAATTATCTTGAGTATAAATAGATTAAATAGTCCAATCAAAAGACCAAGTGGCTAAAAGGACTTAAGAAAAACACCCAATTATATTCTGCCCACAAGAAACTCACTTTACCTTTAAGGATACACACAAACTGAAGGTAAAGGGATAGAAAAGATCAAGGATGACTATACTTATATCAGATAAAATAGACTTTAACTCAACTCAAAAACTGAAAAAGAGACAAAGCAGGTTATTATATAAAGATAAATGAGTCAAATCATCAAGATGTAATTATATATACCTAAAATTGGAGTACTGAAATATATAAATTTTAATTGATCTGAAATGATAGACTGTAATACAATAATAATAGGGAACTTCGATACCTCACCTTCATCAATGAACAGATCACCCAGACAAAGCATCACTAAGGAAACATTGGCCTTAAACTACACTTTAGGCCAAATGGACCTAACAGACATATACGGAACATTTCATCCAACAGCAGCAGAATATACAATCTTCTCAAATGCACACAGAAATTCTCTAGAGGAGATCATATATTAAGCCACAAAATGAGTTTTAACAAATTTGCAAAGATTGACATCATATCAAGTATATTTTCTGATTATAATGATATGAAAGTAGAAATTAATAACAGGAAGAATTTTGAAAAATTTACAAATACATGGAAATTAAACAACAGACTGAACCAATAAGTCAATGAATAAATTAAAATGGAAATCAAAAAAAATCTTGAGAAAAATGAAAATGAAAGCACAACATCCCCCAAATTTGGGAAAGATACAAAAGGAGCTCTAAGATGGAAGTTTATAATGATAAACACCTATATTTAAAAAGAAAAAGCAATCTCAAACAACCTAACATTACCCGCTCAAGGAACCAGAAAAAGAAGAACAAACTAAGAGCAAAGTTAGGAGAAGGAAGAAAATAATAAATATTAGAGCAGAAATAAATAAAATGGAGACCAGAAAAATAGAAAAGATTAAAAAACTAATGTTTTCTAAACATAGATAAGACAAAATCAGTACAATGTTAGTTAAGAGAATAAGAGAAGATCCTAATAAAATCAGAAATGAAAGAGGTAACATAACTGATATCTTAGAAATACAAAGGATTATAAAATACTAATATGAACAATTATATGCCCATTAATAGGATAATATACAATATATGGATAAATTCCTAGACACATACACTCTACTGTGACTCAATCATGAAGAAATAGAAAATCTGAACAGATAAATAATGAATAAGGAGATTGAATCAGTAATAAAATGTCTCCCATTACATAAAAGTCCTTGACTTTATGGCTTCACTGCTATATTCTAATCACTTATATAAGAATACAAATTTTACTCAAATTCTTCAAAAAAAAAAAAAAATGAACAAGGCCAGCATTACCCTGATACCAAATCTATACAAGGATACTACAAGCAAAGAAAATTATAGGGAAATGTCCCTGATGAACACACATGCCAAAAGCCTCAACAAAATACTAGCAAATCAACTTCAATAGCACATTAAAAAAATCATCCACCTTTTAACCAAATGGAATTATTGCAGGGATTCAAGGATGGTTCAACACACACAAATCTACAAATGTGATATACCACATTAACAAAGTGAAGCACAGAAACCATATGATCATCTCAATAGATGCAGAAAAAGCATTTCACTAAATTCAATATCCTTTCATAATAAAAACTCTCAACAAATTGGGTATAGAAGGAATGTACATCAATACAGTAAAGGACATATATAGCAAATTCACAGCTAACATCATACTCAATGGTGAAAAAATATTAGCTTTTCCTCTACATTCAGGAACAAGACAAGGATGTCCAGTCTCACAGATTCAATATAATTCTGGAAATCCTAGCCAGAATAGTTAGGCAAGAGAAAGAAATAAAACACATCTAAATTGAAAAGGAAGAAGTTGTTCCTGTTTGCAAATGACATCATCTTACATATAGAAAAACCTTAATATCCCAACCCCCCCAAAACCTTTTGGAACTCATACATTAATTCAGTAAAATTACAGTATACAAAATCAACACACAAAAATCAGCAGGATTTGTATATACTAATAGTGAACTATCTAAAAAAGAACTCAAGAAAACAATTTACATTACAATAGCTACCAAAAAAACACCTTAGGAATAAATTCAATCAATAAAGATTAAAGACTTGTATATTAAAAACTATAAAACAGAAAAAGTTGGAAAGACACTAAAAAATGAAAAAATAACCCATATCCATGCATCATAAAAATTAATATTATCAAAATATCCATCTTATCAAAACAATCTACAAATTCAATGAAATCCCTATCACAATTCCAGTGATATTTTTCACAGAAACAGAAAAGCAATTCTAAAGTTCATATGAAATCACAAAATACCCTGAATAGCCAAAGCAATTTTAAGCAAAATAACAAAGCTAAAGGCATCACATACACTATGTGACTTCAAAATATACTATGAACTTAAAATAATCAAAACAGCATGGTACTGGCATCAAGATAGACTCATAGACCAATGGAACATAATAAAGATCTCAGAAAAAAGTCCATACATTTACAATCATTTGATTTTTGACAAAAATGCCAAGAACACACAATGGGGAAAAATAGTCTTGAATAAATGGTGTTCAGAAAATTATATATCCACATACACAAAATGAAATCAAACCCTTATCTCACATCATTTTCAAAAATCAATTCAGAATGGGCTAGACTTAAATGTAAGACCTGAGGAAACTATAAGACTACTAGAAGAAAATGTAACGTTGGTCTGGGCTATGATTTTTTGGCTATGACCCCCAAAACACAGACAATAAATGCAAAAATAAACAAATGGAATTACATCAAACTAAAAAGCTTCTGCAAGAAAACAATAAACAGAATGAAGAGACAACCTATGGAATGGGTGAAAATATTTACAAACTATACATCTGATAAGAGGTTAATATCTAAAATAAATAAGAAACTCAAACTACTCAATAGCAAGTAAATAAATAACCCATTAAAAAAAAAAAAAACAGGAAAAGAACCTGAATACAAATTTCTAAAAAGAAGATGTAAAAATGGCTAACAGGTATGTGAAAAAATGCTCAACATCAGTAATAATCAGGGAAATGCAAATTAAAACCACAATAAAATATCATCTCACATGTGTCAGAATGGATATTATCAAAAGGGGAAAGATAAGCATTGACAAGGATGTGGAGAAAAAAGATGTCTTACACACTGTTGGTGGGAATTCAAATTAGTAGAGTCATTATGGAAAACAATATGGAGGTATCTCACAAAATAAAAATAGAACTGCCATATGATTTAGTAATCCTACTACCGGGTACATATCCAAAGGAAATCAAATCAGTACGTCAAAGAGATATCTGCACTCGCATGTTCATTGTAGCACTATTCATAACAGCCAAGATTTGGAATCAACCTCAGTGTCTATCAGTGGATAAATAGATGAAGGAAATGTGGTATACGCATACAATGGAATATTATTTGGCTTCAAAAAAGAAGAAAATCCTGTCATTTGGAACAATATGAATGATCCTGGAGGACATATTAAGTAAAATAAACCATGCACTGAAATACAAATACTACATGATCTCACTTATATGTGGAATCTCAAAAGTCAAACTCACAGAAACAGAGTAGAATGGTGGTGGTGGCCAAGGGCTGAGGGATGGGAGAGAATGGGGAAATGCTGGTTAAAAGGTGAAAAATTTCAGTTAGATTTGAAGAATAAGTTCAAGGAATCTACTACTGTACAACATGGTGACTATAATTAATAACAATGTTTTGTATTCTTGAAGATCACTAAGAAAGATGTTACATGTTCTCGACAAAAAAAAATGATAAGTATGTGAGGTAATACATATGTTAATTAGCTTGATCTAACCATTCCACAATGTGTGTACATATTTCAAAACATTTTGTGTATCATAAATGTATACAATTTTTTAAAAATATAATAATTGTAAAAAATACAATAATTTTTTTTAAATTTAAGAAATAATAATTACTGAGATAAAAGTGGTTAAAAGTAAGTTGACCAATTTAAATAATATTTTGAAGGTTATACCAACAATTTTTAGTGAATTGGCTATAAATGTGGGACAAAGAAAAGAGTAAAGCACAAGTTTAAGATTTTTTGTTTGTTTGGCGTGCATGTGTTTATTGCTAGGCTAGTTCTTAAAGTCAATATTCACACCTGCCTATGTTTATGTTTTCTATTCCATCATCATAGTGGCTATGTGACTCAATCAAAACTATTTAGAGGTTGTCTAACACACAGATGGAGAGATAATGAAACATGAATGCTATGACAATGTTGTAGTGATACGTCAGACCCTTCATCCATGTACCTGTCATTCACAAGGGTTCTTCACATAAGAACCTTCAAGGCAGCTTTTTGAATTGAATCTTCAGGAACTCTATTATTTCAGAAAGCATACTTAGCTTCTCTTTTTATTAACCATTGTGGCATTACCATAAAATATAGAGGGGATGTTATCAATGTTACAAGACTTGGATGACTCATTCTTTTGGTTTGAACTAGTGGGTTCTCTCAATCTTTGTTTAGAAATGGCAAGAAGAGCCTGTGGCAAGAGCGTCAGTAGAGGGAAGTAGAAAAATCAGGTCACTCAGAAGATCAGGTTCATTGTGAACCCCCCAAAACCTCAAGGAGTATGGGCACCACACAGTGACAATGGACACCACCAGCAATGGGCACCAAAGAAGCAACTTAAAGAAAAGGAGAAGATATAGGAGGAAAAAAAAAGTAAATGTCAATCATTAGCTTGTATGTCAGTTTCACTTGGCATCCTTTAATTCTATAGTGAGAATGGCCACAGTACACATTTATATCTATAGACTCATTGTGAAAAATTTGACTGTTAGTAAACAATGACATCAGAAAGTGGGAGAATAGGAGTTATGTAGCTGAGATTTAGAAGCAGAAAACAGAATCACAGAGGAGTCCACTGATGTCTCTTTCATATCAGAGCTAGCTAACCATAGTGTTCTACTGTAGGATACTCTGCTAAAGAATAGGGTGGACTACCAAATGGAGGAACTAAAATTTTAGTTTGATTTGATGCTGAGAAAGAATTTCTCATATTTCTTGAATTGATAAGTAACCTATTGTCTCCTTAATTTTGTGTGGAGATGCCTGGAAACAGCTGTTTCACAAGGATACCACAAGTAGAAAAACTGTGTCCAATATTATGAACCTAGAACTTTTCCATCTAAGAAAATCTGGAAAAAAATCACCATAATTTAAAAAGATGCATAAATCTCATTTTCTATTTTTTTCCCTCAAGTCTAGTGTAGTTAAATGATTGGAATTTTATCCATTTGCTATAGTAGAAAAGGAAAAATATATTAGAAATTGGCAGACACAGTGTGGCATCTGGCTTTGACAGATTTTTTGTATGATTTGAAGTGAGTCATTGCACCTTTCTAAATCTGATCTTATTTGAAGAATTGAGTAAATTTTAAAATCATTTACAGCAAAAATATTCAGCAACTTATTTCCCTATTCCTGATATAATAAATGCAAATGAACAATGAAAGCTGTTGTTTTTCTTGCCATATCCTCTTCACGCATTTGAGAAATGATTTTAACCAGAGAAAAATTCAAGCTATATTAGTATTAATTCTGAACATAGGAGAGAGGGAAGTTTATGTTGGAAGAATGGGATGGTACTGAAAAGAAGGACCTCATAAAAAAAGAATTAGAATTCACACAAATCCTCTGAGTAGGTCCATATCACATTCTTTAAGTTAAAGAACAGAAAGAATCATAATCTTCAATGACAAACTCAAGAGCCAGATAATGCCATTTCTTTTCTAAACATAAAACATTATAAATATAGGGATCCATTGTAGCTAAATTTCAAAAGATTCCCACTTTCTAGCACAAAATTATTTTGTATAAAATATCACTTGATAACTAAAATTCCCTAAATCCCCACAAAACTGTAGACAACTAATGTCAGGGTTTTTCTCAGTCTGTAGATGTACACTACCCAATATATGGCTATATTGAAATTAAATACATTTAACATTTCAGTCCCACAGTCAAATTAATCATATTTCAATTCCTTAATAGATATACATGGTTAGCATCTACTTTATAGAACAACATCACTAGAGAACATTTCTTTCATGGCCAAAGAGTCTGTTAGACAGTACTGCCCTGGATTATTAAAAGTAGTGATTTTTCTGTCTATCCCAAGCCCTTTCTTCCAAATGAATCCATTGTGAAAGAGGCTCATTTAAACTTCTTCAAACTATATTAACCAAAATTATAATTTCTTAGATGGATAGAGTATCTTTTGAACTGAATCATAGTACCAATAATGCTCTTGACATTTTTAGCACATTTGTCTTACAACAACAAGAAAAGTCTTAAAAAGAAAATTGACATACAATATTAAACTTAATAAGATATCTGAAATGTTTGCAGTGTTTTAAAATTTTCAGTTCATGGAGATGTTGGATGTACTTTATAATCAAAGCTCTACCGAGATTCATGAGAAGCATAATTAGTACGATCTTTGATGGATCTCTAAGGATTCAAGAGAATAAGGGATCCCATGAGCACTCAGATAGTAAATTATGCAGTGAAGGTACACAAACTGAGATCTCTGGAAGATGTAGCACAAGCTTGGGCCAGTGCCAATGATTGGAGATTGGTACGGAAGCATTTTCTAGCTGCAAAGTCCTTTCAGTGTCACTTTATTTGCCCTGACACTGTTTTGTGATTTTTCAGAGTGTCTCTCAAATTAAATTGTTGTAGCACAAGAGGTGTTGTAAAACTTGTCATAAAACCATGTGTTATGTGACAGTGATACAGGAAAACAGAGCTGGTTCTGAACCTATTCTTTTGCTTTCCCTTCTCCTTTTCCTAATCAGTATGCTGAATATTGAATGGAACGAAACGAGGTGGTTTAGAATGTGAGCACTGATTCTGCTATGACAATATGAGGGTAATAGAAGCTGCATGTGCACGTCCCACCAACCAAAGAAGGGCTGGAAACTTGGAAAACATTTACCAATTTATTGAGCAAAGAAGAGAAATACCTCTGGAGCTATTTTAAAGGCAGATTGCTATTGGAGAACAGTTAGGAGAAACTACTGGTACGTCATAAAGTGAATTAGGCCTATAGTGTCAGAGTCTTGGCTAGTCATGGCTGAGGCAGAGACCTTCTAATTTTCATTTCTTTAGGATTACTCTAATAATATTCTTAATTTCTCAGAAATAACCTCAGTATATCTTTTCTCATTGAAACAGTGTTTTGTGAACATTTTCAGAATATATTACTTATGTGAAGATAAAGAATTCCTGACATGCATTTGTGTAAGTGATATAGTGTATCTTTGGTTCTAACTTAATTTCCCTTCTCAATTCAATTTTAGATTCAATTAATTCCCTGATTTCCATTGTCTTCAAGTCACTCAGCTTTTTATGGGCTTCAGAGTATCATATGCAGACTGGGTTATAATTTCTATTCAGGTATCATTTGCTTTGCCTTCTAATTTCTTTCCCTGCTCCATGTTACACTTTATATTCACTGAAGTCTATTCTGTTATGATTATGTTGGGCAAAGAAATAAAATTTTATTAGTTAATTCAGACAAATATATTAATTGTTAAGAATGTTTTTCCCCATACTTTAAAGGAAGAAACTTTGAGTACGATGGACCAATAATCATTAGGTACAATAGATGATAAAAATTAGATAAATAGAGATTTTTATCTTAAGACTGAGCAATGGATTTACTTAGAAGAGCTGCAGTTGCTTTCTATATGTTTATTTTCTGAATAATGCTCTGAATCCTGTATGATTCCATTCCTGAGGATTCTTCCTTTGTTGACAAAAACTTTGAAGAATGATCCCAGGGTCTAGGAAGAGCCATTTATATTATATCCACCTTTTCATCTTTTTTTTTTTTTTTTTTTGGTCACAATAGAACTTGATCGAATCTTACCCTGGAACAATAGTTTGCTAAAAGCAGGCTGGGTATAGATTTATTTTTTTTCCAATAAACTACAAGAAATATTTTGTATTCTTTTTACTATAAGAGCTTGAGTTATACTCCATGCTTAGTTTCTCCTCCATCAGTGGTTTGAGGACAAAGAATGCATATAATCTTTTGACAAAGGGTAAGTTGGTCTTTTTTTGAATTTTTACCCAGTCCAGATATTTAAGCTAAGGGACACTGCCTAGGCATGACTAAGGTTAACCAAAAGCAAAATGATTCAATGAAATTCATTATTTGGGGAAATTTATATTAATTAATATTTGAAATTTTCTAAATAGGATATAGATCTTGCATGTACTAAGCATCATCTCTCAGTAAGTGACATAAACCACAATTTTGATTTAATATTATATCTTCTGCACTAAGCAATACATCTCTCATATATTTATGTTTTACATTCAGTTACCTTTCAAGCGGATTGGAATGATATGAGGGGTGGTGCCCACACAGTTTGGAAACAAGTGGTATATTCAATGTAGAACCTGGAAAAAAAAGGTGAACTGTATTAGTTTTTTTGATCCTAGAGGAAAAGCTATGTACAATTGCTCACCATATTGAAGTACCTGAATAGACTGTGCCTGATGAAAAGAGGTGTAAGTATAAAATCAAGTGTTCAATAAAAACTTTTTGATGGTAAATTTGAATTGAAAATGTAGGATAAATTGGTGATTTAATTTCTTTTCAAAAATATGTATTCCTACTTGTGTCCACTGAAAAGGTCTAAAAGCTACTGACAAGTCACCAACAATGAGCATCTCTATTGCCCAGATTGTGGTATGTAAATACTATTTCTCAGGGTAAGAAATCAGGATTTCTTGGGGAAAAAATACTTAATTCAAAGTCTTGGAATTAAATATGCAAAAATCAGTCTGGGAAATCTTGGGTTAGATATCAGGGATCTGAGATTGTATCAAAAGAAATAGGAGGTAACTTGAAGAACTTCAATGATGTAAGATGTGGCAATGTAAGCACTGAAGAGAATAATAATTTCAGATTACTGAAAGATATAAAATGTATAAAATGCCATACATTTGTAATAACACTTTTTAAAAATGCTCACTTTTCACCAATACACGTGGCTAGGGTACTAACTCATTTAAAATTTGAGAAAGAAAGGGAAAAAGTCAAACATTTACCTAGTCTTTACCATCATGTATTTCAAGGAAATCAAATGATTAATGAAAAAAAGTTTTTAAAGATAATTAATACAGAGGAAAAAAACTAGACAATTGTTCTACTGACGTCTGATTATATAATATAGCTATTAGGCAAAAAGTTGATGAGGAACTTTATAATAGATGGATGAGGCTGAGAATATCTGAACCATGTGACCTATCTTACCATCAATGTAAGTAGGAAATTGAGTCCTATGCATGTCCCAGTATTGTAAAATATAAAGCACATAGCACCATGTATAAAAGTATTTTTGCAAAAATGTTAACCACAAATCTAATCAAGCCTCAGGAGGTAACTTCTATTTATAGGAAATACAGAGGCTAAAGAAACGAAATCCCAAAGGAAGGAAGCAGATAATTCAGAAGATGGGATATTCTACAAGACCACTAAATCAATTTCTGCAAGTCAGTGGCATAACAAAGTACAAGGGAGGAAGGGGTTGCTTTAAATCACAATAGACTTCCTAAGGATGAAATATCAAGTATGCTCAAACTTACATTGTCTTCAGTGTCTTAACACGTATTGTACATTAATTATATATGGAAAAAGAATAACTTGATAGTAAATAAATGGGCAGTTACTACCTTAACAAAGTAATCTAAGATAACCAATAATGCAACAACTGACATCATGTGCCTCCTGATATAACACATTACGAGTACAGTATCACTTAAGTAGTATTTTTGCCAACAATGCATATGCTCAATTTAATCACTAGCAAACATCACACAAACTCAAATTGAGAGTTATTTTACAAAACATCAGGCCTGTATTCATCAAAACAGTGATTATGATGATAAACAGAATAAGGCTACAGAATTGTCACAGATATAAAGAAACTAAAGTGGCATGGCAGCTACATATGTTCTATGATATTGAATTGGATTCTATACTAGAAAAATTTTAAGAGATCAATTAAAGACATCAAGTGTGGATTTTGGATTATATAACAGCATTATATTAAAGTGAGATTTCTTGAGATTGATAATTGTACTGTGGTTATGTAATAGAATGTTCTTGTTAAGAATTATACACTGAGTATTTAGGTGTAAGGAAGCAGGATGTCTGCAATTAACTACAAGTGATTCAGAAATACGTCCATCAACATATATATAGATGGACAAATGATGAATAGATGGATAGAATTTTTAAAAATGGTACAAAATGTAATCAATAGGTACTGAATCTGTGTAAAGGATATATTAGAGTTCCCTGCACAGTTTTACAAACTTTTCTAGAAGTTCCAAGGTGTTTTGTTTAGTTTATCTTTGTTTTGTTTGAAACAGGGTCTCACTCTGTTGCCCACACTAGAGTGCAGTGGCGTGATCATAGCTCACTGCAACTTTGAACTCCTGGACTGACACAATAGTCCTGGCTTAGTCGCCCAAGTAGCTGGCACTGTAGGGGTGCACTACCAGGCCTATCTATATTTTTTAACTTTTTTTTTTTTTTGTAGAGGTAAGGTCTCCCTATGTAGAGAAGGCTGGTCTCAAACTCCTGGCTTATGTGGTCCTATGTCTTTGTGTGAGCCACTGTGCCCAGTCCTGTAAATTTTAACTTTCTATTTAACAAAATAAAAAGTTCCTAAAAGAAGAAAAAAAAAAGACACTACAGAGACAGAACAATAGGATGTAATGTAACATGAAGACTTTTTTAGATTATCATTTCCACAAACCAGAAAATGGGAAAAAATATTTTTTACAAAATAATCAAGAAAATTTGATTAGACTAAGTATGAGATGCTATCAAGAAATTAATCTTGTTAGATGTGAAAATAGTATTGTGAATATAAGAGAAAATTTATAATGTTAGGGATGCATACTAAGATATATAAGTATCAAAATGTCTGGGATTTGCTTTAAAATGTTTCAGGCAAAAATCAAAAAGAAAAAACAATTACTAAAAATTCCACATGAGGTAAAACCTTGACACTTATTGAATCTGGGTGATGGGTACAATTTTTGTGCTATTTTCTATCAAAAATTTTTTCTAAGAAAAATTTTAAAAAGATGTTCTGAAAAAAAGAAAAAAAAGAATCTATTTAGGCAGTTCCTCTGTTCCTAGGTGGTTAAGACAGAGCCATTTTCAGCTAATGCAACGTAAACATTTTCCAGGAATTAAATGTTCCTCAGTACAGTATTGTCATGTTTTTTCCAACAAAAGAGGGTAAAAGACATGTTAATATGAGAAATTTACTCATAAGTTAATAGCATTTTCTTCAGACATGATTTTACTTAGCAAAGTTCTCTTGCTTGAATCTAGACAACAAAAACCCTACCTCTCAAAAATGCAGTGACTAGGCCCGTATCCACAAACTTCCTTCTTCTCGAATGACCAAATCCCATTTAGAAGCTAAAGGAAAAAGAAAAAAAAAAAACAGACTCTAAACCTTTATTTAAATGGCCCCAAACTGGAGGAACTGGAATTTGGAAGACAAGGAGACGTTAACAAGGGGGTCCTAACCTTATTTTTTCTTGAAGATAAAAGTGATGTCTCCTTAGCTGGGCATTTGAAGTTGAGGGTAATGGATTAAAAGGAAGTCTACTGTAAGGAGAATGGGAAGGAAGAAAAAGAGATAGGTTAGAATAGAAGGAACATGTGATCTGCATGAAAAACTTTTCAAAGCCTAAACTTGTGAGATATGTCTTTCAACTCACATTGGTAAGAAAAAAGAAAACAAGTTAGATGAAGCTACCATTCCTGGTCCTTCTGATCAGTTCTGCTCAACTTTTATCAGATATCCAAAAAGGTGAAAGTTTAATTGTTAGTTTGTTACTTTTTAAAATTCATAGGCTTTATTTTTTTAAAGAAGTTTTAGGTTCACAGTAAATGGAAGATATAAGGAATTCCCACATAGTACCCACTTCTCTCAAACAGTTTCCCCCCCCATCAACATCTCAAACCAGTGTGGTACATTTATTCCACTTGATGAATCTACACCGACACATGACTATTGACCAAGGTCCATGGTTTACATTAGGGTACACTCTTTGTGTGATACATTCTATGCGTTTGAGAAATGACATAAATCCATTATCATAGTATTAGCAGATTAGTTTCACTGCCCAAAAAATCTATTTTACCTATTCATCCTTCCCTTTCTCCAAACCCCTGTTTTGATCTGTTTACCCTCCACATAGTTTTTCTACTTTTGGAATGTCATATAGTTGAAATCATACAGTATGACCTTTTCAGACCGACATCTCTGACTTAGTAATATGTATTTAGGGTTTCTCCATGTCCTTTTGTTGACCTGATAGCTCATTTCTTTTTAGTGAATAATGTTCCATTGCATGGATGTGACACATTTTAATATTTATCCATTCACTTATTTATTGAAGGGCATCTTGGTGAATTCCAAGTGTTGGCAATTATGAACAAAGCTACTATTAGCATTTGTGTGCACGTTCTTGTGTAGACATAGATTTTCAACTCACTTGGGTAAATATTCAAGTTCATGACTGCTGGATTGTATAGTAAGAATATGTTTTGTTTTGTAAAAAACTGTCAAACTGCCTTTCAAAAAAACTACCATTTTGTATTCCCATCAGCAATGTATTAGAATTTCCATTGTTCCACATTATTGACAATATTTGATACTGTCAGTGTTTTGGATTTTAGCCTAATATGTATACCTACATGTATAGCCTAATATGTATGTATGGTATCTTATTTTAATTTGCTATTTCCCAATTACATATAATGTTGTGAATCTTTTCATATGTTTATTTGCTATTTATAGATATTCACTGGGGAGGTGTCTGTTCTAATCCTTTGACTATGTTTTAATCAATTGTTCATCTTATTGAGTTTTAAGAATTCCTTTTATATTTTGGATAACAGTTCTTTATCAGATATGCTTTTGCAAATATTTTCTCTCAGAAGTTTTTAACAAAGTCCATCTTCCATTGATTGTATCTTTAGTATTGTATCAAAAAAGTTATCACTAAACTCACGATCATCTAGATTTTTTCCTACATTAACTTATAGAAGTTTAGTGGGGTTTTTTTCCATGCAAGTTTATGATGCATTTTGAATTAATTTTTGTGATGGGCGTAAGGTCTGTATCTAGATTTTTTTTTTTTTGAGGTGGATGCCATTACTTCCAGCATCATTTGTTTAAAAAGACTATCCTTTCTCCATTAAATTACTTTTGTTCCTGTATTAAAGATAAGGTGACTATATTTATAAATACTTTTGATGATGGATGAGGTTAGAGAGCATCAACCCGCTCTTAGGCATTATTAGAGAGTACTAAAGTCTAGTAGATGACCCTATATAACCACCCAAAACTATAGGGTTTCTTAAACTTCTTGATACAATGACTCCCTCTTTCTTCTTGCCCCCACATTAACTAAAAACATCATCTATAGGCAAAAGGATTCAAGTCTGTGTTTAAAATACCTACTCCTTGCTGATAGAATTTCAGGTACTATGAAAGACCCAATGGAGAACATTATATGTATATATTTAGACAAGTAGACTACCATATTTTAGTCAAATACCAAAAAAAATTATATCCAATTCAATTGGACATAAAGATGTGCAACAATTTTGCTGAGTTACTCTTAAGTTACTACTAATAAGAATTGTCCTGGAAGGATCTAATTTCAGTTCTATCTCTAGCTAAGAGGGTATTTTCTCTTAAAATTTATGCTAAAATAAATTGTTTCTTTTTCTTTTCTTTTTTTCTCCCCCCACCATTTCATAGAGAATTCTGTTTCTGTGGAAAGAATGTGAGTATCTCATAAATAATATGAGATACAGACACATGACATTCAAGTCACAGTGGTATCTTTACATGAAGATGTAGCCAATCCAGAGCTGAGGAAATATGAAGAAAAGCTTTCATGAAAATCTGATAATGATAACATACTTTAGGATTAGACTTAAACTTATAAGCAAAGACTGATAATCAGTAATATAAAATCTCTGGAACAAGGTATGAATAATTCATACCAAATTAGACCACACTGGGAAAAGATAAATTTTGAATAGAAAGAAGAATACCTACCCTGGGAATAAAACATGACCTCAACAATAGCCATTAAGGATTAATTTCCTTGGGAAAAGACTTTGTGATTATAGCCCACTACCACATTTCCATATTTTGTTATACACAAATACTTTAAACAATGTTTAATTCTCCTTTGAAAAGTTTGGCTCAGGCATTCTCTCCACAGATTAGTCATTTTCACCAATTTAAAAGAAACACTATCACACATTGATAATATTCGGCTGTCCAGATTAAATAAAATCATGTGAGCAGTTTCTTGCCTATTTGAACTGAAAAGAGATGCTATGTGTGGATTCAGAGCTTGGATTTGTAATCACATTGGGTTAGAATCCTGCCCCTCCCATTATTGCATTTCTTTCCATGGGCAGTTTGTCTAAGCTTTCTAAACCTCAATTTCTCCTCTAAGTGTTATTAATGTTACCTAAATCATAAGATAATAAATGTGTAGAGTTATTAACACCACATTTGACTACAGTAATATCAATATACACACAAGCCATTAGCTATTTATTGTCATTAGCAATAGTATCATTGTCAAGAATGTTTTATAAAGCAAATCTACATCTAGGCAAGCTCATGTTAGGATTTTCTGTCACATTTTTTTTTAGTGGATTTAATCTCCATGTAAATCTAGTTTACTCTCTAATGCTCAGATAGCTCAAAGTGTTAGGTTAGAGTGAAAAACTGCAAATTTCCACCTTCAAGTGAAGATAGCTGTATTACCTAAAATTGTATTCCTAGATGTACCAGTGTGTCACAACAAATAAAATTTTGAGTGTGTGAGGAAAACATCTTTCTCTCCTCTTTAGCCTTCTGCCCACAGCACTATTCTGCAGATTCTCTGGGCTAACAGGTCTAAAACTCCAGAGATGGCAGGGCAAGAACACACTCAGGAAGGATGGGGTGGATAAATGCTGTCAAGAATCTTCTCTGTTTTGATTTTCTCACAACTGGCATAGAATATGATAACAACAAAAGTCAGAAGCTGTTTTATTGCAGGTAAAATTCTTGACATTCTACCTATTTTTATACAAACACCAAAAGATCTGAAAGTTGCCTTTTCTCTTATTTCAGAATAAAAAATTTGTGCAGAAATTTAGGAGGACAATTTTAAAGCAAAAATTTGTGTTATACTTAACTGAGTATGTATTTGTGTGTGTATATACATGCACACCCACATAATACATATGAGTATATATGTATGTATACATACCTGTATGTAAATATATATTGTTTCTGCTTCAGTGGAGAACATTATTTATGTCTATCTATCCAGGTAAATGAACTGTGCAAAGTACAGAATATAAAAATAAATACATTGAAATGTATCTCAAGGAGATCACAGCCGAGTAGAAGAGGCAGTCACTAACAAATAATTTCAAACAGTAACATAAACACAATACTTGTACCACTTCTGAAGAACTTTTATAGGATATATTTTGGTGGTTTCAGAAAAGCTTCCTATTAGGGTTGGCACTTGAGTTGGCTCTAGAAGGAAGTTTCTCAAGCCAAATGTTAAGCATGTTTACGGGCAATGAGTTGTATAGCCACGTGACATAATTAGGAAACTACAAGTTGTGCATTGGTTTATCATTCAGAAAAGCACTGGGAGTGGAAACTCCAGAGAAGGTAAGTTACAGATCTCAGGGGCCCTTTTATGCTGTGCTAGAGTGTTTGGCCACCTCTCTACTGAGTGATGGGTAGCCACTGGTTTGGTTTTAATCAACAGAGTGACAAAATCGATTTGTTCTCTAGAACAATTGCTCTGTCAGAAGTATAAAAAATGAAACAGAGTGACAAGGAGGAAGAGTTCACACTGTTTTTTCTTACGTCAAATCTATTTACTTTTTTGCTTTTTCCAATGGTTTTGAAGAAAACAAAATGGGTATGTAGACCCTCTAAATATAAATAATATTTTAAGAATAAAAAATAAATTTGCCTACAATGCTAATTGCAATAACTTTTTATCTTAAGGCAATGATTATAAAATTGTTCTGGACTACAGTTGTTTTAAATGAGGCAGTTTATCCTTGGCTTCTCCAAGTATGACAAGAAGATATTCCAAATTAGAACCTAACTCAACAAACTGACCTGGAACATTTGGGAAATCCTGGATTAATAGGGTACTGTTTATAGAAATAATCACTAGTTTGTATATGTGTTTGCATATGAAGCCTCCACTAGAAACTACAGTTCCTATTGAGCAGAAACCAGTATCTTTGACCCTAGAAAATAATTTAATAGATTTGCAATACTAGTGGGGAAATGGACATCAAGGGATTACTTTTGACCAGCCAATTTGTGTTTTAAGCACAATTCACACAAAGTGGTGCATTACTTTGAAAATGTAAGAAGGCATTTATGTGAGAATAAGTGGGAATAACAACAAAAAATTCATATGAGAAAAAAGCTTGAGATGCTCTAAAACAGTATTTCATGCTTTATGCCATGTTGTCTTCCCAGAGAGCCACTGAGACATGACCAATCTTCCACCTAGCCCAGGGTCCAAATTTATGAGGTGAACCCAAGAGAAGTGTTGCTTAGGGGGTGACTCCCCACCCCTTTTTTTTTTTTATTGAGGCAGAGTCTCACTCTCTTGCCCAGGCTAGAGTGCCATGGCATCAGCCTAGCTCACAGCAACCTCAAACTCCTGGGCTCAAGCAATCCTCCTGCCTCAGGCTCCCGAGTAGCTGGGACTACAGGCTTGCGCCACCATGCCTGGCTAATATACATATATAGATATATCGATATATATTTTTTTAGCTGTCCAGATCATTTCTTTCTATTTTTAGTAGAGGCGGGGTCTCACTCTTGCTCAGGCTGGTCCTGAGCTCCCGAGCTCAAACGATCCACCCGCCTCAGCCTCCCAAGTGCTAGGATTACAGGCGTGAGCCACCACGCCCGGCCTCCTCTTGATATTGATGCCAAAGATACATCTCTTGCCTATTGTCAAACTTGTCTTTCCTTCTGTCTCCTTATCTAGTCTTTCTGAACTGTGACAGCATTGGGGCAGTGCATGAGGTATGAAGAAAAAATATGATATACACTCCATTGAACTAAAACATGCCCATTCTGTTTTTTAGTCATTACACATTTTACCATAACCTTTATATGTGCTCTAAAGTCAGACTTGAATCTTGTTGAAGATAAGCGAAATAGCTCAGCCTCTGGAGCTCAGCCTTTGCATTCAGTGGAGAGAGTACAGAGTTTGTTTCTCAAATTATCAATGGGTACAATAAATTTCTTTGTACACCATTAAGTCTGGATCATCTAATAAAATATCTACTTTGAGAAACACTGTCTTCACATCTTCTGTTATATGAGTTTCCACAGGGGAAAAACATGGTGTGTGTTGTAAGATGTTTAATGAACCCAGATTTATGTAATTTAACATTTTTTTTTGGCCACACATTGTATATGTGCATCTGATACGTTGATAAATTACTCAACAGACCAGAGAAAATAATTACCAAAAAAACCCCAACACTACACCATAATAAGCACAAAATAGGTACTTATTTAGATATAGGCTGCAGGAAAGCCCCTTGTTTCTTGTTCTTGACCCTTTCCCTGCTTGTCAAATCCTTTGTATTTATTCTTCTTTTTAAGCTCATATAGAAGACACATACTCAGAATATTTTCAGTAATGGCAGTTTACAGCAAAGAGACAGAAAAGATGAAGCAATGCAAAAAGATTTTTTTCTCACAGAGCCACTTGGTTGGTCTGCATTGCATTTTTTTCCCTAAGGTTGGGGTGTACATCAGGTCCCTTGAAAATGTCACTTAGTGTCACCATCAATTTGGAATATAGCCTGAGATGTGACCTGCCTTCTCTTAGCTTACTTAGCACAGTGGCCCTTGACCATTTTTATGTCTCTACTCCATTTACATGTGCAGCAGTATTTCATCAGTAATATTTTGTGCTTTGTATTGCCCTGCAGGTTACAGAGCTGGCCAGGCTACGGGGTGAGCAGTAGCAGAATGTATGCTAGAAATCAGACATCCTGATTTCTCAGCTCGTAATTTATTCAGGGATAACACACCACTTCTTAACATTAGCAGTCGCTGCAGGAAAGGCTAAGTAAATGAAAACTTCCTGGATCATGACTGGGTACCCTATTCTTAGAACATACAAAGCCTTCATTATCTAAAGCAATGGTTGCCAAACAACTGTTTCTCAATGTCTCTGTTACATGGAGAGAAGTTACCAAATTGGTTAATAAATGATAATAGTAATGTAAAGATCCATGACTGCTCATCAATGAATATTTGAACAAGAGTTTTTAATACCTATGATCTTTTCTGACAAGTGAGAATAAGGAGAAATAAAACATTTAGGAGTGTTTAAACAAGGTCATAATGGAAAAAAATTGCTGTTACTTTGCAATAGAAACTGTGATATTTGTTTTTGAGACCAACAAATATAGGTCTATAATTATTTGTCTTAACTTCTATATATTGGAAATAGCACTCAAGATGGGCACACATGGTTTTCAGGATTGGTTTTGTAACTTCAGACTAGCATTATTCTAATTACATCTTGATGTTGGTTAGATGGATCAGAAGGGAATGAAAATGTGTCATGAATTTTTTAGAGCATTAATTTTAGCTCATTTTGATTAAAAAATTAAGATCATTTTTATGAACATAGAATGGTTTTACAAAATGAAAAGAATGAAATTGGAACATTCTCAAATATCATTTATCTAAACAGTGTCATGTCAAAAAGTTTAACAATGCCTACATTAATTCTTTACCTAACTATGAATTACTTCCACAATCTTCCTATTTTTATTTCATTCATTTTTACATGCTTTTTCCATGACATACTTAGCTACCTTTATTGTATATTATGTATTGAGAGAGTAATATATACCAAATAATGGGCTATGTATTTTTTTTTATCCTATGGCAGAGATAAACACCAAAGAGTCTTGTTCCCTTTCCATAACCACCTCTTAGCCAGACATTACATTCCTCAGCCTCTCTGCATAACCTAGGCAGAGTCATATGACAACTTCTGGCATGGAATGTGAGCAGAATCTAAGTATAGCAGCTCTGGGCCTGAGTGCTTATACATCTGGTGTTTCTTTCTTATTCTCTTCTTTCATGGAAAACTTGGCTGTGGTGTGATGAAACTGGCTACATCACAAGATGAAAGAAGCCTGGATCCCTGAATTACTGCTTGGGAAAAAAACCTTCCAATCAGGAACATCCATATTGGGCTCATGTGAATGAGCAATTAATTTATATCTTGTTAAACTATTAACATTTGTTTTGATTCTATTTTTGTTGTTTTGTTATAGGAACAAGCCCAACCTGATTAATACATATGTGTAATACTGAAAGTAATCTAAATCAGGTGCAATAACGTCCACCTTATAGAAAAAAATATTTGCGCAAGTTAGTAAGTGGCAGGGGCTATACCGAACTAAGGTTGGAGGTGGGAGGAGGGGATGGGTATATACATACAGAATGAGTGTGCTTGGGGGGGAGGGGTGACAAGGGCAATATATATAACCTAAACATTTGTACCCCCATAATATGCTGAAATAAAAAAAAATAAAATAGATAAAAAAATAAAAAGTCTATAGGCCATGTGCTTAACCAAGATTGACACTTAAATGATATGTCTACCTCATGATAGAATTCATCATTTGAAGACATTCCAGGCAGTAAGTTTAAAGAAACACAGGCATACAAGATGTTGGTGTATTTGGGGACTTATTAGATTATATCCTTTTTCACATTTTTCCATTCCTCCCTCCCTCATTGCCATGCTTCAATTTTAATAGGGAGTATTTCTTGAGCCCTTGATTTTGGGTTTGGCCATGTAACTTGTTTTGGCTGAGGCATGAGTATGGAAGTGATGGAGGGCTAGTTAGGGGAAACTGTTTTAAAAAGCACCATATGTTTCTGCATCTCCTCTTGAGTTTTATGCCTGTACATGAGAGAATCATAGATAGTGGTTGTTTTGTGTACCAAGGTTCCAGAATGAAAAGATACATGGGGGAGATTTGAAGATAGTCCAGCCAAGCCCAGCTGAATCTATCTAAAACCAACTGAACTGAGCTAAATTCAGCTGAGCCATAAATAACCCACACTGATACGAATAAGAAATAAATTTTTCATGTTGGAAAACACAGATATTCTCACAGTTATTTATTTGATGATATATTTGGTATGGATAGAGCTAAGGGTACATTTAGGAATGTAGAATGCTGATACTAAAAAAAAGATATGACTGAAATGGTAAGTTGAGGCTAGGTTGTGATTGGTCTTACATGCCACACTAAGCAGTTCAAAGTATCCATTGCAATATCTAGAGAGTTATTAGAATGCCATGAGCGTGTGCTCCATTTTGATCCACCGATATTAGAAGTTTATCCTCTAATTCATAGGGAAATCAAAAATAATGGAAAGCTTTCTGAAGGAGGCAGCCTAGTATCAGAAAGGTGGTAAACAATCCATGGTGCCAACAAGTCTTGTGTCAGGTGTATCAGACTTCATTTATGTATCATCCCAGATTGGCCCACTTACCTTGATTTCTGACCAAAATAGCCTTAGCACTGGCTTGTCCTATTACTGTTCCCATAGGCCTAGGTTGCTACTGCTACAGCCATGGCTGCTATAGCTCCAGAAACACCACGAGGCACATTACTGGTGGAGGGAGACCTGCTTTGCCTGCTCACTAGCCGAGAGTATTCACAATTGTCCTTGCCTTTCCTTTAGTTGCATGGGGATGTCAGAAGCAGCAAACTGGAATTTCAGGGGAATAAATGGCCCATAAGGCAGAGGTTGATCAAAGAGAAATGGGAGATGAGTGAGGGAAAGCCAGAAAAAAATTCCTTCTTGTTCTGAGACGTAGCAGTACATATTGCCTCTCTGAAGACATCCCATGAGACACTGAAAGTGTATGCTGTGGCCAGCCATGAAAAACACCCAACACCTGTTTGTTCTCTCTCCTCCCTGATTATTTCTAAAGAAAAAAAATTGTGAGTGTGCAGACTTTTTTTTTTTCTTTTTTCCCCTAAGGATCCCAGACAAATATAGCAAACTAACAAAAACAGTATTGGTTTCTGGCCTTCCAGAGAAAAGTGCTAACTAATAGAAATATTATCTTGACATTAGAAGACCAGAGTTAGAGTACAAGCCCATTCAGTTATGATTTCAGTGACCTTGGGTAATCCCCTTAAACTCTGAGTCTAAGTCTAAGTCTGAGTCTAAGTCTCTGTCTTATTTTTTTGTAAAGGGATTGATCCTTGCTCACAGAGTTGTTTGTAAAATAACATGAGTTATTCTGCACAGAATTACTATTAAGCAGCATTACCTAAATCCTAAAAGTGTCAAAATATTCCTTGCAAGGAGAGTTTGGCACAGTGGAAAAATATTTGGTAATAACTAAATGAACATATGATTTGTACTGTGGCTATGAAATTCAAGACATCTGCTTCCAGAAAAATAAATTGGTGCTTATTAAGTACTTAGAATATCATAGGTCTTTCTCAAAGTCCTTGATATATACTAATATATTTAAAACTTACATTAACTTTATAAGAGAGGCATGAGAAGTGAGGAACAGAGATGTTGAGCACAAAGCTACAAAGAGTTGGACCCAGGATTCAAATGCAAGATGTGTTTGTAATCACTATGATAAACTGCCGGACATATTAATATTTTGAGAAAATTTTGAGGACTTTAAACAGTGACAAAACTTAGGTGAAGTGGCTATATAAAAAAGGCTGTCTTCATATTCTATGTTTGGAATTATTATTGATCACTGTTTAAAACCCCACTTTATCACATATACCCATGCCACCCATAGTAGCATCTTTCTTCCTGCATAATACTGCTTAGACAAGGACAGGGATCTTCCTCTGACACAGCTTCCTCCAAAAAGATTCTTATAAACAGGAGGAATGAGAGGTAGAATATATTTAATAACTTGATATTTTGGTGCTGATTTATTTATTCAAGACCATGGACATTTTGGAACAATGCTTAGTTATATGTATTAATATTTTGTACCTATATGCTTATAGCTTTTAAAATGTCATTGAATACTACCAATAAATATATAGGAAACAGACCCTCAGTTTTAAACCTTCAACTACTATGCCTATTTTTTAATCAGTTCTATTAAATTTTAATTTTGTATAATTAATTTTAAATATATAATTTGATGAGTTTTGATACATACAGTTGTGTACAACATAATATAGAATATTTCCATTACTCCAAAATTTTCCATTGCAGTAAAGGGAAAGAAAGCCACACATTTGAAAAGAGGGGGATAATAGACTTGCATCCAGAATATATAAAAGACTGATACATCTCAGTCATAAGGACAAATAACTATTAATAGAAAAAGAATTGAATATATGCTTCCCCAAAGTATCTATTGATATTATTCTTTTTCTGAGAGAAGAAGAATTTGGGCTTAGAGGGAATTAATTTCTAGTACAAATTTACGTTTATTAAGTGGTAGAGTTGGGTGGGATTCAATTTGAGGTCAGTATGAGAGTCAAATCGGTGTTCTTTAAGTGAGAAGGAGAGAGAGGTGGAAAGGAAAAATAAAAATCTCAGGATCCCCCAAAATTCAGTACGAAAAGGAAGAACTAAGCCTGAAAACTGAGCTGTGTAAGCACCGCCAGCCATCCTCTTCCCTATGAGGTACAGGGGTCCTCTTTTAAGAAATGAAGCTGTTTGGAAAATAAAATGGAGGGTGTGTATGTGTGTGTACAGGGTATGGGTGGGAGGAAGGAAGCCTGGCTGGCAAAGTGGTCTCACCATGCAGATAAGCCTCAGGATAATAGCCCTCAGGGAAATTTTTTTTCCCCAGAACTTTAAGTGTGTCAGACTCTCAGCAAACCTTTCCCAGATCAAACAGGCAGGGCCTGGCTGCGTTTAACAGATTGTCTACACATGCAAATTCCTTCCACTCGCCAGCCCCCCTGCAAAGACCACCTTGCAACATTATTCCTTTTTGCCTGTAGCCATCTCAAAATATGTCAAAGAAGTATATTTTAGGCTAAACTATTTCTGATTTCCTTCGGCCCTAAAGAAAAAACCTTTTCAAGATATAGAGCCTTTATATAATGAGTGCGTGTCAAATTTAACCTTAGGACTGTGGCCTAAATAAACTTTACATGTCGATTACATGGATTACAAGTTTATCTCAACAGATGCCAACCAAAGAAGATGCCGCTCTTCTACCCACCCTGAGAAGATCACAACACTGACTATCTCCTCTACCCGCTTTATGAATGTTAGTCTTATCTTAGGTAGATTGACTGAGCACTGAGTAACAGAACATCACAATAATACCATCAATTAATTGCCTTGCTGCTATGAACCAAAATAAAATCTTCAGCCCCCCCATATGACTGAGTGGACCCCATCTTGGCCAAGGGGACCCAGAAGTATCCTAAAGCTGAGTTTCTGGCCATGAAAAGGGAGGTCAGACATGCCTCTTAATGCCCCCTCCCTTCTTGGAGATATCCTTTGTAACTCAGGCCCTAAGGCTACGCAAGACAAAGCTTAAACCATACCTGCAAGTCATCAGTTTACTTAACAGATCACTTGAGTCTGGGTATATGTCCAGTATATGTCTGGTGGCTTGTCTCTGATTAACAGACTTCCTTAACTTAAAACATTCCTTTAGACAAAACTTTATTTCTTTAACCAATTACAAATCAAAGAATCTTTAAACCCACCTGTAACCTGTAATCCCCCACTTTGAGATATCCTGCCTTTTCAGGCCAAACCAGTGTATGCCTTCCATGTATTGGTTTATGACTTTACCTATAATTCCTGTCTCGCTGAAATGTGTAAAACAAAACTGTAAACCAACTATAATGAGACCACTTGCTTAAGGCTTCTTGGGCATGGCTCTCTGGGCCATGATCACATATATTCAGCTTAGAACAAACCTCTTTATATTATTTTACAGAGTTTGGGTTCTTTTCCATTGACACTGCTCACCTCCTTCACCCCTTCCCTTTTTCTGTGTATGCTTTTAATAAATGTCAATTAAGTGTGACTCTCATTTCCAATCACTTATTATTTCAGGTAACAGGGTAAAGACAGAGATGGAGAGAGAAAGACAGGTAGGGAGAGAGGGGAGAATCCTAGTTACTGAGGATAATTTGCATGTGTTGCCATATCTCAAGCCCAAGAGTTCGATCCCACACCATCTTGTCCAGAAGGATGACTGACTAAATCAGTAATGATAGCATTTAACTACATTTTTGTCACTAGTATTTCTTATAGAAACCACAGAGAAATATTCCACTTCATTTCAAGTTTTACCAAGGCCAAAGAAACACCATCTTTTCATCCTGCTTTGTACGGAGATTAAAAAGGTAATGTAATAGAAGGAATGGCCTGAAAAAGGGCAAAATGTTTTATGGGCTGTCTCTTTAAAACTTCCCCCACTCTTTTTGGGAATTAAAATCTGCATCCCTCAGACCAGTGGTCAGGAGGGGCAGGGGAGTGTCCTTTGCCCTTTGTACTATAGGAGATGGCTCAATGGAACTGTGCAGGTGAAATTCACAAGGTTGTCTTCACTGGAGATGGGATGGATCAGAATCATCAACTACAGTTAAACAGCAATAGCCTGATGCTAAAAACCCTCCCTTTAAAAGCTCTGTATTTCTGCTTATAGTTAGGAAAATTGGTACTTTAAAATGGCAATCCGACATTTTCCTCATTTGCTGGCAAATTAATAAATCTCCCTTTCCTTCTCCTCAACTACTTGTCCTTGGTTCTTCTGATGCGGCCCAGGGACAAGTGCCAAACTTTCAGTAGCAGTAATATGATCACATAAATATCTCTGGTGGTGATGATTTGTGTTGAGAGAGTCTAAGAACAGAGAACAAGCAAATAAAAGAGAATTCTGCAGCTTTCAGCTAGCCTTTCTTATTTCTTCATATTATTATAATACTATCAGGTAGAGAAATCAAAAGAATATTTTTAAAAAAGAAAACCAAAAAACTTGAATGTGCTTTAGCAGATGTATGCTAATGAAAAGTAAAGTGAAAATGAAGCTATGAATGTGTTTGCAAAGTAAGAAGTGTGGTTCAGCTTTTTGGGGGTGGTGGTGGTGGTTATTATTGTTTATAGGTGTTAAAGGAACATAAATAAATCACTAAAACAGCTGCTAAACATTTTACAAGCCATAGCAACTAGTTATTTGTGTTTGTGAACAGACCTGTCCTGTGACTGCAATGCCAACAAGTAGATCTGTAGTCTTATTTAACCCCTTAATTAGTTGCCGTTTTAATTTGTGAGCTTTGAGCTATGAATCTCTGAGACTGACAGAATTAAATCCTTTAAAGAGAAAAGGCCTTAAGATAAAACCATCAGCTAAGGGCAAAGTGCCAAGAGCCTCAAATAATCATACCTGTTTACAGCATCTGGTTTCTGAGTCTAAGAAATGTTCACATTTTAGTTTTCTTTGCCTTCTAATCATAATATTAGTCACAATAATAATTTTAAAATCCAAGCTTATGAATAAGTGATGTAGAGCTTACATGTTGCTTTCTCGTGCTGTTTCAAGTAAGTCTCTAAGAAAAGTAGTATTTTTATTCCTATTTCACAGATTTAAAGACACTCCTTCCTTAAAGTATATGAACTTGCTGTTTTCTCCTTTAGGAAACAACTCCTTCAGATGTATCAATGGCTAGTTTTCTTACCTCTGCTATATTTTCATTAAAATGTCACCTTCTCATTGAGACCATCTTAGACCACCCTATTTAAAATTTCTATAATTAATCTTTCAAATCTCCTCTTCCTCCTTCCCTGCTATATTTCTTCCTCCCACAGCATATACTGTTGTCTAACATAATTTATCTTTTCTATCTACCCTTTCTTTCTTCAGCCTTTCTCACCTGACTTCAGGGTAAATTCTGAGTTTGTATCTATGAGAACAGGGATTTGACAAACATGATGCACTGTAATTGACATTATTTGATTAAATTTATAATAGAATGACAGTTAAAGGGTGGCTGAGATAGAATGGAAACAGACTCTGATTACATGTTCAATTTTGGTTTTTCAATACCATTCATAGAATTTTCACATGAGGGAGGCTGGGTGAAGAGTTGGGATGGTTCAAACATGGTTAACATTGATCAAAGTGAATTCTTTATTTTTAAAATGAATAAAATAAGCATACCAACACATTCTGGCTCTTGTAAAGAAGGAGTTTCTTAAATAGTATTAAAATTTTGAATTTTAAAAATATTGATTCTTATCGGTTTGTTTTCACTTTTTTGTATAAAAACCACATTGGCAGGTGGAAGAAGTCCACGTAGAAACAGGGGCAGTGGGTTCTATTTATGGCCTTGATAACTGTAAATACCTAGAATTTGTCTATCTTTTTTGAACTTCAATTTCTTCATAAAAATATATAAAAGGGAATGGATGGGATTATTTCAAGTCCCCTTCCTGGTCCCCAGTAATTCACATCAATGTTTAATTGTGTAATTATATATATTGTAAACAGCATCAAAATAGATAATATTTTCAAGTTCTAATCATGTTTTTGTTTCTAGAAGTCCCCAAACACACATTCTATCTAAATATATTTTAGTGGAAAATCACCACTTTACAATATTTAAAGCAAAATTTTAATCAAATAAGCTCTGTAAAGCTTCTAGTTCTCTGCCATTTTGACAGCTATTTAGATGTTTTTTGCATAAAATAAATTTAAAACTCAATTCTATTTTCTAATCCTAGTAGTTTGACTTAAGGCTGTCCCTTTACCAGCTTCTGTATTAGAAAGCTCGGATGACAAAGGAAACAAGCAAGTTATTGCTAAATCAAAATTGATAGCATTGGATAATGGAATTTTACTGGCAAGTAATAGGAGAAAGAGAAAAAAATCCTCCGATATCATAAAATGCTTGTGATAAACATTCCTGAAGAGCTACAATGCACCCGACTCAGCACTTTGTTGTGTTAAGACCTAGAGGAACAGTAATTCCCAAGTATGCCCCATACTATCATCTACAGTTTTGCATTGCTCAGTGAGTTTCTATTTCTTGAGAAATGTCCACTTGTGATTTAGTACTACAGAACTTTTCCAGGCAAATTGAATAAGAGAGTTTAAAGAGTATTTAATATAATGCAGGCAAATTTTTTAAAAGCCCTTATTATTGAGGAGAAATCTTTTTAATGCTCTCTGGTCAGACTGACTGTCTACAATGATTGGCTTTGATGGGGAAAAAAAAAAACATGCCTGGCTAATATCTACAGTAGGGAAGAAAACCCAGCAATTACATTATCCTTTGTTGAGATCTCAAACAAACAAGCTAATAGCTTCTTATTTAGCTAACTGGTTGTGCTTTGATTATAGGCCATTAGTGGAAATTATAAAATGAAAAAGTTTGCTTACATTTTTCCTATGGATATTTCAACTTCATACTAATGAGTAAAGTTTAGTTAATTTTTTCTTGTTATAATCTTGAGGAAACAATATGGCTTAACTTAAGCTAAATAGCAAATGGTTGTTCAAACCATATGATGAATTTTATATTCCCTAAGTAAAGGTCTTTGCTTTCAAAATAGAACAAAAGTTCAAACTAGAGATCTGAATTCCAACAGCAGCAGTTATTAACAGAAGAAATATTTACACTATCTCAGGGATTTAGTTTGTCAATTTATATTCCCTGAGGGTAGTCGTATAAATTTTCAGTTCTATACCAATGTTTAATTGGCTAGTACTCCATTGCCATTTTTAAAGACAAGCAGAAAGAACTTGGCTATGACTGGTTAAGGCTTTGGTAAGGTTCAATGGTGGAATGAATAATAAGCAGCAGATTCTCCGAGGGTTCTAGCCATGGCTGGAGGTAAGACCTGTGGTTCCTCATTGTCTAAGGGGAGAAAGATTGTGTCTATTGAGAGACAAAATGTCAGTTTGTCAGAATGGCAAATTGATTCTTCTTTGAAGACAGCTGCCTACTCAAGAAAGAATTTTAATCTTGAGGTACCATAGTAACAGATGTTCTACTTTCTACTCTTCTGATTTTTTCCCAGTGGTTAACAATTGTGCTGACTTATTCAGCTGTCTTCACTTTCAAAGAGTAAAATCCACATTTGGGATGTGATTTGGGAGACATAAACTATATATCTCCACCTCCAGAATCTCCCTTACTCCCCTATCTGGCCCAATATTCTTACAGTACACTGTTTTTCTATTGAACAAAAACAATGAAAAGTATAAAATTAAGGTCATAGTTCAATCATGCTATCATTTGTATATCTCTTTAAAAGATATAAGGTGGTATTATGTATAATATTTTTCTTACAAAATTAAAGGTATATATTAATATAACTTATTTTACATATAAAGAATACGTAGCTCAGAGATTATTGAATGATTTGCCAAATATCATAGAGCTGTGATTGCCCAACTTATGTTTGTAAACTAAATCTTCGAATACCTGATTTGCACCTTCCTTCTTAAGCATATTTCTAACTAAGGCACCTTCTAAGCAATGCACCCTTGAATGTTCTCCAGTATTAAATTCTTTGAATGATACCGTAGAAGTGAAAAAGAAAGAACATGAATTTTGAGACTACTATGAATCAAAAAGGGCTATATAGATATCTTGAATGGCACAAGCAGTTAATACTCTACTGATGGACCTTTAAAGAGACAAAGAAGTAAGAGTATAGAGATACTCAAACTAACATGGAGATTCTCAGGTAAGAGAGTGGACATTAAGGTAAAACTAATCAGGAAATCCTTTATGAAGATGGTAGTACTGTTTCTTGAAAGATAATTAGGATTTTGACATGTACAGATGGAGCGGTTAGGATACTGTGACTAAAGACGATGTCATGGACAAGTCTAAGATTTATAAAGCATAAAAAATGTTGTAACTAGGATACAAATGTATGAGAGAATAAGAGGCATATAAAAGTGTTGTAAGATAAAGAAAAAAATAAATAGAAATTCGCATTAAGGCAACAGCACAGCTTAACTAAACAGATTAAGGAGTTTAGACTTACTTTAGAAAGCAATAAGGCATTTATCAATTTTTGATATGAGTTAGATCTAACTTTAGCAAATTTTGAACTGAAGCAGGTGTGCTGGTCTGAAAGGAGTTTCAGAAATCATGAGACATAGACAAAGCAAGAGTTAGATTCAGTTAGGTCCCATGCAGAGACTGAAAGAGTCCAGACCCCAGGTAAATGGCACATGGCAGTCAGATAGCAACAATGTTTTGGAGGGGACACACAGGATATTGTACTTGTTGTGTTCAGGATTATTTGGTCTATATTTCACAGAGATGGGATGTATGATCCAGATTTATATTTAAGTCTAGGTCCTATTATACATAGACTTTGACATTTCAAGGTAGTTTCTTTATCATTTTTATAAAACAGGGGAAGGTTATTGATATTTATTTAGATTCCCAATAGATATGCTTGGTGAATAATTCTGAGGCCTTCTTGAAACTCCAATGTGTGACAGTATAACAGTGAATACGAATGCAATCACAATGATGGCAGTGCTTCTTAAACAGTTTTTAATGGTGCTTAGAAGTCATCTAGAGAATTAAAGTATTAATACAAAACCAGATCTAGTAATTTAATTTTAGAAATAAATACTTTATGGGATAACCAAAAAATTAACAATATATTGTTTTGGGTTTTTCCCCCCATTTTTGGCAATATCTTGACTCAATTTAATTATGTTAGATAAAATAACATAGGCTGTCTAATTTTCCAGTTTGACCAGAACTGTCCTAGTTTGGGTATTCAAAGTCCTACATTCTGGGAATCTTATCATCTCAGGAAAACCAGGATGGTTGATCAAATTAGTATTTTGCTACAATTAGAAGTAACTAGATGTTTATATTTATTGTGGAATAGGTAATTTTGATTTTTAGTATTAAATAGTTATGGTATACCCTGGCATTCTCAGATTAATGAAATTAGAGGCCTTAAATTCAAGCATTTACCCTACTTTTCAATGATTAGTTTGACCTCCTCCTGTTATAGCCACAATCTAGGGTGTTCCTAAAATCGATGATGTACAGTAAGTCCCCACTTAACGTTCTTCATAGGGTGTTAGAAACAGTGACTTGAGGCAAAATGACATATAATGAAGCCATTTGTTTTTCCATTAACATTATAAGGAAACAATGTTGAATGAAATGACATTTTTTGAGGTCCTCTTATATATTGCTTTGCTTAAAGTTGCAATTTCCAAGACCCAGTTGACAACATTGAGGACTTACTATATATAGTGTTTGCTGTTTTAAGCTTGTATGTACATTATTCTCTCTTATTTTAACTTATGTATCAAGGTAACAAATGTAATCTCTTTTTTTTTTTAACAACACAGTAAAGCCTAGCAAACAGAATTCTACCTGTGATCTTCAATTCTAGAAAAGAAAGTCTCCTTTGCTTTTGTTGGGGAATAATTCAAAGTAATTGATATTTAAAAAGATAAAATGAATCCAACATTTTGACACGAATATTTTTTTCCCCACAATGCATAGCTTTTACCTTCATCTTAATGTGAAAACAAACTGAAATTGTTATCACTGAAGTGGTACTACATGTGAAATGCAACCCATTGGCACAAAGAAAGTAACAGCATATGGAACCCAGACACATCAGCAACATCTCAGACAAAAAGGAGGCATTAGGCATGCACACACGCACGCACACACACTGCCTGTTTTGTGGATTGTCAGCAAGATGGAGGTAAGAATTTTGAAGTAACAGCACAGTGTAACAAGCCTCTCTTCCTAACATGTCTTCTCCTGTGTCTATTGAGGGGAAATTCAGTTCTTTTTAAATAATAATTGTTTGAAGATTTATTCAAGAGTCAGGAGACCCAGACATCTTCACCAAGTGGTAAGATGGGTAACTGATGAGTGACGCTTGACTGCCACCCAGCCAGACTACTGTAGGTAGTTCGTCTTCATCTTAAGTGGCATTCCATCTCTATTCTTTTCTCTATGTCTCTTCCTCCCTTTTTAAATCACCTATAATAGAATATAACCCTAACAGGTGCATAAAACTGAAATATTTCTTTTAATCAATGATCTGAGGATTATGTATGTTGAAATAAATTTTTAAAGTTCGTGGTTTATAAGAAATTCTAATTGCTAAAATCAAGATGAGTGGGATTAAAACAAGAAATAAAAGGAATATTTTTCTTGCAAGGCATATCATATAAGTAAAATGAAGTTGATAGCCAAAGCAAACTTATTAAATCAATTTTTGAGTGAAAGGAAACTTCTGTTCTTGCTGCCAGTGCCAAATTCATGAAGCATATTGGTGTATTAATAAGCAAACACAGCTTTCATTTTTTTATCTGTAAGGAAACCTCATGAAAGACCAGGAAAACATTGATACTGGCAATTACTTTTTGCATAATATGAATAATATTATATAAGAAAATTGCTGTAGGTCATGGTCTTATTTCTATTATAAACTAATTCTATGACCTTGAGGTAAATCACTTGAATTCTCTGCATATATATATCTCAGATCCTAAAACGGCTGTGCTTTAAGGTCTTCTCAAGATAAAACAATTATAGCATTTATAACTTCTGATGGCTTGGTCAGATGCCTCCCCTTCACTTGCCAAAAAAAAAAAAGGCCCAGCACATACCCTCTCTTACAGGCATGTACTATACCAGTTTGTGCTCATTCCAGGGTGATCTCCTGTTGATGCCCTAAGGTGCCACCTATTTGTTCACTGAGCTCACCTTCCCTCAAACCATAGCCATATAATTGTTCTCAATTTCCTTATTTTCTCTCTACTTCTCATATGGACTCTAGAGTATTTTTCTGATGAATAGCCTGATTGGCTGGGTTTCAGCGAGTCTATATATTTCTGGTCCTCTGTTTTCCCAGGGAAGATACAACCTACTGACCAGAGCTCCACTCTAACCTGGAGCAATTATCTAAAGCCACAATCCTGACAACCATCTAACTTTGAGCAATGTCACTATTAATCTTAAGGGGTTTTAATTTGAAACCAATATTTAAAGAAGTTCATTTTACATAGGAGGCATCTGTAGATAGCATCAGATTTCTCAGAGGTATTTGAGACCTCACAAAAGTTTATGAGCTAACTGGCCTATATACCCCTGCTGAAATGAAATGGGCGTGTGGGCTGGAGTCAAGTCTGTGCTCTCTAATGGCATTAGGACACAGAAATTAGGATCAGTAAAAGGGTAGCTATCCACTAGAAAAGACTATTGCTGAGTAATATCTTTTGGATTTATCTCAAACATCTTGAACAGAAATGTGGATTAGAGGACACTGATCCACTATCCACTATCAAAGTGCTAGTTATCTACTAGCAAAGACTATTGCTGAATAATTTCTTTTGGCTTTATCTCAAACATCTTTCCTCTTCCCCAGAAGTTAGTGCATGACTTATGTTATTAAGTTAGCGCACATCTTATGTCAGAGCACATAGAGATTCATTTCAGATGCCCCTTATAGAATCACAGTTAGCTTTACTGTTTTAATATTGTACAACACTCCAATTTCAAATACACTCTCTAATTTCCTACCAGAGTTCAGAAATTTTTTAGCTTTTTTGCTACCATTTATTCCATAATAATATAAAATATAAAAATATTTCAATTTTTATTTCTAGTGTCCATATATATACAAAATATACTTAAATATACAAAAATATATATGTATATAAATTTTAAGTAAGAAAGTTAGATGAATACAGGCCTTTGTATATTTTACTTTTTTCTCAACCTGAATATGACTAATTTTAACTTCCTTAACCTGCTCCAGGTTACCCATGTCAACAACCTAGCAGAGGCCAGGCGCGGTGGCTCATGCCTGCTGTAATCCTTGCACTCTGGGAGGCCAAGGCAGGCAGATTGTTTGAGCTCAGGAGTTCGGGACCACCCTGAGCAAGAGCGAGACCTCGTCTCTACTAAAAAAAAACAGAAAAAAATTAGCTGGACAATTAAAAATATATAGAAAAAATTGGCTGGGCATGGTGGCGCATGCCTGTAGTACCAGCTACTCGGGAGGCTGAGGCAGGAGGATCGCTTGAGCCCAGGAGTTTGAGGTTGCTGTGAGCAAGGCTGACACCATGGCACTCTAGCTAGGGCAGCAGAGTGAGACTCTGTCTCAAAAAAAAAAAAAAAAAAAAACACCTAGCAGAGAGATTATTTAAAGTATATATTCAGTTGTGCCTAAACTTCTGATTAATATTTATTGAAATTCAGATCTCAGTTTATATTATAAGAATGTCTATTTTGGTTCTTTTCAAATCTGCTTGTTAATTTTTTAGAATCTTATTCTTTAGCTATATTTTCATCACTTATTTTACCACTAAACATATTACTTATTTAATGTTAAGTAAATTCCCTTAGTCAAGTTGCCTTGATGACTCTTAACTTTCCTCCCCTCTTTTCTCTCTCTACTTTTGGAATAGGACTATAGTGCATTTCTCTTAATTTATTGGGTGCTTAGCACATGCTTTTTCCCCTCTCACTTTCTGTGTGTGTGTGTGTGTATGTGTGTGTATATATATATATACAGTTACATGTATACATTTACAGGTATATACATTTGCAGGTATATACACACACACACATAAGTATACACACACACACACACACATATATATATACACACACACTTCTCTCTACAGATACAGATATCATCCAACATTTTTCATACTCTGTGTTTGGAAGTTAATTTCAGATTATGTATTTGGTCATATTGACAAAAATGAGAATACAGATCTCATTTTTCAAAAGCATTATCTCCTTCTCCCTAATCTGCCAACTAATGCCATCATACTGAAATCTGGACACATTTCATTCATTAATATAAAAAACAAGCAAATGATTATCTAGTGAGTGCCAGGCCCTAATGGTGATTGAATAGATAAACTCTGTTACATAACTCTACGATGTGTCAAATACAGGGCCACATGGGTGGAGTAGGCAGTATCTAATTTCTAAAATCTCAAAACAGGCTATTCTTTATAGGAAATACGCATGCTGACACAAAATTTAAGATAGGAAGGATATTTAATTTAAATCAAATCAAACGACTTGTGTCTATCGATGGCTGACCTGATACTTTCCAGAGGAAATAATATAATAGTGTCTGTCCTTGATAAGGTGAGTCTTTATGAAATAGTAGTCGATAATACAGTATTTGGTTTTTTTGGTGTTATAATCAGTTGGTTAATACAGATCATATGCTTTAAATCTAACCTGTTTAGAACTATATTTCTGAAAATATCTTGAATTATGTTATTTGCTTGTTCAAATTTAAAATAATTTCCTATGCAGTAGAAGTCTACGATCATTAACAAGTTTTACACTAATCACATTATGGGAGTTTGATGTGACATCACATATAAAATATAACTAGAACAGATGTTGCTGTAGTACTTTTATAATTTCCTTTCAGTTAAATGTAAAGTCTCAAGCAGAAATAAAAAATACAAAAATTTAAATACTCTGAACAATCCAACTCAATAATAGTAATTGTTTTTATTCTTTAGTTTTAATGAGCTCAATGACTTTTTAAGCTTACCAGTGAGTCAAGACTTCATTTCATTTCAATTATTATCAGCTAGAAAGTGAGATAATTCTAGTTCTTGTTTGATTAATTATGGCATTTATTATATTAAATAATTTTCATTTTCAAATCAAATTCATATGTTTATGCTGCCGGTAAATGTCAGTGCTCCTAGAAAAGCCTCCATCATATGATAGCAAATCTTTCTTTAATGAGGTTCATTGAGAAGATAGTCATTTTTTTTAATTTATAATTGGGTAGAACTATCTACAATAAAATAGGTGTTTTTTTCCCCACTGCCTAGCATAGTTTGTGGAGCATGGTAAGATACTCAATGAGTATTTGCTTAATAAAAAATATGAAAAACTATTCAAACAGTTGACCACTCTTACCTTCTCACATTCTTTCTGTAGCTTCCATGATGTCCTAGTCTTTTCCTCTTCCCTCACTGGCTCTCTCAATCTTATCTGCTT